>NC_090437.1:914572418-915187887 GCF_031143425.1 Pleurodeles waltl
TTTACAAGAAAGAACCTACATACTGGGTAGAGCAACTATCCTTACTGTTGAACCACATTGCGGGCACTAATTGCATTCTTAGTGCTTGGAATGACTCACTCATCCCACCTATATATAAAGGAGGATAAAAAAGCAACCCGGGTAACTACTGCCTGGTGGCCCTAATAGATAATGAGGCCAAATAATTTGAGGGACACTACCAGAAAAACTCAAATTATGGGCTGAAAATTCAGTTGAATCAAATTGGTTTCACTAAGAACACAGGGACTATAACCAACATCATGTCCCTCTCCTTGTTGAAAGACTATGCAGTAACATACAGTCAACCATTGCATCTATGTTCCATAGACTATAAATCTGCCTTTGACAGGGTAGACTGGGGGAAAGTATGGAAAAACTAGCAGAATTGAACATCTCAGCAGGGCTGTTGAGGGCAATACACTTGCTTCACAATAACACATGGATTCAAGTGGAGCTGAGGGACTGCTCCCATTTGTCGAAGGCCATTGTAACAATCCAGGGTTTAAATCAAGGCTGCGTGCTGGCACTGACCCTTTTCAGCCGTTTCTTTCTGATCTTTTACCAATTTTAAACAAGTTCAACAGTCATATTCCTAAACTGGAAGCACACCAACTCTCTAATTTAATTTATGCCGATTACCTAGTGCTAGTCAGCAGGATGAAGGTTGGACTACAAAACCTTTCAGATGCTACCTTGGCATACTCTATTAGTAATGGATTGATAATAAATATGAAAAAGACCAAAACCCTAACAGCTGAAAAAAAGGTTTGAAAAATCATGCTTGGTTTCTGGGAGGAAACAAGATAAAGACTGCCAATGTTTATAAATATCTTGGAGTGGGGGAAGGGGAATGTCCTGGAAGTCGGCCTCCATAGGAAACTGAAGGTGACTTCGCTTCAGGGGCGGCACCTCCATGAGGGCAAAGGGGTGTTGCCCCCCCCCCGCCGGCAGCGCAGCTGCAAAACCTTTATAAGTAAATGATAATAAACAGTGTTTATTATTGTTTCCTTGCAAAGGGGCGAGGCCACGGGGGATACGAGTGTGAGGTCCATCTTTCATCAGCCAGCATACACATCTCCTGCACAGAGAAGATTGGAGTTTGGTTTAGTGAAGCAAGGTTTGATGCGACAAGCAGCTTTTGTGAACTGCTGTCACAGTTTTAGGCTAGCAAGGGAGAGCTCTGTAGGTCATCATCTTTGTCTGGAAATTAAAGGTTGGGCACAATCACCAGCGAGAGCCTATTTAAATCTGTCTCTAATTAACCTAGGCCTCCTGTCCGCATGGGCCCAACCACTGAGTAGAACTGAACTCAAAAGGATAATAAAATCTAACACCAAAGACCTGTCTCTTTTGGAGGACAAAGCTCCCCTAGCCAAGCGTAGTCACAGAGGGTAAATACTTAAGAGTTTCATGAATTCTACCCACCAAAGCTATTTAGGCGAATTTTACAACAAATAGACGAAGGAGAAATTTCTAAAATACAGGCGGGGGTCTTGCCTGCACTGATGCATTACCCCCTTTGCAAGAAGAATTGAAGGCCAGGAATACTGCAGGTTATGTGGTCAAGGGTCTGAAGACATCACTTGTGCTGTGTCTCTGCAAAGCTACCCTGGAAGATTGCCACATACTCTTACTGAAGAAATTTAGCAAATGAGGAATAGGGACATGCAGAGATGTGGTGGTAGCTTGTTTTAATCCAACTGACCCTTCACTGAACTGTAACAGAAACATTTTTGGTCCCTCCGGAGAAGGATATGAATTAACCTCCACAACAGTGGTTTTACCATAAAGAACTTTCTGTACCAATGAAGTTTGGGAGTAATATATCCCATTTATCAGAAACTTAAATTCCACAATTTAAATTAAGTAATCGAGGTGCTCCTGTATAACGGCTCAGTGTAATCAGATTTCTATGCATCTTCTAAAGCCATGATTGTCCTAAAGTACAGACTCCTATGTAATGCGTCATAATATTGTTAGTGTTTTAGCTGTACAAAAACAAACTTCACCACAATTGATTTTATACTGCTATAATAAATCTCAATCCTTATTTCTATAATTTCTACTGTTTTAGAGAAATACAATCCTTTTATATTTTCGACCGTTGGTTTGAATCAATGTCGTATTATCTAATGCTGCTTATAAATATCATCTTTGTAATTGCATAGATTTTCTCACCCAAACTAGAATTGTCCTAGATCTAAAAACAATATAAAGATGGAATTGTCAAAACCCATCAGCCTAGATCCTTGTAAGGACTCTCAAATAGAAGTGCAATGCAAATCCTAATTGCCTCATAACTATCTATTATATTAAAGGAAACATTAAATGTGTGTGGAAATAAAGGAAAGTAAATAATTACTTAATGTTTTGATTATTTGACAAATGTGACAATAGGTCCTCACACATGATGCTGAGACACTTTCCCATTGTTATCTCTCTGCTCATGTCTGACCTACAAACCAAGGGCAAGCAAAAGAGAAGTCTAAACCTTTTTATCCTTTAAGGACTTTTCCATACCATAGAAAACATAATGCTTGAACATATCTGTCACACTATCAAAATCAAATGGACATACAATGCAAACCCACTTCAAAATAATGTCAACACTTTTCTGGGAAACTTAGTAAACGTCCATGCCCCAAAAACATGCAAGTGCAAGCCTAATCCTTCAGAAACCTTGGGGCTTATTTATAGGTGGTTTGCAACACAGTGTAAGAGTGTTGCAAACATTAAGTATGATTTATGCAGTCCTGCAAGATTACTTTGTGTGGCCTTGAGCGGGTCCATAAATCTGGAATAAGGCATTCCATGGGAGTTAGATGAGTTTTCCCCAACAACTCCCATGGTTTTTTAAAGCATTCCCAAATTTACTGGAACTGGTAAACCTAGGAATGCACCAAAAAGATATGCCTTCCTAGAGATGCATAATGAGGAGAAATATATGTATTTCTCTGTCACTTTCTTTTTCTATGTGTGCTGCATTCTGCAGCACACATTGATAAAGGAATATGCCTCTCAGGACTGTTTTTGTGCAGAAAGTTGTTCCTTCCTGCACAAAAACAATCCTGCATGCGACAAAGGCACCCTGGCACTATGGTGCAAAGGTGTCTGCGTTGATGCTAGGCTGCTCAAAAAGCACCATACCATGACAAAAGGCAGGAATGCCTTAAATATGGCACATTCCTGTCCTTTCCCTGTCATGCAGTGACTTGATGTGCTGCACTGCATGACTTTTTAGTTAATTGTTTTCCTAGTGCTCTAAAGACTTGGCTGGTAAATAATCCATCTACAGTCAGGAAAGAAAATGAAAGAAACCAAGAATTCTTGAGGTCCTCATGATACTGATGTCCCTCCATGCTCAACACTTAGGCAGCTCAGCACATACGCCAAAGCACCATTCTATACCAAAGCCATCAATAAAGCCAGCAACAGAAACAGAATGCTTTTCAAGACAATCAAGCACTGTACCAAACCTCTGCTTAACCCACCTGTATGAAATTGGGTCACTGGTTGAGAGGGCTGAACCCCTACTCAAGTAGCAAACACAACCCTTCTCAGGGTGAAGTCACAAGCAAAATCCAAATTAACCTATTCTCAACACTCTAGTATCTTCACAGAGTTTAATTTAGAGGCACTGTGTAAAGTATGCAGCACTCCAAACAGTGATAAAGAAAAATGCACACCAATTTAAAAACACAGTGTAGAATTTAATAAATACTTTGACACCAAAACAACAGAAATCCAAGCAATAGAACCAGAGTTGTACATTTTTTTAAGAGTTGAGGATAATAGCGCCAAAAAGCCCAAAGTCCCACTTGCAGCTATTTTGTTGTGAGAGACTGTGAGATAATCACAGATTAAGGCCAACCGCAATAGAGCATGGGTCGGATACAGGTACAAAGTTAGTCTGACTAAAAAGTTAACTTCCCTGTCTAGCGCAGAGTCTGTACATGGTGGAGGGGGACACAAAGATTAGGGAAGCATCACAGATGGTTATCGATGTTGCTCGAAGAGCGGGCCTGCCATTTCAGACTGTCATCCTTGTAATGCAAAGATCCTGTTGTTGTCATGAACAGTGAGTTCTGAGCTTTGTGGTGGTGCTCCCCATGAGCGATTAATGCTTTAGTACGAAGGATCAGGTTAACAGAACTTTGCACTGGTGGACAGTGCGAGGGACAGGGTTTTGGCACCAACAAGCCTTTTCGCAGTCACAAAGAGCCCAAAAAATTCAATTCAGCTTCATTGAGGTGGCCAGGATCTGAGCAGCACTACTTGTGGCTCATATGTGCTTCAGGTGGTTGGTAGCTTGTCATGCCCGTGTGGCTCTGAACAAGAGGCCAGCAGACTAGCCCTTGGAGTCACTTTGAGAGTCCTGGGTTCAGATGCAGGTCCAAGCCCTCTGTCTCTGGCAGGAGGGCAGCAAGGCAGCAATCCAGCAAAGCAGCAAGACAGTACACAAAGTCCAACTGTCAGCTACATCCAGTCATGTGACCAAGAGTCAGGCTGCAGGCACTAAATGGCTAAAAAAGTAAAATGCCAACTTTCTAAAGGTGACATGGTAGTATAAAATCCAGCTTTATCAGAAGAGGGTATATCATTACAATTTCAAGACATCAAACATGAACTGACAACCTTTTCCTGTTTGGTAGTTATAGGTTTTTAAAAGCAACAAGGTAACTCCAATGCTATCCTATAGGAGAGGCAGGTCTTGCAGTATTAAAAAGCAAGTCTAAGGGTTTTTCACTACCACAATTTGTAAACCTTAAAAGAACATGCCCTGTATTTTAAATACACTGCGCCCTGTTTACTGGGTTGTCTAGGGCCTATTAGGGGTGACTTATATATATTGAAAAGGATGGTTTGAGCATGGCAAAAGGTTTTTTGCCAGGTCTACATGGCAGTTTAAAACTGCACACACCGGCTGCACTGGCAGGACTGAGGGAGGTTTGAAAGTGGTACTTAAGTGCAGGCCCACCAAAAGCACTTACTTTACATGCAGTGCACATAATATGGGCATATAAGTAAATTAAATATGCCAATTGGGTTTAATCCAATGGTATTACATTTTAGGGAACAAGAGCAAGGACTTTTGCACTTGGTTAGGGTGCAGAATCCTAAGGCCAGCAAAAATTAAGGCAGTAAAAACAGGAGGTCTAAAGGCAAAAAGTGAGGGGATGCCACACCAAAGATGCATGGTCTAACAGGGTCCTTGTGACTGGCCCACGCTCCATTGTAGTTGGCCTGAACCTGTGACTTTGTCCTGGTCTAGCGCAACTAGAAATCCACAGTTGGCCCTTTGTGATTCTAGACACTATTTTCATTTAATTCTTTAAAATTGCATATCTCTGGTTCTACAGATTGCATTTTTATTGCTTTGGTATTAAATTACTTATCAAATTATGCTCTATTGTTCTAAGTTTGTATGGGATTTTTCTCAGATTGTGTTTTACTTTTTTACTGTATAAATAGCTACATAAATACTTGCCTCTAAGTTAAGTCTGACTTTTCTGTGCCAATCTACCAGAGGGCTGAGCACAGGTTAGTTTGGGGGTTGCTTGTGACTACCCCAGGCAAGTATTGTGGTTGCTGCTTGAATAGGGTTTCACCCCCATCAACCAGTAACCTAGTTTCTTACACTTGCCAATTACATGAGAACAGCATATGAAATCCCTTTGAATTAATTGAATCTCATCTTCTAAAATGACACAATAGACATTCCAAATCTACCAACGCATAAAAAAGATTGATAGACATAAGTGTGCAAAGATGTATGTTTTACAAAAATTGAGACAATGGCCCTCATTACAACCCTGGCGGTCGGTGTTAAAGCGGTGGTAAGACCGCCAACAGGCTGGCGGAAAAAAAATGGAATTACGACATGGCGGAAACTGCCAACATAGACATCCACTTTAACACTCAGACCGCCACGCCGGTAGAAACAAACAGCATGGTGGTCACCAGACAGGCGGAAGACAATGTACCGCCCACACTATTATGAGAGGCCAATCCGCCACCTTTTCCAGGGCGGATTCAATGCGAACGAAAACACAGCGTAAACAGGACTTGGAAGGGGAAACGCTCACCTCTACGCACCCCACGAGGAACCAGGACGCCATGGAGCCAGAACTCCAAATACTCCCTGCGATTGTCTTCCTGCTCCTCTGCCAGGAGCACAACCGACAGCGGCGACAACCACGGTGAGTACTGCACCGACGACACAGGGGAGTGGGGAGGGAAAAGTAAGTGACACACACAAGCAACATACAACACCCCCACCCCCACCCTCACCCACAACAACACACACACGAGTACATGCTGAAATGTTACATTTCCCCCCTCAACCCACCCTGGAAGAACACAAAGACAAAAGGAAATGATTTGAACATTTGTAATCAAGAAAAATTAATTACTCAAATATATATATATATATATACACTATTAACAAATATGTACACCAAGATTTCAAGTCCATGTACTGCACCATATAGTCCGTGGACCACTGGGCCAAAAATGCATGGGCGAGGCCCACACAAGATACCCGATCCAAACGGAGAGAACACTGCAGAGGCATCAGATCGAAATGAAACAGGCACCTCAGGGGGAAGGGAAGGGCGGCACCTCAGCCGGATGAGTGCACGACGGCAGCTCCACGAGGGGGCTCCATGCCCATTGATGTATCCTTGGGAGTGCAAAGCCACAGTCTCACAAGTCTTTCCAGTGGGTGGTTTGCCCACTGCTTTCTCCCGGGGAGTGCAAAGCCACAGTCTCACAAGTCTTTCCAGTGGATGGTTTGCCCACTGCTTTATCCTGGGGAGTGCAAAGCCACAGTCTCACAAGTCTTTCCAGTGGGTGGTTTGCCCACTGCTGCATCATGGGGAGTGCAAAGCCACAGTCTCACAAGTCTTTCCAGTGGGTGGTTTGACCACTGCTGCATCCTGGGGAGTGGAAAGCCACAGTCTCTCAAGTGGATAACGGTCTCCACTGGTTCTGTAGGGGGCTTTGTGCCCAGAGTGCTTCACCCTCCAAGGACAGAGCTAGTGGATGCCTTTCTCCACTGGTTCTGGAGGGGGCTTTTTGCCCAGAGTGCTTCATCCTGCCCAGGACTGAGGTAGTGGATGTGACACTCCACTGACGGTGGTGCTACATGCAAGCTGGCCAGGCCCCTGGAACTGTCCACCAGCCTCGTACGAATGACCACTGGGGATGGCAGCCATGTCTGCGGTGATGCCACTGGCTCAGGAAGTGGCGTGGCTGCTGGCGGCGGGCTCAGTAGCGGCGATGCTTGCAGCGCTCATTGGGCAGCGGTGCTGGTGGGTGGCTCACTGACCTCGGTGCTGGCGACTGTGTCCTGAGCGGCAGTGCTGGTGGTGGGCTCACTGAGCTTGCTTCTGGCGGCGGTGTCCTGAGCGGCGGTGCTTGTGGTGGGCTCACTGAGCTTGCTGCTGGCGGCAGTGTCCTGAGTGGCAGTGCTGGTTGCGGCCTCACTGAGCTTGCTGCTGCTGAAGGGCACAGTGTCTGCGGTGCAGGTGAAGGGCCCAGTATCTTGGGTGCTGGCGGCGGTGCCCGTGGCGGCGGTGCATGTGGTGGTGCCGGTGGCGTTCTTGTCCGCTGTGCAAGTTGGCGGCGACGTTGACTTGCCTTTCTTTTTCAGGCCCTTCCCCACCTTGGATGGTGGCGCAGCTGTCTTGCCACTCTCAACTGTTGTCCTGGCTGAGCCCTTGGTGGCAGGTGTTTTGGCCTTCTCCCTCCGGGATGTGGGCAACTTCTTCTGTTTAGGAGGTGGGGGAATGTCCTTGGGCTCGCTCCTTGGGACACTGGCAGCCCTGCTGCTTGGGGCACTCCAGAAGCAGGTTACTGCAGGCACCACTGTGCCCGGTGATGTGGATTGCTGAGGTGCCGGGTTGGGACCTGGAAAGGTGGGCCCTAGGGAACGGAAGGGGGGGGAGGTAAAGGAAAGAGGTCAAGGTTTGACAGGAAAAGTTTTTTTAGACACACTGGGACGGGTAGATGGAGGGGGTTTGGGAGTGGAGGAAGAGGTAGTGGTTGTAGGTGGTGTTCGTTTTCTGACTTTGGGTGAAGGTGCATGGGCTGGAGGCCGTCGTGAGGTGGATGGCTGTTGGGTGGGTGTGTGACTGCGTTTGTGTAGTTTGGGAGGAGGGCTCCCAGACACACTGAGAGAGGACACAGGGGATGTGTGAATGGTAGTGGGGTGGTGAATGCACGTGAGCGGTGTGTGGTGATGGGCGTGCTGGTAATGTAGGTAGTGGCTGAGGATGTAGTGCATGCAGGTGTGAGTGGAGAAGTGACAGGGTGGGAGGAGGGAGACGTGGAGGAGGGGGACACAGTGGAGGCAGTGGATGTTGGTATGTGTGCATGGGTATGATGCTTGTGTGAGTGCCTGTGGGATGTGTGGTGCTTATGTTTGCCTGAGCCACTTTTGTGTGTTGAGGTGTGTACATGGCGGTCTGATGGTGTGCTTGGGATAGGCTGAGGTACTGGGGATAGGGTCTGGGTGGAGGAAGTTGGAGGGGGGAGGTTGGCCACAGGCACAATGGCTGCCATCAGTGCTGAGGCCACAGTCTAAAATGCTCTCTGTTGGGCTGCCTGGCCAGAATGAATGCCCTACAGGTATGCATTTGTCTGTTGCAACTGCCTCTCTACACCCTGGATGGCATTCAGAATGGTAGACTGCCCAACAGTGAGGGATCTCAGGAGGCCAATGGCCTCCTTACTGAGGGCAGCAGGGCTGACTGGGGCTGGGCCTGAGGTGCCTGGGGCGAAGGAGATGCCCACACTCCTTGGTGAGCGGCCACGGGGCACACACTGAGGGGCTGCTGGGAGGGTGGTGCTGGTACGGGGCTGGCGGCTGTACCTGTAGATGTGGGTGGCACAGAGAGGCCCGCCACCACAAGGGAGCTCCCATCAGAGGAGGAGTCGGTGTCTCTGGTCTCTGCTCCAGTCCCCGCCATGGAGCTCCCCTCGCCCTCCGTCCCACTGGTGAATTCTGACTCCGTAGTGTCGCCCTCCAGGGCCATGTGGGATGCAGCTCCCTCCTGCTCCAGTGGCACAGCTCCTCCGCCTGATGATGCTAATGCACACAAGAACAGGGAGACCACAGAAAGGGGGGGAAAGAAAGTAGGAAGACATGTTCAGTACATGCAATACCTCTGCCGTTGGCGGACACTACAGATACAGCAGCCCTCTGCACTACCGAATACCATGTCCCTAATTCATCACAGGGACATGGGGTACATGGCCTATGCCCGATTGCTGCACACATGGAAGTCACAGGAGCCTGCCTATGTGTAGATGGCTCTTACTACTGGTGGGGTTGGGGTGATACTTAGCCTGCCTCACAAAGGGTCTTTGCCTACAAGGCTCGCCCTAGCTTAGGGGAACCCACAGCCCACCTCCCCCACCCAGACACCTCCAATGCGTGCAGAGTCAGATGGATGTGACTTTACTCACCCCCTTGTTGGTGCTGTGATGCCCTGAAGCATCCATACAACTCTGGACACGCCACCGCCAGGATCCGGAACATCAGGGGGGTCATGGTGCGATGGCCACCCCTCCCACGTTGGGAGGCCATCCCCATCTGGGCCTCCGCCATCTTCTTGCTCCAGCGGCTAATGCCCTCCCATCTTTTACGGCAGTGGGTGCTCTGTCTGTGTTGGACCCCCAGGGCCCGGGCACCCTTGGCGATGGTACGCCAAATATCCTTCTTCTTGTGGGCGCTGACCTAGAGGAATAGTACAGAGGAACATGAAAAACTTTAACCGTCCAGACCATCACAGTCATTGGCCCACGTTCCCACCCTTGCCCTGAAGCACAGACACTCACCGTCGGATCATACAGGCCTCACCCCCCACAAATCTCCCATCCACACCACTCCAAACAGACATTGCCCATACAGCATGCTCACAGTGTACTCACCTGTTTGTCTGGAGGACCGTAGAGTAGCGTGTACTGGGGGATGACCACATCCACTAGTTTCTCCAACTCCTCCATGGTGAAGAGAGGGGCCCTTTCCCCAGACACATGAGCCATTGTCGCTTCCAGACTGAGGTCACAGCAGCACTTGCAGTGTAGGTCCTCACCTGTCGAAGATCAGGTATCAAGTGAGTGAACAGAGAGAAAATGGCGGTCACGTCCGCGGCGGTGCGTACCATCACCGCCGGCGTACATCGTCATTGGCTTCTGGGACCCATAGGGTCCAATGTTAACCAATGCAGGATTGCACTGCAGTCTTCGACTGCCTACCGTGACGGTGTACAATGCCAGTGCAGTTACCCCACATTACAGGTCAGGCAGCCACCATTTCAGGGGGCCACATGGCATTAATTTGAAATGTGTCACACATATCTAGGCCTTGCATACACACTAAGACAGACACATAGCGGATTGACAAATGTGTGCAATAAAGTTGTTTTTTTTAGTACCTCAGTGTTGGCTGACCCTCTGATCACTGTTTTCTTCCATAGAGCACGGCCGCTGAGGCAGGTGAGGAGATGGTGGCATCCTCCAGAATACAGACCGCTGGTGGACCTGTCAACAATGGAAGAGCGACATGTAATAGTCCCCTACAGACTAGATCATGCCACAATCCAGGAACTGTGTGCCCAGTTGGAGCCATCCCACAGGGATACCCCCTTTAGTGCAGGTCCTGGAAAGTGGGTCTTTTCAAACTACAGTGGCCATAGTATCAGGGATGTCCCAGCCTATGTTCTCAAACGTGTTGTCCAGAGTGTTGTCTGCCCTGCTGAAACACATGCGCAGCTACATCGTTTTCCCCCAGGTGGAGGACTTGCCTACAGTGAAAGGTGACTTCTATGCCCTGGGACATACCCCCAACATCATAGGTGCCAGTGAATGGACACATGTGGCCTTGGTACCCCCTCGCAGGAGTGAACAGGTGTACAGAAACAGGAAGAGTTACCATTCTATGAATGTGCAGATGGTGTGTTTGGCTGACCAGTACATCTCCCATGTGAACGCCAAGTTTCCTGGCTCAGTGCATGACACTTACATTCTGAGGAATAGCAGCATCCCTTATGTGATGGGGCAACTCCAGAGGCACTGTGTGTGGCTAATAGGTGAGGACAAGGACCTCTACAGTGTGAATAGTTGTCTGGGTCTGGGGTTGTCCCTAAGGTTGAGTGTGTGTCTAACAGTTGTCTCTCACCATTTGCAGGTGACTCTGGCTACCCCAACCTGTCATGGCTACTGACCCCAGTGAGGAATCCCAGGACAAGGCCAGAGGAACGCTACAATGAGGCACATGGGTGAATTAGGAGGGTTATTGAGAGAACCTTCGGCCTCCTGAAGGCCAGGTTCCGGTGCCTCCATGTGACAGGTGGTTCCCTCTACTACTCACCAAAGAAGGTGTGCCAGATCATCGTGGCCTGCTGTATGCTGCACAACTTGGCTTTGCGACAACAGGTGCATTTTCTTCAGGAGGATTGTCCAGAAGGAGGTCTTGTGGCAGCTGTGGAGCCTGTGGACAGTGAAGAAGAGGAGGCAGAAGAAGAGGACATAGACAACAGAAACACAGTGATCCAGCAATACTTCCAGTGAGACACAGGTAAGAACTGCCTCCTACATCTGATACAATTGTTCTACCTCTCATCTCTCTGTCACTTTCACCCAGTGTATGGACCTTGAATTGTCACTTTCCCTTTTGATTTCACAGATGTGGGTCGCACTGTGTGACCTCTGCTATGTTACCTCATGGACTAGAGCTGTGTGACATAGGTATGTTGACAATACGATGGACATTGCTGTTTCCCTCAGTTATTGTAAATACACATTAGTGAAAGCACAGACTGACTCCAGATTGTTTTGTGATTCAAGGGTCTTTATTTAAGTGCAAAATAGTGGAGGGGTTTGTAAAATGGTCAGGGGTGAGGGTGGAGGAATGTCCATGGCAGAGTCCAGTCTATTTGTCTCACAGGTGCATTGTCCAAAGGAGCATAGGAAGTGGAGCAATGGCAGTTTGAGGATGGACGGGGTGACAAAGTGGGACAGTAGGATGACATTCAGGGTGGTCTTATTTCTTGGCGGGGGTCTTGGCATTGTTCTCTGTCTTTGTCCTGGAACTCAGCGACCGCTTGTGGGGTAGTTTTCCATCTGCAGGGGGTGGGTTGCTGGTGTCATGTCCTGTGGCGGTGCCTCCTGTCCACTAGCGCCGGCGGAGGTGGTGGGCTGTTCATCATACAGGCTAGTGTCTGGGGTCCCTTATTGTGCCACAGTGTCCCTCCTGGTGTTCACAAGGTCCTTCAGCACCCCTGCAATGGTGCCCATGGGGGTGTTGATGGATTTGAGTTCCTCCCTGAACCCCAAATACTGTTCCTCCTGCAGACGCTGGGTCTCCTGAAACTTGGCCAGTACCGTTGCCATCGTCTCCTGGGAATGATGATATGCTCCCATGATGTTGGACAGGGCCTCGTGGAGAGTGGGTTCCCTGGACCTGTCCTTCCCCTGTCACACAGCAGACCTCCCAGTTCCATGGTTTTCCTGGGCCTCTGTCCCCTGAACCGTGAGCCCACTGCCACTGCCCCCAGGTCCCTGCTGTTCTTGGGGTGGTGGGTTAGCCTCGGTTCCCTGTGGTGGTGGACACACTGCAGCTTGACGTGTCCTGGGGACAGAGGTATGGGCCCGCTGGATGGGTGCTGTGCTGGTGTTTTCTGAGGGGGAGGCTCTGCGGTGGCCTGTGACTGTGTGAGGGGAACCGACTGTCCAGAGGTCCCAGATGGGCCGGGCTGGTCATCTAGATCCAGTTGGACAGAGATGCTGTCATCACTGTGGGCCTCTTCTGTGGAGGGAGTGGACATGTCTGGAACCTCCTGTCCGATGACGTTGGGTAGGGGTCCTGCAGGAGTGTAAAGGCATGATTATTGCATCTGTGTGTGCCATGGTGTGCAATGGGAGTGTGACCCTGTTCCCCAGTGCTAACATTCTTGTGTAGGACCTTGTGTGATAATTGTTTAGGGGTCTGTATGGGTATGTGTAGTGGACATGCATTGGTGATCGGTGTCCATGCTTTGTTGTTGTATGCAGGGCTTGGTGTTGGGGTGTGTGGTTTGTGATATTGGGACATATGTGCGGAGTTGGAGTGATCGGGGTGATGTTGAGGGTGGGGGTATGTGATAGCATGCAGGTAGGGTGGGGGATGAAGTAGTTAAAACTTTGACTTACCAGAGTCCATTCCTCCTGCAACTCCTGCAAGGCCCTCAGGATGCAGTATAGCCAAGACCTGCTCCTCCCATGTTGTTAGTTGTGGGGGAGGAGGTGGGAGTCCTCCGCCAGTCCTCTGAACCGCAATGTGGTGTCTTGAGACCACGGAACGCACCTTCCCCAGTAGGTCGTTCCACCTCTTCCTGATGTCATCCCTATTTCTTGGGTGCTGTCCCACTGTGTTGACCCTGTCCATGATTCTGCACCATAGCTCCATCTTCCTAGCTATGGAGGTGTGCTGCACCTGTGATCCGAATAGCTGTGGCTCTACCCGGATGATTTCCTCCACCATGACCCTGAGCTCCTCCTCAGAAAACCTGGGGTGTCTTTGCGGTGCCATGGGGTGGTGTGAGTGATGTGTGAGGTGTTGTGTGCTGTGATGTGTGGGGTGATGTTTAGGGGTGTGAGGTGTTTTGTGCGTGGAAGGTGTATGAGTGATGGTGTTGTGTGCCTCTGTATGCTGGTGTGGTCTTTGCTTTGCTGTCTCTCTGCTTCTCAAACATTTTTGGTTGTAAGAGTTTGTGGGTAATGTGGGTGTGTGTTTTTTATTGTATTGGGTGTGTGGGAGTGGTGTGTGTATGTGTATCAGGTGTGTGTATTTGGATTTGTCCAATGTGGTTGTGTTTTGTACGAGCGTGTATATTTTAAGCGCTCCGGTGTGTACCGCCGATGGAATACCGCGGTTGAAAGACTGCCGTGTGGATTCGTGGGTCGTGATAGTGTGGGCGTATTCCTATTGGCGTGAAGGTGGAGGTTTTGTTATCGCCAGTTTATCACTGACCTTTGGTGTGGCGGACATGTGTGGGTGTCTAGATTTTGGCGGATTCCGAGCTGTGGGTTGTGATAGCTGTGGTGGAATTCTGCGGCCGCGGCGGTGTGTTGGCGGTCTTCTGCACGGCGGTAAGCAGGATTTACCGCCGATGTTGTAATGAGGGCCAATATCCCCCCACATGTGCTGATTGGTTGCAGGACACAATGTCAGCTGCTTCACACGAACGACCTATTTATGAAATAGCTGACCAAACACAACTGTATGTCTCTACATGGACCTCTTTTATTTTCTATCTGTCATGATGAGACCATATCTGCTCACTCCCAGATATGGGGGGTGATTCTAACCCTGGCGGTCGGTGATAAAGCGGCGGCCAACCCGCCAACAGGCCGGCGGTCCAAAAAATGGAATTCTGACCCTGGCGGGAACCGCCAACACAGCCCGCCACATTAACACTCCGACCGCCACCGCGTAACAGACAAACAGCACGGCGGTCACCGCCAACAGGCAGGCGGCAGACAATGTACCGCCCACAGTATCACAACTCACCAATCCGCCACCTTTTCCGGGGCGGGAGCCCCGCCGATAAAAACACGGCGGAAACAGACTACGGACGGGAAAACGCTCACCAAAACACACTCCACGAGTACGGAGGACAGCATGGAACCCGAATTAAACATCCTACCTGCACTCGTCTACCTGCTCATCTACCACGAGTACGAACTCCGGCGCAGACGACAACGGTGAGTACAGCACCTACGACACACGGGAGGGGGGAGGAGGAAAGGTTACGGGCACACACATATGCGACCCCCACCCCCCCAAACTATGTACACACCAATGCAGAGCAACAATGCACAGTGACACCACCCAAACCCCCCTGAAAAATGCAAAGACATAATTAAATTTTCAACCACATTTTTATATAAAAAATAGACTCTGAGACGTATCGGCAACTATGCAAAATATCCATAACAAAATAATACTATACACACTGCCATGGCGAACCGAGGCAATTAGTCCGCTACATCCAAGTCAAATGGAACAGTCGGTGGGCTACAGTGTAGCGACACAAGGGCAAAGCCCACACAGGAGACCTGAGTCCTTTGGAGAGAACACTGCAGGGGCATCTGATGAAAATACTACAGGCACCTCAGGGGGAAGGGAAGGGGGGGGGCACCACAGCCACATGAGTCCACGACGCAAGATCCACGAAGGGGCCACCATGCCCACTGTGCCATCCTGGGGAGTGCAAAGCCACAGTCTCTCAAGTCTCTACAGTGGGTGGGTTGCCCACTGTACCATCCTGGGGAGTGCAAAGCCACAGTCTCTCAAGTCTCTACAGTGGGTGGGTTGCCCACTCTGCCATCCTGGGGAGTGCAAAGCCACAGTCTCTCAAGTCTCTACAGTGGGTGGGTTGCCCACTCTGCCATCCTGGGGAGTGCAAAGCCACAGTCTCTCAAGTCTCTACAGTGGGTGGGTTGCCCACTCTGCCATCCTGGGGAGTGCAAAGCCACAGTCTCTCAAGTGGATAACAGTCTCCACTGGTCAAGGAGGAGGCATGGGGGGCACAGTGAACCATAAACAGTGCTTGAGATGAAGGGTCCCAGCGGACCGGCGCTTGACAGGAAGGGCCCAGCGGAGCGGTGCTTGAGACGGCGGGGCCCAGCGGAGCGGTGCCTGAGCCGGCGGGGCCCAGCGGAGCGTTGCTTGAGATGCAGGGGCCCAGCGGAGCGGTGCTTGAGACGGCGGGGCCCAGCGGAGCGGTGCTGGAGATGAAGGGGCCCAGCGGAGCGGTGCTTGAGATGAAGGGGCCCAGCGGAGCGGTGCTTGACAGGAAGGGCCCAGCGGAGCGGTGCTTGAGACGGCGGGGCCCAGCGGAGCGGTGCTTGAGATGAAGGGGCCCAGCGGAGCAGTGCTTGAGACGGCGGGGCCCAGCGGAGCGGTGCTTGAGACGGCGGGGCCCAGCGGAGCGGTGCTGGAGCCGGCGGGGCCCAGCGGAGCGGTGCTTGAGATGAAGGGGCCCAGCGGAGCGGTGCTTGAGACGGCGGGGCCCAGCGGAGCGGTGCTGGAGATGAAGGGGCCCAGCAGAGCGGTGCTTGAGATGAAGGGGCCCAGCGGAGCGGTGCTTGACAGGAAGGGCCCAGCGGAGCGGTGCTTGAGACGGCGGGGCCCAGCGGAGCGGTGCTTGAGATGAAGGGGCCCAGCGGAGCGGTGCTTGAGACGGCGGGGCCCAGCGGAGCGGTGCTTGAGACGGCGGGGCCCAGCGGAGCGGTGCTGGAGCCGGCGGGGCCCAGCGGAGCAGTGCTTGAGATGAAGGGGCCCAGCGGAGCGGTGCTTGAGACGGCGGGGCCCAGCGGAGCGGTGCTGGAGCTGGCGGGGCCCAGCGGAGCGGTGCTTGAGATGAAGGGGCCCAGCGGAGCGGTGCTTGAGACGGCGGGGCCCAGCGGAGCGGTGCTGGAGCCGGCGGGGCCCAGCGGAGCGGTGTTGGAGATGAAGGGGCCCAGCGGAGCGGTGCTTGAGACGGCGGGGCCCAGCGGAGCGGTGCTTGAGATGAAGGGGCCCAGCGGAGCGGTGCTTGAGACGGCGGGGCCCAGCGGAGCGGTGCTTGAGACGGCGGGGCCCAGCGGAGCGGTGCTGGAGCCGGCGGGGCCCAGCGGAGCGGTGCTTGAGATGAAGGGGCCCAGCCGAGCGGTGCTTGAGACTTCGGGGCCCAGCGGAGCGGTGCTTGAGACGGCGGTTCCCAGCGGAGCGGTGCTGGAGACGGCGGGGCCCAGCGGAGCGGTGCTTGAGATGAAGGGGCCCAGCGGAGCGGTGCTTGAGATGAAGGGGCCCAGCGGAGCGGTGCTTGACAGGAAGGGCCCAGCGGAGCGGTGCTTGAGATGAAGGGGCCCAGCGGAGCGGTGCTTGAGATGAAGGGGCCCAGCGGAGCGGTGCTTGACAGGAATGGCCCAGCGGAGCGGTGCTTGAGATGAAGGGGCCCAGCAGAGCGGTGCTTGAGACGGCGGGGCCCAGCGGAGCGGTGCTTGAGATGAAGGGACCCAGCGGAGCGGTGCTTGAGACGGCGGGGCCCAGCGGAGCGGTGCTTGAGACGGCGGGGCCCAGCGGAGCGGTGAGGGAGCCGGTGGGGCCCAGCGGAGCGGTGCTTGAGATGAAGGGGCCCAGCGGAGCGGTGCTTGAGACGGTGGGGCCCAGCGGAGCGGTGCTTGAGACGGCGGGGCCCAGCGGAGCCGTGCTGGAGCCGGCGGGGCCCAGCGGAGCGGTGCTTGAGATGAAGGGGCCCAGCGGAGCGGTGCTTGAGACGGCAGGGCCCAGCGGAGCGGTGCTGGAGATGAAGGGGCCCAGCGGAGCGGTGCTTGAGATGAAGGGGCCCAGCGGAGCGGTGCTTGACAGGAAGGGCCCAGCAGAGCGGTGCTTGAGATGAAGGGGCCCAGCGGAGCGGTGCTTAAGATGAAGGGGCCCAGCGGAGCGGTGCTTGACAGGAAGGGCCCAGCGGAGCGGTGCTTGAGATGAAGGGGCCCAGCGGAGCGGTGCTTGAGATGAAGGGGCCCAGCGGAGCGGTGCTTGAGACGGCGGGGCCCAGCGGAGCGGTGCTGGAGCCGGCGGGGCCCAGCGGAGCGGTGCTTGAGATGAAGGGGCCCAGCGGAGCGGTGCTTGAGACGGCGGGGCTCAGCGGAGCGGTGCTTGAGACGGCGGGGCCCAGCGGAGCGGTGCTGGAGCTGGCGGGGCCCAGCGGAGCGGTGCTTGAGATGAAGGGGCCCAGCGGAGCGGTGCTTGAGACGGCGGGGCCCAGCGGAGCGGTGCTGGAGATGAAGGGGCCCAGCGGAGCGGTGCTTGAGACGGCGGGGCCCAGCGGAGCGGTGCTGGAGCCGGCGGGGCCCAGCGGAGCGGTGCTGGAGATGAAGGGGCCCAGCGGAGCGGTGCTTGAGACGGCGGGGACCGGCGGGGCCCAGCGGAGCGGTGCTGGAGACGGCGGGGCCCAGCGGAGCGGTGCTTGACAGGAAGGGCCCAGCGGAGCGGTGCTCTTCTGCACGGCGGGCCCTGTTCAGCGGTGCCTATCTTCACGGCGGGCCCTGTTCAGCGGTGCTCTTCTGCACGGCGGGCCCTGTTCAGCGGTGCCTATCTTCACGGCGGGCCCTGTTCAGCGGTGCTCTTCTGCACGGCGGGCCCTGTTCAGCGGTGCCTATCTTCACGGCGGGCCCTGTTCAGCGGTGCCTATCTTCATGGCGGGCCCTGTTCAGCGGTCCTCTTCTGCACGGCGGGCCCTGTTCAGCGGTGCCTATCTTCACGGCGGGCCCTGTTCAGCGGTGCTCTTCTGCACGGCGGGCCCTGTTCAGCGGTGCCTATCTTCACGGCGGGCCCTGTTCAGCGGTGCTCTTCTGCACGGCGGGCCCTGTTCAGCGGTGCTCTTCTGCACGGCCGGCCCTGTTCAGAGGTGCTCTTCTGCACGGCGGGTCCTGTTCAGCGGTGCCTATCTTCACGGCGGGCCCTGTTCAGCAGTGCTCTTCTGCACGGCGGGCCCTGTTCAGCGGTGCCTATCTTCACGGCGGGCCCTGTTCAGCGGTGCTCTTCTGCACGGCGGGCCCTGTTCAGCGGTGCCTATCTTCACGGCGGGCCCTGTTCAGCGGTGCTCTTCTGCACGGCGGGCCCTGTTCAGCGGTGCCTATCTTCACGGCGGGCCCTGTTCAGCGGTGCTCTTCTGCACGGCGGGCCCTGTTCAGCGGTGCTCTTCTGCACGGCGGGCCCTGTTCAGCGGTGCTCTTCTGCACGGCGGGCCCTGTTCAGCAGTGCTCTTCTGCACGGCGGGCCCTGTTCAGCGCTGCACATCCAGTAGGTTCAAGGGAGCCAGACCTGGCCTGGACTCCGTGCTCAGACGCCCTCCGACCGTGATGTTCCTGGGCCCTTCGGTGACGGAGTCCTGGGCCCTTTGGTGTCCTCCTTTACAGCTGGGATGTGGCATGTGGGGCCCACCTGCTCCGCGCTCCTGCTGGCTGACGTCTCCGCCCTGCTGCCCTTACGCTCCTTAGATGGGGCTCTCGGGCCCTTGCCTCCCCTAGACGTTGTGGCTGGTGAAGTGGGCGAACTCTGCTCCTTGGGGGCAGCCGTGTCAGTCTTCGCACGGCGGCCCTTGTGTTTCCTGGTCCTCTTGCCGGGGGGGGGGCTGGATGTGTCCTTGCTGCTGATGGAGGTGTCACTGCTGGCAAAGGGTGGGCTCCAGAACCCATGCACAACAGTGACACCCGAAGTTGGGCTGGTGGTGGCTGTGGTGCTCTTGGGACTCTTTGCAGATGGAGGGGGTAGGTCATCGGAGGGGAAGAGGTCAAGATTAGCCAGGAAAAGTTTTTTAGGGCCAAGGTAAAAGGTAGAAGTGGAGATGGTAGTGGAGGAAGAGGATGTGGTTGTAGGAGAGTCAGGTGTGCTGTCATTGGGTGAAGGTGCAGGTGCTGTAGGCTGTTGTGAGGTGGATGTCTGTTGGGTGGGTGTCTGCCTGCGTTTGTGTGTCTTGGAAGGGGTGGTGACAGACACAGTGGGAGAGGACACAGGGGACGTGTAAATGGCAGTGGGGGTGGTGACTGCACGCGTGCGTACTGTACAGGAGGGTGTGGTGGTGATGGAAGCACTGGCTGATGTTGGTGTGCATGCAGGTGTGAGTGGAGACGTCACAGGGAGGGAGGAGGGAGACGAGGAGGAGGGGGACACAGGGGTGGTAGTGACTGTTGGGATGTCTGCATCTGTGTGTTGCTTGGGTGAGTGTTTGTGGGAACTGTGGTGCTTGTGTCTGGATGAGCTGCCCTTGGGTGTTGAGGTGTGTGCAGGCTGGTCAGATGGTGTGGATGGGATAGGCTGAGGAACAGGAGACAGAGACAGGGTGGAGGCAGTCAGAAGAGGGAGGCTGGAAACAGGGACAATGGCTGCCGTCAGTGCTGAGGCCAGAGCATTGAACGATCGTTGATGGGCAGCCTGACCCGAATGAATGCCCTCCAGGTAGGCATTGCTCCGATGCACCTCCCTTTCTACCCCCTGGATGGCATTCAAAAGGGTAGTCTGCCCAACAATGAGTGTCCTGAGGAGATCAATGACCTCCTCACTGAGGGCAGCAGGGGTAACAGGGGCAGGGGCAGGGGCTGAGGTGCCTGGGGCGAAGGAGACGCCCGCCTTCCTGGGTGAGCGGGCACGGAGCGTAGGCTGAGGGGCTGCTGGGAGGGCGGAGCTGGTGCGCTGGGTGGCGGCTGTACCTGTAGAGGCGGGGGGCCCGGATGTTGCCGCCACCGCTAGGGAGCTCCCATCCGAGGACGTGTCGCTGTCGCTGCTCTCACCAGCGGTCCCCGTCGTGGTGCTCCCCTCGCCCTCCGGCTCACTTGGGCCCTCGGTGTCTGTTCCTGTGCCCACCGGGGCCTTGTGGCTTGCAGCTCCCTCGTGCTCCGATGCCAAATCTCCTCCGCCTGATGATGCTAATGCACACATGCACAAGAAGATGAAGAAGAAGGGTGGGGGGAGAAAGAGAAGACCTGGTTGAGTGCATGCAATGTCAACACCGTTGGCGGAGACGACAGACACAGGAGCCGCATGCACTAAGCCGCGCATTCGGAGCACACTACTCAGTACTTCTGACTCGGACAACAGGTCAGGAGACGACAAGCGTGCACATGTGTGAGGCTGGACCATCAATAGCTGGACTTGTCACCCTACGAAGGTGGGGGCCGGGAGCACAGGGCCATGCCTAAGGGAGAGGACTACACTACAGAAAGCGCCCTGGCCTAATGTCACCCCCAACCCTCCTCCCCCACCCAGACGCCTCCACTGCACAGAAAGATAGCTGAATGTGCTGATACTCACCCCCTTGTGTCTGCTGTGATGCTCTCAAGCGCCCATCCAAATCAGGGTAGGCCACTGCCAGGATCCGGGACATCAGGGACATCAGGGTACGACTGGCACCCCTCCTAGGTTGGGAGGCCATCCCCAGCAGTGACTCGGCGGTCTTCCTAGTTCCGCGGCGGATGTCCTCCCACCTCTTGCGGCAGTGGGTGCCCCGTCTGACGTGGACCCCCAGGGCCCGGACTTCCTTGGCGATGGCACGCCAAATCCCGACTTTCTGATGGGCGCTGACCTATGTGACATGTACAGGGTGGGAAGGAAACAATCATCAACTTACTTCATGTTAGATGTGATTGGCCCCCCCTCCCCAACCTTGCAATATAGCACATGCTCTCATCTGTCGTGCGTTGCACTCCTCATTCGCCCCCCACCCCACCAACTTACATCCACCCCACTCCACACAGGCATCGCCCATTCCATGTGCACCCAGTGTACTCACCTGTTGGTCTGGAGGACCGTAGAGTAACGCATACTGGGGGAGGACCCCATCCACGAGCTTCTCCAACTCTTCATACGTGAAGGCAGGGGCCCTTTCCCCAGTCGCAGCAGCCATTGTCACTTCCAGACCGAGTTCACAGCAGCACTTGCAGTATAGGTCCTCTCCTGTGGATGATCAGGTCTCGAGTGATTAAGCAGATAGAAAATGGCGGTCACGCCCGCGGCGGTGCGTACCGCGGCGGTGCGTACCGCGACCGCCGTGGCACATCGTCATTGGCTCCTGAAACCCATAGGCTTCAATGTTATCCAATGTGGCTCCGTATAGCGGTCTTCGACCGCCTACCGCCACGGTGTGCTCCGCCAGCGCAGTGACCTCACATCCCATTGTCCCACTTCACAGGTCAGGCAGCCGCCATTTCAAGGGCCCACATGGCATAATCTCTACTGCAACACACAGGCCTAGGCCTGGCATTGCCACACATACACGCCTTTCAATACCTAGATAACCGTGTGCCATGCAAGCAGTGGTGAACGTACCAGTGATTATCTTGACTCTGTGCTCCATGTTGTCCTTCCTAGGCACCGTCCGCTGGGATTTGCGAGGAGAAGGATGAATCCTCGCGTGTACCGACCGCTGGTGGACCTGTAGACAATGGAAGAACGCCACATCATACTACGATACCGACTTGACCGTGCCACCATCCATGAACTGTGTGCCCAGCTGGAGCCAGCCCTGATGTCCCCCATCCGCCAACCCACAGGAATTCCCCCTCTGGTGCAGGTGCTGTCAGTCCTCCATTTTCTTGCAAGTGGCTCATTCCAGACAACAGTGGCCATGTCATCTGGAATGTCTCAGCCAATGTTTTCAAAGGTTTTGTCTAGAGTGTTGTCTGCCCTGACGAAACACATGCGGAGTTACATTATATTCCCAGAGGAGGTTGATTTGCCCACTGTGAAGGGTGATTTTTATGCCCTTGGACATATTCCCAACATAATTGGTGCCATTGATGGGACCCATGTAGCCTTAGTCCCCCCAAAAGACGATGAGCAGGTGTACAGAAACAGGAAGAGTTACCATTCTATGAACGTCCAGGTGGTCTGTTTGGCTGACCAGTACATCTCCCATGTGAATGCAATGTTCCCTGGTTCAGTGCATGACGCGTATGTGATGCGTAATAGCAGCATCCCTTTTGTGATGGAACAGCTACAGAGACAACGTGTGTGGCTAATAGGTGACTCTGGTTACCCCAACCTGCCTTGGCTATTGACCCCAGTGAGGAATCCCCAGACCAGGGCTGAGGAACGGTACAATGAGGCCCATGGGCGAACTAGGAGGATCATAGAAAGGACCTTTGGGGTTCTGAAGGCCAGGTTTAGGTGTCTGCATATGACAGGGGGATCCCTGATGTACTCACCAAAGAAGGTGTGCCAGATCATCGTGGCCTGCTGTATGCTTCACAATCTGGCATTGCGACGTCAGGTGCCTTTCCTGCAGAAGGATGGTCCAGATGGTGGTGTTGAAGCAGCTGTAGAGCCTGTGGAGAGTGAAGAGGAGGAAGACTCAGAGGACGACCCAGACAACAGGGACAGAGTTATCCAACAGTATTTTCAGTAGCACACAGGTGAGAATCACACACGCCATTTTAATTTTCCTGACTGCCTCGTTTTTCTCTACTTTGTCTATGACCCCCCAGTTATTTGAAACTGATGTTTGATTCTCCCTTCCCTTTTCAGTGCTGTATGACCCACTGCATGACTTCTGCTTGGTTAGCCCCTGGACTAATGCTTATTGATCTCGGTATGTGTTCAGCACAAAGTTTACAGAACATAATTGATCGGTAATGTGTTTTACATTTGTAAATAATACAGCCTGACTCCAGCATGATTTCAGTGCATTGAGTGATTTATTTTTGGTGCTAGTTAATGGTACATGATATTCACACGGTGATGGGTGGGGGTGGAGTAATGTCCATGGCAGAGTCCAGTTCTCAGTCTCACAGGTGCATTGTCCATATGCCTGTGGAAGGATGGAGCAGGGGCAGTTCAAGGTTGGACAGGGTGGCAATGTGGGACAGTGGGATGACTTCAGGGGGTATCTCATGCTGGCGGGGGTCTTGACGTCCTACTCTGTCTTTTTTTTGGATCTCAGGCTCCTCTTGCGGGGTGGTTGTTCTTCAGCAGGAGGTGGGGTTCTGGTGGCCTGTCGTTGTGGTGGGGCCTCCTGTCCACTAGCGCCAGCGGAGGTGGAAGGCTGTTCCTGGTCCGGGCTAGTGACAGAGGCCCTGTGTGGTGCCACATGGTCCCGCAACGTGTCTTCTATCCGGTGGAGGGCCTGGACTAGGCTCCCCATGGCGGTAGAGATATGGGTGAGATGATTGTTGAACCCCATGTAGCGTTCCTCCTGCTGTGCCTGGATCTCCTGGAACCTGGCCAGTACCGTCGCCATCGTCTCTTGTGAGCGGTGGTAGGCTGCCATGATGGTGGTGAGGGCCTCTTGGAGAGTTGGTTCCCTGGGCCTCTCCTCCCCCCCCTGTCGCACAGCAGCCCTCCGAGTTGCCCTGTTTCCCCCGGACTCTGTCCCCTGGACGGTGTGCCCACTACCACTGCCCCCAGGTCCCTGTTGTTGTGGGGGTGGTGGGTTAGCCTGGGGGCCCTGTAGTGGCAGACACACCGCTGATTGACCTGTCCTAGAGACAGAGCCATGGGCCCGCTGGGTGGGAGCTGTGCTGTTGTTCCCAGAGGGGGTTGGGTCTGCTGTGGCCTGTGTGTGGGGAACCGACTGTCCAGAGGTCCCCGATGGTCCGGGCTGGTCGTCAGGTTCCAGGTCGACAGAGCTGCTGTCATCACTGGGTGCCTCTTCCGGGGGGGGGATGGACATTTCTGGACCCTCCTGGCCGGTGTGTTGGCGTTCGGGTCCTGCATGGGGTAAGAGAGTATGGTTATTGTTTCTGTGTGTGCTATTGTGTGTGATTTATGGGTGCCCTTGTCCCCCAGTGCTGTCATTCCCTTGGGGGAGGTGTTGTGGGGTGTTGGGGGGGGGTATGTGCAGTGGTCATGCTTAGGTGATGGGTGTCCATAGTTTGTGGTGGCATGCAGGGGTTGGTGTTGGGTGGGTTGTGCTGGGGAGACATTCTCAGGGAGGATGTGTGATGGGGGTTTGGGGGTGAGGGTGGTGGTGGGGGTTGGCATGCTGGGGGGCGGTGAAGTAGTTGAGATTGTACTTACCAGAGTCCATTCCTCCATGTACTCCAGCGAGGCCATCAGGATGCAGGATGTTTAGTACCTCTTGCTCCCATGTGTGAATTCGGGTGGTGTGGGTGGGGGTCCCCCGCCAGTCTTCTGCACTGCGATGTTGTGTCGCGAGACCATCGAGCGCACCTTTCCCCGTAAGTCGTTCCAACGATTGCGGATGTCCTCTCGATTTCTGGGATGCTGTCCCACCGCGTTTACCCTGTCCACGATCCGCTGCCATAGCTCCGCCTTCCTGGCTATAGTGGTGTGCTGCACCTGTGAGCCGAAGAGCTGGGGTTCGACTCTTATGATCTCCTCCACCATGACCCGGAGTTCTTGGTCCGAAAAGCGTGGGTGCCTTTGTGGTGCCATGGGGTGGTGTGGATGAGGTGTGGGGTGGTGTATATGGTGAAGAGTGTGTATTTGTGTGTGGTGCTTTGTGCTTCTATGTGGTGTGTGTGATGGTGTAGTGTGCCTCTGTGTGATGTAGCTCTCTATTCTGTGATGTGTCTCTCTCTCCTTCGTCTATGATCTTCGGTCGTAGGGGTTTGTGGGTGATGTGGGTGTGTGTTTTATAGTTGGTTGGATGTGTGGGAGTGTTGTTTGTATGTGTGTCAGGTGTGTGTATTTCAAATTGTCCAATGTGGCTGGGTTTTGGAGCTGTGTGTGTATTTTGACCGCAGCAGTGTGTACCGCCAATGGAATACCGCGGTTGAAAGACCGCCGCGTGGATTCGTGCGTCAGAATGGCATGGGCGTGTTTGTGTTGGCGTGACAGTGGAGGTTTGGTCATCTCCAGTTTTCCGCGGCCCGCTGATGTGGCGGCCTTCCTTGGATGTCGGGATTTTGGCGGTCCTGCCGTTGTGGGTCAGAATGACCGTGGCGGTATACCGCGGCCGCGGCGGTAGAATGGCGGACTTCTGACCGGCGGTAAGGGCCTTTTACCGCCGAGGTCAGAATGACCCCCATGGTCTTTTCCAACACTAGCATTATACTTGTCTGTTACACTTAAACCGACTCACAATATCTTGGTTATAGAAGCTGCTACTTCCTGTTTGGAACACTCTGCTTACATGTGAGGGGTGCTTTTCTTTACTATACAAGGAACAGTGCTATTACAAGCATTTATTATACAAAGGAAC
Organism: Pleurodeles waltl; assembly: GCF_031143425.1. NCBI lineage: Eukaryota > Metazoa > Chordata > Amphibia > Caudata > Salamandridae > Pleurodeles > Pleurodeles waltl. The sequence continues at coordinate 914,598,134 of NC_090437.1, forward strand.
ACATATCTCTCTCTTTCAAATCTTTAAGTGATGAGTGGCAAATGCAAACTTGGCTGTGTTCACTTGTGTTCAATGAAACCACTTCCCTCATCCTTGGAATGAGGGAACAAGATGTGTTCCGGATGTACAGACTCAACCGGGAGCCCATTGAACGCCTGCTGCACCATATTGCGCTACACATCATGGCAAGGGTGCAAACTCCCTATACCATTTCACCCATGACAAAACTCCTTGCTGTCCTCCATATGATGGCGTCTGGATCTTTCCAGATAATGGGTGCACAAGTGGCTGGTATGTCCCAGTCATCCTTCTTGGTCTTTCTAGCAAAGGTCCTGGATGCTATTCTTGGCCTCATACCACACTACATCTGCTTCCCAAACACCCAGCATCTGCAGCAGTTATCTATCAAATTGCTGGGTTTCCACATCTGATGGGTGAAATGGACTGTACCCACGTGTAACTAGTGCCACCTGTAGCAACAGAACACCTTTATAGGAATGGCAAGCACACACATTCTATCAATGTGGAGGACATTGTGGACTACCATGGGCTATTCACCAAACTCCTTGCAAAATATCCCAGCAGCGTCCATGATGCATACGTCTTTTGTCAGTGCATCATCAACAAGTGGTTTCAGGATGGCCAATATGGCAATGGGCTACTCATAGGTAAGCCACCATACCAGTCATAACACACAACACACCAATCATCTAGGAAAACCAAGACAAACAGCACACTAAATATAAATGGGCAGGGCCACAGAGATTTACAGGCAACAACACATATGCAACATGCCACACTACACTGCATACATTGCATGTCATAAACACATACACCCAAACATACCTAACACAGCCATGCTCTGACTGGCACACCACGTGTGGACAGGTGGAGCCAAGTCTCTGTCGCATACAGAAGCTGCTCAGAAAACCACTCTAAGTGTAAGAGCGCCCAGGCATGTCAATGGCATAGGCCATGGTAATTTTGAGGAAGTCACGCACAGACACATTCCCACATAAACAATGGTGTGCAAGCCTCTAGCAGAACCTAAATCAAATGCCACCTAAGTGGTGCTATAATTAAATACATATCATCTACACATACCTGACATACCTGTAGAGTGCACATACACCTATCTGCTGCATTGTGTCGCACACGTAAGTATACAAAAATATCTGCCATTGTAGTCCTTTGGGATGAATCATGAGAAATGGAGCAGCACCTTCTCCAGTGCCGCCTCACATGCACCCATAGTGCCCCCTAACACCACCATGGCTGTAACGAATACCCAAAACAATCCACCATGGTGCTGAGTCTGTGAAAAACTCTAACAATCATGAATGTCATAGTGGGACTCGGTAGTAGTATAGAGGACATACCTGACCTTAGATACACCGTACTAAGGGACCTATGTGGAAAATAGCTGTTCCCCCTCCCAAAGCCTGCACTGTGCATGTGTAGAAAGTATCTGTCAGAAATCATGTATTGGAAGCTAGGAGATACTACTGCACCAAATTACATCATCCTACTAATATGTGATACACACTCTTGTACACTTAATGGCTGGCACAACCATCATCTGCCGCAAAGGGTCACTAAGTGTCACACTGCATGCATAGTGCCACATTTAAAATGGACAGCAGAGTCTGGCTTTGAAGGACAAATATGGTGTTTCAACATATGACACCATTGTGGTGCTAGGAGGTGGTAGGTTCCATCTAACAATAGAACACTGCTTCAAATATGGATTACACAACACATTTACCTGAATTATAACCATCATTTTGGGATCAAAATGAAAATTCCTAGGCCCTTGAGCCACTGCCCAAGATTGTCATGTCCATGAACACTGTCCAATGAAACCATTTCACAAGAACAGGAACACACACTATACACAAGCAAGTCTGTGTCACCGCTCCAACTAAAAGGTTCAACTGCCATGGTATGTTCCAAATCACTGTCAACACTTACCAATACATCTTCTCTCTATCCTATGCAGCTGATCAAGGGTCCGGCATATTAACAATCCCACAACTGTGGACGATTGTGCCTACAACGAGGAACACAGGAAAATGTGCAATGTGGTGGAGAGGACATTTAAGCTCCTGATATCCAGGTTAAGGTGCCTGGCCCTGACAGGAGGAAGCCTCTTGTATGCTCCACCACTTGTTTGCAAGATAATTCTGGCATGTGCAATCCTTCACAATATCTGTGTCAGAACAAATAACCCCTGGAATGAACAGGTTGATGTCCCCAGCAAGGAGGATGATGATCATGGAGCAGATAATGTGGAAGGGAAACAACAGAACACTGCTGCAGGAGTTTGTAGGATACTCCACATTGTTGAGAACTTCTACGCATAGTCACTATACTATAAATATCACATTGTGAATAGCACCTAATTCTCCTTGGTCTACTCATTCTCCACTACATACACCATTGGATTGTGACTCAAACCTCAGTGAGCAGGTCCGTAACACAAAGGTGACAAGTATGGAAGCAACATAATTTGTGATGTAAGAGGTTCTACTGCCACCATCTCACATATCAGTGACACGCAATATGCAGACATGTGACTCCTGAAGGTCTAAATCCATGCACCACTACATATATTGTTCTGTCAAGTGGGCAAGGTGCTAATACATACCCCATTCACCACAACAACGCCATGCCTAACAGGATGTATGCAAGGGGGCACACATAAAGTAGGGGCTGTCAACAAATGGATATCAAGTCATGTAGGAACAGAACACTGTCACAACTCATGGTGACAGTAGCTTTGCCTGCATGGTACATGCTGAGCCTGCACAGTGAATCCATGGAATTGTGTCCTGGTACTGCCAGTGGGCTCAACCCTGGCACATGGCAGACTGTACCTCACGTATGGCACACACACGTTGTCTGCGGAGTGCGCAATGGGTTGCCAGACTAAATAATCAGCGATGGGTGCTGAATTACTATCCAAACACATGACCCATAGTCACAATCCATGGAATAATTGGGCCAATGCACCACCAAATTTTCATCTGGGTCAAATGTAGGCAGAGTGTCTAATAATCACTATGTACATGAGGTGCACACTTGACACACAGATCTGCTGTCTTGACGCATGCCTACAGCAAATCCAGTCATGTGAAGACTGATGTAAGGGTAGGTAGCAACGGGTTTGCAAGTATCAACAATTCTTGACATGTCAGCATGTATACCTATTATGCAGTGCATAACTATATCACACAGCAGAAAGCAAGACACAACATTCATTGTCACTCACATGACAGAACGAGTGCATGATAGCAACAGTTTCAAATTGTCCCATACATGTTTTGGCATCCAACATGACAATCTGGTTTAGGGATGTGCTAATATGTTCAGCATTGTTGAAACTGTCTGAAACACAACACCAAACTGAGTGGGAGTAGACCTATCCATATAAGTTGCAAGTGGCATGTGTAAAATACAGCACTGAGATGATTTCACACCTCAATATCATTCCGTCATGGTACGAGTTACCTAGGTTGTGGCATGCTGGAAGAAATGCATATCCAGTTCAATGGAGGTTGTGGATGGACAGCTTTGAGACACAGATACTTGCAAATGCAACACAGAGATGAAATGGAAACAACACAAGTGCTGTGGCAGCAGTGATGTCATGTGTGTGTGGAGCTCATTACTTCTCACAAATACCGTCAAATGAACTGTAACTATCAAGTACCCAGTAGAAGATGTGTACATCTTCCAATTACAAAAGTCACATGTTGCATCATGTCCATGTATGACCAGACAATGTTGCTGTAGAAGATGTGTACAAGATGCAAGCATCCTAAAGAATGAGAGCAATGTAGGTGACAGTACATGTCTTACCAATAGTGCAGGAATACATGGAGAAGGGACACACATAGACCAATACTGACTGTACAACACATCAATGTTTACATGTCAACATTTAACATATGTACAGAGAGGGTGGCCAGGTCAATACATCACCCAGTAGTTTTGGCCACTAGCATACTATGGTATTTGCCCACCTCATGCCACCATGACAGGAAGCTGTGACAGACAACACCATCTGTACCCTGGCATTATTCCAATGTTCAAGTCACAACAGATATACAAGCCCAAAAAGCTGCCCAAGGAAACAACTAAGGACATCAAATAATGTCACATGTCCCACATTTGCAAGCACCTGAGCTTTGTACATGAGAGGGGAAAGCTGACATCAAGTACTGCAGAGGAAAATGTGATATCCTGGTCTGTATGTCCAAAATTGTGCGTGTATCTGTCTTCTGGGGAGTGTGCATAGTTCTGCTGTGTAGCAATCATGAAGAGGCTAGGTCCCTGCTCAATAAACCTACACACCACTGCTCTCACTTCATTAATGTATGACATTGTCAGGGGCCTGATGATTGTGCTCAGGGGGCTGAGCAAACTGGAGCTCCATTAACTTGCCCTTTTACATGCAACCATGGGTTTGGGTTGCCATACTAAATCACACAGTTCTGATGATGAGTAGCCTGCCATCTATGCCATTGTTTGTGACAGTCATAAAAAATTTGATGTGGACAAATGTGAGTGCCTAGTTGGTGGCATACACACATACGGCACATATCTCAGCACACATGTACCACTGTATTGGCTCAGGCATGGTAATATGTAGGGATTCTGAACAAAATGCAACTTAGCATAAATGCAAGGGCATAGGTATCACAGGATCAGTGACTGTAAAAAATGACCTTCATATGTGTTCTGACATACGGAAACATAGGTGGCACTGATGTGACAACACATGCATTTGTCAAATGCCAAACATGTGTCCATGCAGGAAGATAGTAATTTGAGTTTCACATCCCATGAACACACCATTGTCATCATATGTTACAGAAATTACATAACGCATGTCCATACACACACAGAGCACATACCAACCTTCACCATCACATGTGTGCATAACATCTCCTGCAATTAAGATGCATGGGGGACAAAATGGTACACGTGTAGCAGAGCAACATGAAGTAAAATCCAACAACACACCACTGAGTGGACACATATTCACACGCAAATTGCCAGGGTTTACATGGTATCAATGCAGTCCAAGTCCACTGAATACTGTGAGTAGAAATTGTCATGGTTGTCACATGCTTTACAATGTGTTGGACATAGGCCACCATATATATTGTGTAGTAGGTATGTGTACATTTGTATCTCTGACATACCAATGGAGTCCACCCACAAATTTGTATGCATACACCTATGTACATACATAGCACACATGTGCCAACATGTATGTGTATACATTGTAGCTACACATGCACATATGCACAAGGTATGATTAATTGCATGCAGAAGACTCATAGAGAAACCTATAGGTTCAACATACTATTGCCACGGTAATGACATTACTGGACAGTCACGCACATGTTGCCATACCACATATACAACATTGTTGTACAGCCCATGACGCACATGCCCTGGAAGTGATGAAACGGACACCCTCCCTGAAATCATGGTACAGTGAGTTTATTTTCACTTTACAGTCTTATTGTTTGTGACTATGTGAGGCTGTGTGTAGGTGGTGTTGAAGGTGGATTGGTCTTTTTGGAGTGTTTGTACTGTTTAGTGTGCTGTGTCTTGTAGTAATTGTCTTTAGTTGTCTTTAAACTTATCTTTTATATTGCAATTTTACTATATTTGTCTCTGTATTGTGGGGTGTTTGTCTTGGGTAGTAAGGTTGTTGGGGTAGTTGGGGTAATTGGCTTAGATGTTAGGTTTTCTTTATTTTTTTGTTTTGAGTGACCTGGATTTGCAGTATGTCTGGGAAAGAGAGGATGTGGCGCATGTCTACCAATAAGCTTGGGGGGTTCATGTGGCTTGTTCAGCACTACCTCCCTTTGATGGGACAACTGTTTGGCTGTGTAATCCTTGGCTACCCCACAGAGACAGAGCGGCTGTGGTAGGGCAAGGTGCTCCACCACCTCACATGAATCTTTGGCAGTGGAAGGAACAACCACAGACTCAAACATTGATGGGCAGATCTGGTTACAAGGGAGCAGAATCTGCTGGAATATCTGGGTATTGAGATTGGTAGAGCAGTTTGTAAGTCTCACATTTCCATACAAATTCCTTACTTTTGCATGTGCATGACAGTTGCAGATAATATTGAGTGCTGCATGTACTGCTTGTGGATGTGGACATGTTGTATGCTACCTGTATGAAGAGTCCCAGCACCACCATAGGCCTGCAAGCCAGATGCACAATAATGAAGCCGATGCTGGGCAGATGTACCATTTTCCCTGCACAGCCATTACAAAGTGTTGTGATGCATACATAGGGCAGATGGGTAATGAGCAGCACACAATTAGGCCTGTGCCATGCACATGTATGGAAGGGGGTCCCAAAATATGTTTGGGTGGCATATGTATAAGCCACTGAGTAAGATGAGAAATCCCTTAGTTCAATTATACCTGCATTCTGAAAGGCTGCTTAGAGCAATTGTGATATGGGGGCATACAAATGTATAAGATGGGCCCCCAATGTACTCAGCAGAAGTCATAAGGATCTGTTGTAGCTCCTGCCGAGTACATCATTTACCTACACATAATAGGTGAATTTGGACCCTACCTTCACTGTGCTGTGCCTTAATTCTCATTAGGCGCACACATGGCGAGGGTAAGGGGTGCACTGAGGGCCACAAGGACTGTATTGATGCAATTGGTGCTGCACCCCTCTTGTTCTAATGGCCCCATTGTGTCATTGGCCAAGGCTATGTAAGGGAGCTTTAATACGCACTGGGTCTAGACTACTATCACTTCTCTGTTCCAGTTCCTTGTGTATCACATACAGCGTATACTATGTCTATTACCACACACATGTGCAAAGTCAGTTCCACAGACCTGCCACTTCTCACTGACAGTATGGGGCTGCCCGGCCTCTGCTCCTTCACTGGCACATCACTCAGTAACCTGCACCAACAAATGTATCCTTGGACCACAGAATAAGTGTTTCTGTGTTGAGGCATTTTCTATGCCCATGTTCTTATCCCTCCCTGGACAAACAATGGTATACCAAGGCAACAATGCCTGGCCATACACTTCGATTTCAATCAGTCAATGTGCAGGTAGGTACAACTATCTTTACATGAGTATACTCCCAAATCATTATACAGTGTCAAGCACCTGCATGGAAATGCCATGTATTAATGGTGCAGTGAGAAGCACCATAGGAGTGTCAGGGACAGTGATAGTTTGTAGGTGCGTAGGTCTACATTATTTGAGACTATGAGGGTCATTCTGACCCTGGCGGCCGGTGGCCGCCAGGGCCACCGACCACGGGAGCACCGCCAACAGGCTGGCGGTGCTCCAACGAGCATTCTGACCGCGGTGGTTCAGCCGCGGTCAGAAGCGGAAAGTCAGCGGCCTCCCGCCGACTTTGCGCTGCTCGTGTGAATCCTCCATGGCTGCGGAGCGCGCTCCGCAGCCATGAGGATTCCTAACCCCCCTACCGCCATCCTGTTCATGGCGGGAAAGCCGCAATGAACAGGATGGCGGTAGGGGGGGGTCGCGGGGCCCCTGGGGGCCCCTGCCGTGCCCATGCCAATGGCCAATGGCATGGGCACGGCAGGGGCCCCCGTAAGAGGGCCCCGCAAAGTATTTCAGTGTCTGCCTTGCAGACACTGAAATACGCGACGGGTGCCACTGCACCCGTCGCACCTTCCCACTCCGCCGGCTCGATTACGAGCCGGCATCCTCGTGGGAAGGTCGTTTTCCCCTGGGCTGGCGGGCGGTTTTTCAGCAACCGCCCGCCAGCCCAGGGGAAAACTTGTAATACCCGCTGCGGTCTTTTGACCGCGGCGCGGTATTTCGGAGGGGGGAATTCAGGCGGGCGGCCTCCGCCGCCCGCCAACATTGGAATGACCCCCTATGTGTGATTGACTGATCATAGATGTTTGTCAGTTGCTCTCCTCTACTACTGGGATGATGTGCTCACTCAGCCTATCAAGTTAACAGTATACACTGTCTCCCATTAATTGATATGTACAAATTACTCTAAGCAATGTTTTCCATCTGTGTCTTGCAGGTGGACCTGCACTCTACATTTTAAGAGAAGTTGCACAATTTGAAGATCATGATTCATCCAGTAAGTGTCATCTTGTGCGTTATGGGTGCTAATCCAGGGTTTGGTGTGAGTCGGTCTAAAGTGTGGTTTTGCCTGACCAATGATCTGATATCTTTCAAGAACGGATGGTGAAATCATGTATGTTGGAATGTTGTCCAATGAGAATGGTTTGCATGTAGTTCAAGGGACGACGTGTGCTGTCAGGTAATTGTGTGAAATGGGAGTTGTTATGGCTGACCAGTTATTCATTGGTGTCTACCATGATAGGTCTCAGGGCAGCTATTTATGTATGTAGCATGCCTGCTTATAACCACTTTGTTACAGTACAATTGTCAGCACAGTGTGCCACACATAGCTTTCAATTACTGACAAGACAGTACAGATGTGGTTGATATCTGCAGAGGCCTCTAGGGGGCTTATGTAGGAGACACATACACCACAGGTGCCTCAGTACCCTTCAGATCTAATGAGTCAGTAGGACTGCAAGGAGCCATGTTGTGCTGTACAACAAACAGTAGTGTGCACACTTAGTAGACAACTAACCTCCAGATGGTTGTGTGAAAAGTCTATGATTCCTCCTACACCATATCTCAAGCAGTTGTCACAACATGGTCCTGCCACCATAATTGTTGTGAGTGATGTAGGTCACATCACATATGCATATGATGTGAATGATGTGTACATACCTGGTACTTTGATGATGTCTGACATGCATGTGAAAATCATGTACAATGTTTCTGGAAACTAAGTGCCAAACTAACCGTGGGCCTAAGGGCACCCATACAGTTGTACATGTGGCTCAGGCCAGGTCTTACAACAGGAAACATTAATGTTGATTTACCAAACCTTAGAATAGCATGTGGGAAGTTAACTGACCCCCTATCATATAGCCCATACTTTGCCACCATGATGACTAAGCAAGCCTTGATGTTTCACCAGGTGTGTTGAGGTGATGGATTGTATGCAGAGCCCACCTTATGCACAGGGACATGGGAATTCCATACTTGTTGGGGATTGTGATCCTCACAAGTTAGAAGAGACACATGTTGATCATGGGCAATTATGTCCACTCAGCTCTGGGCCCAGTTGTTTCTAAATAGAGTTCCCTCATCCCAATGACATGTACATGATACTGATTATGGTTGGTAGGAAATAGTCATAGATGAGGAGTAAGTCATTTTTGAGGAATGTGTTTTGGGCTGAATGTGTAATCTGCAGTCGCAGTGCACATTATATAACTGTACAACATCCACTCAATGCTGATATTGATGCTTGCTTCTCCTCATAATTCAGCTGCCAACATGACTGAAGTACAGAGGTGAGAATTCCATAAGAGGGCAGAACGATATTGCCACATAATGGAGGTTGATGAAGCATACCGCTGAATGGCCAGGAGGATCCGAAGAGAAAAAGCATCAGGGGAATTACATGCTTTTTACCCATGAGGGACCTCCAATACAGCCACAAAAGGACACTGGAGACAAGTCACCAGGAGTGCAGGGGGCCACAGCTGGACCAAGACCCTCAACATCAGCTGGAACAGTGATCACGCAGCCATCAGTACATCCACCTGCAGCAGTAGTTCCAAGCTGGTTTGAGCAGAACATGAGAAGGGACATTGGGCAGATTTTGGCCAGACTGACTAAATTGGAGGAGGATGCAGCAGAGGACTGTAAGTTGTTGCGATACATAAAAAAAAAGTTAAACAAACGCAGGAAGTGAACTAATATTGTGTCGTACAACCTCCCAGTTCCTTTCCGTCCCTTTTGCTGTTTTGCATAGTTTTATATGGGGTTTTAGATGTGTAGCCTTAGGTCTTAGGTTAGTGTAGGGTAGGCATAGGTTAGTTTAAGTATAGTGGGGGTGGGTTTTTCTACATTATTTCATTGTTGGGGGTTGGGTGGGGGTCATGTTGGGGTATATATATATATATATATATATATATATATATATATATATCCAAACAAATAGGGGAAACCACTGCACTCAGTTTCACGGATAGTCAATATTGTATTCCAAGCCTGCAACAAACAACATGTCCAGTCAAAAAACGAATCCTGGAGCATATCTGAGTAGTGGAACATGGTGATACAAGTTACGCAGTCGCCAAACACTTACAGACATCACAATGTGAAGACTGGAGGACTCTCCAATATTATGGATTAATACATGTACCTATCAACAAATGAGGAGGTGACCAAACTCTGTCACTATGGGGATTGGAAAGTAGGTACATTATTAGATTAGGCACGAACATCCCGCACCGATTGAACACAGATGAGGAACTTTATGTGCATTTATGAGAACCTCTACATCTGGCATCTCAAATGACTCGGGAGTATAGCAGGGCGTAATGTATATCAGGTGAGGGATAACACCATATAAACTATAAGATAAGACAAACATCTAATAACTGTTTAGTGACTGACATAAAAGAATTATATTGGTATTTTTATAAAATGTTTATCGCAAATATTTGTATTGACATATGACAATAAGTCGATGCTGAACATAAATTAGGCCAGTAATAATAAGTGGGGTATCTATAATCACAGACACACACACAAAATAACAGAGATATATAGCACAACAACATACATTGATATATTTATGTTGTCACAAAGGATATGAGCGGTTAAAAATGATCCAGTTATATCTTGGTGCCCTTTCTCTATAGTTTGGAATATACTACCAACCATGTTAAATCAAGGATCCATGTGTTTGGTTTTGTGATAAAATGGTCTCTGTGACTTATAGGAGGCACTGATTTACAAATTACTCTGATGTGTCATCATAGTTGAGTTCTCGTTATTTTCATTTTGCCTGACTTAGTTGTTTTCTATTTGTTTTTAATGTGTATTTTAGGGAAAAAAACGATTTTTTTTTCTTTTCCTCTTTTGGAACTACATATCCCAGAATGCCTCATTATGGGCTATCTGGTAAAATAGTATATAATGATAATGAAAGAGGGACTCGTCAACCATGAACAAGACACTTTTGTAGTTAAAACACGTTGGTTGTTTGTTGCTGGCTTGGAATAAAATATTGGCTATTCAGTGAAATGGAGTGCAGTGGTTTCCCCTTTTTTTATGGATTACATAACGAGGAGGAATGGTCTACTTCCTACCACTAGCATCGACAGTCTGAGTGCACTGTATCAGAATTGTGACTTTCTGTTTGTATCGATGTATATGTCAGAAATGTGGTCTTTGGTTGGCAGTCAGGTTACCTTCAATAGTAAGGGTAAAGGAGAATCACCCTCAGCTAACTCCCGCTCACCTACTTGGTAGCTTGGCACGAACAGGCAGGCTTAACTTCAGAGTGCTAGGTGTAAAGTATTTGTACCAACACACACAGTATTTAATGAAAACACTACAAAATGACACAACACAGGTTTAGAAAAATAGAAAATATTTATCTAAACAAAACAAGACCAAAACAACAAAAATCCACCAAACACAAGGTATTAATTCAAAAGCAAAAAGGGTCTTAAATCCATTGTTAAACAGATAAAACACTGTTAGAATTGAAAAATACCTGGGTCGTGTTAAAATAACATGCACGGGCGAGTGTGCATTGAAAAAGGTAAGCGTGCATCGATTCCTCACCCACAAGCAAGCTCGTGCATTGTTTCTCCTTCTCTGGTCGGACTTGCGTGCATCGTTTTTCCTCCCTGCAGTAGTGCGATGTATTGATCCGGGCAGCACTTGGGTCCGGGCAATCGTTGCGTCATTTTTCCAGGCCGAGCAAGGTTTGCGTAGAAAATCCTGTTGTGCGGCGAAAGCAAAGCTACGCTGTGTGGGTTGCGCTGACACCAACCTCCGTCAGTGATGCAGCACATTGTTTCTCCAGCCGCAGGCGTTGATCTCCCAGCCGCACTGCAAACTCTGTGTCGATTTCAGATGCGGAGCCAGCGGCATGTCGTTCCTTCAGCTGCTCTCAGAGGTTGCTTCAGAATTTTCCCCACGCAGAGGTCTGTGCGTGGATTTTCAGGCTTGGTCTGGCAGCTTCACCTGTAAAGGCCCCAGGAACTGGATATGGCACCACTTGGCAGGGCAGGAGTCTCAGCAGAGAGTCCAGGTGCTGGCAGGGGAAGTCTTTGATAGCCCTGAGACTTCAACAACAGGAGGCAAGCTCAGGACAAGCCCTTGGAGACCTCTTCACAAGCAGGAATGCACAACAAAGTCCAGTCTTTGTCCCCTTTCACCAGGCAGAAGCAGCAACGACAAGATAGCTCCACAAAGCACAGTAACAGGTAGGGCAGTTCTTCCTCAGCTCTTCTCCAGGCAGAGGTTCCTCTTGATTTCCAGAAGTGATCTAAAGTCTGTGGTTATGGGTGCCCTTCTTGTACCCATTGGAGCCTTTTAGGCTTACTTCAAAGAAACGTCTCTCCTGTTTGTGAAATCCTGCCTTGCCCAGGCCAGGCCCCAGACACACACCAGGGGGTTGGAGACTGCATTGTGTGAGGGCAAGCACAGCCCTTTAAGATGTGAGTGACCACTCCTCGCCACCTCCCTCCGAGCACAGATGGCTCATCAGGATATGCATGCTACACCCCAGCTCTCTTTGTGTCACTGTCTAGAGAGAGGTGCAAACAGCCCAACTGTCAAACTGACCGACAGGGAATCCACAACAGGCAGAGTCACAGAATGGTTTAAGCAAGAAAATGCTCACTTTCTAAAAGTGGCATTTTCAAACACACAATCTTAAAATCAATTTTACTAAAAGATGTATTTTTAGATTGTGAGTTCCGAAACCCCAAACTCCACATGTCTATCCTCTCCCAAAGGCTATCTATGCTTTAATCATATTTAAAAGCAGCCCTCATGTTAACCTATGAGAGTGATATGCCTTGCAAAAGTGAAAACTGAATTTAGCAGTATTTCACTGTTAGGACACATAAAACACATTGGGCCTCATTCTGAGGCCGGCGGGCGGCGGTCGCTGCCCGCCTTGCGGGAACCGCCATATGGCCGCTCCGCGGTCGAAAGACCGCGGAGGCCATTCTGGCTTTCCCGCTGGGCTGGCGGGCGACCGCCAGAAGGCCGCCCGCCAGCCCAGCGGGAAACCCCTTCCCACGAGGAAGCCGGCTCCGAATGGAGCCGGCGGAGTGGGAAGGGTGCGACGGGTGCAGTAGCACCCGTCGCGAATTTCAGTGTCTGCTAAGCAGACACTGAAATTCAAAGTGGGGCCCCCAGGGGCCCCACGACACCCCTCACCGCCATCCTGTTCCTGGCGGTCCTGCGCCGCCATGGGGGATTCCTCAGGGCAGCGGAAAACCGGCGGGACACCGCCGGTTTTCCTGTTCTGACCGCGGCCATACCGCCGCGGTCAGAATGCCCTGCGGGGCACCGCCAGCCTGTTGGCGGTGCTCCCGCCGACCCCGGCCCGGCGGTCCTTGACCGCCGGGGTCGGAATGACCCCCATTATTATGTGTCCTATCTTAAACACACACTGTACCCTGCCCATGGGGCTACCTAGGGCCTACCTTAGGGGTGTCTTATATGTAAGAAAAGGGAAGGTTTAGGTCTGGCAAGTGGGTGCACTTACCAAGTCGAATTGGCAGTTTAAAAACTGCACACACAGACACTGCAGTGGCAGGTCCGAGCCATGTTTACAGAGTTACTTATGTGGGTGGCACAACCATTGTGGCAGGCCCACTAGTAGCATTTGATGTACAGGCCCTGGACACCTCTAGTGCACTGTACTAGGGACCTACCAGTAAATCAAATATGTCAATCATGGATGAACCAATTACATACACATTTTGTATAGGAGTACTTGCACTTTAGCACTGGATAGCAGTGGTAAAGTGCCCAGAGTAACAAAAACAGCAAAAACAGAGTCCAACACACATCAACAACCTGGGAAACAGAGGCAAAAAGTTAAGGGAGACCACACCATAGATGCCAAGTCTAACAATATATATATATATATATATATATATATATATATATATATATATATATATGTGTGTGTTTAGGCCGTAGGTTCCATAGGTTTAGTTAGTACATGTGTAGTCATAGTTTAAGTTGTCCTACTTGTATCTCGTCTCTTAAGGGGGGCGATAGACCAATGTTTAGAGTGTGGTATTTCATGTGTAAGATAAGTTTGGAATAGGTTAGATAGGTGTAGTTTTAAATTAAGGATAGTTAGCATAGGTTAGTTTAGATAGGGTAGGCTTTAGGTTTTCCTTTGTTCAATGGTTTGAAATGAAATCCTGTTAATCTTAGCCTAATTATTTTTGTAATTGATTGCGTCTATGGCTTGTCATCAGTGCACTTGACAAGTTGGAGGAGTGGCCTAGTGTATGCTTACTGTCTTGATTTCCCAGGTTTCGCACATGCATCCCCATGACCAAGGAGCTGTCAGAATGGCTGCTACATTCTGTCTACTAGTGGATACATTTGCCATCTTGGACAGGTAAATATGGTACTTCACCTGTCATTGGTGAGGTCTTGCTAATTCATTGTTGGCACATCAGACAACTCCAAAATTTGGAACTGTATCCTGCAAAACTGACAAGTGGCCATCACTGATAAGGTTAGCTTTTCCTGCTCCACACAAGTATGTTGTACTGGTACTCCCATCTGGGTAAAATATAATTGATTGGGTAATGAGCCATACATGCCCTTTGTCGACGTCAAAGGATATGGGTTCCAAAGCATTTAGTATACACATTAAGTTGGATTGTATCCAACACCATCATTCAGCTTTCTCTTGTTTGGACCTAGTTTTTGGCTTAGTGTCTGACAGTCATGCATTCATGTACTGATATTCTGTACACATTGACATGGCTTGACACAATGCTTTCTTTTAACTGAGTAGATGGATCACAGTAAATGTAGAAATTCTACATGTGAACAAGGTGATTTATTTACAGGTGCAATTGTTTTTGTAATTTCTATATAAAATCCATGTCACAGATCCCATGAATGAACGTTTGCCATATGTAGCACAATCGGAGTCCAGGGTTGAGGCACATGTCATGAGACATGGTTATGAGTAGTGTTCATTAGTGAGGAGTGCATAACATTGGCAATTGGTATGGTAGAAACAATGACAGCACATAGCAGATATTTCAACAGTGGTTAGGCGAAGAGGGCACATTTCATACTGTCACAACACTGGCATGATCTTAAGCCCAGAACTGAGGAGAAATTGTCCATGTGGCACAGACTGGTGCTACTGGGAGTTTGTGAATGTTATTCCTTCCACATCTTCATCCTCTGATGTGTGTGGTGCCTCCTGTGCCATGTCTGATGCCGTTGTAGAGGTAGAGGTGGCCACACACACCTCAGGGGATAGAAATGTGGAGTCGAAGGACCTGGCAGCTGCCATTTGTGGCAACACATAAGGCATCACTGCTGCACTGGGGAACTGCTGATTCTTAAAGGCCGCAACAACATCACGGTGGTAGGCAGCCATGTTTTCCCTCTGGGAGGCCACTTCCCACTGTATGGACTCCAGGGTATTCTGCATGCTGATAGCATTTTGGGAGGGCATTTGTCATAGCCTCTCCTTCATGACAGCAGCTATGTCTGCCAGAGACTGCTGGAGTCAACAAAGCAGGGAGTGGGTGCCTTTGATGGCTGCTGAATTGTCCTTATTTGGACTGAGGCACTTCCACACTCCCTCTAGCCTGCCTGCCACGGTCTCCATCCCCACCCGAACATGCTTTGCCAGCTCCTGCTGGACTCCTACCACTGTCCTCAGAAAGCTGATCTCTGGGTCCTAGGAGTCCAGGGCTGTGTGAGTACTGGCTTGTGGAGTGTGCTGGTGGTTCAATTTTGGATTGCATCAGCTGTTGACATAGGACATCATGAATTTGCCACTGGAGGCTCAGTGATATGTCACTGACCAAAGGTTGTGGTTGTACTTATATGTAGCATTGTGCATCACACATGGGTCAAACTCACATAGAAATGATAAAACAAGGGGGAATACATGTATACCTCCTTGTTATGCCTTGCTGACACCACGCCTGGGATGGCGTTAGATTTTTGTGCTGCCTCGGGTTCACTGGTACTCGTAAATATGAGGTAGCGTCAGAATGCAATGGGTATTGCTGTGGCATGCCCGCAGCAACACCAATTGCATGCTCCTTCCACACAAAATGATGGGTGTGAAAGGGCCGTATTTGCAGAGTGACATTAATGCACAAAAAGTGGCTTAACACACCTTGTAAATACGGCACAGAGCATTGCACCACCGGATCATCACACAAAATGATGCTCAGGTCGCGCTTGGGACTCATGAATATGTCCCTGGTTATTTTGGGTCATAAGTTGGTTCCCCAAATGACACTTGAGTGTAACATTTGGTGACGCTACGGTGGCACAATCCCCTGCCCAGTATGTACTAGGTGGCACAAAGCACTTTATGTGCCTTGATGCCACCTTGTATATATGGCCCCTTCACACTAAACACTTTGCATGGAAGGTGTGTGCAATGGGTGTTACAATGGGTTTACCACGGCAACACCCATTGCGTTTTGACACTACCTCTGATTGTTGACTATTTGTATTCTGGATGCTGGGCCAATCTGACATCAGCCCAGGGGAGGTTTAGCATGGCAAAATCTAGGAGTCATGCTTACATTTGTACTGGATTTCTTGCTTTTACTATGTGTGCTCAGACATTAGGTACTATGCTGGTTTGGAGGAACAGCATCTTGCCTGGTAATGCATATAAGTAAATATAGACCCAGATGTCAATTTCACACAGATGCCTGCAAATTCTTAGAATATCATGGTTACTTGTCCCAATTCTTGTAACCTAAATGTCAGTGCTAAAAGGGAAAGCGGGAACAATGAACACTTTTCTGTGATGTTATTTGTGTTAGTTTGCTTGGTCTGCCCATCAACCCATAAAACTGTGTTGGCATTTTAAACCTTGCTTGTGTTAATTGGTTTTCAGCATTTTAGGTTTCCTTGTTTCTTTAAGCTGCATGCTAGATAGGAGGACAGTAGGATTTTTTTGGTTCTCTTATTTCATATCTGATGGTTTTGGTGTTTCAGCCTTAGGCCCAATGCCTTTTTTGTAGGATGCAGTATTCATTGCTAACATCCAGTAGTGGCCCCCATTGCAACATTTGTAGGTTGTTGCAAATCATTCAGATCGCCAGGATTCAAGTGGCTTCTAAAGCTTGCTGATCCTCCTCTGGATAAAGGAAAAATATTTCCTTGGCCAGTTCAAACTGATAGTAAAAATGTACAATGTGTTTATTTCTTCAAAGCCCATCCAACAACTGTTTGCATTGCCAGTCCCACAAACTACTAAACATATGGAAAACAAATGACAGTACAGTTCTAGTTTCACGCTGTTTTGTGTGATTCTGTTCAGCTGTTTTTACTGTGGTGCTGAATAAACATTCTTATATAAATTGCTTATGAGACACCATGGGGCATAGTTAAGAAATTGGCGCTGCACACATTGCAGCACTACTTTTCTTGTTTGTGTGCACCGCCATTTTTCTTGAGCTCCTTTGCGCCCCCCCTAACGCCACCATGTGTGCGCTTTATTTAAAATAAGGCACATCATGGTGGTAGTTATGGTACTAGCATCAGGATTTTTGACACTAGTCCAAAGCTTTGCAGGATTAGCATAAAAAATGTTGATGCTAATCCTGCCAAGCACCCAGAGGCATATTGTAACCAATGGAAGCCTCCTTTTAACGCCTGCTCTGAGCAGGTGTTAAAAGTGCAGAAAGAAATGATGCGAAAAAAATCTTATAGATTTCTCTGTGCCATTTTTTTGCCCCCCTAATGAGGGAACACCTCCTTTGCATACACTGTGCCTGGCACAGGCATAATGTAGCACAAAGTGTTACAAAGTGGCGCAATGCATGCATTGTGCCACTTTGTAAATATAGTGTGACGATTTCGGCCTTCTAATGCCACATTAGCATAAAATGATGATAATGTGGAGTTATAATGGCGCTAGGGGCTCTTAAATATGCCCCCATGTTTATTCACCCTCTTACAACATCTCTAAATGGACAAACTGGCCTGAAACGTTACACACTTAAATTTAACCAGATGCACCAAGAGAGCGCCAATTTTCATGCAGACTTGTTAACTAGCTCCAAAATTGTTACGATAAACTCAATAATGGATTTTTATTTGAAACTGATTCTACACACACAGACATACATGTAATTAATATATATAAATAGATATGTGTAAATATATATATATATATCTATATATATATTTGCTGAAAATAACTGTAAAATTATACATTGAAAATTACATGAAAACAACAGTCAAAAGTCAAAAAGCGATGATGGTATCCTGTCTGTGGGAGGAAACCACATATTAAGCATCATCGGCACAGTCTGATAACACCACCTGCCCTGGAGGCTAGATTACTTTTTCGGCAAAGCAGCAAAGGCAGGGCTGTGGCCCGACATTCTTTAGGGTATATGCGATTACAGAGAAGACAGATAATGTGCAGGTAAGCATCGTGATCAATGTCTCTTTTTGAACGTCTGATGTAGACAAAAAATGACTTGCCTACTGCAACTATAGTACACCTGAGGAAGCTCAAACCAGCGCAAAAAGTGCATATTTGTATTAAAGCTATTTATCAGAGCAATAAATGAGCACACAAACAAGCAAATAAGTTCAATAAAGTACCGATCTGAAAGTCCCCATCCCTGCTGTTTTCCCGAGAGCAACAGGAGGCTCATGATGTCTGTAGTTTGCACAGCTTGAAGACGCTGTGACAACCTGCTGCATTTTAGAGCCAAGCAGAAATGCATCTGGCCTTGCCTTTAATCACATTTATAAATGATGCAAAACAAAATACTTGTGTTTATGTCTGCCGTGCTGGAAGCACACCCCAGATGGTGTTTTCATTAGTACACATTTATGCGATTTCACGTACTAAATTGCAACATTACGATTTGCACTGCAGTAATATTTTAATGACAAAGGGCTGCAACATTATTAAGTGTTGAACACATCTTAGCCGTTTGCTAGTTTTAAAATCAAATATTTCTTGACAGTCATTATCATCAGAGGCACTCGTATTTGGTTTCCTTTAGCCCCTCGTGAACAACGCCTTTGGTCGTTTCTAGAAACCCCCAGTCCAGTTTTACGCCGAATATGGGCCCAGACCCGTAAAATATCATGTGCTTACTAAAGAGAAGTGTTCCATTCTTAGGTTTGAGCATGCAAACGCTTTAGCCTGTTGTAATCTCTCTCTGGGCTTTTAACTATGCTCACTCTTGCTATTCATTGTTTGTTGTGCTTGTCTTAAATGCTTCATTTGTATTGGTGCATTTTGTGAAATGTCTTTCCTGTGTGTGCTGAGGTCCTTCCCCAGGCAATTTAACTAAGTGAACATTTCTGTTGGCCATCACCCTACCTCACTCTCCTGTTACAGTGTGTGATGGCCCCTCCTCCGGTTTGATTTTCATCCCAGCCATGATCCTTTCTAGACATTTACACATGGAGTCAATAACTCACGCTTACGCTCATGGTGGCAGGGCGCTTTGAATCGGCTTGTTACTCATGCTACTAAGCTCTTTTAACAGACCTTTTCATTGCCCTGGCAGTTTTTGATTTCACTGCGGGCACATTAAAGCTCAGGGGCATAGCCTGTTCTGTAAGATCTTGAGGTGGGGGAGTAGCATGAGATTCTCAAACAATCACAGAATGTTATAATACATTTTACAGTAAGCAGCTAGCACTAGAGGGGTTTAAGGAGCAATGGAAAGGGAAAGGAATGCAGAATAATAGGAGTCTTAAGTGTGAGAAACCACTATATTTTAGTAAGATAAAAATGTTTGAAGGCTTTCAAAACAGAGTGAGGGAGAGTGTGTGTGCTGCAACAAATACTTCACCATACCCGAGCACCAGTACCCAGCTATTTATCAAGAAACACATTTATAAAGACCCCTTCCCAAGCTAATACCCCTTATTAAGGTTCAAACATTTTGATAAATTAACTCTTTTAGCAAATGCAGAACTCATTTCGAAAGTAAATACATAGTTTTCTGGAGTATAAGTAATGGGAGTTGGAAAGTGTTAGACCATGTCCCTCGATTTACCTGTACGTCTTTGTCAATCAACGGAGCTGTTGTAAAACTATTATTAGATTTTAAAACCTCTTCCTGTTGGAGTATATAAAATACAACACTGCCTGTGTAATTTGTAATCTGCATTTATGTTCTACAAGGACTGTAAGTCTGCATGTGACTGGCGGTGTGTTCTGATGAAGTTTTGTGCCAGCATCTGCATAGCCTGAAAAGTGAAAGTATATACTTCTTGTCCTGTTGCTTCATAATCCACTTCACGATGTTTTCAAGCGTGCTGAATAGTTTGCAAACATGGCAAGCATGGAGCTGTGGAAGCAAAATGGTATGGCCCAAAATCTGGACACCCCAAAATGTACCTCAATCAGATTTCCCACATTTCACTGGATCACACATGGTATTAAATCTTCATTTCTTGAGGCAATGGGTACTATGTTAAGGAACCTCCCAAACATCAAAAACAGGCAATATACTTTAATAGTAAATAGGGTAAACTGATTGGGCCCAGTAACTAATTGTGTTCTTGAGCATCGAAAATGTAGAGGATTTTATTACAGAATTCTGAAATAAAGTGAAACAGAATCAATGCCTTTAAGGCTTCAACTTTGTGTCCCATGCCTTAGCCAGTGATCTGACCAACAAGCGTTAGCACTGTTTTCTATAGTTACTAGGGTCTCACTCCAGTCAATGTACCTACCTCACAACTTTAGATGTACCTATTTCAATTCTATGGTTCTAATTACATCAATTTGTGGGAATGGTGAAAGTCTGATATAGCATAGCTATGATTCAAATGAGTCTAGAGGCTACACATGGGTCTCTGCAGTGGCAGACCTTCAATTCAAATAGCTAAATAATCACTTTACCATTCTGTTCGAAGTCCTCCCGTGTTTTACATGTTTTCCTCAATAATGGTGGAATTCAGCAATATTCTTCCTGTATTCTTTTACTACTTTTTGTTAGGACATTGTAAGCTGCAGGGATAAATCTGAATGAGCCCCACACACAGAGCATGGACATACAGTAAGTGCAAGCTGTCCCTGTACTTAAGGACCCAGGCTACACTAGTGGCTGCAGAAACCCCCCTAAAAGGCTCCTCATACAAATGCACAAGAGAGTAATTTTGAGTGTGGGTAATTTGTTAGTGTATAGACCTGTTCAGGAGATTCTCTCCTAATTATAAACTCATATTAGTAGGTTTCAGAACCTTTACTGACAATGTTGGAATTGAGATGACAGAACAACTTCAGCCTGTTAGGAGGGCAATTAACACACTACCTGTGACTACAAAGGATGTTTCAGCACCGTGAATTTGATAATGCCTCCCTTATGAAACTGTCTTGGTATTGCATGCATATCTGTACTAATGCTTGTATGTCTCATGGGCCCTTCTATGTCTCTTTGGAATACACTGACATGTCTTACCAGATGGCTGACTGCTAATCGCAATGTGGATAATACTCAGTATAGGAAAATATATCCTACTACCAATCACAACAAATATATCAGATGCATGGTATTTCTTAAGTGATTTTGCTACCATTGTCTTAGCGATTCAATGATGTGAAAGATCCCACTAATTAATAATTTCTTATGTTTAAACATGCTGTGGCAACATAGCATGGTCTATAATGTTTGAATTAATATATGTGCAGAATATTCAGTTATAACTGTATCATTCATAGGGAATTTAGCTTGCCCTGCTTGGAATACCAAATACAGTGTTAATAATGGTCAAAGTGGGCTAAATTTGTCAGTGTACACAACAGTAGTATGCTAGGTAGGTAAATGCATTTTATAGTTTGAATATTCACAAACAGAGTTTATAGCATTTGTAATTTAATGCACAAACTCTGCTTTGTTCTTGGTACCAGGTTCAGTGTGTAGCACTTAGTGGCTTATCTGCTCTAGTTAGTTAGTCACCAAACATCATCCACATTTGAGCTGTTAATTCCTTCAGGCAGGGATCTCAAGTCACAGACTTAAGTACTGATCAGCTTTCATTTCTTAAATCTCTTAATGCTCTCAAATTTACTCATGATAGACCTGTTAAGATCTGATGTTGCTTCTTGTGATGTTACTTCCTGTTAGGTCAAGGGCTGTGATGCCAACTCCTATGATATCACATGTGACTTCACACACCATGATGTCACTTGCATACCCCCTAACTTGTTTAGCTCCCTCACTTCTTTTAGAGGACTTGTGCCATAAAACTAACATTTACTAATCAGTGACAACATTGTATTTATAGCTAGTCGTTAGTGAAAACAGAATGTCAAATGTCTGCTCAGCGCACAATTGCCTCAGCAGCAGTTAATGCTGTGCAAATTAGAAATGATAGTGGCAGTGGTGCAAAGTATGCAATCCAAAACCTTTTGGAATAATTTTGTAATTGTAATAACAGAGAGAATATTTTTACCCAGGCCTTCTTTGAAATCAGGACCTGAGACTTTCTTTTTCTCCTTCATGTAAGTAGGTAGCATGTGTTTAATATTTTGTGCAAATGCAGCTGTTGTTTCCCATGGTGTAATGATCATATATCTGTTTAATGGAAACTGCAACAAGAAAAAATTTGTTTTCATTATCCATCCAATGAAATGCTCAATCTGCTGACTTCATGCGCATAACAACATGAGGAGTTGCATTTACTGTACAATGACCTGGGAGGCCATCTGGCTCCTGTTCTGAATTCCTTGCTTGACATGTGTAAATGAAGTTGAATGCAAACGTATTCTTTATTCAGAGGAAAAGGGTTTTGTACTTCTAAATAATTCAAAACAAAGTAAGCCAATGAGATGCATCACTACACATCTTCTTGGTGCTAAGGGCAAAGCATTTAAAGACTCATTAAGAGAAAAAATACATTTCAGCACCCCAAATGTCTGGCAAATGAGATAATTCCCTGTGGGTATCTTCGTAATTACTGGCTTTGTCTGGATACCGGATATCTGGGAGCTGGCCATGTATCAAGAAGTGAGGATTACTAATGCTTATGTGATGCTGGAGAATGCATTACATGAGACCTTTTCACAAAACCATTTTGGTCAGTAAACTTACGTTTATGGCCAAATTTCTTACATTTACACCTAGAAACTCCTAGCAGAAGAAATTGTTTTAGTACAGCATTTTTCTCTGTCACAGGTGCATGGATATCAGCAGTATGTATTCCCAAGAAACTGGATATAATTGGGACTAACAAGGTGTAGTTCGCCAATAAGGCTGGCACCTCCCCAAAATGTTACATTTGTGAGCATTTCCAAACATTCTATGCAATCCTTTCCAACCTTCGAAAAGGTTGGGGATTTATTCCAGCCAGTCCCTCAACTAGTCAGAGATTAGCTCCCTCCAAGAATTGAAACACCCCCCTTGTATGATGGGAAAGGAAATGGATCACCCCTACACTTGGAGGTAATGTAGGGGAAGAGCTTTCTCCTCAGGGAAAATTGTTATTTAGGCTGAGGAACGAAATTTGCATTTGCAGAGTTGGTTCCATAGCCCCAGTATGTAATTCTTTGCAAAATAGACTTTTGCACAGGGGACATTCCCAGCAGTGTGCATGGTAATCCGTACATTCAATGCATTCTGCTGGAAATGTCTGTGTTACCAAAATGTTGTGAATCTGTACCAGTAGATAGATGTACATAGAATTCACAGGTGCAGATTTGCTACTTTTTTTACTGACCTTATGGTGTTGAGAAAAAACATAAACTGAAGAACTTGGAGGTCTAAAATGCTCAGAATGTCTCAGTTTATAAAACATCAACCTGAACAAAATGAAAATACAATGTTATTGCTTAGATTGAGCCAATAGTTGCAGGTGGGTGGCAGAGGCACTCACTTTCATCCGACTGTAGCATATTTTTACCATCAGACTTGACTCAGAGATTGGTAGGGAAATACAGAAAATAGAACAGGAAAGAGAATGATAGAAAAACAGGGACAAAGGGAGAAAACAGTGATGAAAAAGCCCCTACATGAATGAATGGTGGACAGAAAAGGTATGAGGTGAGATTAAGCATAGGGAAATTGGTATTTGGTACCTCAGCATTTGACAGCACATGTAGTGGCCTTCCTTAGAAAAATGCATTTAAAATTTACAAACATATCCAGAATACATGAGTGAAATAATCTCAAGGGCCTGTGCATTCGTTTAAAGCAAGATTAACAGAATGTGTTGCAACAAGCTAGAGGCCAACCAAAGACTCCTAATATTTTTTGGTTTGGAACCTTCAAAATGTAAAGATAAACTTTGATAACCCTGTTCATTGTGATAGTGTTGTTTTCTATGATGGTGAACTGACTAGTGCCTCAGTGAGCGAGGCCTTTAAATCTTAAATTGTTGAAGAAAAGAAGATTGAAGGCTTTTTTCTTCAATCAAATTCAAACATTTATTTGCGGTCATAAAAGAAGTCTAAAAGAAAAGCATTTTACTTGAAGCTTTAAATGCCATGAAGATAGTCACACATAGAGGATAGCTAATAGACAAGAAGTCATACTCTTCTTAGAGCATATTGACTGAGCTCAAGGTTTGTCTAAGAAATAAGTCAATCATCACCATGTAGAAAAGCTAGGACCCGTGGAACTAATGGACTTGACTAAATGTTAGAAATTGGAACTTTGGTTGGCAGTCAGGTTACCCCCTGTCCAAGCAAGGACCCTCACTCAAGTCACGGTAAAGGAGAATCACCCTTAGTTAACCAAAAGAGACTTAAATCCTTGAGAAAACAGTTAAAAACTGTTAGCATTGAAAAGTACCTGGGTAGCGTCAAAATAACATACTAGTTTCTCCTTCTCTGGTCAGGTCGACGTGCATTGTTTTTCCTCTCCGCAGGAGAGCGATGCATCGATCCAGGCAAGCACTCTGGTCCGGGCAGGAGTTGCATGGTTTTTCTGTGCCTAGCAAGGTTTGCATCGGCGTGATTCCGGTGGAGTGTCGATTTCTGCCGCGTAGCTGGCGGTGTGTCGTTTTTCAGCCTCGTCTCGGAAGGTGCCTCAATATTTTCCCTGCACGGTGGTCCGTGCGTGGATTTTCAGTCTTGGTCTGCCAGCTTCACCTTCCACGGCCCCAGGAACTGGATAGGGCACCACATCGCAGGGCAGGAATCTCTGCAGAGTCCAGGTGCTGGCAGGAGAAGTCTTTGATGGCCCTGAGACTTCAACACCAGGAGGCGAGCTCAGGACAAGCCTTGGAGATTTCCTCACAAGCAGGAATGCACAACAAAGTCCAGTCTATGCCCCCTTACACAGATAGAATCAGCAACTGCAGGATAGCTCCACAAAGCACAGTCACAAGCAGGGTGGCACTTCTCCTCAGCTCTTCAGCTCTTCTCCAGGCAGACGTTCCTTTTGATGTCCAGAAGTGATCTAATGTCTGTGGTTTTTGGTGTTCTTCTTATACCCATTTTGGCCATTGAAGTAGGCTTACTTCAAAGTAAAGTCTCTCTTGTTTGTGAAATCCTGCCTTGCCCAGGCCAGGCCCCAGGCTCACACCAGGGGGTTGGAGACTGGATTGTGTGAAGGCAGACACAGCCCTTTCAGGTTTAAGTGACCACTCCTCCCCTTCCTCATAGCACAGATGGCTCATCAGGATATGCACGCTACACCCCAGCTCCCTTTGTGTCACTGTCTAGAGAGAGGTGCAAACAGCCCAACTGTCAAACTAACTGAGACAGGGAATCCACAAACAGGCAGAGTCACATAATGGATTGAGCAAGAAAATGCCCACTTTCTAAAAGTGGCATTTTCAAACATGCAATCTCAAAACCAACTTCACTTTAAGATGTTTTTTTAAATTGTGAGTTCAGAGATTCCAAACTCCACATATCTATCTGCTCCCAAAGAGAATCTATGCTTTAAACATATTTAAAAGCAGCCCTCATGTTAACCTATGAGAGAGATATGCCTTGCAACAGTGAAAAACAAATTTGGCAGTATTTCACTGTCAGAATATAAAACACATTAGTATATCTTCTGCCTTAAACATACACTGCACCCTGCCCATGGGGCTACCTAGGGCCTACCTTAGGGGTGTCTTACATGTAAGAAAAGGGAAGGTTTAGGCCTGGCAAGTGGATACACTTGCCAAGTTGAATTGGCAGTTAAAATCTGCACACACAGACACTGCAGTGGCAGGTCTGAGCCATGTTTACAGGGCTACAATTGTGGGTGGCACAACCAGTGCTGCAGGCCCACTTAGTAGCATTTGATGTACAGACCCTGGGCACCTCTAGTGCACTGTACTAGGGACTTACTAGTAAATCAAATATGCTAATCAAGGAAATCCAATCAACAGTACAATTTACACAGAGAGCATATGCACTTTAGCACTGGTTAGCAGTGGTAAAGTGCTCAGAGTTCTAAATCCAACAAAAACAGGTTAGAAAAAATAGGAGGCAGGATGAAAAAAGTCCAACACTAAAGCAGATGCAACATTTTGAAAAGGTATTAACACAAAATCACCAAAATATCTAAGGATGAAAATAGGAATGACTGGGAAATACAACAGGTTGACCACCTAGTAAGATTTAGTGTCAGTGTGCCATATCAAATATTTGAGCGCTAAAAGGTAATGTCTCTAAGTGTGTCAATGGATCTTTTTATTGCCTTTTACATAAGGGATATTATTTGCAAAGGCTGTGAAGTAGAGTCTGAAGTATCTTTTAAATATGTCCAATCTGGCTAGGTTCCTACATAGTACTGAGTAAGTGAGGAACCTTTCAGCACAGGCTTGGAAGGGCTCCTCCTAAAAAGAGAGAAAATATAGAACTTAATTTATGATAGTAGTCAGATTAAGTACTGCATTTGTCACAATATGAGAGGATTTAGAGCACCGCTGTTCTGATCCATCCCTAGCTAATGTCAAAATAAGTCCTGTGCCACCTTAGTGGCAGGGAAGGTAATAAGACATTTAAGCCGGGTCCTATAAATATTGTATATAATGAAGGAAGACATATTGGGCCATATGTATGAAAACAGGAGCGTGCGAATCGCAAATAGCAATTTTTAAGAAATCGCTATTTCCGAGTCACAATTGGCCATGTAACAATATTGCGATTCGGAAATAGCGATTTCTTAAAAATCGCTATTTGTGATTTGCGAGGCCCATTTTCCTGAATCGCAATTTACATTTTCGCAAATTGCAATTTTTTGCGATTCGGTAAAAAATCGCAAATTGCGAGAAAGTTCGAGAATGCACACCTGGAGGAGCCTGATGACATCACCAGCAGGAAATGAGTCATCCCAGGCAGTTTCAGGTGCCACACCCAAACCAGCATCCTGAGAGAGAGCAGCCCAGCCACACAGAGCAGCACTCAGAAGGAGCCAGAACACCTGAGCAAGGATGGATACCCCAGGCCAAGCACAGGAGAAGGGTGAACGAAAGGGCAAGCTGAAATTCAGCGAGCAGGAGCTTGAGGTGCTAACTGAGGAGGTGGTCACGAGCCATGACTGCCTTTTTGGAAAAAGCTCACTCCAGGTGCCTGACAGTGAGAAGAGGAGACTATGCTTGGACATACAGTCAAAATCTGCGCTATTAGAGTGGCACAGCGCTCCATCGAAGACATCAAAAAAGGTGGTATGACCTGCGGTCCCGTGCAAAGGAGAGGGTGGCAAGGAGACTTGCGGAGGCCAGGGACACAGGAGGCGGTCCACCCACAGAGGCACCATCCACACCATTGGAGGACCTAATCGAGTCCACACTCCTCCCTGAAGCTGTGACTGGGGTCACAGAGATCGACACCTCGTGCACACCAAGTACCAGCCAAGGTAAGTGCAATATTGATTTGTAACCCAATATGTTTATGCATAAAAGCCCCTTAGGAATTCGCAAGTAATGTTATACAGTGTGAGAAGTAGTCCAGTCCACATCTTAGAAGCAGCACTATACTGCATTATAGGAGTGGCAGTCCACAACCCAGAACTGAAAGTAGCACAAACAATGTATTTAAGTAGAGTGACACCCAGAGGAACACAACACACTCAACACCATGTAGAGAAGTACCTGTACCTTTATTAGCATTGTCTGACCGTAAATGTAACATACATAACTGACATGCTGCATATTGTTGTTGCAGGTGGGCCAGGCCCAGCAGCCACAGCATCTGCACGGATAGGCGAGACAGACACCCATCTGGCCTCCGATTCTAACACCAGTGGGTCCCACAACATAGGGACTGTACGACACAGGCCCAGGGCACTGCCACTGCCAGAGCTCAGCAACGACTCCGATGAGCAGCAGGAAGGGCCACGTACCCCATCAGCAACAGACAGGCGCAGCCAGATTCAGGAGGTCAGGTGTCATCTAACCACAGCACCACGCAGGATGGCGACAGATTCCCGGGCACAGCAGCATGAGGCAAGTGAGGGTCCCTCCTTATTTGGTGGCCTGGAAGCTGCTATTTTGCAGCAGCAGCATCTACAAAATAGGCGGATCCTTGTATTAGATAAGAACTTGCACAGACATAACCGCAACATGATGGGCCTCCATCGTCAACTTGACTCCCTCAATAATAACATTGTACAGCTGCGTGAGGGACAGGTGCAGGCATCACAGGACACCAGGGACCTCACAAGTGCTGTCCGTGAACTCTGCCAGGAGCTGACCCATGAGAGGGTGAGCCAGTGCAGACAGGAGCGCAGATTTCGTACAATGTTTGGCAGCTTCTGTCGTTCCTCTAACAGGGTGGCAAATTCTACAGCACTGATTGCCCGTCATGCAGTGGCTGCGCAAGTGGAGGCAGCACACAGCAGCAGGGACGTTGTAAATGGACTTGTGCAGATCACCAATGTGATCGAACACATTATGGACCAAGGTCAGCCACTCTGAGTGAGCTTGCACTGGGGGACACTGAGGAAAGTTCCAGCCTCAGCAGTGTTGCCGTACCAGCAGCGGACACCAGACGGCGCAGTGCCAGGCACAGCACTGCCACTGAGGGTAACAATAGAGGTGCCAGTGATATAACTAGGCACCCGAGTGGTGTACGTGGGTGCAAAAAATGACTCTAGCTGCCAGTGGACTGCTGTTGACACAATGAAGTAATAGTGCATAACTCTGGTCCTTCACTGTTTTGCTTTTATCACATTACCTGTTTTTTGTTATTACTCACACGCACATTACCTGACTTAAGGTAATACATTTATTTCACTACAGGTACAGTTGTCAGAGGATTTGTGTCATTAATACTCACGTCTGAAATGGTTGTGTGTGATGTCGGCATGCCTTTGCCTCCCCTCTGCTGCACTGGTCCTGTCTGCTGGCTGTAGAGGTGGTCTGGGATCATCATCCTCATCACATATTTCTACAGGTATGCCCCTGGTGGTAGCTATATTGTGCAAGATTGCACAAGTAGCCACTATTCTACATGTAGTCTTTGGACTGTACTGTAGTGCCCCTCCACTTTTGTGGAGGCACCGGAAGCGACTCTTTAGCAGTCCAAATGTGCGTTCCACCACGTTGCGGGTCGCCCTGTGTGCTGCATTATATCTCCGTTCAGCAGGTGTTGTAGGATTGAGGTAGGGCGTCATCATGTAGGTGCGCACTGCATAGGCACTGTCTCCTGGAAGGGACAGAGGGTACGATGAGTAACTGAGCCATCTGACATCGGCACGCCATCAATGCGCCAGTGTACAGAGGGACAATACCTAGTAGATATCCTTCACCAAACTCCCCAGCTAGCAGTATTGTGTGAATACCGCTGTGGTGAAAGATGTAAGAATCATGTGTGCTCCCTGGGTACCTGGACTTGAGGTCAGTTATGATGTAGGAGGCATTGCATATCACCTGTATATTCATGGAATGTTGGTATTTCCTGTTGCGGTACACATACTCTGTGGCTGATGGTGGACAGATTGCCACATGTGTGCCATCTATGGCACTTAGGACGTGGGGGAACCGTTTTTTGCCCAAATTTAAGAGTAATTATGAAAAATGCAAATCTGTCATTTCATGCTAAAAACAGTGCAGAAAAAGAAAAACACCATTGTTGGACTTGACATCCTCGGTCATCCTTGACTTAACAATTTCTCTTCCATCCTCCTGTTTTTGCTGACTTCATTTTTTCTGGCTTTAGGACTAGAACTAGGTAACCAGTTCTAAAGTTCTTGTACTCTCTCTCTTAAATATGATAACATTGGCTTACATGAGGATGGGTGGAACTCAGGGAGTTTTACGCTGCAGAATTCCGCTAAGTTCCGTGGAGTTCTACTAACGGGGGGAAATTAACACATTGCATTGCTTGTGCTGATTTTTAGTGTTGGGAGGTCATTCTGACTACGCATGGCATGCCAGAGAACACTGCTGCTTGAGTTGACATTGCTGTAGTTCGAGTAGACTTTCTACTGGAGCAGCAACTTTCTCAACACAAATGGTTGCGACCGCCAGCGAACGTCCATGGGAAGAAAATCTCACCTGGTGCCCTGCTAGTGTCTGAAAACCTCACTAGGGGATACCAATTCTTGCTCATGCTCTCAAACTTACTGTTGGCAAGCAGCAAGTGAGAAAACACACCATCTTGCGTCCTGGTAGTGAAAAACATGTAAATTAGTTTTTCACTACTTCAAAGCCTACCTTCCACATAGAATAACAATGGGTTGCCTTATTACATTTAATTTGTGCTAACGTTAGAGTGAGAAAATGTAAAGATTTAGGCCTTCATTACAACCCTGGTGGTAAATCCGGCTTTCCGCCATGCTGAAGACTGCCAACATACCGTTACGGCAGCGGAATTCCGCTATAGGTATTATGCCCCACATCTCGGAATCCGCCACAATACAGACACCCACACAAGTCCACCACACCAAAGGTCAGTGATAAACTGGAGATACCAAAACCTACACCGCCAAGCCAACAAGAATACGCCCACACTATCATGACCCACGAATCAACGTGACGGTCTTTCAACCGTGGTAATCCATTGGCGGTACACACCGCCGCGCTCAAAATACACACACTTACAAAACACAACCACATTGGACAATTCAAAATACACACACCTGACACACAAACACACCACACCCACAACACTATAAAACACACGCCCACAAACCCTTACAATGAACAAATTTGGAAAAAGCCCAGAGAGAGAGATTATGAAACACAACACCAGCATCCACAGACACACAACACCATCACTCATACAACATTAACGCACCTCAAACAGCACACACCAACACATCCCCCCACACATCACAACAGACAGCACCACACACATCACCCACATCACATAATGGCACCTCAAGGAAATCCCAGGTTTTCAGAGAAGGAGCTCAGGGTCATGGTGGAGGAAATGATCCGGGTAGAGCCACACCTTTTCAGATCACAGGTGCAGCACACCTCCATTGCAAGGAAGATGGAGCTATGGCGGAGAATCTTCGACAGGGTCAACACAGTGGGACAGCATCCAAGAACACAGGATGACATCAGGAAGAGGTGGAACGACCTACGGGGGAAGGTGCATTCCGTGGTATCAAGACACCAGATTGCTGTACAGAGGACTGGCGGTGGACCCCCACTTCCTGCCCAACAACTAACAACATAGGAGGAACAAGTCTTGGCAATACTGCATCCAGAGGGCCTCGCAGGAGTAGCAGGGGGACTGGACTCTGGTAAGTCATATCTTTACTATGATATCCCCCACCCCACCTGCATGCCATCACATACCCCCACCCTTACCCTCACTCCCATCACTCCATCATCTCACATATGTCCCACTATCACAACCCACACATCCCTATACCAAGGCCCTGCATGCAGCACCTATGCATGGACCACCGTCATCAAAGTATGTCCAGTACAGATACCCACACAGACCCAAAACCAACTATCACAAAAGGGCAAACACAATTATGCAAGCACAGGAGTAGAGGGTACCTCACCCAATGCACAAGATGGCACACACAAATACTAAAACTATGCATTTACACCCCAACAGGACCCATACCCAACGTCACCAGACAGGAGGTGCCAGACATATCCAGTCCCCCCACAGTGATGACAGCAGCTCTGCATGCTTGGATCAAGATGACCAGCCCGGCCCATCAGGGAGCTCTGGACAGTCAGTTCCCCTGCCACTGTCACAAGCCACCACAGAACCTCCCCCCTCAGTAAACATCACCACAGCACCCACCCAGCGGGCCCATCCCTCTGTCCCCAGGACACCTCAATCAGCAGTGTGTCCACCACTACAGGGAACCTAGACAAACCCACCAACCAAAGACAATTAGGGACGTGGAGTCGGTGGCAGTGGGCACACAGTTCAGGGGACAGAGGCACAGGATAACAGGGAAGCTGGAAGGACTGCTGTGCGACAGAGGGAGGACAGGCCCAGGGAACCAACACTCCATGAGGCACTCTCCAACATCATGGGAGCATACCACCATTCCCAGGAGACCTTGGGCATGGTACTGGCCCAGTTTCAGGAGACCCAGCGGCTGCAGGAGGAACACTACCTTGGGATCAGGGAGGACTTGAAGTCCATTAACACCACCCAGGTCACCATTGCATGGGTGCTGGCAGACCTTGTCAACACCATGAGGGAAACAGTGGGGCACAAACGGGCCCCTGACACTAGCATGGACGATGAAAAGCCAGAGCTAGTGGACTGGAGGCACTGCCACAGGACCAACAGGCTACCAGCACCCCACCTCCTGCAGAAGGAGAACCACCCCGCAAATGGTCCCTGAGATCCAGGAACAAGACAGAAAACATTGCCAAGACTCCCGCCAGGAAATAAGACCCTCCTGAATGTCACCCTTCTGTCCCACTTTGTCACCCTGTCCACCTTAAACTGCCATTGCTCCCCTTCCTATGCCGCAATGGGCAATGCACCTATGAGACCAAAAGACTGGACTCTGCCATGGACATTCCTCCACCATCAACCCAGCCCATTGCACACTCCCCTCCACTTATTAGCACAGAAATAAACACCCTTGAATCATAAAACAATCTGGAGTCAGTTTGTACTTTCACAAATATGTAATTGCAACATCTCTGAAATATAGCAATGTCAATGTACTCGTTCACATACCAATGTTACACAGCTGTAGGCCAGCAGTAAACATAGCAGAGGGCACAAATTGGGACCCAGATCTGTGAAATGGAAAGCCAAAGTGACAAGTCAGGGTCCATACACAGAGGTAAAAAGGCAGATTTATGCTAGGTCCTAAAATAGTATGAGATGTGGGAAGCAGTTCCATCCTCTTACCTGTGTCTCACTGGAAGTATTCCATGATGATGTTGTTTCGGTTGTCTACATCTTCTTCTTCTGCCTCCTCTTCCTAACTGTCCGCAGGCTCCACAGCTGCCACAAGACCACCATCAGGCCCATCCTCCTGCAGAAAAGGCACCTGGCGTCGCAAAGCCAGGTTGTGCAACATACAGCAGGCCACGATGATCTGGCACACCTTCTTTGGTGAGTAGTATAGGGATCCACCTGTCAGATGGAGGCACCGGAATCTGCCCTTCAGGAGGCTGAAGGTGCGCTCTATTATCCTCCTAGTTCGCCCATGATCCTCATTGTAGCGTTCCTCTGCCCTTGTCCTGGGATTCCTCACTGGGGTCAGTAGACATCACAGGTTGGGGTAACCAGAATCACCTGCAAATATCGAGGGACAACTGTTAGATAAACTCCAAACATTAGGGAATCGCCCATACCCAGACACCAAATGAAACTGTATGGGAACTTTAGGCTCACCTATTAGCCACACAGTGTCTCTGGAGTTGCCACATCACAAAAGGGATGCTGCTATTCTTCAAAATGTAAGCATCATGGACTGAGCCAGGATTGATGGCATTCACATGGGAGATGTACTAGGCTGCCAAACACACCAGCTGCACATTCATAGAATGGTAGCTTTTGAGGTTTCTGTACACCTGTTTATTCCTGCGGGGGGGGCAAATGCCACATGTGTACCATCAATGGCACCAATGATGTTGGGGATATGTCCCAGGGCAGAAAAGTCACCTTTCACTGTGGGCAAATCCTCCACCTGAGGGAAAACGATGTAGCTGTACATGTGTTTCAGCAGGGCAGATAACACTCTGGACAAAACGTTAGAGAACATTGGCTGGGACATCCCTGATGCCATGGCTACTGTTGTTTGAAAAGACCCACTGGCCAGGAAATGGAGTACTGACAGGACCTGCACTAGAGGGGGTATTCCTGTGGGATGGCGGATAGCTGACATCAGGTCAGGCTCCAACTGGGCACACATTTCCTGGATTGTTGCACGATCAAGTCTGTAAGTGATAATTATGTGTCTGTCTTCCATTGTCGACAGGTCCACCAGGGGTCTGTACACCGGAGAATGCCGTCATCTCATCACTTGCCCCCGCGGACGTGTCCTATGGAGGAGAACGGTGAGCAGAGGGTCATACAACACATAGGTTTCACAAGGCTGTTTAGCACAAACTTTAAATTTTCTTTATGCGCCTTTGTCTGTCCGTACTCCTGGCCTAAATAGGTGTGACACAGTTATTTGGCCTGCTATGTGGCCCCCTGAAATGGCGGCTGCCTGACATGTAAGGTGGGACAAGGGGAAATGAGGTAAGTGCGCTGGCGTTGTACACCGTTGCGGTAGGCGGTCGAAGACCGCAGCACAATTCAGCATTGGTTATCATTGGGCCCTATTGGTTCCAGGAGCCAAGGACAATGTACGCCAGCGGTGACAGTACGCACCGCCTCAGACGTGACCACCATTTTCTATCTGTTCACTCACTTGATACCTGACCTTCAACAGGAGAGGACCTACACTGCAAGTGCTGCTGTGACCTGTGTCTGGAAGCGACAATGGCTACACACAAATGATCTGTCACCACAACATTGTTCATGTAGTCATCTTGGAGGCAGGGCATGGGAGGCAGGAAACTTGAAGGACTTCAAAGGAAGTCTTTAGAAACTTCTCATAGTTCGAAGAGGGCACCAGGCATAAAATTAGGACCCTCAGGTCCACTCTTCGGTACACACCTGGACCTGTGGATGCTACAGAAGAAGGAATGTTCTGCTGTACCTTCACTCTTCTGCTCTGCTGTCTGGTGCCCTGACTGAAGTGACCCCAAGGGTCAGCTGACTGACCTCCTGTTCTGAGCTTCAGGGACATATAAAGGTCCAACATCTGCCTGAAACTTCCCAGCTGACCTTCTGCCTGGCTATACAACTGGACCTGCAAATGGGGCTGCTAAGCCCTACTGGCCTCTGCTGGAGTGACTTCCTGACCCTTAAAGGTGGATGCCCACAGAAATATCACAAAATATGGGGGATGAAAAAATGAAGTTTATAGAAACTAAATTATTATGACCCTAATTTTAGAAATAGGGAGATGTTGCAATAAATAGGGCCAAAGAGACATGCATAAGAGTGTCAAATGTACATAATTATGCTCTCTAATCAGTACTGGTGAACTTTAAGCGGCCAGCTCATATATTCATCTGGAAATACACAATAATTACAACTATTAGTATAGTGGACATTATTTAGGGTTCAACCCAACCCCTGGCTTGCTGCTTGAGACCTAAGGCACTGTCTTTGCAACTTTTGGCCAGTGGCTACAAGTTGCAAAGGCAGCAAAACATAGAACAGCTTTGAGATATTTCAAAACCAACTGCTCCCCGCTTCTCTTGCTGGGGACAGGCAAAAGTTGAAACTGCAACAATGTCCCCAGCAGCCCTTGTGGTATGGGGGTGGCACCAGGCCCCCTCAGCTCAGTACCCTGGCATGTGAGCTACAGAGTGAGTTTAAAGTGGGGGCTCTCCTTTGCAAACCCCCCTCAAGTTTCTGAATGCTTTGGGGTGTTATGCCTTTCTATAGACTGGACAGCTTTGAGCTGCTCCAAGGACTTATGTCAGAACACTTTTCTCTCCTGCATCTAGTCTAGTCAGTACCAGCGGAGTATAGCAATGATCCCCGTATTGAGTCCTCCAAGTTTACTGAACAACTAAGAGGCCAGTTATCTGTGTGAATTATCCCCAGTAGGCCTCTACTTGTAATTTTAGCAGTGTGCCCTGGGGTCTAGTGGTGCAATGAATAAGCAGCTACAGCATAGCATCGACCCTTCTCTATCACATATAATTCAGGGGCATAGTGAACCTCCCACTTCAGCAGCTTCAGCAGGGGTATTTTTCATGGCCTCTTATCTGCATAATTACCTAAAAGAAAGAAAGAAGGGTGCGTGGATAGGAAAGAGAGAGAAAGATGTATAAGTGGATGCATAAGAGGGTGAAAGGATGGATGGATGAGTGAGTTAAAGTATGGGGGGGTGTAAGGATGAGTAGAGGAATGGGTAAAAAAATGGATGGGTGAGTAAAAAGATGGGTGTGTGAAAGGATGGATGGATGAATTGGTGAAAGGATGGATGAGTGTGTGAAAGGATGGATGAGTGGGTGAGAGGAATGGGTGGCTGGTGTGTGGATGAGTAAGTGAAAGGAAGTAAGCTCAAACCTTCGTAGAAGACTCCAGATCTCCATGGTTCTAGAGACAGTGCTTGAATTGATTGACTCTCGCAATGCTACTATGGTGGCTGTTGCCATGGAGCCTGATACCTTTTTTTCTATCTCGACCTCTGGGCCAGCATCTTCCAATAGGTCTAGTAAGGTTCTTGAGGCAAAGCCTGGAAAAGCCAAAGACTATCCTCCTCTGTTCGTAAAAGGTAAATCAGGTCCTCTTGTCTCAGAATCCACACAGCTTACTACTCTCCAGGCAGCCCCATCTGAACCCGTTTCTACCCGTAGCCCTTCTGTATCACAAACGCAGCTTCAAGGCCCCTAGGTTACAACCTCTCAAGTTTGTCCATCCCCTGCTAAGCGATTGGACCAGCAGGAGAAGTAACAGAAAGCTTCCACAGATGAGGTAGTGCCTAAGCAAATTAACACTAAAATATGCTTAATATGCTTCTTGATGACATTAGGGATTTTAAGGAATCACAGGCAGACAAAGTAGTGGCTCTGCATGCGAGGCTTGACAAAATTGAACAGGTTATGGTTCAGCTCCTGGGGAGGCTCAAGGAGGTAGAGGCCAAAGTGTCACAACTGGAAAACCAAGTCTCATTGACTCAGAAACACATCACCCAGCTTGAGAAGCGGAACTCTATTCATGAGGCCAAGCTTGAGGAGCTTGAAAACCAGACCCGGCACTCCAATTTATGGACTGTGGGGGTCCCAGAGGGCTGTGATGGTCAGCAAGTCCCTCAATGAGTTGACTCCTTCATCAGATCCTAGATTTCTGAGGGGATCTATCGATAACCAGGGCCCATCGTATATAAGCCCATTGCCCTTCTAGCAATAAGTTTCCACACACTGTTATGTATCATCGGGTCAAAGAAAGGGTGATGGCAGAGGCTACCATGTGCAGGCAAATCTCTACACTTGAGATCTACCAATGCTCATTTTTTTCCAATATGACTGATTAAGCTGCTCGCAGGAGGGAAGACTTTGTGAAATTGATGCATCTACTTAAGGCCCAGGGCTTGCAAGCATCCATCATGCAGCAATCAAAATTGAATGTTTTGTCGAAGGGACAATTACATCTATTTACTAACATTACGGAGGCGCAGGAGTTTCTGTACAAATTATCTAATAATCCAAGTGTCAAACTTAGCATGTTAAATTGAGGAGTCACCGATCGTGGTTGGTTACTATTCCTCTAGTTGACCGACTGGATTGGTAAAAATGCCAATAAGCTAATTTCTAGTTTTGTTATGGCATGCAGGGGAGGAGGGTCAAGGTTGCCATTGGGTGCAAAGTCATGGCACCCAGCAAAAGGTGATATATTGCAGGAGGGGTAATGCAGGCAATTCTCCACCTGTGAGGGTTTTTCTATGGTTTTTGTTGATTCAGAATTGGGGTGGTCCCACTTTTTGGGAGGATGGGTGGATTTTTGTGGGCACATGGATCCCTTATTATAAAAAGAGCAGATTTGAGTATAGGTCTGTATCATTGAGCACAAATCAGTGCAGGACCGCTTTTGAAAATGTACTTTTGGGGTGTTGTGCCTAACTGAACGCAATATAAAAAAGAGCACATTTGAGTACAAGCTTGGTTTTGCTATTTAACACAGATCAAAGCAAGGTTGCCTTTAAAAAGCAGGATGTTATCTGTTATCTGCAATGGGATGTGAAATCAGATGTATTTACTTTAATATAAATGGTGTCTCAAATAGAAGGAAATATATGGGAGTGTAAAATATATTTTCCACAATGAAATGGGCATTTTATTTTGCTTCTGCAGGTTCAGCGATGGGTACTGCCGGGCCTCAGGTATTGGGGGTGACCTTAACTTTATTCAGGACTTATGCTCTAATTTTGACATTGGTGGTAAATTCTGAATATTGCCACGGTGACTGCTGCCAACAGAACGCCGTGGAGGCAAACATCCGTCCGCCACACTATGACACATACACAAAGCCAACAGAAAACAGCCACAACCACAAATCCGCCAGACCCATTGTACATGATAAACTGTCAGAACTACCACCCGTACCGTTACAGCACCAATACTACCCCCTCCAAATAATGACCCACTAATCACCACAGCAGACATTCAGCGGCAGTAAACCATTGGCAGTGAACACCGCCGAGGCGGATGTGGCAACCCAAATCCAAAACAAGACAACATTGGCCAGAACAAAAAACTAAAAACCCACACCTGACACAAATACACACACCCCACACACCTACCAAGCTCACTATAAAACACACACCCACATCACCCACAATTCTTTGCTAACACGACAAGACGGCTACACTTTACAATGCTAATCAAAAAGAGAACTGCACACACATATCACAAATACCAATTCATCTGACATGCACTATACACCACATAACCCACCACATCACACATCACTCTCTGCACAATGTACACACACAACACAACACCCATGTCCCCACAAAAGTACCCCTGTTTCACCGATGAGTAGTTGTGGGTCATAGTTGAGGAAATAGTCAGGGTAGAGCCACAGCTGTTTGGAGCACAGGACCAGCAGATATCCATTGCCAGGTAGAAGGGGCTATGGCGGAGGATCATGGACAGGGTGAACGCAGTGGGACTACATCCACACATAAGGGACGACATAAGGAAGAGGTGGAACGGCCTATGGGGGAAAGTGCATTCCATTGCAGCAAGGCGCCTGCTCACCATCCAAAGGACTGGCGGTGGACCCCCAACTACTCAGTGCACCACCCCAAATAACAAACCTAAATGCCAAGCCCTGCATGCCATACCCACTGCATTCACATCCTTTCCAGCCCTGCATGTACACCCACCATCAATGCATGCACAGCATGGAGAACTAACAATCCCACAATCCATCACCATACACAAACAAAGGCAGCAGGGCAACAGCAATAATATAGGGGACGCTAGTGATGCAGAATATGTCACAGACATGTAGCATAATGCACCACTTACATGCCCACAGGTGCCTCAGCCAATCTCAGTGGGGAGGAGGTGCCACGGCTACCCAGTCCCCCACTATAAGATGCCCCCAGTGATAACAGAAACTCCGGAGCTCTCGATCTGGATGAACTCCCTGGGCCATCAGGGAACACTGGTCAGTCAGCAACCCCAGCCCACACCAAATCCACTACACAGCCTCCCAACTCAGAATCCAACACCACAACAGCCACCCAACATCCCCAGACCTCTGTACCCAGGTCATGTCAATCAGTAGTGTGCCCACCTGTACAGGGACCCCAGTCCACACCTCACAGGCAAGACAGTCAAGGTCCTGCGGTCAGTGGGAGTGGTCACACCATTCAGGGGACACAGGCACAGGGGGCCAGGGCCGGTCGGAGGACAGCTGTTTGTCAGGGGGAAGACAGGCACAGAGACCCGACTGCTCAGGACACACTCACTAATGTCCTGGGAGCTTACCAACAATTCCAGAACAAGATTGGTCAGGTGATAAACATCATTCTGGAGAACCAGTGGCTGGAGGAGGAACACCACCAGGAGATCAACAAAGAATTGCAGGCCCTGAATACCACCATGGTCTCCATTGCAGGGGTGCTGGGTGATTTGGCCAACATCATGAGGGACTACACAGCACACCATGAGGGCCCTTACACTAGTCAGTGTACTGACCAGCCCCCCACATCTGCTGCAGCTAGTGGACAGGAGGCCCTGCCACAGGACCCACAGGCCACCAGCACCCCTCCCCCTGCAGAAGGTGAGCCACTCTGCAAATGGTCCCTGTGACCCAGACAGACACCAGAGACAATTGCCAAGACAAAGACCACCACCAGCAAATGAGGTCCTCCTGAATGTCCCCCCTTGTGTGCCACTGTATCACTTTGTCCACTTAGAACTGCCATTGCTCCCCTTCCTATGGCCCTTTGGACACTGGACCTGTGCTACAAACAGACTGGCCCACTATACTGGACTATTTCCAACCGTCACCCCACTTCATTGCACTTTGCATTGTATACCATTTTTTTAATAAACACACTTGAACCCAACTTGAGTAATAGTGCTTTATCTGAAGGTAAAGTACACAGTATTGAACTGTAATGAACTGCATGGTTCTGTGTAAATGGCTAGTAATATGTTGATCCATCCTACAAATGTGTCTTAGCAGTCTGTACACATCACAGCAGTACATGGTTGTAACCACAGCAACATCTGTAATAAGGGAAGGCATAAGTGACAGTCAGGTGGGATGCAAAGGTAATGACTGGCATTATGGTACAGCCACACACCACAACAATGAAATGGGAAAATGTTTTGTTCAACAGTCTTATATGAGTGTCATTGGAAGTACTGGTGGATCATATGTGTCCTGTTGTCCACATCCTCCTCCTCTTCCTCCTCCTCTCTGTTCTCAGTGTCCACTTTTGCCACAGCTGCATTGTCACCCCCTCCTCCTGCAGATAGGGCACATGCCATCTGAGGGCCAAATTGTGCAACATGCAGCACACAACAACAATCCTGCAGACCTTCTCAGGGGACTAGCATAGGGATCCACCAGTGGAGGCACTCAGGTGGGACCTAGCCCTCAAGAACCTGATGGCCCTTTCAACAATCCTCCTGCTACATCCATGAGCATCATTGTACCTATTCTCAGCCCCTGTTCTCGGATTCCTAACAGGGGTTAGAAGCCATGACAGGTTTGGGTAGCCGGAATTACCTGCAAGAAGTGAGAAACACACATCAGCCCTGCACAATCGAATGGGGTATGACTCCTGTAGGCATACACTGACATACATGGGGTTTATGGACTCAGGCTCACCTATAAGCCACAATGTGTGCCTCTGTAGTTGTGCCATCAGCTATGGGACACTGCTATTCCTCAGGACAAAGGCATCATGCACCAACCCAGGATACTTGGCAGTGACGTGGGCGATCTACTGGTCAGAAAGGCAAACCATTTGAACATTGAGTGAGTGGAAACTCTTTTTATTCATGTACACTTGTTCATTGGCCTGGGGGGGGGGGGACTGAAGCAATATGGGTCCCGTCAATGGCCCCAGTAACATGTGGTATATGTCCATTGTATAGAATCCAGCCTTCACAGTGGGTAAATTCTCTACCTGGGGAAACGCGATGTAGCTGCACATGTGTTTGAGCAAGGCTCCCAAAACCCATACAAGCACAATAGAGAACACTGGCTGTGACATTCCTTCAGCCAAGCCCACTGTTGCCTGGAAAGAGTCAGTTGCCAGGAAATGGAGCACTGAGGGTACCTGCACAAGAGGGGATATTACTGTTGTGCAACGGACAGCAGGTAGCAAATCAGTCTCCAATTGTGCACATAGCTCTGTGATTGTGGCCCTGTCCAGACAATAGGTGATTATGATGTGCCTGTCCTCCAGTGTAGCCAAGTCCACAAGGGGTCCGTACATGGGTAGTTGCCTCCTCCTCCTATTCCTCCACAGTGGTTGGTACCTAAGGGACCCAAAAGTAAGAAGGGAGTGAAAACAGGAACCATGAACACACTACAGCAGAGTACACAGAGCATGCTTGTATGTTGGACACTGATTTGTCTAGGTGAGTTCATTCAACTACAACGCACTTATTAATATGTACATGTGTACTAGCATTAGAAAATTGCAACTGCCTGTCCTGTATGCAGGGACAGGTGGAAGTAACCTCACTCAGTCGCATTCGCGTCAAGGCTTAAGGTGGTCTGCACTGCAGTGCAATTCCTCATTGGCTAACATGGCCCTGTACGGAGTATGGGAACCAATGGTGATCAACGCTGGTGGTGACGGTGTTCAACGCTGCAGACGTGACTGCCATTTTATTTCTACCACTTCACTTGATTCCTGACTTTCCACAGGAAGACATCTACACTGCGTGTGCTGCTTTGACCTGTGTCTGGAGCCTGCTATGGCATGTGCAACAGGGGAGAGGGCCCCAGCCTTCATGTTGGAGGAGTTGGAGAGGCTCATGGATGGGGTCCTATACCTGTACAGGCAGTTGTATGGGCCTTCAGACCAAAAGGTGAGTACACCATGGGTACGTTGCATGTGACATGGCTGCATGGCGATGTGTGTGTGTGTGTGTGTGCTGGCAGTGTGTCAATTAGGGGGGAGTGGCTGGTGGCAGTGTTAATGCAGAGGTATGGGTCATGTGTGTGCCTGATGAGGGGCAAATGCAGTTTGTAGGCCATATGTGTGACAGGCTGGATTGTCTGGTTCATGATGTCCCAATATTTGTGTTTCCTCTGCAGGTCAGTGCCCATCAGAAGAAGGGGTTGTGGCATACCATCGGCAAGGACGTGCAGACCCTGCAGGTCTATAGCAGGTGGAGCACCCACTGCAGGAAACGGTGGGAGGACCTGAGATGCTGGGCCTGGAAGACCGCAGAGATCCAGCTGGTTACAGCCTTCCAACGAGGGAGGAGTGCCCGTCGGAACCTGACCCCCGTGATGGCCCGCATACTGGCGGTGGCCTACCCGATGGGTGCTTGAGAGCATCACAGCAGCCACAAGGGGGTGAGTACAGTGTGTGTGACAACCATCTCTGTTGCCTAGCATAGGATTTGGGTGCAGGGTACTAGTCAGTGGATGTCCCAATATGCCAGTTTAGACATTGCTGAGTGGTCCAGCTTTGGTTAATGGGGTGAAATGCATATTTTGATAGCTAGGTAGCTGGCTTTCCATGGCAGACAGTGGCTTAGTTGGTCCCAGTTGGTATGTAGCTGGCAGTGATTGGCTCCTATCTGCTATTTGTATACCAGTGTGGCCCATATTGCCCATTCTCAGTCTCAGTGTGTGACAGTGATGTGTATGCCATCTGTGCTGCTGGTGCTGTGATTGACACTGTTCTCCCTTTCTTTCTCCCCCCTCTCTCTCCTTTTGTCATCCTATCTATATGTGCATTAGCATAATCTAGCAGAAGAGCAGGGGCACAAGCGAGTGAGGGAGCTGCAGCCCATGTGACCCAGGAGGCAGAGTCCTCTGATGCTGAGGGGACCAGTGGGATGGAGGGAGAGGGGAGCACCACAGAGGGGACAGGAGCTGATACCACTGACTCCGATTGCTCCTCCGATGAGAGCTCCCTGGTGGTGAGGTACCCCTCTGGGACCAACCTAGCTACAGGTTCTACTGCCACCCCCGTACCAGCACCACCATCCCAGTAGCCCCCCACTGAGTTGCCCATGCCTGCTTACCCTGGTGGGTGGTCATCACCTTCGCCCTAGGCACCTCAGGCCCAGTCAGTCCTGCTGCACTCAGGGAGGAGGCTATTGACCTCCTGATATCAATCTCTGTAGGGCAGTCAACCATAGTGAATGCCATCCAGGGGCTGGCATCCCAGATGCAGCAATGCAATGCCTTCCTGGAGGACATTCACAGAAGCTTGGCAGCCCGACAGAGATTGTTTCAGGCTCTGGCCTCTTCACTGACGGCAGCTAGTGTCCCTGTTTCTTCTGTCCCCCCTCCAACTACCACTTCCCAGTCCCAGTCTCCTCACCCCAACCCATCCCACGCACACATTCAGAAAAGTATGCACAAAAAACATCACACAAGACTCGCACAGACAAACACAAGCAGCACACTTCAGCCCACAAGCACTCACATAGCCAACACACAGATGCACACACAACATCATCCACTGCCTCCACTGTCTCCCTCTCCTCCTTCTTCCTCACAGTCACATCCGCACTCACACCTGAATGCACTACATCAACTGAACCTGCCAGCTGCACAGCCTTGCCCACAGTCACCACAACAGCAGACGTGCAGACATGCACCCCACACATCATATGTGCAGTCACCACCATCACCACCTCATGCAGCACAAGCACCTCACTTGCAGACACTACCACATCCATCCACATGTCCAGTTTGACCTCCCCCACCCCGTCTGCCCCCTCCAAAGACACACAAATGTTCGCACTCAGACCCCCAACAACCATCCACCTCACACATGCACAATGTCCATGCACCTGCACCCAAGTACAGCACACCTCCTCCTCCTACTGTTGTGTAGCCATTTTAGTTATAGCTCCATGCACGTTAGTTTAACACACTAGGCCGCTGTGCACTTTAACCTATATATATTTTGTTCAGCTTCATCTTATAATTATTACAATATCCATTTTTATGGTCTTATTTTATTTTTGTCTATCTAACTGTTTTTTCCTAGGCCAGCACTGTTCTGAAACTAAACATTCTTGATCACTGTGTGCTTCTTCCAAGGCTACAGCGTGGTACATTGCCAGTGAAAGTGGTAGAAGTTTAGTCTCCAACATTCGTAGACAATACACATGC
Source organism: Pleurodeles waltl (assembly GCF_031143425.1). NCBI lineage: Eukaryota > Metazoa > Chordata > Amphibia > Caudata > Salamandridae > Pleurodeles > Pleurodeles waltl. Next base: position 914,642,987 of record NC_090437.1, read on the forward strand.
TTACATAGGGACACTTTCTCAGAATATCAGCTGTGTTAATATGAAAACACTTCCTTGTCCCTTACACGTTAGTGGGAGATTCCAGCCAGGGAACCACAACTGTATGCTGATTGCTGAATACTTTGCTACAGATGCTAACGTAGACCGCAGGCCTTTGCTCAGGTATGGGGATTGATGTCTTCCCAGGGGAACCTAAAGGGAAGAATTAGAGCTTAACATGATGTGCTTAATCTTAGCTTAGGTAGGAGCTAGTCCATCGATTATAGTGACAATATGATAGCGTTGTTTTTATGCTTTACTCTTCTCGTCACAATTTTAATACTGTTGTGTTGTGTCGTCCTGGTTATTGCAGCTCACGCTTTGCTATCTAAGATGCAGTTGTATTATTAAACCTATTACTGAAACATAGACTGCCTCTGTATGTCATTTATATATGAGACTGAACTGTTAATGAGAAAACCGTATGAGACCTGAGTGACCACGACTTCCCTGAGAAGCCAAGTATGCCATTCGCTCGGCTGCCCAGTCATCCCCATCCTTAGGTGGAGATAAGGCACTGCTAGTTAGCCAGAGCAAAACCCGGATTGGAGCGACAGGTGTCACCCGCAGTGATTAAGACTCAGGGGGTCATTTCGACCCTGGCGGTAAAAACCGCCAGGGCCGGGGACCGCGGATGCACCGCCAACAGGCTGGCGGTGCATCCAGGCCAATTCTGACCGCGGCGGTAAAGCCGCGGTCAGAAAAGGGAAACCGGCGGTTTCCCGCCGGATTTCCCCTGGTCTGAGGAATCCTCCATGGGGATTCCGACCCCCTTACCGCCAGCCTGGTTCTGGCGGTTTTGACCGCCAGAACCTGGCTGGCGGTAACGGGTGTCGTGGGGCCCCTGGGGGCCCCTGCAGTGCCCATGCCAATGGCATGGGCACTGCAGGGGCCCCCTAACAGGGCCCCACCAAGATTTTCAGTGTCTGCATAGCAGACACTGAAAATCGCGACGGGTGCAACTGCACCCGTCGCACCCTTTCCACTCCGCCGGCTCCATTCGGAGCCGGCATCCTCGTGGAAGGGGGTTTCCCGCTGGGCGGGCGGGCGGCCTTCTGGCGGTCGCCCGCCCGCCCAGCGGGAAACTCAGAATTACCGCGGCGGTCTTTTGACCGCGCAGCGGTATTCTGACGGCGGGACTTTGGCCCCCTCAGTCTCCCACGCGGCAGGCGATTCTGTCTCTCAAAATCCAGTATTCTCATTAGAATAATGAGAGCTTACGCGACACTACAACCACTCCCTCTACCTCCACTCCCATCCCTCCTCCCACATCCTGCACCATGGGCCCTAAACAGCTTTTCCTTTCCTGCCTTGACCTCTTCCCTCCCCCCATCCTTCCCGAAAGAGGAAGGTCCCACCCCCAGCCCAGTACCTCAAGCACCCAGTCTGACACTGTTCCACCCCCAAAGTCTCCAGCTGCTACTAAGGGGCACATGAGTGTGACGCCACACCACCAAGGACACTCCCCTGCCCCTAAAAGGAGGGCTAAAGTTCTGCCCACTCTCAAACAGACAACCAAGATCATAAAGTCAGCTCCAAAACCTAGGGCCAAGGACACCTCTCCCAAACCAAAGGCCAAGGGGACCCCTCCCAAGACAAAGGCCAAGGAGACCCCTCCCAAGACAAAGGCCAAGGAGACCCCTCCCAAGACCCAAACTAAGGCCAACGAGGGCCCTCACAAAACTAAGGCCAAGGAGCCACATTCAGAATCAGAGGCCAAGGAGCCCCCTCCAGAACCACTGGGCAAGGAGCACCCTCCATCACCAGAGGGCAAGGAACCCACTCCAGAACCAGTGGGCAAGGACCCCCTCAATAACCAGTGGGCAGCTAGCCCTCTCAATAACCAGTGGGCAAGGACACCCCTCCAGAACCAGTAGGCAAGGACCCCCCTCCAGAACCAGTGGGCATGGAGCCCCCTCCATCACCAGAGGGCAAGGAACCCACTCCAGAACCAGTGGGCAAGGACCCCCTCAATAACCAGTGGGCAGCTAGCCCTCTCAATAACCAGTGGGCAAGGACACCCCTCCAGAACCAGTAGGCAAGGACCCCCCTCCAGAACCAGTGGGCAAGGACCCCCCTCTAGAATCAGTGGGCAAGGAACCCCCACCAGAAACAGAGGGCAAGGTGCCCCCTCCAGAACCAGTGAGCAAGGAGCCCCCTACAGAACCAGTGGGCAAGGAGTCCCCCAATGAGAAGCAAAAATCCCACCCACCCCACCCACGACCCTCTGAGGTGCTTTCCCATTTCCAACATTATGGTCCTGAACAGTGGAGTCCCAATGTTGTCAGGAGTCAAGTTGGGGCTTGGACTTTATCCTGTGGGCATTAGAAACTTTGAACTGGCCATTGGGCCTGAATGTAAATATGTAGTTGTGTATGTTTTTTAGATTTGGGATTTTCATGCACCATGATTACAGTGGTTGGAACAGAGGTATATGCCCTGGCTTTCTTTGCTCCTGGGTACAATTACTGTTGATTTACTCTTCAGCTGGGTCTGGGTGTGCGGTGTGTATGTATGGTGTGTGTTGTGCATGTGTGTATCACTCTCCCCTCCCTTCCTCCCTCCTTTGTGTGCAAGGCAACTGTACTCACCGTCGTCATCTTCATTGGTGTTGGTGCTCCAGGACAGCCAATGCATGGTACAGCATCAGGAAGGCTTGCAGTTCAGGTTCCATGGCGGCCGTGGACTCCTCCGTGTCCCTGGAAGTGAGTGTCTCCTTTTATATGATGTGTTTCCCCCAGGCTTTTCGCAGCGTTGCTACCGCCCCGGAAATCCTGGTGGTGTGCTATATCATAAGATGTTGGGCGGATCCTTGTCTTCCGCCTGCCTGTAGATGGCTACAGCTGTGTTCAGTGGTTGTACTGCTTTGGCGGTTGGTGTGGTACATTGGCTGTCTTTGGGAGAGATCACTGCCATAGTCATTATTTGGCAGTCATTACCGCTGGCCTGGTGACTGTACTACTGCCATCGCCGGTGTGGCGGTCACCTGACCGCAAAGGTCATAATGATCACCTTAGTGTTGGATACTTTGAACAACTCAAAAAAACAACTTAAGGCAAATAGAAAAAAAGGTTCTTGAACTAATTAAGCATGATTTTGCTCTAGTGGATCCTTGGAGGTGCCATCATCCCAGTGCTTTGCAATTTACTTGTTTTTCACAAGGATATCACACTGCTTCCTGCGTAGACTTTTTCTTAATCTCCCGCTGCACTGAGATGCTTAACTCTGACATCTGGGCCAATTCCTTTTCTGACCACTCAATGGTTTTACTCATGATTAAGATGGAGGCATCAAGGAAAGAGACTTCAAGGTGGCAGCTGGGTGGACTTTGCTATCCGATGAGGTATGGCTTGCCGACATGCAGCAGTCAATTCAGGACTGCTTTTTGGTAAATCGTCGCACCACCTCAATTTTCTCTGTATGGACGGCTTTGAAAGCTGCGGCAAGGGGCCATATTATCGCCCATAAGGCTTGGCAATGTAGGAATCATAGAAAACAAACTGCTTTGCACCAAGCTACTGTTGACTTGGATTTACCGGTCAATTCTGGAGTTAGTAGGTCCAACTACAGTTGAGAAACTTGCTCAGGCTAAGAAAAGGCTGCAGGACCTTTTTACTTTAGGGGGAATTGAGAGTTAAAGGGCATACCAGCAAAGATTGTATGAAGAGACAGTAAATAGGTAGATTTCTCGCTTGGTCTACTCGGGTAAGGCAGGAAGCATCAGTGGTTAGGGAACTAGCGAACTCATACAAGGGCTGGATAGTTACTGGTATAGCTCAGGTCTTTGCAGCACTATAAGACGCTGTATGAGTCTAGCTATCAGACTAGGCAGCCACAGTTGTTGGACTATTTTCAATCAATTCACCTTCCACAGATGACCTCCTCTCAGGCTGAAAAACTCATTGTCACCATTTCCCTTAGGGAAATATAGGAAGCTGTTTCTGTTATGTTAAATGGGAAGGCGGCTAGCAATGGTGGCTTTCCTGCTGAATTTTATAAAACTTTTGCTGAAGATCTTTTACCTTTTCTGACCGACTTGTTTAATCCAATGGTGGCAGTGGGGGAGATAACCCTCACATCTACCATAGTTAGCTTTTTAAAGGAGGTAAAAAATCCTTTGATGTAAATTCATACTGTCCCATAAGCTTGCTCAACACAGACTATAAGCTATTTATGAAGATATGGGCTGCCCATATTACTTCTCTTGCTCAAACCCTAATCCATAGGCATCAGACAGTTTTTGAAGCCGGTTGACTGATGGCTTTCAACAATGATTTTCTAGTACAAGGATTATATTATTTCTCAACTAATAACACCAGTGTGAAAGTAATAATGGTCAATGCTGAGAAAGCTATTAATGTAGTCAATTGGCATGTTCTCTTTTTTTCTCCTGAAAAATGTGTCTTTCCTCTCCAATTTATTGACATGCTCAGTAAGTTATACCTAGTTCCCCAAGTCAAAGTTATGGTAAATTCTCAGCTGGTGGGAGTAGCCAACATAATTCAGGGGACTCGGCAGGGGTGTTCTCTTCCCCTATATTATTTACTTTTTTTTAGATCCCCTTGCAGCTAGGATCAGGGCTAATTTGGCTATTGAAGCCCCTATACCAAGTATGTCCAAATTGAAAATGTTTGCCTATGATGTTATTCTTTACTCGAAACCTGAAAGGGAGAATGTACAGACAGTGTTGGAGGAATCCTTACAGTTTCAAACTATCAAGAGCTATAAAATTAATCAAACCAAAATTGAACTGCTTCTTTTCAGTACCCCTGCTAGCAGTCTTCCTCCCTCCTCACAGCAACAAGTGCTATTCGAAGCCACAATTCAATATCTTGGGATCTAATTGACTAATAACTTTTCTCAGTTGTTTCAACTAAATTTTCTCCTAATGTTTCATAAAATAAAGGGGCATATTTATACTCTGTATACGCCGATTGTGCTTCAAAAATTTTGACGCACATTCAGCGCAAACGCTGGCCCGTCTTTAAACTTTGACGCTTGTGTGCGTCATTTTTTGGATGCGGAAACCCACCTTGCGTTAATCATATGCAAGGTAGGTGTTCCCGTCAAAAAAATTGCTTAAACGGCTGTGCGTTGTATTTATGCTTTCGGGCAAAAGTGACGCACGGCCGGGAGGCGGAGCCGGAAAATGACACACAGCCCGATTTGCGTCAAAAATTAACGCTTGGGTCAGGGCAGGCGTTAAAATGGGGCAAACACACCTGTATTTAATCAGAACACACAGAACAAACAGCAGAGCAGCAGAGCAGCAGAGCAGCAACAGGGAGCCATGGAGGTGATTCTAATCCAGTGTGCACGCAGACGCAGAGTCCAGCAGCAACAACAGCAGCTACAACAACACCAGCAGGGACCCCAAAGGCAGCGCAGAAGGCAGGAGAGGATATTCTGCCCCAGAACCACCCTTCAGGGCCTCAGGGAACACAAGATCATCCAGAGGTACCGGTTGAACTGGCAGGCCATTCAGCAGCTGCTGTGCAACATTGAACCGCAGTTGGCCCCCAATTTGCTGACACCCTGCACCATCCCAACAGAAACCAAGCTGCTTGCCGTACTCCATATGCTGGCAAGTGGCTCTTTCCAAACAACTGGTGCCCTGGTTGGCGGAATATCACAACCATCATTCTATGCCTTTTTGCCCAAAGTACTGGATGCCATCATTGGACTGACACCCCGCCACATCTGCTTCCCTAACACACTGCAGAAGCAGCAGGAAACAAAACAGGGGTTCTCCCTCATCAGTGGGTTCTCACACGTCCTTTGTGCAATCGACTGCACACATGTACGCCTTGTGCCACCTGCTGCAAGTGAACACCTCTACTGCAACAGGAAGCACACACATTCCATCAACGTGCAGGCCATAGTCGATCACCAGGGATTGATCACCAACATCGTGGCTAAATATCCTGGGAGTGTACATGACTCATTCATCTTCCGTCACTGTACCATCAATGAACACTTCCAGGATGGACGGTATGGCAATGGACTACTTGTTGGTAAGTACAAAAACCTACTTATGTACACACTGAACAGCAACCCTCTAGGGCACACAACACATACACCACAACAGCAACATGTGAACAGGAACATACTGAGGTCGTGTCATTGCTAGCCATGTTTCTTAGGTCACCATTGAACCTGTCACACATTGGAAATTACGGTACTGCCTAATGTTAAGACGTCAAAGATCACAACGTGTGGGGTGGGTTGCCCAAATGTCACATGGCAAAATGTAAGTGTCCCAATGACCTTTACATTAATCCATTGCCTAAGTCTAAAGATATGGGATGTCCAGGGTGCATTGATATGAACGTGTTAACAACACTGTCAATTTTAACTGTGTATGGAACTATCATCTCACCCCCAGTGAAGACACAGGGACACCTGTATCACAAGTCACAATGCTAGGGAGGGCACACTGTACTGCAAATCCCAAAACATACTGCTGACAAACGGTTAGCAGACAAACACTCGTTCAGCCAAGGAAACAACACAATGCAGATGGTACATCCTACAAGCCTAGGATGCTACATTATTACACAAAAGAGTCACAGACAACACAAGACAACTACTGCCATGAAAGGTCATTTCAATAGGGCCAGCTACATCAACATGATCCCATTTATTTTCTCTTGCAGCTGATCAGGGGTATGGCATCCAGCCATGGATTATGATACCATTTGGCAACCCAAGTACTGCTGCAGAGCATGCCTACAACGACGCACATAGAAGGACACGCAGCATTGTCGAGAGGATCTTTGGCATCCTCAAATCAAGGTTCCGGTGCCTCGACATCACTGGTGGTAGCCTCCTATATTCCCCGGATATGGTCTGTAAGATCATCCTAATATGTGCAATATTGCACAACATTTGCATCAAAAGGAACATTCCCCTCCTGGAACCAGAGCCACACATGCCTGAAGAGGAGGAAGAGGAGGATGCTGGCCTGCAACATGAGGGGGAACTACACAACACGGCCGCTGGTATACGCAGGCGGCAACAATTTCTTTTGAATATGATCACCTACACCACTTTAGTTAACAAATTTAAATAAACACCTATTATAATCACCATATAATGGTCTGGCTATTCATTTTTGCAGACCTTCATCTCTACTTATCAGAATAAGAGTGTTGCCTCACGGAGCATTGCTGATATACTGAGGAGGACACTGAACATCCCAGAGCTCATGTGACGCCTAACATACAATGGTCACATACACACACACTGTTAATGACATATATCATGTACATTTCTCCTTTGAAGGCCAATAGCAGAGGACCACAACTATTTCAAACATACATGTTGAAACAAGGTCCAACGCAGCATATGGCACACAACTAAGACACCATCACTCAATAAGGGGAAAACAAGCCTCATACATGAGGCAGTCAATGTGCTTTGGCATCAGTAACAGGAATGCCTGACCAGACTCTTCACATCAATTAGTCCAACTGCATCCAATATTTGCAAGGACTATCTATGACCAGAGTCCCATAGAAGCAGAACATAGACAGCACAAGTGCCACACATATGAGCAGCATTGCACACATGACATTCCATGTACATGTCAGCCCATTTCCTAACTCCTGACACACCCATGCACCTGGTCACAACCCAACTGTCGGAAGAGGTCCCTGGAATACTAAGACGTGTACCCTGATATTCCCTCCTCTACACACACAGACCAACATTAGCAAACCAGTGTGCTACACCCTTTCCTATGGTATGCCATTGTCATGGAACATCTGACTGCATGGACGTCAGGTTAATTTATACACTGTCTTCTAGTTTCAAAGCCCTGTTAGCACCTGTAGATTGCTTCCCGTGTGAAAATGTCTGTTGGCCCTTAGAATGCAAGTCTCACCTACAGTAATGGTGAGAAACAGATGCAGCCCACACCTGTGATCACCTCCATGCACACCACCCATTTAAAAAAGCACTGCCTCTGCTGATGCCTGGAACAGCATAGGAGTTGCCATTATGTCAAATACACCGTTAAGCATTGATACTAATTAAGCCGTGTAACACAGCCACTGGGTTCATTTGTCACCCTCAAAAACACAGGACATATACCTTTTGACATGTCAGCTCTCTAGTTTGTCCTCCAAACAGTCTGAGTCAGACCACTGATTATGTAACTTGTCAAATAGCTGGATCCTGAATCAGCTTGCATTCTGTCAGCCTGACTGGCATCTGTCTGTGCGTCACACTAAAGTATCCCTGTGTCTACATATGTACCACACTTGCGTTAGCAAACCTCTCATTCATCAGGGGGTATTGGGCTGGGCTTCTTCAATGCATACACAAATACATTATATAGCATCATCTGCCTTTTAACTGTACGATTTGAGTTACATCCTCTTGGAAAAGCTAAATTCATGGCCCATCCCTTGTCTGGGTTGCGTTCATGCATGAATGACAAAGTGTGACAGTGTCCCAGGGCCGTAGGAGGGGATTGGGTACGGGGCTTTCAGCACAACCAGCAACCTCTGATAATGTCAAAATACACACGTCAGGACCATTACAGTTCACACACAGAATCACAGTGCTCACAACATAGTGATGGGCTGTATGTGGTGAATAGCTGCCAGAATAATCAGCACAGAGGCTATGATGTTCCCGGATGCAGTGGGAATTGCAGAGGCTAACCTGTGTACAAATGTTGTAATGACACCTGCTGGAACATGACACCTGAGACATTATCTCACTCAGCACACCAAGGTTGCCCTGTTGACTGTCTCATTACACGTCTTTAGTGATACGGTGGGACCATCCACATGTTGGTTCACATTTCCACATCCACTTTACTCACAGTGATCAACCAAGGATACTCAGTAGATACAGGAATAGCTGCCACTGACTCATGATGAGTCCTGGACCGAACTGTGACAAATTACACCCCAAACAATATCATTGGACCACACAAATGAACAAGACACCTATGTGCAATTGATCACTGGAAATATGTGGACACGTGCTGTCTTGTATGCTGGGCCACCACAGCCACTTGATAGTTGGGGCTCACTTCTATGGCCTCAACTGTGGTGTCATCATACATTTGAGATTCACCATTGTCCGTCTGTGCAAACAACATGGTACCCACTTCCTCAATGCATGTGTATGACTCACTGTGGGATTCACCAACTAGTGCCTAGGAAGCTCTTACCAATACTCTAGGACATAGGATGTAGAAAATGTGGACCATTGACATGAACAAGCGTCTGCCATCCATCTGGTGCATGCTATGTCACATGTGGTGTGTACGTGACCCTAAATCTTGGAAGTCCACTTTACGGGTGTTGTTACATGTATGACTAACACATGCCCTCTCTCATTTCCACAATGACTTGCATCTAAGGATTGGACACATGGACGTCACATTCATACAAGCATATGTACAAATATGCTTCATGTGATACACACACACTTAGTCAACAAATACATTACTTGCCAAAGCACACACTTTGAGCCAAAGGCATTTAGGTATTGTACATATGTGCATCACATTGCTATCCTCTCCTTATGGCAAACATGCACAAATTCTGCAACACATATATGTAGGCCACACTTATGACCAACTATTGCGTCAGCCAACCGTAAAAATACTGTGAAGGGAGTAGCGGATCACGGTCCGCTGCAGTATGATGTCCCACATGTGAAAATACACCATCAACACCATAGTGTCTTCAATCAGCCTATCTCTGATGTGTCCCAAATGTAACATAACAAAAAAACAAGAAAAATTACCCCAAACCAGTTAATGCACTGAAATTTTGACGTTCCTAGTGTTATGCGTAATTTTTTGTCTAGCAAAACTGTATTTGCATCATTTTGTTTTTACGCACAAGAGTGAAAATTAGCCCGCATCCAGATATTTGTACAGGCCAGGTAATATTATGTGGATGCGGGCTAATTTTCACTTCTGTGCGTCAAATAAAATGACGCAAATACAGTTTTGGTAGACAAAAAATGACGCATAACGCGAAAAAGGTGGGACTTTTCATACAGGAAGTGATGTAATCGGATATCCTGTTTACAGATCATGTAGAGTGGGTGTACTTTCACTTTCACTTTGCAGTCTATGATCCTTCTAGACTGTGTGGCTGTGTAGAGAGTGTTGTCCTGAGATTTTGTGCTTATTTGTCCTGTGTGCTATCTGTAAAGTCCATTTGTGAAATAAATATTGTTGCTGTATACTGTACTACTGTGTTTTGTCTAAATGTGTCCGTTTATCTTGTGTTTTTGTTGTTTGTGGGAGTCTGTTGTGGGTAGTGGTAGTTTGGGGATAGTTGGGCTCTTTTAGTGGTTAAGTTTACTTTTCATCTGTATTTGTACCCCTACTTTCCCCCTTTCTATTTCTTTTACCCCTATTCCCTTTCACTTCTCAAGTATGTCTGGTAGGCCACGACTTGGCAGGAAGGGGGAAGAGGAGTTGGGTGGTTCACCTTGCTTGTGTGCCATTTCTTGTTGCTCATGATCCAGGCAGGGGGCAGGGTGATACAGGGGTATCCAACAGAGGCGCGCAGAATCCGGTGGGGAAAGGTGCTGCATCACCTGCAGCGTGTGTATGCCAGCCAGAGGAGTGACCACCAGCTGAAGCACCGGCGGGCTGACCTCATCACCAGTGAGCAGGATCTGTTGGACCACCTGGGAATCATGATTGGTGGCACTGTTGGTGAGTACGAATCATGTTAATGTGCACAATTAAATGCTCTGTAGTGACATAAGGGGATTAGTACAATGTCTGCCAGCTAACTTGCTGACTGTGTGTAATGCTGGGAAAACATAAAGGGATAACTGATGCACTATGGCAAGGATCACAATTGCTAGCTGTCAGGTAGCACGTGCTCAGCAAACTTACAGGATACTTTTCTATGAAGGAAACTGGTGGAGTCTTTTTGTCAGAAAAGCAAACAAAATAGGAGCCAATCATGTCTATATAGGGTACTATTGACAGAGAAGTACAGATGTACCAACATTTAGGCCAACTTTGTTGACGCAATTGCCAGACTGACTTTAGAATCACCACATGATGCAGAAAATGAGTGCTGCCTTCACGTCAATTGATAATAGCAAAGTGTCTCAGACATATGTCTCATGTGAGTCTGGTGAGTCTGGAAGGAAAGCGTTCACAGAAGTACTATGAATTTGTGGGATTATTGTGTTCCTTGACCTTTTTGGATACATGTCAGATCTGGATTTGAAAACATCATGAAAAGGTGTAAGGTGCCCTCAGCTAACATCTTAGAATGTTTGTTGGAGTTAGTTGTGCCACATTCCAAATATGGATGGCAGTCCAAGTGTATGCACATGGCTTCACATCTCCATGGTTGGTGCAAATCACCATAGATGGGCCACATCAATTGAATCAAATGTAACAAAAGGGGGGCTTACAAAAGTCCATGCCCCTCCCTCTGTACATTGTACCTATGTGTCATTAATGTGTCATAGCCACAAGGCATGTTTGACTGGTAATGCAGTCCTCAAGTAACCAGGCTTTGGATGTCTCTCTTGGATGCACATGATGGGACGATTACACTCCATATGTTTTTCTGGTCACCAATTACGGGGCATGTTTGCAACCACATGATAGTTAGGGCCAATGTATGTGTGCAGATATGTGTGTAACTGTCACAGGAGACCCATGCTATGTACAAGTTGGCCTTGATATATCAGGTGCAGTACCATCATGTCTGAATGGCTGCCATTTCCTTATTCAGCCTACACATTGTATATGTTTATGAAATTGTTGTGCTGTGCACGTATTTTGAGCACATTTCTTCCTTCCATACCGTCCAGGTGGACCGGCACCCTACACTGTGGGAGAGGTTGCGACATTTGAGGACCCCGACCACTCCAGTAAGTGTTGATATGTCTGTTATGTGTTGTGTTTGCTGGTTATGGACTCGTGTGAGTTGAACGCATAGCAAGGTGTGATGCGTTGGGCAAGCTTTTCTCTTGTTCCATGAGTGGGAATTCAGTTTCGCACATGTTTTGAGTTGGCCAATGCGTATCCAATGGTATTATGTAGGGATTGTAGGCCATTCCTGTAGGCCCCACTGTGAGTACAGGGGTTAGTCATGTGGATGACACTTGTATCACCAAGAGTCGCACTGGAAGTCAGCTCCGATTTAGTCAGCCTGTCAGACCCACATTCTTCAAGATTGGTACAGCAAATTGCTTTTCAATAGACATCTGCTTCCCTATTTACCTACTTAATTATGAAACAGTAGGTAGAACCTCCTAGCAGCATGTACTTCCATATGTAGTGCTACAAGTATGTGGAACTTGAGTGCAATGGCTTAGGTATGCATGCAATTCATGATCATGGGTGTTCTAGCAACTATGGGGGTTATTACAACTTTGGAGGAGGTGTTAATCTGTCCCAAAAGTGGCGGTAAAGTGACGGATGTACCACCAGCCGTATTACGAGTCTATTATATCCTATGGAACTCGTAATATGGCTGGTGGTATATCTGACACATTTGGGACGGATTAACACCTCCTCCAAAGTTGGAATAACCCCCTATGTGTCTGATGTAAGTCAGGCCTCACTGGAAGTATATGTTGTGTACCAAGTTCTGCATTTCCTGACATGTGTGACCCTATGATTGCTCTAGGGTTTGCTGACTCCTAACTGTTGATAGACCTTACCTGTGGTGTGTCTGTAGAGACAAACATGTGTGGAGTTTTCTATACACTCCTCGGTGTACATGTTGTTGTCAAATTATAGTTGTTTATCCACCCCCCCACCCTCAAACATGGGCATGGGTTTGTGAATGGGGTACCTAGTACTGATGCTACCAGTATGTTACACATACATGTGAATAAGTGACGGTTTGGTTGCAAACTAGTATACACACTCAGGTTTGGCACTTGGTACTATACTGGCAAGTCCAGTTACAACTTGCAGACCATGTGGCTTTCGTTTTGCTTTCCGTACACTGACATTTGTAGCCCAGGTCTTGGCGGAGGATATGCAGCATGATTCTTAGCTGATAACTGGCAGAACTCAGATTGCAAGTCAAAGCCAGTTGTTACCCATCTTGTAGGTTATGGATGTGCTATGTGTGATGTGACCTTTGTAGTCTGGCCTGCCATGTACTTCCTCAGGGACATTCAATGATCTGTATTGTGATATGAGCTATTACAAGTACAGTAGATGTATTTTCTGATTAACTTCTAGTGGCATTTCACACAATGCAGTTACTAATGTAGAATATCTGCATTTGTCTTCACAGCTGCTAAAATGACTCCAGACCAGGTCCGTGAATTCCAGCGCTGGGCCATGAGATACCAGCACATCCTGCTGGTGGAGACGGGGTTCCGGAGGATGGCCCGGCGATATCGCCATGAACGGGCCTCTGGGGCATGGAGAGCCTTCCCACAGGGTGGGCCTACTTTGCTCACCACAGCCACCACCAGCACAACCACCAATCCGAGCCAGGTGGCCCCACCCACAGCTGGGACTGTTGGTCCAACATCTGCTGGACTTCCAGGCCCCAGAATTGCCACCGGTGCAGGACAGCCCACTAGGCCTGGCAACACACCCACACAGACCTCCTCCACCGGTACCCAGACTGCCACAGCTCCATCTGCTGCGCACGTTGAGCCACCTGAGCCGGGATGTGCACCACATTAACCAGCGTGTTAAGTCTATTAAGAGGACCCTCCGGAGGGCCAACCTCTAGACATTTTTAGATGGACATGATTCTCTCCCCTCCCTCCTCTTTCCTTGTTCTTATAGTTAGTGGGCTTAGGGTGCTTACTGTTAGGTTAGTATAGGCTGTTAGTTTAGTTAGTGGGTGGGGGATCCACAATCTTTATATATTTACTTCTTAAGTGTGTGGATGGGTGGGTGGTGGGCTATGTTGGGGTTCTTGTGTGTTTAAAAAAAAAAAAAAAAATATATATATATATATATATTTGTATACAATAGTATAGTATGTGTTTAGGTTAGTATGTGTTGTCCTCCATGTGTCCCGTCTCATAAGGGGGTGGGGGGTAGATGTTTAGAACGTTTTGTTACATGTGATAAGTAAGTGTAGCTTAGGTTAGTTAGGGACAGTTGTGGATAATGAGTAGTCAGGGTAGATTAGGGTAGGTAAGATTTTTCCCTCAGTTTCCTCTTATGTGATTAGCATTTAATAAATATTTGGTTAACCCTTAATAGTAGGTGTTGAATGGTACTTGATCGTGGGTTTGGATTCAGTGTACATCAATTCTGTACTATAACATCTGTGTCCTATGCTACAAACAAATCCCAACTGAGCTGTACGATTGGCAGCTAGCCCAGAGCTACCTTGCAAAGTGTCGACCCTTCATTGCAACCACCAATCACAGTTAATATGGATGACAAGGTGTTTCTGTTGATAAGTGTGTTTTGAAAGTCACAAACAGTGCTTCCAGACTTGGTATTGGGGAAACAGTTTTAGGTCTGACTACAGTGTGATGATCATGGACACCCTTATAAGATGATTTCTCATTGGCAATCTTGTATTCTTGTCTTCATGACTCTCCTACATCATTTGTGACACAGTTCAGCATGATTACCTATTTGTATGTAAACTCAGATACCTTCATTTATGCAGTTTTTGTAGTGTTTGCTTAGATTAGTGTGCCATGTTATTTGTGTTATTTTTGAATGTTGACAACATTTTGCAGCCACTATTTGATGACTTAGTTATCCCCTGAGGAAGCATTCTTCTGTCCAACACAGCATGATGGTGTATGGTTTCTCACTTCATCAGATTTGTCCCTCAGGATGGGCAGAGTATGATGCAATCATGGGCACTGTGCAGATTTCTCTGACTACATATTATCAGGACAGTTGTATTGACAAGGTACGTAATTTGACAGCAGGCACATTTCAGTTATCTACTGCACAGTTGATATGTCACATTACCCAGAGACAGATTTGTTGTGTAAGTGCTATTTATTGAAAAGTGCTGTAGTGCTATCTGTACATTGTCTATGATTGTGAGTCCGTTATAGTGACATCTTACATTGTGATCCAACACAAGGGTTTACCAAAATGCTTTTGACATACTGGGGTTGATGTTTCAGACAGTGCAGGGGGGACAGAATTTGCCAATGAGTTGGAGAGAGACAATCACTGGGCTGGGTGACAAGATATACAGTGGTTTGCAGAACAGTGCTTGAGTAAAGTTGTTGCAAGACTGGCAAGTTACAAAGCGCAGGACCTTGGTAAATGTGGGCCATGTAGCAGGGACTAGTGCTTCCAGGTCATTTTCCTTGTGAATGTGATCTGTTCCATGTCTTCTTCTTCTGATGTGTGTGTTGCCTCCTCTGTCGTTGTTGTTGGTTGTGAAGGGGCAACACACACCTCAGTGTTAGAAGATGTGGAGTCAGACATCCCGGTCGCTGCTCCCTGTGAAGGTCTTAAGAGCAGTAGTGAAGCAAGGAGGATCTGCTGGTTCTTGAGAATAGCAGCCACATCACGATGGTAGGCAGCCAGGTCGGCCCTGAGGGGGTCATGATTGCATTCGTGCATGCAGTGGAAGGTTTGGGGTGCGAGGTGTTGTGGCAACTCCCTTACTGCAGTGGTGAATTCCTTGACAGTTTCTTGTAGTCCTTGCAGGATGGATGTTAGGGCTTGCATAGCTGTTGCCTGATCTGCAGATGACATCATGCACGAACGCACCCCCTCAAGGCTGGCTGCCATAGTTTGCATCCCCACCCACACCTCCTTGGCCAGCTCCCGCTGTACTCCAACTACAGTTCTCTCAAAGCTGGCGCCAGTGTTGTCTGAGTCCTCAGCTGTATTGGAGCTGGCAGGTCTTACAATTGGGGTGGTGGGTGGATCCTCTGCAATGGCTGCTTGTTCTGTGCTCCTCCATGTGACTGAAGGTGGGGTCTGGAGGGTTTCAAGGACCTTTTGGATAGTCTCCTGGGGAATGTTTATCGGCTCGTCATCCATGTCATCAGGGAAATCTGGGACAGGCATACCCGCAGGAGATCCATCTTCCTCTGCAATGAAACAGGGTACAATTAGTGTGTCTGTGTTGTGACAATTTTGATGTGATGTGCCTGCCTTTTGATGAATTCACTTTGTGATCTTGTTTTGTGTTAATTTCTCCAGTCCTTCAGATGGGCATTCTTCCAGGCCTATGGCCCACCTGCATGTCACATGTATGTTATTGAGTTATCAGACTTGTCAGCCTCATCGCCTCTAGGTGTTGGTTTATGCCAAATAGAGAATTACCACCTTCTTTTCCTACTCAAGCCTCCGTCCACATCCATTCCGATCGTGAGACCTTTCACTGGCTGTGGGTGTACTGATGGCCCTGGCAGCACACTTAACAATCTGGACCTGCCCCAATCTCTGATCTTTCACATCCACTTAAATGTATTTGACATGTGGCATATCCTATGCATGTCAATGTTATGATCCGATATGGATGTTGACATTGGTAATGTGTCCTGCTGATTTTGGGAAATGTGTGTTACATTGGATTGCCCTGATAATCGTATCAGTGTCCTATTTCCTCCTCTGACTGTGCAGGTGTATTTCAGTGACCAGTTACATGTGTCCCCCCCTCAATGCTGTTGTCTGAGCAGTATGACATTTGGGATGTTGCATTGTTACCCAGCCACAGGATGGACCCTGACATATGCAGCATGGGTGTGTCCTTAGTGCTGTGTAGCTCCTATTGTTGTTTACATTGGCTGATGTTTGCGACAACTATGGGCATTGACATTTGAGAGTACTGGGGCCTTTGTCTTGTTTCTGGGGATTGTTGAAGTTGTCATCCTCACCCCATAATTTAGGTGTGTATGATCCATGGGGAGGTTACTGCCATTGGCTACTTGAGCTGCACACAGAGCAGAGGTGGTAGTGGCAACTGTTGTTGCAGTTACATTCCAGTTGTCGGTATGGCTAGAGGTTGTTAAGAGGGCCCTAGTTGATGTAGGGGTATGGTGGCTGACGTGTGCCGGGATGTCAGTTTGACGTTGTGGCCTTCCCTCCTGGCGTGGCTTTCCCTTTACTCCATCGTTGGCATGACAGCATGCCCCCATGGGACTGTTGTTGGTGTTGTGTAATGGTGTGCCCCAGGTCTTCTCAGAACGGGCCATGCCCCCCCTGCCGTGCCCCTTTACCCATGCCACTCCATGTAGAAGATGACTTCCATGCATTTTGTGGTCGGTATCCCCCCTGCTCACAGTTGATATTATTGCATTATAATTCCCCATGCGACTTACCCTGCATGTGCGTTGTCTCCTGGTAGTCTGCGCTGTCCTGTCCTTGAATCCCTGTGACGATCTCCTCAGGGATGATGGCTGCGACCATCTCCTCCATGTGGTCCAGGGCCTCCTGGTGTGCTGGACTCCCCCCCTCCAGTCTGCAGTGCTGTCTTCATGTTCCTGGCCATCTTTTCCTTGATCCTGCGCTTGCAGTCATGCCAGCGTTTCTTGCACTCGATGACTGCTCTGCATACGTCTGCCACACTGTTAATCTTGTCGACAATTTGTTGCCATATAGCCTCTCTCCTACTGATTGGCAACTTTGAGGTGACAAACAGTTGGTGCTGGTGTTCCTTCACCTCTTTAACCAGAATTTCCTGCTCCTCTGCACTAAAGCAACACTTTATTTTCTTCCTAAAAGTGTCCTGGTTCTTGTGTGGGTCCTCATGGCTGGTTCCTGGTCTGCTGTCATCTTCCTGGGGTCTGTAGTGGCATCTGGGATCCATTTTGGCTCTCCTCTGGTGAAATGGCAGTGTTCGCGTTTTTTTTTTACGCTATTGCATCAAAAAATGGCGCATATCCGGTTTGCGGGGTCGTAAATCGACCCACAGTAATTTCCGCTGCGTTAACGTCGTTTTGCTTTACGACTTGACGCTGCGGTGTGCGTCAAAAATAATGACTCCCACCTGTGGTTTGCACCGCCGTGCGTCAAAGTATAAATATGACGCCCGCACGGCGCACCAAAATGGCATTAGCCGGCGGTAATATTTTTGACGCAAAACTGCGCCGGCACAGTTTTGCGTCAAAAAGTATAAATATGGCCCAAAGGGTCTTTTAGATAAATGGTAATTTCTCTCATTGATATTAACAGGCAGGGTGGCTCTTATTAAAATGTTTATTCTCCTGCTGTTACAGATTTTATTTTCAAATATTCCCATCAAAATAAGCAATAGATTTTTTAGTGACATTGACACTCAGGTTAGATAATTGGGATGGAACCATAAAACACCTAGGGGCATATTTATACTCTGTTTGCGCCGGAATTGCGTCGTTTTTTTTGGCGCAATTCCGACGCAAAACTAACTCCATATTTATACTTTGGCGTTAGACGCGTCTAGCGCCAAAGTCCATGGAGTTTGCGTCATTTTTTAGCGTGGACACCTACTTTGCGTTAATGATATGCAAGGTAGGCGTTCCCGTCTAAAAAATTGACTCCGAGGCATGTGCGCCGTATTTACACTCCCGGGCAAAATTCACGCCCGGGAGTGTGCGGGTCAAAAAAAATGACATCCAGCCGCTTTTGCGCCGTTTTTTAGCGCCTGGACAAGGCAGGAGCCCAGAGGTGCCCGCCCATGCCCCCAGGGACACCCCTGCCACCCTTGCCCACCCCAGGAGGACACCCAAGGATGGAGGGACCCATCCCAGGGACATTAAGGTAAGTTCAGGTAAGTATTTTTTTTAAAAAAAATTGTGGCATAGGGGGGCCTGATTTGTGCCCCCCTACATGCCACTATGCCCAATGACCATGCCCAGGGGACAGAAGTCCCCTGGGCATGGCCATTGGGCAAGGGGGCATGACTCCTGTCTTTGCTAAGACAGGAGTCATTTCAATGGGGGTTGGGAGTCGAAACAAATGGCGCAAATCGGGTTGAGGCGAAAAATTTGCCTCAGCCTGACTTGCCCCATTTTTTGGCGCCCAAGCTCCATATTCCCCTACGCCGGCGCTGCCTGGTGTACGTCATTTTTTTTCACGCACACCAAGCAGCGCCGGCTGCTAACGCCAGCTAACGTCATTGAATAAATACGGCGCCCGCATGGTGCTTCAGAATGGCGTTAGCCGGCGCTAATTTTTTTGACGCAAAACTGCGTTAGCGCAGTTTTGCGTCAAAAAGTATAAATATGGCCCCTAGGGTGAAGTATTCAGTGCTACTGTTTGTGACTGCACAGGGTGGGTTGGCTCTCCCTCACGTACAGACATATTAAGAGGCAGCCCTCTTAGATATCCTGGTCAAAACATTGACTGGGAGAGCAGTGTTTGGCACATTTTATCTAGACGTTAAACTGTGCGAAGGCAGTACACTATTTTAATGTTTTGTGAAATGTCAGAATGGTGTTGAAATATTGTTTGGGTCACTGAGGTTGTTGGGGAATGGTACTACCCTGTGCAACATGATGCTATCCTTTTTTAGGGTCGAGCCTGCGTTGCATGCGCTCGCGCATGCGTTTCACATCAAGACTCTTTTGTATTTAGAAAAGGGCTCGGAGCCCTGTCAACTTCACGTCAGTGTTTTTTATTGGTTCGTGGGCTTGCCTAATAAAATCTGCTTGCTTTCAGTAGTCGAAGGCACACATACGTCATGCCTTTTCCGGTGGCCAACCCTCCTCGAGCGCAGCGACCAAGTACAGAAAACATGCGAGGCTCGCTGTTTTCCATCGGGCTCGTGGACTTATTTTTCTCTAATTTACGAGCGCGATCTCGCTTGGCAGAAGTCGAGCGCTTTACATAGTTAATTTCACTTTTTCGGGTTATGTACATAAATGCACTTTTGCCCAATAGGTGAAAAGTCGGGTTAGGAGTTTACAACGCGATCAGCTCTAACATGAGCAAACGCGAGACCCGTTGCATTGTAAATGCTTGTTTTATTTTGTTTGCACCTGTTTTACAGGAGTATTACCTTGATTAGTAGTGTTAGCTTCTTCCCAGCACACCAGCGCTTTAGTATTGCTGTATTTGACACTTGTAGGCACTTTTCTCTGGATCTAAAAGTTTGATGTTATTAGCTTTTAGGAATCGGGTTAAAAGATCTGTTTTATGTTGAATCTTTTCATTGCCAAGAAATGCTGCACTGATGAAGTATTTTAAAATTTGACGTGGGTTCAGGTATTTTTAAGCTATTTGTACTATGTGCTCTGTATATTGTTTATCATCTCTGCTCATCTCTACTCAATAAAAAAAGAAAAATGAAATTATTTTTGATGTACCTTGAGTTTTTTTTTTTTATGTTCTTCCGTCCACAGACTGCCTGATTTTCGTTTGATTTAAAATGTAACACCAAATTATAAAGCTGTGCTGACGTAGAATGTGGAGCACGTTGAAGAAGACAAGTTAAGTGAGGGGTATTTTCATGCTACAGTTAATAAGTACGTAAAGACACGTGTACATAACCCACCAGAGCTGTGTGTCGAAAGTTCAGTCTTCAGGTTGCATCACGCTAAAAGAAAATATCCGATAAGATATTTTATATGGAACCGGATGACATCACAGAGGCATGTAGGACTCGACAGAAGAGGTTACAAAAACAAAAACATATGACACTGACCTACTCTGAGCACATTTTAAAATTCACACAAACTCAACAAGACTTACCTGACACAAAAACAGCTCTAACACATACATGTGATATACAAATGTAGACACGTAACATTCAAATATAGTAACCAGCTAATTACTAAGAAAAGTCATCAGTTGCACGCATACAGTGTATAGTAGTTCTCATATAAATTGTTCTACTTAATTTTAACTTATATTCAGCTGTTTTTAAAGTTTGTGCTCTGGAAAGTTTGGAGCAAAATTTAATTATTGCACTGAAAGCTGTTGTAAAGAGAACAAGTAGTACAAAACTGGTATTCATTTTGTTACTTCCCGTTTTGCAATATCATAGGGGAGAATGACAATGCGCATGCGGTTTAATTGTGCCATAGTAAAGAACACACAATAAAACAGTCTAAATGGCAAAATGGCAAGCTAAGGCCGCTAGCCTCATGTTAAATGAAATTTTCTATGGCATTAGAAAATGTTTTGGTGGAGTCTTTCTTTGTACAGTGTCAGCCCTTTTCAATAATATCTCCGTCAGTGGAAAATGTTTAAAGTAGGAAGATACAGTGCAGAACCACAAGTATTATATAATAGGGACTCCTTTAAATAAGAGCAAGTGAAACAGATAACGGAAAGATTAGTTCTTATGTGAAATTTGATTAAGTGTATTGACTAGAAATGTATGTAGATATCAGATTACAGATTTGTATGGCATTTGACAAATATACTTTTACATTAAAATATTTTAACTTTACATTGGAAATAAAAGAAGCATAAACATGAAAAGTATAACACACTGGCGTGGATTAGGCTCCCAGGAGACTCGATCACTGTAACGTTGTTCAGGGAAACACCCCAAAGAAAGAGATCCTGTTTCCTGATAGCTCAGCCCTGGAATCCTTTGTGCCTAGGCACATGAAACATGAAATCAACTAAATCTTTCATCATTTAGGTAGAAAATGAAGAGTCATTCGCATTTTATCACTGTACTACTAAGACACCTCCCTCTTTTAGAGGGCTCATTGAATGCAGTGCAACCACATCTATAATACTATCTGAGATCCTCACACACAATCAGTAATCATCCAATCACATCAGTTCGCCTCCTCCCGAAGGATGTAGATTGACTCTAGAACTCAACCTTCTATCTATTCATCCTTTCACCATTCCATCAAACTGCAGCCCACAATCCTATCTCGGCGCTTGCTACATGTCTCCCGCACTTTCTAATTATCTACCTTCATGGCTTCTATTACACTGTACCTTCTATTACCTACCTTTTATTAATCACTCCACTAAGCTTACTACATATGATATGATCTACCCTGTCCATATCCAAATCTAAACCTACCTCAAGCACGCCTTCGGCTCGGGCCTTTAACGCGGGAGCGGGCCTTTAATGGCTGGTAGAGCCCGCTACAGCGGGTTTCTTAGGCTACATTAGAACATTCTGCCACTCGGGGGCAGAATGTTCTAAAAATAAAACAAATTCCTCACGAAGCCCGAGGGGATGAAAATCTCCTCGGGCTCCATGAGGCTTTGTTCACAGCTGTTGCTGTGAACAAAAAGAACATTGGAATGCTGGCTCTGGGCTTTTACCAGCAGGTAAAAGCCCGGAGCACTCCATTGTCTGCAATGGAGATCCGAACATTCCAATGTTCTTAAGTGCATTAAACCTTAGCGTACTCAAAACCTACATACTCCATAGCCCAGGAATAACATATTTATACATTTTTTTATTTGGGGTTGAGGGTGTAGTGTGGGACTAGACCCCAGACAGGTCTCAGGACGGAGTAGGGTAAGAGCGTGGCTTTAAGGGACCAGCAATGCTTTGAGACTATATGAACAAGTGTTTGTGGTGAGTACTACAATTCAAGTTATTTTTTTCTTTCCTTTTTCTCATTCAGCTGCTCTTGCTGGAGGCTATACTAAAGAGTCTAGATGGGAGATTGCTGCTGTGCCTCCATTAGATGCTGGGCACTGCAGTTCAGTATTCCAGCTGGTGATCCTAAAGGAGGAAGAACAAGATGCTGCTGCTTCCTTGGGTTACCATTAGCCATTGCCACTAACTTAGGCAGTAGGGGTCCCAAACAGCCAATCCTCCAGGCCCGGTCTCAGAGGCCCTCTTGCAGCCAGCAATCTGTGAGACCTGTAGGAATTAAAGGGGGGTGCAGGCAGTGGCGAACTGACAACAGCCAGCTGGACATTTTATTCAAAAGCAGGTTATTGAGTCCCAGCCCCTATAGGCAGGTGGTGAACCTGTTGCAGGATGTAAGTGTAGAAAGATAGTTGAGGACTGGGTAGTTGTAAGATTTTTAGGGTTTAGGGATAGGAATGGGCCTATTGTAGTAGATGATGGATGGAACAAAAGTAGGGGAGGGTCTAGTTGTGATTTCCTTTGGTTTTACGGCAAAGGAGTGGGATTGTTGCTGGAGGTGAGTGTGGAAGTGTAGATTTGTTTTGCTAGTAAATGTGTTTGTTTTTCCTTCAATATGTGTCTTTTAATTTTTTCCATTTATTATTATGCATTACTGTTGGAAAGTGGTTTATTAGTAAGTTCAGGTAGGTACCCACAGCTAGTAATAACAATTAAGGTCCAGTCAAAGTCTCAATAACTTATTCATTGCTCACCACTTGGTAGTTTGGCTGATGGGTAGTCAGGCTTAATTTAGGAGACAGGGGTCTAAAGCATTTAATTTCAACAAAACAGTACATAAGTGAGACACAAAACACAATAAAAATACAACACCAATTTATAACAATAGAGATTTTTTCATCTTTAAAATTACACCAAAATGGCAAAAAATAACGTAGGGAACCAGAGATATGATTTTTTAAAAGATTAAATGTAAAAATGTGGTTTCTAGGACCAAAAAGAGAAAATGACAACCAAAGCTGTCTGGTTGTACCTGACTAGGGCAAAGTCAAAGTTTAAGGCTGGCTCAGATGGAGCATGGGTCAGCTGCACTGAGCGGTAGGCCTCAGTCATAATTTTACATTTGCACGTAGTCACTTTTTTGGTTATTTTTCTCTCGACATCGAGCGGGTCTCCTCAGCAGGCAGGTTGCATCTCGACAATGGCAGCTTGCTTCAGAGTGAGGCCTCAGTGATTCCTGAAGGTCTCAGTTCTTGTCATTGACCACAAAGAGCTCTGGAGCTTCAGTGGGGCGAACCTGAATTTCAGGCCAAGTTCGGTCAACTTATGGAGCTTTTTACCAAAAATGCTTCAAATGAATCCAAACATCTGAAGCTCCTTCCAGAAGGTCCTTTTGTGGTCTTCAAGGCTCCACAACACCAGCGAAGGTTTCAAAAGCTCTGAGTTATTCCTTGGAGAGTTGGGACTGCAATTCCCACAATGCACCTGGTCAAATCCTTAAAAATCCACTGGACGCTGATCAGCTGGGCTCTTCTTGCAGGAATTGCTGCAGGTGACTCTTGGTAGTGCTTTTGTAACATTTTGTTGCATTCAGGGAGTCCGCTCCTCAAACTCCTCAAACCTTACAGCAAGTCAAAGTCCTATTTGTGAAGCCCAGAGTGTGCAGCAGGTGCAGCCCTTATGAGTGCAGTCATCTTGTGGTGCATACCAGGGGTTCAGGCGGGCAGTCCAGGCAGGGATTTGAGTTGCTGGGAAGCTCTCCCATACTTTTCCAGGTTTCTGGACTGGCAAACAGGGGGGCACTCCTGATCAATGGGGGACATGGTGCCACCTTCTGTGAGGCCAACTTCCTTAGAAGTGTGCCGTATTTTTATACCAGAAAGCACTGTTTCACAAAAATCCAAAATGGAGAAAAACACTACTGAACATTCAGGGCTGGCTAATCCAACACACAGGTGTGACTAAAGTATCCCTACACCCCCTTTCCAGCCCCTCTCCTTATCTAATTAGAGAGGCTCCCATCTGGCTGGGAGTGCAGGAAGTTGGGGTGGGCCTGGGCCCTGCACTTTCTCTCCATTGCCCTTTGAAGACCAGTTTAGCTAACTAATTCCCTGCCAGTCCTGGCAGCTGCAGCATCAGATCTCCTCCCAAAAGATGGTCTCTTTGTCTCAGCCCAGGCCACTTCACACTTCATCAGAGCAGCTTGGTTCAGCCTGTCAAAGGCTGATCAGTCAGAAGAGGCTACTACATTACAGATTTTAGGTAACTTTAGGAAAGCAGTCCTAAAACTACTTTCCTGCAATAGTTATGATAAATCTAGCCTTGGCAAGCTGTTGGATGTATTGTAATTATTATTTTGACACTTTGAATGACTGTTCTAGCTCACTACTATCAAAAGATAGAATTTATTAAAGTTTAGTAAAGCCTTCCCACATTTGCCTATTGAGTTATCAGTGCTTCAATGGGGAAAACAAAATTGACAGTGTTTCCCTCACCGGGGCATATGAAACATTTGTTATTATGTTTTTACTTATGATAACAATGCACACTATCCTCGGGCACCCAAGGCAGATTTTAGGGGTGACATATGTAAAAATAAGATAGTTTAAGGCTTTGGAAGTACTTGCAATTCCAAAGTTGAATCTGGAAATAGATTTAATTTAAAAGCAGCCTGCAAATCAGGGCTGGCTTTTAAAATGACAGCAGGCAACACAGCAGTACACGCTTAAGTGCATTAAATCTCCTAGTCCTCTAAACCTACATGCCCTCCAATATACAAGGTACTTAAAGGTAGGTGGTCAGTACCAATTGTTATTTTGCTTAATTACTATATACCTTTCTAACTGAGCACTGTGCACTGTGCACTTTGCCCAGGGCACACTCAGAGTCACACAAACCAGTATCAGTCACAAATGGGCCAAAAAGTAGGGGGCCATTGCAAAAAGCCTGATTTTATCACAATTGTTAGGTTGTATAAAATCACTGTTAATTAAACAGGAATATTAACCATCATGAAATGACAGAGGAGGACCCCCAAGCCTGTATCATCACAGAGCAATTGTCCAACTGTGTTTGGCCCCTTAATACTCTCTTTAGGCTCTCACTACCTGAGCTTCTTTGCATTGTTAGGTAGCTTGCCTTACCTCCTCCAATCCACACCCTGCAATCATTGCTGGAAAACTGACTATAACCTTAACAAACACTTCCTTTAACAGCTTGATCAGGCTGAGCCACACCCACCCTCTGATCAGTAATAGTTGTACACTTACTGCCCTTGCCCAACCCCAGTAACTATTGACGACTAATGTTGCTTGCCAATACAGAGGCAAAATAAAAGTCTCCCTTTCCCCTTCATATTCTTGGCCAAACATTTTAATGTATTGGGTAAGAGGAGTGACATGGGCAATTTTGTCATTTTTGATAACGTCCTCCTACAACAGTAGGTGTAGCTTAACCACATTCACCCCAACAAATGCGAGATCTGTTGATGGTGGCGATCAGCAGTACAACAGATAGCACAACTTGGAGAGAGATGGTTAGGAATTTGACCAACCGATAAGTAGGGAGAATTAGGAAAATGTGAGAGATAGACAACCACAATATTCGTCCTGTCTATGAGTATATCAAATCTGTTGTGGAAGGAAGTTGACAGTTTAGTTACCAAATTCAAATATTCAGTCCCTAGACCTCCAAGTCAGCTAATAATTGCATAGGCTTGAACAATGCACAATAGAGAGGACCCACACAGTTCAATAAATAACTGTGATTGAAAAAATTATGTTGTGTTCAAATGGATGGCACAATTTCATTCCATTGGCATTGTCCGTCTTGTGGCAGCACTGATTCACAGAACAGGAGTGCCATGGAACTTTCTTGCAGAAGAGATGTCATTTGGAATGCAAAAAGAAAATCGCAATACTGGAGATTCAAGGTAAACATGGTGCATTAGGACTCAGAGAGCAGAGCATAGGCTTGCACGGTGGTGTGGCATTAACTAAGAGCCAATCTTGTAAAGATCCAAGACATCCAGACAACTAACATCATGTACTTAGCTTTTCAATCAACCAATAAACATATTTAGCTCTGCCCGTTATGTCCAGACCATAAAATAAGATTTTGTAACTTGATCCACTGGACTGCATTTTCCTAATCCACTCATTTCTCCCCATCTGTCTCCAGTCCACAGGGGTAGGCCTCTTTGAGTTCTGTAATTTCCAATAAAAGTGGCTGTGCATTGGTTGTTCTTCTGGATATTGTGAACAGTAGTTTAAGAGCTCATCTAAATAGAGATCAACCTGTTCAACAGGAAATATTCTCAGAAGAACCTAAAGATGATGGACTTAAAATAAGGAAAGAAAAGTCAAGTTAAATAACAATCCAAGTGACAAGTGAAAGGCAAACAGTGATGATCCAGAATGGTCATCCAAGCAGACCCACCCAGCCTGCGCATGAATTATCATCATTTGGCATTGAGTGGTGCAAGTTGTAAGTTAACAGTTCCAACTGTGGGTCCCATTTACTTAATGGAATCCAATAGAAGCAATAAACAATACATATAAGTAATGCAGTCAACTACATACAATTTATATATATATATATCTATATATATATATATATATATATATTTATATATATATATATATATACATATATATAAAAATTCACCAGTTATAGTTAAGAGTTATCTCAAGTAACTATAACTTGTGCCCTAAGGTAAATATAACTTGCGCCCCTGACATGCACAGTTTTTTACAGCAAATATTAAATTGTTATTGTCAAGGATGTCATCAAAGACGTCATGGATGTAATAGTTTGTGGGTTGTGGGGTAACTAGCAGTGCATGTCGAGGGCGCGAGTTATAGTTAGCTTAGGGAAAACACATTTTTTTCCCTTTAATTTCTCAAAAAATACTGAAAAGAATTACACCGAAACAAAAAGAGGTCTCTTTCTGGACCAGGACCTATCTTTCTGCCAAATTTGGTGTCATTCCGTCCAGTAGTTCTGGCGCTATAGCTGTTCAAAATCTCTATGGAAAAATGAATGGGGAAAACTTGTTTTGGGACCCTACCCCTTTTTTTCACCCCACCCCAGATGGATCACCCCTTAACTTTCCAGACAGCATCTGACATGACTGGCAATTTTGGGGGGAAAGTTTCATGAAGATTCGTCAAGCAGCACCAAAGATATAGGCAACATTTTTTTAATAGAAACTAGGTCCTAACTCTAACTACCTAGTGGTGACCGCCACTAGGTAATAAAATATACATGTATGTATGTGTGTGTTTATATAAAAATATATATATACATATATATATATATATATATATCTATATATATATACATTTCCTACTGGGGGTTGCCAGTAGGTAGTTAGACTTCGGACCTATATATATATATATATATATATATATATATATATATATATATATATATATATATATATATATATATACATAAATAGATGTTTTATATATATGTGTATATATATATGTGTGTGTGTGTAATATCTATCTATCTATCTATCTATCTATCTATCTATCTATCTATCTATCTATCTATCTATCTATCTATCTATCTATATATCCCAAACATGGAAATTAAGAAAAGACCTCTTATTAACAAAAGAAAGACTCAGGTGGTCATTCTGAGTTTCGCAGTCATTACCGACAACAGTCGTGCAAGCGGCTGCCGAAAGACCGCTAGTAATGGCTGAGTGAAGACTGCCGCATTACAATCACCCACACAACACTGCCCAAAATACACCCAAAAAACAATACCGTCAGCCGAAACGACGGCGTGAAGGAGGTGGCTGCACCACCAGCACAGCCATGCCGACAATATCCTGCTTGCCAAATAATGATTCACAAATCAGCACTGCAGTACCAACATGGCGGCAATCCATTGACGGTCGGAACTGCTTCAGAAAAAAAAGGCACCACTACCAGAACACTGCACCGCATTGGACAATACCATTATCTAACACCTGAAACGCATACACACACCTGTCCACAACACTACAAAACACACCCCCACACATACCCAGAACCCTTGAAAAACAGGCACTCTGACAGAGTGAGGTGAGAGCACACTGAAAGGAGGCACTGCACCTAGATACCACAGGCACCATCACACTGAACACGCATCACACAGCACACCACTGCACATAAACACCACAGAGCACACACACATACCACTACACAAACTAACATCAACAACCAGCACACCCAGAATCCCTGCACAACATACAACATACACCCTCACCCACAACACAACCACCATGGCACCAGCAAAAAACTCACGGTTCACAGAAGAGGAGCTGAGGGTAAGCGTTGACAAAATCATCATAGTGGAGCCACGACTGTTTGGAGCACAAGTCCAGCAGACATCCATAGCCTGGAAGAAGGACTTATGGCAGAAGATAGTCATAAGGGTGAATGCAGTGGGGAACCATCCATGCACAAGGGAGGACATTAGGAAGAGGTGGAAAGACCTACAGGGGAAGGTACGGGCCATGGCTTCCAGGCACCAAATTGCCGTCATAAGGACTGGTGCTGGGCCCCCACCGGCTCCCCCAGAAATGTCACCATGGGAGGAGAAGGTCCTGGCCATTCTACATCCAGAAGGGCTGGACTGGACACTGGTAAGTCTACTGTACTCCCTGGCCAACATGTCCCCATGCACATGTACCCCCACCACCCCCTCACTCCCTCACACCACCCTAACATGCACAAACCCGGTATGTACCCAATGCCCACCCTTGCATGCCACAGCACCATACTGACACGATTCCCTCACTGGTCCACCTAGTGCATGGATACCTCACACTGCAGTAAGTACCACAACTACCACAATGCAACACTCCCTACCCTAGCATGACTGCTATATCCACATCACATCTCTGCAATTGCACATTAAACCATGTCACTCCCCAATACCAATAAGTAGAAAGAATACACATCAGTACAAAATAATGACAGTAGCAAGACAAACATTAACTATCCTCCAAAATAGGCCCATTGCAACATTCCGCTGACGGTAACACAAGTAGTGGACTGGTAACTGTCATTGTCATTACTGCCCTGCAAACCCAGTTAATGATGGCATACATCCATTTGTGTCACTGCTACAATACCATGATCTGACACAATACCTCTCATTACACAGGTCTCCCAAGTACTGCCACACAGCAGAGGAGCCCAGTGACATAAATCCTAGGCCTGGAAGCAGGTCAAATAGTGGAGGACTCCCCTGGAAGTCTGGATATGGATGAAGAACCTGGCGCATCAGGTATGAGTGGTCAGTCTACCACCACCAGCCTCACCCTGCCCACAACTGAAACCATCTCACCTGTGGCAGCCAATGCACAGCAGAGCCCACCTTCCCATACCTGTGTCCCAAGGTCAAATCAAACATCAGTGTGCCCCACAGGACAAGGGCAGGAGCCAATGGTGCAAACCAAAGACAATGACTGTCCTGGTGTCAGTGGTAGGAGCACAGGAGGCCATGTAGTAGTGGCGGGCACTCAATGCCACCATGGTCTCCATATTAGGGGAGTTCAAGGAATTGAACAATATCCTGCGGACATACTCAACCAACCAGCAGGCCCCATCCAGTATTCAGGCAACACGACTGCCAACAACATCAGCACCTGCTACTGGAATTGACGCACAGCAGGAGGATATACAGGCCACCAGCACTCCCACCCCTGCAGCTGAGGGACCCCCTGCAAAAGAGGTGGCCCATACAGACATCCTGCAGGACCTGAGGCCGAGACCAATCCCCCCACCGGGAAGTGATCCCTCATCTGAACTGTCACCCTTGTGTGCCACTGTTACACCTTGTTGGCTGTCCAAAACCAAGTACACATCATACTGGGCTAATGGATACAGGACCTGAGAGACAAACAGCTGTACCAACCACTCTGATCAGTACCCAGACCATTACCCCACTCCTCTGGCCTGTGATATCATGCACTTAATAAACACAAATTCACACAAGTCATGGTGCACATCTCTTCATTGTATGTAGTGGCAATCCTGTTCCCAAGCAGCAAATATAAGCACATGTCGGCACCACAACAATTTTGAAGTGACAGATGTAGTGGCACACCCCAGCAGGTGTAAGTACATCCAAATTGTAAAGAGATCCAGTGTCAGCTATGACAACAGTCAATACAGTAATCAGCTTGCAGACAGAGAAGTGACCTAAAGAGGGGTAGCATCCTCTATTGTTCACCTCCCTGAGTAGTCAGGAACAGGTACTTGCCACATAGTAGCTGACAATGCAGCATGACATGCCTGCGCAGCAGGACAAGACTGCTAAGTCCCCCTAACATATCCGAAAACAGGCAGACTGAGGACCCTAAACCTTTGGTACAACTAAATTGGCACCAGTATTCTACACATGTACTTAGAAGCAGTGCATTTCCACTACCCCTCATGAAAAGTCACCCACCCTTCAAGGTCAGAAACTGAGATGGGAGGCTGTAGTCCCCACCTTGATGCATGCAAATACTGGCTACAGACTGGCTTCAGCAATACATTTTCCATGTGCAGATGACATGTAATTCATACATACCTGTAAATCATTGAAAGTAGTGATGAATCATGTCAGTCCTGTTGTCATGTGCCTCATCCTTGTCTGCCTCCCCCTCCGCCTCAGAGTCACTGGCCCCAAACACTGCTTTAGCATCAATGTCCCCCTCCTCCAACAGTGGGATGTGCCTTCTGAGGGCCAGATTTTAGAGCATGCAACAATGATCTTGCAAATGTTCCCTGGTCGATACTGTAGGGCACCACGAGACACATGAAGGCAACGGAATCTAGCTTTCAAGAGACCGAAAGTCTGCTCAATAATTTGCCTCATCCGGCCCTGTGCCTCATTGTACCTGTTCTCCCCTCCAGTAGTTGAATGTCTCACAGGTGTCAGGAGCCAGGGCAGGTTGAGTATCCGGAGTCACCCCTGTGGAAAAGAGAACATGACTATAGGTAACAATGCTAGGCAGAGTGTTGACTGTGTTTGGAGGAATACAAACATGTGACATGGAGAGCAGTACACATACCTATGAGCCAGACCCGTTCTACCTGTACCTGTGGCATCATTGCAGGGACACTGCTGTTCCTCAGGATGTAGGAATCATGTACAGATCCTGGGAATTTTGCATTACACATGTGATATATATTCGTCTGCAAGACACACCACTTGTACATTGAGTGAACATGTACCCTTCTGGTTTTTGTAGATCTACTCATTGGTCCTCGAAATTACCAAGGCAATGCAAGTCCCATCAATGGCGCCAATTACATGTGGGACATTTGATATGTTGTAGAAGGTTGCTTTTACAGTGGGCAATTCTGGACATTGTGGGAACCTAATGTACCTGTGCACATGCTTGAGTAGGGCATCCAGCACATCCTACAACACATTACTGAACTGGGGCTGTGAAAACCCTGCAGCCAGTCCCACTCTCACCTGAAAAGAGCCACTCGCCAGAAAATGCAGGACTGCCAACACCTGGACTGTTGGAGGAATGGCATGGGGATTTCTCAAACCCAGCAGGAGGTCTGGCTTTAACTGGGTAACCAGTTCCCTGATGCACAAACAGTTCAGTCGATAGGTCAGGATGATGTGGCGCTCTTCCATGGTATCAAGATCTACGAGTAGACTAGTGCATTCAAGATCTACGAGTAGACTTCTGAATTCCTCATGACACCATTGTGGTGATACCTGTGCGGGAACACAAACAGCAATCTGGGAACCTCCCACAATGCAGGGCACCAAGTATGACATACAATAGTCACAAAGTTTTATTCTTGCAAGTTGGCTGTCATGTTGTGGGATTACACATTGCTCCACACTCCATTCCTATCCAGACGATGGCACATGATCCCTGTAGCAATGGACGTATACAGTACATGTACACGTACAACTTCCATGTGTTCCACTATACTGATCATATATGCTGACAACTGTAGTGACAATTGTGGTGAAGTCACTATACACTCACTATATGTGTCATTGTTCACAATGTGTGACCTAATGTATCTATTTGTGATGACATGCAGGTAATTAGTCAGTGTGAAGCCAGGACAGTCATGTTACAGACTAATAAGGCATCCTCTGAAAATGACCTTGTTCCGCTGGCCGAAGTTGTCATGGCAGAAGGCGGTCTGAACCGTCGTGCAACTCCTCGTTGGTTAACATTGACGTCTATGGGAGACTGGGACCAATGATGATCACCGCCGGTGGTGAACGTCATGACCACTGCAGTCGTAACCGCCATTTTGTATGGGCCAGCTCACTTGACTCCTGGCATTCTGACAAGCCAGACCTCCACTTCGTGTGCTGCTGTGTCCTGTATCTTGGAGCAACAATGGCATGCACCGCAGGGGATAGGGCCCCAGTCTTCACTATGGAGGAACTTGAGAAACTTGTGGAAGGGTTCCTACCCCTGTATGAGCGGTTGTACGATGCTCCAGGGCAACAGGTGAGTACAATGTCCTTTGTCCCACATGTCAGGTGGTGTTTGACAATGTATGTGTGTGCACATTGACATGTCATGACTGATCAACTGTTTAGCATGCACATGATATGTGTGGGATATTGGAAGTGTGCATGGTCCATGTTTATTGTGTGTCGCCAAAGGTTACTGCTATATTGCTATTATATCATGTCCCCCAAATTCAGAACATTTCCCATGCAGGTCAGCGCCCACCAGACAAAAGGGTTATGGAGAGCCATTGCCAAGGAAGTGTGGACCCTGTGGGTCCATAGCCAGCAGACAACCCACTGCAGGAAGTGGTGGGAGGACCTGAGATGCTGGGCCTGGAAGACTGCAGAGGCCCAGCTGGGGATGGCCTCCCAACGTGGGAGGGGTGTCCGTAGGACCCTAAACCACCTAATGGCCCGCATACTGGCAGTGGCCTACCCAGAGATGGATGGGCGCTTGAAGGCAGCACAGCAGCCACAAGGGGGTAAGTGTTGACTGTCAGGTGACTACTGCATGGTTGCGTGCTGTGACCCTCACTGGACTTGGAATTTATGTGGCCAGATGTGATTTAGGGAATGTACAGTCCTGGTTGTCACAATCATCATGGAGGACTGTGCCACGTTAGCTATGTTGAGCCATGCAGGAAAAGAAGTGGTAGTACTGTGATATACGTTCACCTGTACGTATGGGTACCTCAAGCATGCTATCATGTCACTGGCTGCATCCTCCATCTCTGCGTGTATTATAGTAGTGCAAGGTGGTCATATTGGCACTGTACATGGGTAATGACCGACATGTTACGTGAACATTGCAATTGCTTCACTTGCTACATCAATGGACCCCTGTACCACATGTACTCGACACATTCCTGTCAGTTAGTTTGTGTTCTCTGTCCCTCCATGCTCAGAATGTATCATCCCGTAATGGATGACTTGTGATTGGGTATGTTCCTAGGCTGGATTGTTGGATAAGTCATTTAGGCAGTTGGTAGGCATGTAGTGGTCTTCATTCAGGTCTTTAGGCAACAGGGTTGAGGTGAGTTTGGGTATTGCTTCCATGACTCAATTGTAAATGATTGCACAATAATTTCTTGTTTCCCAAGCAGGGGCTGTAATCTGTATTGTTTGTATGTGAAGTGGATGTGTGGGTTATGATCATTTCCTCCCTTTCTGTTTCTCCCACCTTCCTTCTCTCTCTCCCCCTCTGTCTATGTGTGCATTAGCATTATCTGGCAAAGGAGGAAGGGCACCAGTGAGTGGGGATGCAGCCACCAATGGGACCCAGGAGGCCCACACCAGTGAAGCCGAGGGGACCAGTGGGACGGAGGGTGAGGGGAGCACCACAGGGAAAACTGGAGCTACCAAAACATCTGATACAGATTCTTCCTCCGATTCTGGCTCCCTGGTGGTGCCGGACCCATCTGGGACCACCCCAGCACCATCCTTGTCCGCCACCAACCTTACCAGCACCGCCCTTCCTGTAGCACCCCAACCATTTGCCCGTGCCCGCTTCCCCAGCAGGGTGGGTGTCGCCTTCGCCACAGACACCTCTGCCCCTGCCAGATTTAGATCTGCTGCCCTCAATGAGGAGGCTATTGACCTTCAGAGGTCCATCTTTATGGGGCAGACAACCATCATGTATGCCACCCAAGGATTGGGAAGGATCCCAGATACAGCAGTCCAATGTGTTCCTTGGTGCCTTGTCTGGCCTACAGTGATTGTTTCAGGCTCTGGCCTCCTCGTTGACGGCAGCCAGTGTCTCTTCATCTTCTGTCCATCCTCCAGCTACCTGTTCCCAATCCACTACTCCTCTCCCTCCACAGGTCCAAAGCACACCTACAGACCAGCATACACCCACAACAACAGACATGGTGCGCAAATACAGTCATGGGCATCACAAATGTTCACACAGGCATGCACACACACAAGACACATTTGCAGACACAAAAACAGACACTTCCCCCACCACCTCCTCCCTTACAGTCACATCTCCACTCACACCTGCCAGCACTGCAGCATCACACACTGGTCCTGCTATCATTCCTGCCATACCCTCAATCACCACAACAGCAGACTCACAGACACACACCCCACACAACACATCTGTACTCACCACAACTACCGCCTCTGCCATCTTCAGCACATCCACCTCACTTGCACACACCACCTCAACATTCACTCACACATCTCCCATTCCCTCTCCCTGCATCTCTGCCCCTCCTACCAATGAATGCACAAGCATCCACCCACCCAACATTCAGCCACCGCACACATGCACACATTGCACACATTGCACACACCACCATCCACGTACAGCACACCAACTCGTCAGACGAGCACTCCCTCTACCTCCACTCCCAACCCTCAATCATGTGACTGCCCCTGTGTACCTAAGTAAGTTTTCCTTGCCACCCTTGACCTCTTCCCTTCTCCACACCCACTGCTTGTTCCACTCAAGCGCTGTGTCCACCTGCCCCTCTCAGGCCCTTCCACCTCTCATTCCTCAGGTGACCCCTCTCATGTTTCCCCTGCTCCTCCACCCAGCAAGAAATCCACCCCTTTCAGTGCTAAAGTCACCCCTCCCAAGCCTAAACTGAAATGTGCCCCTTCCACATCCAAGCCTCCCCCACCACATCCACACCTCTGAGGTGCCTGCCTGTCTCTTTAATACCCCTATGCCGTGGAGGCCTATTTACTGTCAGGAGTCAAGTTGGAGCCATGATATGTTTAGACTTAATGCTTTCTGCAGTACTGCTGATTGGGCTTGCCATTTGGAAGATTTTGTATATATTTATTTAAAAAATTGTATGGTTCAAATTACATCTGCCCACATTGCTGGGGTTGGCAAGATGAGTTGCTTGTCCTGGTTTTCTTCTACTTGGGGGTGTGACATCTGTGTGCAATGGTGTGTGAGATCTGTGTATGGGTTGTGTCTGTGTTGTTGCATGCACTGGGTAGATAGGTTGTACCATGGGCATGTTGTTATGTGTCTGACTGCTTGCTTGTGGGATTGTATGGGGTGTTGTGTGTGTCCGTGTGTATGGTGCTGCATGTGTGGATTTCCTTGATTGTTGGTTGTACGTGTTGTGTAACCTGTGTCTTTGTTTGGATATTTGTTCACTGCTATTGATTGTGTGCCATTGCTACATACAGTTCATGGTGTGTCTGTATCTGTGGTGTTGCACAACATGCCTGTCTATGCCTGCGTTGAGGTGTTTGTGGTCTAGTTGTGGTTGTGTGGTTATGGGGTGTGTTAGTTGGTGTGCATTGTGCTATGTGTTTGGTACGTATCTGCTTGGCTTTGTGTTTGTATTGGGTACTTGGTCATTGACGTATCTTGTATGTGACCTTGGCTGTCTGTGCGAGGAATGTGTGTTATGTGTGGGAGTGTATCACTGCTATTTCCTCTGTGCTAGGCATACTAACGGTTGTCGTCTTCCTCATTGTCAGTGGCCCTGAAGGTGTATGTGGAGATACAACACTGGGAAGACTAGAAGTTCACTTGCCATGGTGGCCGCAGAGATGAGTGTCTCCTTTTGATCTTTCTGTTTCTGCCAGGTTTTTCGTAGCGGCCACCCTGCCCCAGATATCCAGGCGGCGTGGTGACTCGGAATGTGGTATGCAGGACTTTGTCTCCCACCTGCATGAAGTTGGCTTCTGCCACCAGATGCTGCTCATCAGCGGTGGCGGTCCTGGCGGTGAGTTGTCTGTGTTGGATTGGGTTCACTGCCTTACTTGTTATATGGCAGTCTGCACCACCACCCTGGCGGCGGTCATAACACCACCGTCGGTGTGGCGGTCAGATTACCACCAAACTCGGAATTACATCCTCATTGCTCATAGAAAAATGTCCTGTTTCACTGCTACAATTCTATGTATTAAAATTGTATATTATTAAACCATTTGAAAAGCAGGGCAATTAACCAATTTTGTAAAATAGAAATAGAAAAATAAGATCCAATTGTGGCCAAGTGGCCAAATAAACCCCTCATCAATTCCCCAGCTAAAGTACAATATATAATTGAAAGATTCAAATAAATGGCAGAAAGATTTCCAAAGAAAATGTGATACAATTGGCCAGGCATGTCATAAAATGTCATGTCACAGAACAGCAGGAAGAACTCACAGTTCACTTACTATGCGTATTCCACCGGAAGATATCAAAATAGAAAATTGTGTACAAATGAAATCTGAAAAAGAAGCATGATGGGACTTATGAGCATACAGCCTGTAACCATTCCATGATGACTCTAATAGCTTAGACCCCATACCAGCTATGATCAAAGCAAAAAGACATGAATATTCATATACAGCCACTTATGGTAGGGAAAGAAACAACCATGATGTTGTTTAGTATGTAAGAAATGTGTCAAGTCAAAAAACACGAAAAACTGAAAAACAAGAGGAACAGAGAATCGTAATGAAATGTACACATTCTGAGTAGTTCAAAGTTCAGGCATTAATGAGTCACACCATTACATTAACCAATATGTACATAAAGCTCTTCATCCAGGTGAAGTTCCCCGGCTGCTTGGAATAGAGGCGAATGATGTATTTGATTCCAAGATTCATAATCTCTTCTCTCTGTCCCCTCCTCGTGATGTGGTGAGTACCCTGCCAATTCCAAAGAAAGAGAGAACGTCAGAGTTTTGGGAATGTTCCTTGACCTAATGCCTGGCAACCGGGTAAGACTGATCACAGTTTCTAATT
Organism: Pleurodeles waltl; assembly: GCF_031143425.1. Taxonomy (NCBI): domain Eukaryota; kingdom Metazoa; phylum Chordata; class Amphibia; order Caudata; family Salamandridae; genus Pleurodeles; species Pleurodeles waltl. The sequence continues at coordinate 914,680,642 of NC_090437.1, forward strand.
GCCCTGATGTGCTCAAGAATCCTGTTCCTCACAGGAAAAATGGTACTCCCTATGAACCGCAAAATACACAGGCAGACCAGCACATAAACACAGTAATCACTACAGCATATGATGAATTTGGTGATAAGGTCAGATCTGCCCCTGGGTAGCGAACAAGTCGCAACATTTTTGCTCCTTTTACAAACCTTGCCGTTGTCAGACTTGTAGAAGCCAGCTTCTACAAGTCTACTCTGTTCACCCATATCCATTGCCTCAAATGTGTGTTCAGGTAACTATGTACCATAATATTGTTAACAGACTGATGTGGTCATTACAACCCTGGCGGTTGGTGTTAAAGCGGCGGTAAGACCGCCAACAGGCCGGCAGTAAAAAAAATGGAATTATGTCCGTGGCGGAAACCGCCAACATAGACAGCCACTTTAACACTCCGACTGCCACGGCGGTAGAAAGAAACAGCGCAGCAGTCACCGCCAACAGACAAGCGGAGGACAATGTACTGCCCACACTATTACAACCTACCAATCCGCCACCTTTTCCAGGGCAGATTCACCGCGAACAAAAACACAGCGGAAACAGGACTTCGAAGGGAAAACGCTCACCTCGGCACACCCCACGAGGAACCAGGACACCATGGAACCAGAGCTCCACATTTTTCCAGCCCTTATCTTCTTGCTCCTCTACCAGCGGCGAAGACCACAGTGAGTACTGCACCTACAACACAGGGGAGGGGGCGGGAAAAAACAGTGACACACACACGCAGCACGCAACACCCCCACCCCAACCCTCACCCACGACAACACACACACTAATACAGCATGATACATTACAGTTACACCCCCTAACCTCCCTGGAAGAAGGAAAAGACAAAAGGAAATGAGGTTAACGATTGTAATATAATCAAATTCAGTATTGAAAAAATATACATACACTATTTACAAATATATACACCAATAATATTAGTCCAAGGTATTCCACCATTAAAGTCTGTGGACCACTGGGCCCCAAATACATGGGCGAGGCCCACACAAGATACCTAAACAAGACGGAGAAAACACTGCAGGGGCATCAGATAGAAATAAAACAGGCACCTCAGGGGGAAGGGAAAGAGGGGGCACCTCAGCCGGTTGAGTGCACAACACCAAATCCACGAGGGGGCCCCATGCCCACTGTTCAATCCTGGGGTGTGCAAAGCAACAGTCTCTCAAGTCTCTACAGTGGGTGGTTTGCCCACTGTTCAATCCTGGGGAGTGCAAAGCCAAAGTCTCTCAAGTCTCTACAGGGGTGGGTTGCCCACTGTTCAATCCTGGGGAGTGCAAAGCCACAGTCTCTGAAGTCTCTAAAGTGGGTGGGTTGCCCACTGCTTCATCCTGGGGAGTGCAAAGCCACAGTCTCTCAAGGGGATAACATTCTCCACTGATTCTGGAGGGGGCCTTGTGCCCAGAGTGCTTCATCCTGCCAAGGACTGAGGTAGTGGATGTCTTTCTCCACGGGTTCTGGAGGGGGCCTTGTGACCAGAGTGCTTCATCCTGCCAAGGACTGAGGTAGTGGATGTAACTCTCCACTGGTTCTGGAGGGGGCCTTGTGCCCAGAGTGCTTCATCCTGCCAAGGACTGAGGTAGTGGATGTAACTCGTCACTGGTTCTGGAGGGGGCCTTGTGCCCAGAGTGCTTCATCCTGCCATGGACTGAGGTAGTGGATGTCTTTCTCCACTGGTTCTGGTGGGGGCCTTGTGCCCAGAGTGCTTCATTCTGCCAAGGACTGAGGTAGTGGATGTAACGCTCCACTGGTCCTGGAGGGGGCCTTGTGCCCAGAGTGCTTCATCCTGTCAAGGACAGAGGTAGTGGATGTAACACTCCACTGGTTCTGGAGGGGACCTTGTGCCCAGAGTGCTTCATCCTACTTGTGGCAGCCTCAGTAGCATCAGAGCTTTTGGTGCTCATGGGCCTGTGGTGCTTGTTGCAGCGGTGTCCTTTGCAGCGGTGCTTGTTGCGGCGGTGTCCTTGGCAGCGGTGCTTTTGGCGGTGGTGTCCTTGGCAGCGGTGCTTGTGGCGGCGGTTTCTTTGGCAGCGGTGCTTGTGTCTTTGGCAGAGGTGCTTGTGGCGGTTGTGTCCTTGGCAGTGGTGCTTGTGGCGGCGGTGTCTTTGGCAGCGGTGCTTGTGGCGGCGGTGTCTTTGGCAGCGGTTCAGCTGCTGGCGGTCCTGTCTGGGGCAGCAGGGCTGCTGCTGGCCGGCTCCTTGGCAGCGGGGCTGCTGCTGGCAGTCCTGTATGGGCCAGTGGGGCTGATGGCGGTCGGCTCCTTGGCAGCGGGGCTGCTGCTGGTGGTCCTGTCTGAGCCAGTGGGGCTGATGGCGGTCGGCTCCTGGGCAGCGGGGCTGATGTCTTCTCCGCTGTGCTGATCTTCCCAGACTTGCTGGTTTTCTTGTGCCCCTTCCCCACCTTGGACAGTGTTGCAGCTGACTCCACACTCCCACCTGTGCCCCTGGGAGCGGCTTTGGTGGCTGGTGTCTTCCCCCTCTCCCGCCGGGCACTGTCCAACTTTTGATGCTTGACCGGTGGGGGACTGTGGCTCCTTGCCACACTGCCTGCCCTGCTGCCTGGTGCACTCCATTATCCGGTGACTACTGCCACCACTGGCCCCGCCGATGTTGGGGCTGAGGTGCTTGGTTTTGACCTGGAGAGTTGGGCCCTAGGAGACTGACGGGGTGGGGAGGTGAGGGAAAGAGGTCAATGGTGGACAGGGAAAGTTTCTTAGGAACACTGGGATGGATAGATGGAGGGGGTTTTGGAGTGGGGGAAGAGGTAATGCTCATAGGAGGTGTACGTTTGGTGACTTTGGGTGAAGGTGCATGGGCTGGAGGCTGTCGTGAGGTGGATGGCTATTGGGTGTGTGTGTGGCTGCATTGGTGTACCTTGGGAGGTGGGCTCACAGACACACTGGGGAGGACACAGGGGATGTGTGAATGGTAGTGGGGGTGGTGACTGCACGTGAGCGGGGTGTGGTGGTGGGTGTGCTGGTGATGGACGTAGTGGCTGAAGATGTAGTGCACGCAGGTGTGAGGGGTGACGAGTCTGGGAGGGATGAGGGAGACGAGGTGGAGGGAGACACAGTGGAGGCACTGGATGTTGGTATGTCTGCATGTGTCTGATGCTTGCATGAGTGCCTGTGGGATGTGCGGTGCTTATGTTTGCCTGAGCTTCCTTTGTGTGTTGAGGTGTGTGCATGCTGGTCTGATGGTGTTCTTGGGATAGGCTGAGGTACAGGGGTGTGGGTCTGGGTGGAGGAAGTTGGAGGGGGGAGGATAGAGACAGGGACAATGGCTGACATCAGTGCTAAGGCCAGAGTCTGAAAAGCTCGCTGAAGGGCTGCCTGACCAGAATGAATGCCTTCCAGTAATAAATTGGTTTGTTGCAACTGCCTCTCTACACCCTGGATGGCATTCAAAATGGTAGACTGCCCAACAGTGAGGGACCTGAGGTGGTCAAAGGCCTCCTCACTGAGGGCAGCAGGGGTGACTGGGGCAGGGCCTGAGATGCCTGGGCTAAGGTGGAGCCCACCCTCCTGGGTGAGTGGGCACGGGGCAAAGGCTGAGGGGCTGCTGGGAGGGCGGTGCTGGAGGGGGTGGTGGTGGTTTTACATATAGATGCGGAGGCACAGATGGGCCCGCCACTGCAGGGGAGCTCCCATCAGAGGACGAGTCCGTATCACTGGTGTCAGCTCCTGTCACCGCCATGGAGCTCCCCTCGCCATCCGTCCCACTGGTGAAATCGGAGTCCGTAGTCTCGCCCTCCAGGGCCATGTGGGATGCAGCTCCCTCCTGCATCGGTCCCACTGCACCTCCGCCTGATGATGCTAATGCACAAAAGTACAGGGAGACCACAAAAAGGGGGGGAGACAGAAGAAAGACATGTTGAGTGCATGCATTACCGCTACCATTGGCGGACACGACAGACACAGTAGCACCCTGCTCTACGCAGTGCACTTGGGGTCCACTATTCAATCCCTGGGACATGGCCTACAAGGCTATGGGCGATATCTGCACACATGGACGTCACAGGAGCCTGACTAGGTGTAGTTGGCACTGTACCCAGGTGGGGTGGGGTGCCACAGGGTCTGCCTGAAAAAGGGGACTTAACTAGCACACCTGCCCTGGCCTAGGCGAACCCACAGCCCACCTCCCTCACCCAGACACCTCCACTGCGTGCTAAATCAGCATAATGAGAGTGTACTCACCCCCTTGTGTTTGCTGTGGTGCCCTCAAGCGCCCATCCAACTCCAGATACACCACCACCAAGATCCAGAATATCAGGGGGGTCATGGTGCGATGGGCACCCCTCCCACATTGGGAGGCCATCCCCAGCTGGGCCTCCGCCGTCTTCTTGCTCCAGCGCCTAATGTCCCCCCATCTTTTACGGCAGTGGGTGCTCCGTCTGTGGTAGAGCCCCAGGGTCTGGAAGTCCTTGGCGATGGCATACCAAACATCCTTCTTCTGGTGGGCGCTGACCTACAGGAATTGTACAGGGGAAAAATAAAGGTTATTACCAACTGCACCGTCACAGTCATTGGCCCGCATCCCTACCCTTGCCATGTGGCACATGCACTCACTGTTGTTTTATGCACGCCTCATTCTCCCCCCCCTATCTTTCATCCACACCGCTCCACACAGGCATTGCCCATACAGCATGCTCCCAGTGTACTTACCTGTTTGTCTGGAGGACCGTAGAGTATCGTGTACTGGGGGAGGACCCCATCCACGAGTTTCTCCAACTCCTCCGTGCTGAAGGCAGGGGCTCTTTCCCTAGACGCAAGAGCCATTGTCTCTTCCAGACAGAGGTCGCAGCAGCACTTGCAGTGTAGGTCGTCTCCTGTCGAAGATCAGGTATCGAGTGATTGAACCGATAGAAAATGGAGGTTACGTCCACGGCGGTGCGTTTCGTCACCGCCGGCGTACATCGTCATTGGCTCCTGGGACTCATAGGGTCCAATGTTAACCAAGGCAGAATTGCGCTGCTGTCTTTGACCGCCTACCGCGATGGTGTACAACGCCAGTGCAGTTACCTCATATCCCATTGTCCCACTTTACAGGTCAGGCAGCCAACATTTCAGGGGCCCACATGGCATTATTTTTAACTGCGTCACACATACCTAGGCCTTGGCTCAAAACTCATACAGGCAAATTTTGGGTTATGAATAGTTTTCTGAGTAAGCTGTGTTTAGGTACCTCTTAGTTGGTTGACTCAGTGCTCCCTGTTGTCCTCCATAGGCATTGTCCGCTGGGACATGTGAGGAGATGGCGGCATCCTCCGGTGTACAGACCGCTGGTGGACCTGTTGACAATGAAGGAAATACATGTGATCATCACCTACAGGCTTGATCGTGCCACAATCCTGGAACTGTGTGCCCAGTTGGAGACAGACCTGATGTCAGCTATCCGCCATCCAACAGGAATCCCCCCTCAAGTGCAGGTGCTGTCAGCACTTCATTTCCTTGCAAGTGGGTCATTTCAAACTACAGTGGCCATATGTTTTCCAACGTGTTGTCCAGAGTGTTGTCTGCGCTTCTGAAACACATGCCGAGCTACATCATTTTCCCTCAGATGGAACATTTGCCTACAGTGAAAGGTGACTTCTATGCCCTGGGACATATCACCAACATCATAGGTGCCATAGATGGGACACATGTGGCCTTGCCCCCCCCCCCCACAGGAGTGAACAGGTGTACAGAAACAGGAAGAGTTATCATTCGATGAATGTGCAGATGGTGTGTTTGGCAGACCAGTACATCTCCCATGTTAATGCCAAATTCCCTGACTCAGTGCATGACGCTTACATACTGCGGAATAGCAGCATCCCCTATGTGATGGGCCAACTCCAGAGGCACCGTGTGTGGCTACTAGGTGAGCACCTGGAACCAATTCAGTTGGAATAGTTGTCTGGGTCTGGGGATATCCCTAAGAGTCAGTGTGTGTCTAACAGTTGTCCCTCGCCATTTGCAGGTGATTCTGATCACCCCAACCTGTCATGGCTACTGACCCCAGTGAGGAATCCCAAGACAAGGGCAGAGGAACGCTACAATGAGGCCCAGGGGCGAACTAGGAGGATTATAGAGCGGACCTTCGGCCTCCTGAAGGCCAGGTTCCGGTGCCTCCATATGACTGGTGGTTCCCTATTCTACTCACCAAAGAAGGTGTGCCAGATCATCGTGGCCTGCTGTATGCTTTACAACTTGGCTTTGCGACGACAGGACTGCAGGAGGATGGTCCAGATGGAGGTGTTGTGGAAGCTGTGGAGCCTATGGACAGTGAAGACGAGGAAGCAGAAGAAGAGGACATCGACAACAGGAACTCAGTGATCCTGCAATACTTCCAGTGAGACACAGGTAAGAAGACAAACCTGCCTACTACATGTACTTTAACACTACTACCTCTCTACTATCTGTACTTTTCTCCCAGTGTATGGTCACTGAGTTGTCACTTTCTCTTACAATTTCACAGATGTGGGTCCCACTGTTTGACATCTGCTTTGTTTCCTCATGGACTAGAGCTGTGTGACATAGGTATGTTGACATTACCATTGAAAGAGCATTTTGCCACTGTAATTGCTAATACACTATTTCGAAATCACAGACAGACTCCAGATTGTTTTGTGCTTTCAGGGTGTTTATTTAAGTGCTCAATATTGGAGGGGGTTGTTAAAATCTTGAGGGGTGATGGTGGAGGAATGTCCATGGCAGAGTCCAAGCTATTAGTCTCACAGGTGCATTTTCCAAAGGGGCATAGGAAGTGGAGCTTGGGCAGTTTAAGTATGGACAAGGTGACAAAGTGTGACAAAAGGTATGAGAATCAGGGTGGTCTCATTTCCTGGCAGGGGTCTTGGGATTGTTCTCTGTCTTTGTCCTGGATCTCAGGGACTGTTTGCGGGTGGTTCTCCATCTGCAGGCGGTGGGATGCTGGTGTGGTGGTCCTGGGGTGGGGCCACCTGCCCACTAGCGCCGGTGGAGGTGGTGGGCAGTTCATCGTCCAGGCTAGTGTCAGGGGCACCTTGTTGTGCCACAGTGTCCCTCCTGATGTTGAGGACCTCCTTCAGCACCCCTACAATGGTGCCCAGGGTGGAATTGATGGATCTGAGTTCCTCCCTGAAGCCCAAATACTGTTCCTCCTGCAGCCGCTGGGTCTCCTGAAACTTGGCCAGTACCGTTGCCATCGTCTCCTGGGAATGGTGGTCGGCTCAAATGATGTTGGAGAGAGCCTCGTGGAGAGTGGGTTCCCTGGGCCTGTCCTTCTCCTGTTTCACAGCAGCCCTCCCAGTTCCCCTGTTTCCCTGGTCCTCTCTCCCGTGAACGGTGTGCCCACTGCCACTGCCCCCAGGTCCCTGTTTTTGTTGGGGTGGTGGGTTATCCTGGGTTCCCTGTAGTGGTGGACACACTGCTGATTGACGTGTCCTGGGGACAGAGGTAGGGGCCCGCTGGGTGGGTGCTGTGCTGGTGTTTCCAGAGGGGGGAAGGTCTGTAGTGGCCTGTGACTGTGTGAGGGGAACCAAGATGGGCCGGGCTGGTCGTCTAGATCCAGTTGGACAGAGCTGCTGTCATCACTGTGGGCCTCTTCTGTTGGTGGAGTGGACATGTCTGGACCCTCCTGTCCGGTGACGTTGGGTAGGGGTCCTGCAGGGGTGTAAAAGCATGATTATTGCATCTGTGTGTGCCATTGTGTGCAATAGGTGGGCGACCGTGTACCCCAGTGCTTGCATTCCTGTGTAGGACCTTGTGTGATAATGGATAAGGGGGGTGTATGGGTATGTGCAGTGGCCATGCATTGGTGATGGGTGTCCATGCTTTGGTGTTGCATGCAGGGCTTGGTGTTGGGATGGGTGGTTTGTGATATTGGGACATTTGTGGGGAGTTGGACTGATGGGGGTGAGGGTTAGGGTGTTGTTATGTGATAGCATGCAGGTAGGATGGGGGATGTAATAGTTAAGATTTGACTTACCAGAGTCCATTCCTCCAGCTACTCCTGTGAGGCCCTCAGGATGCAGAATAGCCAAGACTTGCTCCTCCCATGTTGTTAGTTGTCGGGGAGGAGGTTGGGGTCCGCCACCAGTCCTCTGAACCGCAAGGTTGTGTCTTGGGACCACGGAACACACCTTCCCCCGCTGGTCGTTCCACCTCTTCCTGATGTCATCTCTATTTCTTGGGTGTTGTCCCACTGCGTTGACCCTGTCCACTATTCTTTGCCATAGCTCCATCTTCCTAGCTATGGAAGTGTGCTGCACCTGTGACCAGGATGATTTCCTCCACCATGACCCTGAGTTCCTCCTCAGAGAACCTGGGGTGTCTTTGCCGTGCCATGGGGTGGTGTGGGTGATGTGTGGGGTGGGGTGTGTTGTGATGTGGGGGTGATATTTAGTGGTGTGTTGTGTGAGGTGTGTGGATGTTGTGTGAGTGATGGTGTTGTGTGCCTGTGGATGCTCGTTTGTAGATGGTGGTGTCTTTCTCTGGCCTTCTGTCTCAATTGTAGTTGTAAGGGTTTGTGGGTGATGTGGGTGTGTGTTTTATATTGTATTGGGTGTGTGGGAGTGGTGTGTGTATGTGTATCAGGTGTGTGTATTTCGAATTGTCCAATGTATTTGTGTTTTGTAAATGTGTGTGTATTTTGAGAGCGGTGGTGTGTACCGCCAATGGAATACCGCGGTTGAAAGACCGCTGCGTGGATTCGTGTGTCGTGATAGTGTGGGCGTATTCCTGTTGGCGTGACGGTGGAGATTTTGTTTTCGCCAGTTTATCACTGACCTTTGGTGTGGCGGACTTGTGTGTGTGTCTCACTTTTGGCGGATTCCGAGCAGTGGGTCATAATGGCCGCAGCAGAATTCCGCTGCCGCGGCGGTGTGGTACCGGGCTTCTGCACGGCAGTAAGCGGCTTTTACCACCAATGTTGTAATGACCCCCTGAGACTTTCTATAGGTGAATGAGTGATGGGATGGCATTCTCTGACCTATTAGAGGGCCTGATCTGACCAGGTGCCGATGACTAGAGACCATAATCCTGATGCTAGCTGATTCAGCATTGTAGGTGGTAATCAATCTCACTGGTTGAACATTCACTTGCAACTGGTTATTCTTTACCAAGAGAGCATCCCTAAACTGGGAATCAGCTTTCTCTTTGGCTATTCTCAAGGACTCTGCGGGGATAGACTCTTGCCTTGAAACACCTACTCATCCTAAACTGTTCAACTTGATATGACTCTGTCTGACTGCAATTCCTTTTGGCCCTAAGAAATTCCCCATAGTGGATGCTCCATTTCAACTTGTCAAGATGATGGCTGCAGGCATGAAGAATACTGTTGCCCGTACTCGCCTTTTAAAAAAATGTAGTGTGTACTACCCCTTCTTTAATTTCCACTTGTACATCAAGAAAATCGATTTCCCTCTCATGGGTTTTATATGTAAAAGCCAAATTGACATTGTTGTTGCTAATAAATGCCAAAAACTTCTGTAAAAGATGTTTCTGACCATTCCACACCACAAAGACGTCATAAATGGATCTTGCCCATGTTGCTCCTCCCACCAGCCCATGAAAATCCCTGCAAAACTTGGAGCAAAGCAACTGCCCATCTCTGTCCCAACAAGCTGTCTATGCCAGGACTCATCAAATAAGAAGAAATTATTCTCCAAACAAAACTTTAGCATATCTAACAACATCATAGAGTGGTCATATAAGTGAATGGGCTTATCTCTAAGAAAATGTCTGCAGGCTTGAATATCTAACGTGTAATCTATACAAGTATGTCTAGAGACCACACCAATAGTGGCCATCAAATATGTAGGTTGCCAAGGAATTTCCCATCTATGATGTTGGCCTGGGCCCTGGAAGCGTCTGTGCAACCTGTCTATATATTTTTTTAATGTAGTCCTTCGGAGGTGGTGGTCCTCAGCTCCATAAGTGTTTCATTAAGTAGCCCCGGGGAGGTAGTAGTCCCCGGGGCCCAGGGAGGTCCCTGCAGCTCCCCATATACTTAATTAATGTTGTCCCAGGTAGGTGGTGGTCCCCGGGGCCCGAGGGGGGTTCATGTGCCCCCCAAAATTTCTATTAGGTAGCCTCGGGGAGGTGGTGATCCTCAGGGCCTGTAAGGGCCATGCAGCCACCACTAAATATATATTTAGGCCCTCATTATGAACATGGCGGTAAAAACGGACATGGACATGTCTGTTACATTAGCATGGTTGGATGGGGTGCAGAGCCTGGGCGAGTTTGTGCAGCTTACACACCTTGGGGCCATGCAGGATGCTTTGGTGAGGTTAGCATTTCTTTTAGCCTAGGATGTGGAGGTGCATTGTGGGTGTTATAGGACATTGTGTTTACTTGCAGGGGTGGGTGGCTGTGCACAGGGGGAGTGATGTGGGCCTGTTAGTGGGTTTGTGGGCACGCAGGGGGAGTGGATTACGTGCTTGTGGGCTGGGTGGGGTTGTGGTCCTGGTGGGTGTTGGAGGGGTGGGGTGGGGTAGTGCATGCATTCCAGGTGTGATGGATATGGGGTAATTATAGATGACTTACCCAAGTTCATTCCTCCAGTGAGTCCAGTGAGGCCCTCAGGGTGCAGGATGGCAAGTAACTTTTCCTCCCATTCAGTGTAGTCGGGTGGTGTTGGTGGAGGTCCTCCCCCAGTCTTCTGGACTGCAATGTGGTGCCTAGATGCCATGGTCCTCACCTTCCCCCGCAGGTCATTCCATCTCTTGTGATTTTGTCCCTGGTGCGTGGATGGTGTCCCACTGCATTGACCCTGTTAACTATTGTCTGCCATAGCTCAATTTTCCTGGCGATGGGCAGGTGCTGCACCTGTGCCCCGAATAGTTGTGGCTCGACCTTCAGAATCTCATCCAGCATGGTCCTTAGCTCCCTTTCTGTGAAGTGTGGGTGTTTGGGGGGTGCCATGGTGAGTGTTGTGAATGGTGTATTGTGTGGATCTAGGTGATGGGGCTCTTTTGTGGTTGGGTGTAAGTATCGTGGATTGTGGCGTTCGGTGTCTGCTTCTGGTATTCTCTGTCTTAGTTATCCTACTTTCGTTGTAAAGGATTGTGGGGTGTGCCTGTGAGTGTTTTATAGTGTTGTGGATATGTGTCAGGTATGTGGGTTTCAAACTACCAATGTTTGCACTTCTTACTGTTGGATCCACTTGCCGCCCGTAGCGGTCTGCACCTCCAATGGTCGTTCGGCTTACACTGACTGCTGCGGTGATTTGTACATCATTATTTGGAGGGCGGGGTGGGAGGTCCAGCATTTCTGCCGACAAGTCCTGGCATTGACTGGTGGAAGGGTGATTTTTGTCGGATTCAGATTTTTGATTCATTAGCGGGTTTCCTGTTCACTGCCAATGGCGGTCTACTGTTCGCCGTCACCACGTGGTCGACAGTGTTTACCGCCAGGTTTATAATGAGGGCCTTGATATTGCCAACTCTAAGTTCCAAACTCAGTCCAGGCCCTGTGCCAACACCTGACAGTGGTTGCATTAAAGTTAAAGTATAGTAATTAATATTACTTTATTAAGAAAAAGCATAGACATTCACTGAAAAAACAAAGGTTAAATGGAATTTATAGTTAGGAAATAGAATGTAAAAAACAGACATTCACTTAAAAAAACAAAGGTTATAGGGACATTATAGTTAGGTTCACATTTTAAACATACATATCCATAGAAATTCAGCAGCTACAGTTAGAGTTTTTGCAAGTAACCATAACGCATGTACTACGGTTACTGCAACTCTGCCCTCTGCATGCACTGCTATTTAACCCAGATATTGCAACACTCATGACATATTTTATAACACCATTGATAATTTCACTGTAACATTTGCTGTAAATTTATTGATGAGATAACTGTACATGGTGGGGAGCAAGTTATAGTAACCTAGTGCATGAGTTCTAGTTAATTGAATTCTAATCATTGCAGAGTTAATGTACAATTGCTGAATCACTCTTGGGTGGGTACTAGGTCAATGCCATAATACTGAAGTGTTTGCCAATTGTTGTCGTGGCCCTGACCCAAATATTTAGCGATGGCATGTTCTGACCTCCTTGTTCTTCACTGCACAAATATGATCATGTATTCTTTTCCTGCAGGTTGTACTTTCTATGTATTTTAACCCACACAGACTTTCAACTGCATATAAAATATATTGGGAATTGTAAGTGAGCCTGTGTCTTATCTGGATGAGTTGATTAGTTTGGTCTAGGACACTCATGTCCTAGTTTAGTTTTTGGAGTAGGTTTATCAGCCGAAATCTAAATCTCATTGTTTTGAATGGGATTTAGATTTTGCCAGACAGGATATTCATCACCTTTGTCTAAATCAGGCCCTTTCTTTGTACAAATTCTCCTGCAGCCAACCTATATAACAGCCCAACCCCCAGCTGTGCATGGGCTATGGCCATGCATAGCGTGGGTGGCCACAGGGCCTAGCCTGTGGCCAGGCCCTGTAGCCCACCCCTATAACCACCCAACCACCAGCTGTGTGCAGCATGGCTTGGTCGCCACACCTAGCCAGTGGCCCCCCTCCCTAGGACGATCTTGGCCCGAGGTCCACAATCCCTGGGGCCGGCTTAAATCTTTAATTTTTTAGGGGGAAGGGGGCCATGAGGCCCAGCACCTCAGGCCAATCTTGACCACAGTGACCCATTCCTAGGGACCCGGCCTAAATATTTTAAAAAATTGGTCAGAGGGGGGCTGCATGGCACCCCTCCCTAGGCCGATCTCGGTGCTGGGGACCCCATTCCCTGGGACCCAAACTAATTATTGAATTTGTTTTGGGTAGGGGACAAAGTTGAGAAAGGAACAAATGTGGGCACTGCTTTTGTGCATCATGGATTCAGTATTGTGGCACAAAATTACTCTTTGGATGACACTGTAAGACCTGTTGCCCTTAGGGTGGTCATTCTCCAAACAATTTATTTTCCTCCCCTCATTTTTTTTCTGATCTTGTTTTTGCTGGCCTAAGGAGTCAGTGCACTTTACCACTGCTAACCAATAGTAAAGTGAATGTGCTCACTCCCAAACATGTTAACATTGGCTTGTACCCAACTGGCACATTTAATTTACTAATAAGTTCCTAGTACAGTGGTACTCCATGAGCCCAGGGTTTGTAAATTAAATGCTACCAGTGGGCCTGCAGCACTGATCGAGCCACCCACTTAGGTAGTACTTAAAACATTTCTCAGGCCTGCCATTGTGGCCTGTGCATGCAGTTTTAAACTGCTGTACCAGCCTGGCAAAACATACCTTTTGCTAGGGACAAACCTTCATTTTTAATACATATAAGTTATATCTAGGTTAAGTCTTAGAGGGCCAGGAGCAATGTATTTAAAAAGCAGGACATGTACTTTTAAATTTAAAATGTCCTGATAGTGAAAAAACTCTTTAAGACATTATTCACTATTGCAATGCTTACCTCTACAATAGGAGAACATTGAATTTACCTTGTTACATTTTTCAAGTATAGTTTCCAAATAGGAATATGTAGGTAGCCCATCTTTGATTTTTCCGGAATCCCTAATTAAAATCCTAACTTACAGTGAAGTTGGATTTTAAATAAAATAAAATAAAATGCCACTTTTAGAAAGTTTGTATTTTTCTGCCTTAGCCATTTAGTGCTTGTAGTGTGTTTCTGGGTCACATGATTAGGTGTAGTTGAGAGTTGGGAGTTGTGTATCCTTTCTAGACAGCCACACACAATACAGTGCTTAGGTGTGCCTGGACAGGTCATCACTGGCAGGATGGGAGAGAGGAGCTACATAAAACGTGAAGAGCCTGGTTCCTGCCTCCACACAAAGGACTGCAAACCCTCTGTAGTTAGCCTGGAGCCAGGGCAGTAAAGGTAGGGCACCTGTGTACATCAAAGAAATGCCACCAGAATACTCTCCCCTATTTCAATGACAGAACTGCGTATAAATACTGGACATCAGACACCACCTTTTCAGTACTCTTCTGGAGTGGTGGATACCCTTCCAGGAAGAAAAACTGCTGTGCTGCAAAAAGGAATGCTACTCTGCTATACTACAGCTCTGAAAGAACTTCTGCCCTGCTGTGCTAAACTGTTGCCAGCTGCCCTCATGCATTGTATCCCTGAAGCGAGAGGAATACAAATGGCTTCTAACAACCCTGCACCTATACCTGGACTCTACAATTTGTGAGTCTACCATGGCATGTCATGCCTCCACAGTCCTAGTTCCTTGCAAGTGGGCTTAAGGTGCTCTACCAGTCTTGGTGGATCCATCAGAACAGATGCATCTTTTCTTCAGAACAGAACAAACCTGTGCAGAACTGGTGCATTGCCACTCAACGCTTATGCAAGCCCTCGCAATGCAGCCTCACTGGATCTCAGAAATGACGCATCGTTCCAGCTGCACAAAGCATCCTTTACACAGATCCTCTCAACACTTCACAAACCAGAATTTAAGGTACTTGGGGCCATATGTATGAAAACATTTTATAGACACAGAATGGGTTAAACCCTTTGTTACATCTGGCCCTTGGTACAGCCAGCCTAACTGGGTTCCTGTAGTCGGCCCATGCTCCAACATGGTTGGCCTGAAGTTGTGACTTTTTGATGGCCCAGTGCAACCAAATTTCCACAGTTGGAACATTGTGCTTTTTGGTGCTATTTTCATTTACATCTTTAAAAAGTCACAACTCCTATTCTACTGACTGTATATTTGCCATTATGATCTTGTATTATTTGCTACATGTTAGACTATTTTCTAACTTTGTGTGGGATTCTTTTTTGTGTGGTGTTTTTCACTAAATTATTGTTGGAATGATTGCAGAAATACTTCACACATTTCTTCTGAGTTAAGCCTGACCGGTCTGTACTCAGCTAGCAGAGGGTTGAGCATGAGTTAATTGAGGGTTGGCTTGTGCCTCACCCTGAGAAGGATTATGCTTGCTGATTGACCATGGCTCACACCCCACTCAGCAAACAGTGCAATTTCTTACAGACACAATCTTTTTTTGTAGCCTTTGAATCCAGAATCCAGACACACCTGTTGTCGCCTCGAGAAAATCTGGAGAAACACCAGATCCACAGAAGCCCAAAGCAACTTCAGGCTGCCACCACCACACAATACCAACTCATCAGGTGCACCAGAAAGAAAGCTATACAAGATAGAATATCCTCACATGCACACAACAGAAATGATCTCTTCAGCATCATCAAGGATTTCACCCAACCCAACAGCGAAACAACAGACATCCCACCCTCTCAAGACCTCTGTGAAAGACTGTACAACTACTTCCACCACAAAATCAAGACCATCTACTACAGCTTCAGAGAGGACAGCCTATGAGCAGAACCCCTTCCACCAAAACCAAACACCAACAAACCAACAATCACCAACTGGACCCCCTAACCACAGAAGACACACTGAAAACTATGAAGTCCATACACTCCAGGGCCCCCACGGACCCATGCCCCACCACATCTTCAACAGAGCCGTGGACACAATCGCCCCCAAGCTCTGCCTCACCATCAGCCACTCCATAGCTGCCGCCTCCTTCCCCGATGACTCAAAACATGCAGCGATCAACCCCCTCCTCAAGAAACCCTTGGCAGACCCCACCGACCTCAAAAACTTCAGGGCCATCTCCCTACTCCCATTTCCTGCGAAAGTCCTCAAAAAAGCCGTCAACAGCCAACTTAACACTTTTATCAAAGAACACAACATCCTCGACATCTCCATATCCGGATTCAGGAAAAACCACAGCACCGAAATGGCCCTCCTGGCCGCAACAGGCAACATCCGGTCCATGCTGGGCAAGGGAGAGACAGCAGCACTCATCCTGCTAGAACTCTCTGCAGTCTTCGAAACAGTCTCCCACCACACCCTGTCATGCAGACTTTACAAAGCCGGCATCAGAGGCAAGGCCCTCGACTGGATCCAATCCTTCCTCTCCGGCAGAACTCAATGAGTGAGACTCGCCCCCTTCCTAGTGAGCCCCACACATACCACCTGCTGAGTTCCCCAGGGATCCTCTCCATGCTGTTCAATGTCTACATGGTGCCGCTGGCTGCCATCATCAGAAGCTACGGAATCAAAATAGTCTCCTACGCTGATGACACCCAACTCATCCTCTCTCTGGCTAATGAACCCAACACAGCCAGACACAACTTCCGCAAAGGCAGGGAGGCAATTGCCAATTGGATGCGAAACAGCTGCCTTCAACTCAACGCGAACAAGACAGAACCATTCATCATGGCCCCTCGACCCAATGCATTGAACGAGTCCTGGTGGCCAGCCGCTCTCAGAACCCTGCCCACCCCCACAAACCAAGCCTGAAACCTTGGAATCATCCTGGACTCCAAACTCAACATGAACCACCAAATTAACTCAGTCACCTCATCAGCCTCCTATGCAAGACTTTCAAATGGATCCCCCTCGAACACTGAAAGACCGTCACCCTTACCCTCATCGCCAGAAGACTGGACTAAGGCAACACACTCTACGCCCGAATCAACAAGAACCTCGCCCGCAAAGTACAGAACATCCAGAACACCACCGCCAGACTGGTCCTCGACCTGCCTCGACACTGCCACATCTCGCAGCACCTTTGTACACTACACTACACTGGCTTCCCATAGAAAAAAGAACCACCTTCAAGATCATCACCTGTGCACATAAAGCCCTCCACGACACCGGACCAGCCTATCTGAACAAGCTACTCAACTTCCACGCTCCCCACAGGGCCCTACGTTCAGCCCAGCTCTCTCTCACCAAAGCACCCCGCATCAGGAAAACCAGAACAGGGGCTCCTTTTCATACCTCGCAGCCACCACCTGGAACACCCTTCCACTCCACATCAGACAAACCACCCCCTCCTCAAATTCACGAAGGAACTGAAGACTTGCCTTTTTCAAGACCCACTTCACCGGTGGACGCTACATATCCCCCCCAGCGCCTTGAGACCCTGGCAGGTGAGTAGCTGCGCTTTACAAACACTGATTGATTGATTGATTGATTAGTGTTCAGGCGAAGGATTAAGCTGTTAATCAGATTCACTGCTTCTTCATTTAGATTGCTCAATGTTTGCTCCAACTATTTCAAATGTTCCTGCAGCAAGTTTAACAATGGGATCACTTGGCTCAAAGTAATCTCCAACTTGCTTACTCACCAAGTCATACTCGCAAAAGGGAGCAAACTTGGGATCAGGCCCCTATTTGTCCAACTCCATCTTCATGGGTAAGACAGTTGCATCCCTTCATGTTTGAAGTATATAATCCTAGATAAGCCTATACTGCTCCAGCAGACATTTCAGTATGTAGTACGTGGAATGCTAACATTTGTCCACCTCCTGTATGAGTGCATTTACAGGTACTCTATTAGCACATTTGGTGCTCCTCAAGTCCTTTAGGGCTTTGAACAAATTACTAAATTGAGTGTAACTTCTGCAGTAGGTGACAAGTATGTTGTTGACTTGTCCTACAGTCTTAGACAATTAGGTTTATGCAATGTGTTCAACACAGGACTCAGAAGTATCCTCCGTCAGCCATAGTTTTGATAAAACTCTACCATTGTAAGTGGCGAAAAATCCAAAGATGAAATATCTGAGTAGTAGTAATTCTTAGAGTTGGTATTAAATGTATCCATGATGTTGGCACATGCATGCAATTTCACCATAGCCACCATTGCAACTGTTACATTGCATCAAATGCCCCAAAAAGCATCATCTGTGGTGAACCATTGCTTCATTCCCTTGAAGGAGATCCAGTGTGGAAAGAGGCACATGTCATTTGCTACTGTTTGCTGTGAGGTGGAAAAACTGAACAGTGATCTCCTTTATAGCTTTGCCAACAAAATGAAGCACTTGATGGTTCACAGCTAGCACAGAAAGAGTGGAAAAATAGGTCTGGCTTGGAACCTTCCATTTTGAGTAGAAAGTCTCCAGAAATGTATGAACCCCCCCTCATTCCACTACAGCTAGAGGTGCAAGTCAAGTGCTAACATTTTGGCCAGCTTCCCAATGCATTAATGGGATTTCTCATGGTATTGGTGGAACCACAACTGCTTGGTAAACAGAGACTTGAAAGTTGGTTATTGTAACTGCTTTCTTTGTGATAAAACAAGTGTACTATGGGGAGCAGGTAGGCTGCTTGGGAGCTTTGAGGTGACTGTATCCCTCTGTCCTTTGTGCCATTCTAAGGTTTGTGGCACGTGATGACTCCAAACTATGAGCAAATGTCACAGGGCTACCTCAGAAAAAGCTGACATGCTCTCCTTTTTTCTTATGACCACCTCCTTCAATCAGTTGAACTTCTTCTTTTCTCTAACCACCAGATGCTATTTTTGAGGTGTTCTTTACACACAATTGCTTGTTGACTTCTGAGAGGGGCCAGTTGTCCACTAGTACCACAATGCCCACTTGGCATACCACAAAACATTTTCAAGACACATTGTACATTCTGTGATGTGCTCCTTATCTGGGCTAAATGCACAGAAGTCCCAAACTAGAGAGGTTTGCTTTCCTATATATCCATAAGCCTAAAGAACCTGTTGAGGTGGTGCAAGGAGGTTGTGTTGGCCTTTCTCTAGGGCAGGCTGTGACTGCTTTTGGGTTGGTGTTTATATACAGGTGGTGTTGTGGAACAACATGACTCATAGCTGGTTCAATAGAGGTGAACTATAATTTCTTTGTGCCACACTATGGGCCTGATTACAACTTTGGAGGAGGTGTTAATCCGTCCCAAATGAGACGGATATACCACCAGCCGTATTACGAGTTCCATAGGATATAATGGACTTGTAATACGGCTGGTGGTATATCCGTCACTTTACCGTCACTTTTGGGACAGATTACCACCTCCTCCAAAGTTGTAATCAGGCCCTATATATTAAAAATCACTGGCCCATCACCTTCCTCACTTCATGGCGGGTTTGGAGAAGATGGAGAGCACTCTTTCTATTTCTGGCAGTATATTGTGAAGTATATTGTGAAGCTGTGTGTCACAACAACATCTTGCATAGCAACAAGCTCAACTTTCTACTCTTAATTCTGTAAGATCAGGTGATGCTAACTGTAGTTTCTGTTGTTGATTTTCCTATGAAGATTTGGTTTGCTGTTGGAACACATCAGACTCACTGCTAGTCTCAGTGACTGCAATCACTGCAGCGCTGAAAGACAGATGCTTTGGTTTAGGTAGTGGCACCATTGTTCCATGGTTGATCCTTCTCCTAACCTCTTACTGCCCAGAGGAGGTTGCAGTAAAAAGAGAAAGAGTTGGTACTAGTGGTGGCTGTGGCAAAGAATTCATTTTCTCAGCACTGGACACTCTCTTAGTCATAACCTCATTTTTTGGGGCCATCTTCTTTAGTTTTAGTATGCTTCAGCGCTTAGTGCGAGCAGAAGTACTTAGCAGAGGGCTCCGGTTTCACTATCAACCCATTCTCCTACTCAGTATCATTCAAAATGTTTCATGCAAGTACGGGCAATGAAAATAAAGCAGAATGTCAATGAGACTCAGGCAAATTAGTCAGTGACATACAACTCATCATCAATCATCACAAATGCATAACAATAGCACACCTCTGCACAAACAAACTTTATTTGTGGTAGGCATGACACCGGAAAAACTAATGGCCTTATTTAGATTACATCAGACAGATTAATCCATCGGTGATAGGTAGCCTGTCCGCCAACATATAAATCCTGTTATTTCATATAGGATTTATATTTCAGCGGATGGGAAATCCTTCACCCCTGTGATGGAGTAACGCATCCACTGAAATCTAATTCAAGCCCCAAGATGGTGTCCCTCCAGGACCCCTGAGACTCCTAAAGGTTGCAGGTGGAAATGGAATAAATTGATTACCAAACAATAAACAATCTAATTAAATAAAAGCCAGTATCCTACCTGGGCCACAGAACCCCTTTAGTTGGCAAGAGGTGGCAGGCATAAATGAAATAAATAAAATAAACAACAGCTGGTGTCCCTCTAGGGTTTATGGGACTTCTTTGGGAGTCAGAAGCGACAGACAAAATCAAATCAATAAATTAATTAAAATTAGCACCAGGGATCACTAAGAACTGCAGGGCAGAGGCAGATAAAATGTAATCAGATTCCTTAAATAATAACTCGTGTTCCTCTATGACTCATGGGACCTTTTTGGGAGGCATAGAAAGGTAGGTAAACCTTAGTTAAAAGTAATACAGGGTATCCTATCCTTCCACACCACATAGGAACGAGGATAAAAATGAATACATTAAACAAATCAAAGCTGTTGCCCTTCCAGGGCCAATGGAAACCTCAGGAAAGGAACAAATCTAATAATTTATTTAAATAATAGCTGGTATCTCTCCAGGACCAAAAGACCCATTTGGGGGACAAGGGGAGGCAGGCAAAACTCAAATAAATGAATTAAATTATAGTTGATGTCCCACCAGAGCACATGGGACCCCTTTGGGATGCAGACAAAAATCCAATAAATTAATTATATAATTGATAGTGTCCAGCCAGGGCCCACTAGGTCCATTGGGGATGTAGGAGGAGGCAGGCAAAATTTTATACATGAAACAAATAACTGCTGGTGTCCAATCAGGACCCATGGGACGCCTTTGGGAGGCAAGTGAAGGCAGGCAAGCCTCGATTAAATTAGTTAAATAGAATACATCGGATAGCCTTCCTGGGTACATAGAAGGAGGCAGGACAAAAATGAATGAATTAATGAAAAAGAGAAACTATGTACTATTGTTGACTACAATCAGTCAGAAGAACAAATACATATATCAGATTTTTTTTTTTTTAACAAATGTGACATGTACTTCCTTTATCAATCTTACTAGAAATGGATTTTAAAAGTTAATAAAACAATGGAAACACTCATGGCCACACAAAATGCTTGTAACTCATCACTGCCATATGGCTACAAGAAGATGGCATAGAGAACAAAGACAAAATGACTACAACACATACACATACTTCACTTACAGGCTCCACAAAATGGTGGTAAAGAGGGAGGCATGGAGAACAATGACAAAGGCCCTCATTAGCAGTCTGGTGGTCACTAGACATACTTCAACCCTGGGGGTCGGGCCGGTCTGGGACTGCCAGCTCTGCCAGGATCAGTGATCCCAGCAGTCTGGCAGAAGCTGATGGTCCTAATCCACAAGGACAGCACTGCAAGCTGTGCTGCCCTCGGGATTACAACCCCTTTCTCTGCCAGCGGTTTCATGGCAATAGCACCACCATGAAAAGGCTGGTGGAGAACGGGTGTGGGGGACCACAAGGGGGCCCATGCACTTGGCATAGACAGTGCAGCCCCACCCCCTGGCCAGCACCTGCGCAAACATTGTGAGGGTGCTGGTGCACCCTGCATCCAACAGCATTGCGGCCGGCTTGATTACGAGCTGGAGACAATGCTGTATGCTGTTTCCTGCTAGGCCAGCGGGTGGAAACTTAGGTTTCTGCCCGCTGACCTAGCAGGAAACTCTTTATGGGCCCGGTGGAGAGGTAGGTACTATGGCAACAACCTCCCCATCGGAAGTTTAGCGGACGGGGTAAACCATCTGCCGAACTCATAATAAGGCTCAAAATGTCCACTACAATCGTGCACTCACTGGCTCCACAAAATGGTGGACACTGCATGACCAGCAAAAAAAGAGTCATGGAGAACAAAGGATAAGGCTGCTCTATCCTACCTGGAACATTGCTCTCACCCCTAAAACAATGAAGCACTGCAGAGAAAGAATTTCTGAATTATACATGTTCAAATTGGGACTAGGCCTACCCCTGGGACTGCCTTGGGCCCAACCAAGCACAAGTGATTCAGCAGTGCCAGATCAGAAAATACACGTCACAAATACCCCAACTACAAACAGCCAATGGAACATTTATAATCCTCCAGAATACTCTTATATGCTTCAGAATAAATGCAATAACCAGCAATCTCATACAAACTCATAAAAACAGGTGTGCAAGTCCATGGGAAAGAAGGTAGTTGAGAACAAAAGGGAATCATTGTCTGGCTACATGGACCTGAACTCAAAGCGCCAATCCAAAACTAGTCGCCAACTGGCACATACAGTAAAAAAAAGTAAATATCCTATATTTTATAATAATGCAAGGCCATCCAAAAGCCTGTAAAATAATTTTAAAACGCTACAGCACAGCTGCAGTAAGAATGTAAAAAATCCATTAAAGCATGTGCCCGAGGACTCTTGCATGACCAGACCAGACTCCAAACAGTAAAACAAAAATATAGTAAAATAGTTAACACATCTCCACATAATACACAAAAACACCAATAAATATGCAAAATGTATAATATTACACCAGGCCTCCACCTTTTACAACTATGCAAACATTATCCAGAAAGCAGTCCCACAAGGGCCTCTACTCTAAACTCTTGGCCATGCACCAACAAACAAAAAGAAAAAAAAAACAACAAAAGAACACAAATAGTGGTGCCTGTCAGCACTCAAACAACAAACATTTAACAAAATACTGTATTGAAATTACATGACTTTTACCAAAAAGCAAAGATTCCAAAGGTCTGGGCTTACCAATTATATCCAAGTAAACATACATCTTCTTCAAATACCCCACAGCTTAGGCCTATTTAAGCAATTGTAATGTCATAGTAAGGTCCATGTAGGCTAGCTATAGAACACCTTTCTGTCATATAATGCATATTGCAGTCAAAATTTCATTTTAATAATTCAAGCACTGATAAACTGGATTTATACCTAATGTAAAACTGAATTTTGCTTTGGAAATTGTGCCCATTGTACATGGTCCATTCCTGCAGTTGATGTATTAAAATCCTCCCAACTATTTTGGAGGATGGATTTACTAATAAAATTGGGTCACAGCACTTAAGATTTCATCTGTCCCACTTCATGAAGGTATGTGCAATAGATAAACTCCTGCCACGATTTGGGACCTAGTTAGAATATTGTTAGGTAAAGGAGCCACTAAATCAATTTTCAATTTAAAATAGTTCAAATGGATAGCATAAAGGTCTAGAACCTTGCAAAGTGGACTTCACATTCTGCTATCCCTTCTAATGAGAACACAAGAGGGCCACCAAATAAATTAATGGTTTTCTACCAGGTGCCACCAATGGAGCACTATGTATTTGCCTAAAATGTGTGACCTATTCAATATCTGATATTTTCATATTTAGCAAGTAAGCAATGGCTGCCTGGGGCCATTGTTTGTTGACAATAAGACTGCTATACCTTTGATCCATTTGCTCTCAAGGTTACTATCAAAATGCTTGTCTTCAATTTCTCATGCACATTTTGTATAACTTCCTGGCCCTAATTACGTCTGCTTCATTTATTTGGTTGCATTTTGAATCAATATGAAGAGACATGTTTGCAGCTACAAGTGTAAGCAAATTGGCTTAGCTGGCCGCACTTTTAACTTTTAACTTTGTCTCAACAGTATCATGAAGTTGGAAGTCCATAAAACCGAGAAAACCATCACCGCCTCTTTTGTTGCCTTAAAGGGATCTGTTTTAGCCTACTTCAATATCTTCCAGAGTTCACTTGATAGCCAAAGTATTATGATCACTTCATTTACTTTTAACACCTTTAAAAGTAATGGCCTTTTCCTATAGGTCATTGGAGATAAATACTTCCTCCATTATAATAGATTAGCCTCATGCAAATTAAAAGTGATAGCAAATACCTAATTACCCATCCTATTTATACAGCTTTTTATTCATTTTTTATTGAAGTGTTAAAATATTTAGGAATGGGATGTTGTCATTCTAGGGGTAAGAGGGCTTAGTTTTTTTAGGCAATTTATTTTCTTTGTTTTGAATTAGCAATGTAAATAGTTTGTATTTTATTTTTAATTATTTTGATTTGTTTTAGATGTATTTTTGTAGTGTTTAATGTAATTTCACATTTTAGTTTAGTTTTTTTTCTAGGGGGCTGTGGCATATATAGTTCATTGGGGACAAAGATGCGGAGTGCCTTTAAAAATCAAATATGTTTAAAAAAATATGTTTTGATACTCTAATGGTAATTTATTTGGGCAATAACTGTTTTTTTACATTTGAACATTTATTGAGAGGAATAAATAGGCTCCCAGCATTTCATATTATATGTTTAGTTTTTGTGTTTGAAGTTTTGTATTGTATGTATATCTGATGTGATATTTTACATGTGGAAGGTTTTGCAAATTCATTTTAAATTTGAAGACATTTCTATGTTTATGCACATGCATTTATGGCTTGCATTAATTGTTTAGAGAACTGATCTACTTTTTAATGTTCATTTTAATTTGTGACAACTGTGTTTAGTAAATTAAATTTAAAAACAATTCTAACTAATGAAATATGATATAATGAAATGTTTAACCCATAGAATTATGAAAACTAATTAAAAATATTTTAAGAATATAGCTTAATTTAAATCTAGTTTTATAATAAACAGAATTTTTATTTGTGCTGGATTTTGTATAATATAATATTAAAATTGCCTCATTAAGACTATATAGTGGTTTGTGCTGTTTTACTTCAAGTTATTTTTACTTATTTGTCCAATGTTTGTTGAGTTTGGAAGATTGGCATTCTTATTTTTGCCATCTAACTTTTGGCTTTGCTACACTAGCTTTTGATTTTTAGGGGTGTATGAATAGAAAACATGATATTAATTTTTGGCCTTCAGTTAAACAATTGGCTAGTACCTTTATCTCGAAGTAATGTAATTATTTTATAGGTTTTCAGGGTTGGCCCTTTTTTATTTGGAGTTGGTTTCTTTGTTTTGTATGTGCAGAATGCAGCTAGAAGTGTCAACACTTTGCCGGTTACATGCTGGCTATTTACTGAATGAAGTCTTTCTATTGGGTAATATCTTTAAACTTTAATTGTCTTGATTGTAATTTCGCAATTGCCATCCATGTAGAGCTGAAAATTGACAAAGGCATTTTACCGCTCCACACCCAGTATTAATCCTTTGGATTGGTAGAATACCATTCAAGCCAACCTGGAATGATTAAAAGCAAACCCTGACACATATTGTGTTCTCAGAAGAACTCTTCAGGTAGTTATAGCTCTGTCCAGACACAAGGGAGTATTCAGTGTAAGTCAAAAAATACCCTTTCAGGCTCTGAGAGTGCTGCCTAAATTATGAAAAAAAGGAGCTCTTGGTATTTCTCAAGTTTAAGCATAGTTCAGCTCATAATGTAGAGCATCCTATACTGCTATCAACATTTGAATCTTCTCACCTGCTTACTTGTTTGGATAGCAGAATTTATAAGCATAGGATTTGCACAGAAACCCATGTTGACCTAGAGAGTGACAAACACTTTTGGCATAGGCAACTAAATATATATAGACACACACACATATATATATATATATATATATATATATATATATATGTATATATAATATATTTTAAGTGGATTTCTGTTTTCAACAAATGAGAAGCCTAGACAGTAATTTCCTCAGTCACAATCCATTTTCATCAAATGATTAAACATTAAATGGGGCAATAACAAAAAAGCTAAATATCAAAATGCACAATCTAGTTTCATTCATACTATTTTTCAATCAGGTTTGAACCATTGAAAGTTAGGCAAAGGTTAAGATTCCGTACAACAAGCAGTTCATTATTAGTAGGAAATATCAAAATTCAAATTTACACCTCTGAAATAGATTTTTTTGAACAATAACATATACATTCCCCTCTAGACGAACCGATGAATACCATGAATAGGCTTCAATATTGTATTTATTTTAGCAGTACACTAAAGCGAGTAAGTGAATTAGGTAAAGAAATAAGAATCCTGTTTGATAAAAAAAAATTGCGTTTGTGAAAAATATTTCCAATTTCAGGTAACATAATCTAAAGTAAATCATTTGGTTGATGTTAAAAAGTATTATGAGCCAATGAAGCCATATCAGCTTCAAATTACATTTAAGAACACCTTAGCCTTCTGTCTGATAGCATGTTATCACTTGCATAGAGTAAATTGTATGACCATGGTACACCATATCTTGGAGCCAAAAAACGCCTCTAAAATTTGTCATTTCACCTGTTGTGTAGCCATTTTAGTTATAGCTTCATACATGTTATTTTAGCAAACTAGGCCTGCTGCTGTGCACTTTAACCTAGACATATTTTATTTACCTTTGTTTTATTAATTTAATAAAAGCCACATTTGCGGTCTTGCTTTATTTTCTCTATCTAGCTGTTCTTTGCCTAGGCCAGCACGGCGTTCTTAAACAAGACATTCCTTTCACTCTGTGCTTTTCTCAAGGGTGCAGTAATATAGGTTGCCGGCAAACGTGGTAATGCTTTGTCTCTAGTGTTCATAGAAACATACACACTCTTATGTGGGGATCCTTTCTTGGAACATCAGCTTTTTTATTATAAAAAGATGACTTTGACCCATGTACGTTAGAGGGAGATTCCAGCCAGAAGACCACAAATGTATGCTGATTGCTGAATGCTTCGCTACAGCTGCTTATGTAGACTACAAGGCTCTTGATCAGATATGAGGGGTGATGTCTTCTCAGGGGAACATGAAGGGCAGAACTAGAGCTTAATATGCTATTCTTCTGACATAGCCTAGGTAGGAATTTTAGTTTATGATTCTAGTGAAAATATGGTAGCATTTATTTTATACTTTACTCTCCTTGTCACAATTTAAATCC
This sequence comes from Pleurodeles waltl, assembly GCF_031143425.1. Classification (NCBI taxonomy): domain Eukaryota; kingdom Metazoa; phylum Chordata; class Amphibia; order Caudata; family Salamandridae; genus Pleurodeles; species Pleurodeles waltl. Next base: position 914,707,285 of record NC_090437.1, read on the forward strand.
TATCATGCTTCATCTTCCTAGTTATTGCAGTACATGCTTTATTATCTAAGATGCAGTTGCTTCATTAAAACCTTATAGAAATATATACTGCCTTTGATTGTCCGTGTATATGTGAGACTAATGTAACTGAGAGAAACGGATGTGATCTGAGTGACGACGATTTCCCTGAGGAATCAGTTGTGTCATGCGCTCGGCTGCCCAATCATCCTTGCTCTTGGGTGGAGATGAGGCACTGCTAGTTAGCCAGTGCAACATTCGTTGTTGAGGCTCATCCAGCCTATAGAACAGAACATTTGTATTCTTGTGTCACATTTCCAGCAGCTGATGGGAACTCAAATACATGTCTTCACTATACACCTGGAAACACACCTTCACAATACAGAGCATATGCATGTCTAGAAATACCTCTATCTTATCAAGAACATAATAATTGGCTTGATGGAACCCTACTCCATACAATTTTACATGTTCGGTTAGGTCCTCTAAGTATTGATGGTCCTACCTGGCCTTTATTGGCCACATATACACCTCACCCTGCTGCAGCGAACCTAACGGCAGATGAAGTCCGCCGCTTATATGCTGAGCTGACAGCAATATACAGATGATTAGTACAGTTTATAATGCAAACATTACATACAAACCCAGCACGTGCTGCTCCGGCACAGCCACATGCAGTAACGCCAGCCATTAATCTGTTGACTGTACATTCGATCATGGGTAAAGAACCCACCAAATTTTGTTTTGGTTAGCTCAAAAAATAAACGCACTGGAAGCAGTAGTTCCCCATACGGGACCTCAGGATAAGTATTGAATATTAAGTATGTGCTTGCCGTTTGGGATAGTTCCCACAATAGAAAACTGCAATACTTGGGGCACGGTATTTGCCAACCTCTATACTACCGCACACAGTATACCGACACTTGCCAATTTGCCAGAAGAGTTGAAACAAATTCAAGACAAATTCAGAGCTGCCCCGGCCCTGGACTTGGGGATGCACCTAATGGGCAATTTTGCAACAGTATCCTCAATTATAATAAGTAACCTTAAAGAGGAAGCGATTGCACTAGCACTGTGACTGCGCTCTGGGATGTTCCTCCACAGGATCAAGAACATGAGCTGCCAAAGATTATCGCTGAGAGCTACTCTAGCATTGGTCGAGATAGTCTGGGAGCCAGACCCACAAAACCACAGCTACAACATAAATCTAATAAAGATTTTACCAAGTAACCTCATAAGGGTACAAAGAAATGCTGGGATAAAAAACAACAAACACCTACAAAAGAAAGGGGAGAATCTCCGCAAACAGAGACCCCACAGAATAGATATCATCTCAGAAATAGAGACAGATTTCAATATACTGATACACGCCAATCTTGTTCCATTCAGGACTCACCAGAAAAATGCAGTGAGAGAGGTGGGCGGTGAGAGGGAAGAACTGAGTATGTAAAACCGAGACAGGAATCTCAGCGCTCAACAGAAGTTTCTTTTAAAAAAGAAGAGAAACTTCCCCAACAAAAACCCCAATGTAAAAAGAAAAAAGTGGCAGATGTTGCAGTTTGACATGGCACTCAAAAAAGGGCTCTATTGAAGAACAAGAAGTGGGCATTAGCGGTATTAGACAGAGCAGTAGAGGTCACAATAGTTCACCAGAATCTTCCAGAGCATCTGGAGGTGAAAGCAACTGATTAGTTCTTGCAAGTTAAAACTGTGGACATGCGTGTCTCCACGCCTGATAGGGTGCACAAAGTAATGTTACAGGTCGAAGGAGATATTGAACGCACAATCAACTCAATCTTTTGGGACTGCGTCGTAAATTTATATGATAGTAGAGTGGCTGAAATGAATTGGCCATCTGAATTTGTCTGTACTTGTCCATAAAGGGAAGATGTTATCAAACCTTCTTTCTCGCCCCTTGTTCCTGATGAGCTCACAGAATTCTACGCCATTGATTGTGAATTGGCACAGGCACCCGCATTATATCGCAGCCACGTAGGGTCAGACAAATGTTCCCCCTATCATTTAATTCCTATTAAAAATCAACCCGCAACCACAATCCCAGTATCCAATAAGACATGATGCTAAAGCACCCGTGAGGGAAATCCTCTCACAACTAGAGTACCAGGGCGTAATCGAAGCCTGTGTCTCACCAATGAATAATCCTTTAATCCCAGTAGCTAAACCAGACCATTGGTCAAGAATAGTCTTAGACTACAGACACTTACACAGTTATACATGCACATATGGTATGTAAAACTCACACAGCACAGCACTCATGAATAACATTGTGTGTAAAAAATACAAAACAATACTGGATATTTCCAAAGGTTTCTTCTGCCAAAACTTAGAGCCTGAGAGTAGGGACTTGACAAGTTTCAGCGTGGTAGGCTCCCAGAAAACATTCTGGTGTTTAGCCCAGGGTTACAAGAAAAGTCCAGGACTGTTCGCGGCTCGCGTGACTTCAATATTACATGACACTGAACCTGAAGCATTGTCCTATGTAGATGATATTTATCTCACGGATGATGAATTACTGCATCATCTAAGACGAGAAGCCTGCATTGTAGGATTTGCCGAATTCGGCTATAAATTAAATAAAAAAAAACTAACGAATAGCCTTCCTTAGTGTCCTGTTTTTGGGATACGAGCTATCAAGTGAAGTAAAGAGCCCAGTGCCACAATTCTTGGAAAAATGTGCCCAGTTACAACCTCTAAATATAATTTAAAAACTCCAATCCCTATTGGGTTTCTTAAATTTTGGCAGAACTTACATTATATGACTTAATATGGCCTGACTTTTCCAATATATTTTGGACAGTTGAACACACACACATTCTCAGAGTTTTGGAAACAGACAAGCCTGCAGCACAACACTTAGGCCCTCATTACACCCCTGGTGGGCGGTGATAAAGTGGCAGTATTACCGCCAACAGGCCAGCGGTGAAAAAAAATGGAATTATGACACTGGCGGAAACTGCTCACACAGACAGCCACTTTAACACACCGACCGCCACGGCGGTAGCAACAAGTACCACAGCGGTAACCGCCAACAGCCAGGCGGAAGACATTGTACCACCCACACTATTACAAGGTGCCTATCTACCACCTTTTCCAGGGCGGTACCAACAACATCAAAAGCACGGCTGAAACAGTGCACAGAAGGGAAACAACTCACCCCTGGACACTTAAGGAAGAACCACACCACCATGGAGCCCGAGTTGCAGGTGTTCCCCATGCTCGTCTATCTCCTTCTTCACCATGAATACCAATGCCAGCGAAGACAACCACGGTGAGTACTGCCGCCTAGCACACATGGGAGAGGGGAGGAAAAAGAGAGTGACATACACACGCAACACGCAACACCCCCACTCCCACCCCTAACACCATACACACAGATGCAGTAACATTACATATCCACCCTGTACCCCTCAGCAATAATGCAAGGACAAAAGTAATTGATTAAAATTAGTGTAATATGAAAAAATACAAAAAATACGTCCTTCAAAATCAAAACAGTATATACATATATACAAATGGAGGGACACTGCCCAGTCCACAATGTCCGTGGGCCACAGGGCCACATCACATAGGCCAAGGCCCCACTTGACTCCTGCAACAACACGGAGAGAACACTGCAGGGGCATCAGGTCGAAAATACACAGGTACCTCAGGGGGACAGGGAACGGGGGGCACCTCAGCTGGAAGACGGAACACCATCACTGGTCCTGGTGGGGGGCTACATGCCCATCACACTGTCCTGGGAAGTGCAGAGCCACAGTCTCTCAAATGGGTGGTCTTCCCACTGCTTGGTCCTGGGGAGTGCAAGGCCAGAGTCTCTAAAGTGGGTGGTCTGCCCACTGCTTGGTCCTGGGGAGTGCAAGGCCACAGTCTCTCAAGTGGGTGGTCTGCCAATTGCTTTGTCCTGGGGAGTGCAAGGCCACAGTCTCTCAAGTGGGTGGTCTGCCCAATGCTTGATCCCAGGGAGTGCAAGGCCACAGTCTCTCAAGTGGGTTGCTTCTCCACTGGTTCTGGAGGGGGCATTGTGCCCAATGTGCTTCATCCTGGCAAGGAGGGAGTGATGGATGCCTTCTTCTACTGGTTCTGGAGGGGGCTTTGTGCCCAGTGTGCTTCATCCTCGAAAGGAGGGGGTGAGTGGATGCCTTCTTCCACTGGTTCTGGAGCAGGCGTTGTGCCCTGTGATGCAGCACATGGGGAGTGCAAGGTCACAGTATCTCACCTGGATGTCAGACCCACAGGATTTGCATGGGCCAGGATGCACTACAGTCCATGGGGGCAGGACTACACACTGCCCGCCAGCGGTGATGGCTGCTCAGTGGTGGCAGTGGCGGGGCTGGTGTTGGGGATGCCAGTGGTGGGGGGAGGTTCCTGCCCGTCCCCTGCAACCTAGGACGGCTGCCCACTGGGGCTGCGGGCGGTGCTGTCACTGGTGGGGGGAGGCTCCTGCCCGTCCCTGCAGCCTTGGAAGGCTGCCCACTGGGCCTGCTGGCGGTGCTGGCAGTGGTGAGGAGAGGCTTCAGCCCGTCCCCTGCAGCCTCGGACGGCTGCCCACTCGGGCTCCGGCTGCTGACACTGCTGCAGGCAGTGATACTGGTGGCGGTGATGGTGGCGGGAATGCCCGTGGTGGGGGGAGGCTCCAACCCTTCCCCTGCAGCCTCGGACTGCTGAACTGCCATGGTTAGTGGTGGGGGCTCAGATTCAGTCCCTGCACCAGGCCTCCTGACCTTCCTGCCTGCAGGACAGGCCCCTTGCCCTTGCCCTTCCCAGCTTGTGGTGCATCTTTGTCCTTCACCTTGGCAGCTGGTGGTGCCTCCTTGCCCTTATTCTTCACAGCTGCCCTTGCCCTTCACAGCTGGTGGTGGCTCCTTGACCTTGCCCTTCATAGCTGGTGGTGCCTCCTTGTCCTTCCCTTTGGCAGCTGGTGCAGGCACACTGTCAGTGGTTATGGCTGCTTCCCTGGAGCCTCTCCCACCTGCAGCAGCAGCACTGTGACCGTGGACTGGGTGGCTGAGGTGCTAACCTGGGTTCTGACCACCCTGTCCTGACGTGAAGGACGGGGGGAAGGGGTAGGGAAGAGATCAACGGTGGAGAGGAAAAGCTTCTTAGGGACACTGTGGCGGGAAGAGGGTGAAGGTCTGATAGTGGAGGAAGAGGGAGTGGTTATAGGAAGTGTCAGTCTGCTGTGTTTGGGTGCAGGTGCATGGGCTGGATGCTGTTGTGAGGTGGATGGCTGTTAGTTGTCTGAGTGCTTGCATTTGTGTACTTTGAGAGGACGGCCACAGACACAGTGGAAAAGGACACAGGGGACGTGTGCATGGATGTGGGGGTGGTGACTGCCATTGACGGGTGTGTAGTGATAGGCGTGATGGTGATGGAAGTAGTGGATGAGGATGTAGTGCATGCAGGTGTGAGTGGAGACACTAGTGGGAGGGTGGAGTACGACGAGGAGGGGGGACACAGTGGAGGCACTGGATGTTGGTGTGTCTAATTCTGGATGGTGTTTGTGTGAGTGCCTGTGGGATGATGTGTGGTGCTTGTGTTTGCCTGAGCCACTCCTGTGTGTTGTCTTGGGTGCATGCTGGTCTGAATGTGTGCTTCGGATAGGTTGGGGTTCAGGGGAATGGGACTGGGTAGAGGAAGTTGGAGGGGGGAGGCTATATACAGGTACAATGGCTGCCATCAGGGAGGAGGCCAGAGCCTGCATTGATCTCTGTTGGGCCGCCACGCCAGAGTGAATGCCCACCAGGAATGTATTTGTTTGTTGCAAATGGCCTGCCAACCCCTGGATGGAATTCACTATGGTTGACTGCCATAGGTCAATAGCCTCCTCACTCAGGGAAGCAGGGCTGACTGGGGCAGGGCCTGAGGTGCCTGGGGCGAAGGAGATGCCCACCCTCCTTGGTGAGCGGGCACGGGAAACTCGCTGAGGGGCTGCTGGGAGAGCAGTGCTGGTACGGGGGTGGCGGCTGTACCTGTAGTTGGGGTGTGCACAGAGGTGTTTACCACCGGCAAGGAGCTTCTATCAGAGGAGGTATCACTGTCAGGACTGTCCCCTCCTGTCTCCACTGTGGTGCTCCCCTCGCCCTCCATCCCACTGGTGCCCTCACCGTCGGTGGATTCGGCCACCTGGGCCATGTGAGATGCAGCTCCCTCTGTCGCCGGTGCCTCTGCTCCTCCACCAGATGATGCTAATGCACACAAGGACAGGGTGACAAAAAGGGGGGGAGACAAAGGATACACTTGGTCAATGGCTGCACCATCACCACAGTTGGTGTATACAGCACACTCACACAGGGAACAGGCCTACACACTATGCAGTGTACTACAAGTCACAATGCTTGTCACCATCCCTAGGACAGGCATACCTAAGGCCAATAGCAGCATACCTGAGACCCACAGACCCCTGCCCAGTAGTGGAGGCCTACTAGCTTGGTTGGAGGACTTTCACATTAGAACCCTGCCCAACATGGGGCCTACCATGCAAAGTCCTGCCTGGCCTAGGGGCACCCACAGGCCCACATCCCCCACATGGAGACCACTCCACCACGGCCAACTGTACTCACCCCTTTGTGGCTGCTGTGATGCCCTCAAGAGCCCATCCAGCTCCCGATAGGCCACTGTAGTATGTGGAATATCAGGGGGGTCAGGGTTCGATGTGCACCCTTTCCTCATTGGGAGGCCATCCCCAGCTGGGCCTCCACCATCTTGCGTGCCCAGCATCTCAGGTCCTCCCACCATTTGCGACAGTGGGTGCTCTGCCTACCGTAGACCCCCAAGGTCCGCACCTCCTTGGCGATGGCACGCCATATAACCTTTTTCTGATGGGCGCTGACCTGCAGACAAATAAACATAGAAAAAGATATCAGCCATACCGTCCGGCCTCTTACACTCATATCCCTCACATCCACTTATGCACAGACATTGCCCACCAAACATGCAGCAAGCTGCCCAGGACCCTTCCCCCCTCTTATACAAGGCCCTCACACACAGCACTCCATGCATTCAAGCCCCATGCATCGTGCTGACAGTCTACTCACCTGTTGGTCCCCATCAACCAGTCTCTCCAACTCCGTAGCGGTGAAGGCAGGGGCCCTTTCCCCAGTGACACGAGCCATGGTCGGTTAAAGACACAGGTCACAGCAGCCAGCAGCACTTGCAGTGTAGGTCCTCTCCTGATGAAGGTCAGGTAGCGAGTGAGAGAACAGATAGAAAATGGCGGTCACGTCCGTGGCCGTGCGTACCGTCACCTCCGGCGTACATCACCATTGGCCACTGTAACCCATAGGGCCCATAGACAACCAATGAGGAGTTGCACAGTGGTACTCGACTACCTCCCGCAACGGTGCACAATGTCAGCAGCATTACCTCATTTCCACCTGTCCATCCACACAGGACAGGCGGACGCCATTTCGGGGGGGCAGGATATGGCACCTAACTGCATCACAGTACACATAGGTACCCTTTGGGCCTATCCAACAAGACAGAGATTCAGTCACAACAGACAATGCAGTGTACAGGTTGGAAATGCGTAATACTGACCAGATGCTCATTGTTTTGCCCCCTAGATTGCAACCTCTGCAGATGAATAGGAGATGGAGACATCCCCCCATGTACAGACCGCTGGTGGACTTGGCAACAATGGAGGACAGGCACATTATTCTCACCTACAGACTTGACAGGGCCACAATCCAAGAGCTGTGTGCTCAATTGGAGTCAGTGCTGATATCTGCTATCCGTCACCCCACTGGGATCCCCCCTCTTGTGCAGGTGCTTTCTGTGCTCCACTTCTTGGCATCTGGTTCTTTCCTAGTGACAGAGGGCTTGGCAGCAGGAATGTCACACATGCACAGCTTCATTGTTTTCCCCCAGGTGGAGGATGTGGCCACAGTGAAATCTGACTTCTATGCAATGGGACACATCTCCAACATTATTGGGGCAATTGATAGTACACATATTGACTTTGCCCCCCCACCCCTGGAGAAATGAACAGGTGTTCAGAAATCGAAAGAGCATTCACTCAATGAATGTTGAGATAGTGTGCCTGGTGGACCAGTACACCTCCCATGTCAATGAAAAGTATCCTGGCTCTGTGCATGATGCCTTTATCCTGAGAAATAGCAACATCCCATATGTGATGGCTCAACTCCAGAGGCACCGGGTATGGCTTATATGTGAGCCCATGGTTCCAAGCCAGTACATGTTGGTGTATGGGTATGGGTTTGGTCCAAAGGGTTAGTGTTTGGCTAACAGGTATCCCTCAATATTTGCAGGTGACTCTGGTTAGCCCAACCTCTCATGGCTACTGAACCCAGTGAGGAATCCCAGGACAAGGGCAGACAAACTTTACAATGAGGCACATGGGCGAACAAGAAGGATTATAGAGAGGACATTCAGCCTCCTCAAGGCCAGGTTTCGGTGCCTCCATCTAACAGGTGGTTCCCTGTGCTACTCTCCCAAGAAGGTCTGCCAGATCATCATGGCATGTTGTATGTTGCACAACCTTGCCTTCTGTCACCAGGTGCCTTTTCTGCAGGAGGATGAGGCTGGAGAGGGCGTGTGGCAGCACTGGACCCTGTGGACAGTGACGAAGAGGAGCCAGAGAGATGAGGATGAGGAGAACAGAACAGCAACCATACGACAGTACTTCCAGTGACACACAGGTAAGACACTGTAACTTCACCTTCCATTGACAGTTTTGTGTTGGATATTGTCACTGAAAGGCTGATTTTCCCACTACTATGGCCACTTACTGTACCCTTTGGAATGTCTATTTTCAGATATCTGTGCCTCACTCTGGCTCCTGGTATGTTGACTACAGCCAACTACAGGTCATACCTATGTATACATTACTGTACAGTTGAATTGCAATGTTTACAGCTTGTTAAATAAATACATAGTTCAATCAATTGACAGACTCCATACTTATATTTTTTTACAAGGGTGTTTATTTATGTGCTAAGAAGTGGAGGGGGTATTGCAGTGGGCTGGGGTGGTGGTGGAGGAGAGTCCTGGGTAACGTTCCAGTCTATTTGTATCACAGGTGCACTGTCCAAGGTGGCATAGGAAGTGGAGAAAAGGCAGTTCAAGGTGGACAGGGTGACAAAGTGGGACACAAAGGTGACATTTAGGAGAGTCATATTTCCTGGCGGGGTCTTGGCAATATTCTCTGGCGTCTGTCTGGATCGCAAGGACTGTTTGCAGGGGGGTTCTCCTTCTGCAGGGCCTCCTGTCCACTAGCATCAACAGAGGTGGAAGGCTGTTCATTGGTTTGGCTAGTGTCAGGGGCCCGTTGGTGTGGCACTGCCTCCCTCATGTTGTTGCCCATGTCTGCAAGTACCCCTGCAATGGTGACCAGGGTGGTGTGGTTGTCCCTCAGGTATTCCCTGATCCCCAGGTACTGTCCCTCCTGCAGCCGCTAGATCTCCTGCAACTTGGCCAGTATCTGGCCCATTGTCTCCTGGGAATGGTGGTATGCTCCCAGGATGTTGGTGAGTGACTCGTAGAGAGTCGATTCCCTGGGTCTGTAGTCCCCTTGTGGCACAGCAGTCTTCCCAGCTTCCCTGTTGTCTTCTGCCTCTGTTCCCTGGACCGTGTGCCCACTTCCACTAACCCCAGGTCTCTGATCGTCCTGTGGTTGTGGGGTGGCCTGGGGTTCCTGTAGTGGTGGACACACTGTTGATTGCCGTGTCCTGGGGACAGTGATATTGGTACGCTGGCTGGGTGATGTGTTGGTGTTTCCTGAGGGGGGAGGCTATGTGGTGGTATGGGACTGTGCCCGGGTAACCGACAGTCCAGAGGTCCCTGGTGGGCAAAGTTGGTCATCCTGATCCAGGCATGCAGAGCTGCTGTTATCACTGTGGGCCTCTTCTGGGGGGAGACTGGATGTTGCTGGCACCTCCTCTCCAGTGACTTTGGGTGGGGACCTGTGGGGATGTAAATACAGTGTTATTGTTTCTGCGTGTGCCATCTTGTGCGTGAGTGTGTTGTCCTCTATGGTTGTTACTGCCCTGGCATCTTAAGCTTGTGTGAGTGGTGATTTGATGGTCTAGGTGAGTGTCTCAATTGTGCATTCTTTGGTGATGGGTGTCCATGCAGGTCTGTGATCGGTGTCCATGCATTGGTGTTGCATGCAGGGCTTTGTTGTGGGAGGGGTGGGTTGTGATGGTGGGGTGTATGGGAGGTAGTGGAGTGATGGGAGTGAGGGTGAGGTTGGGGTATGTGATGGCATGAAGGTAGGGGGGTTGAAAGTAGTAAAGATTTGACTTACCACAGCCCAGTTCTCCTGCTACTCCTGCCATGCCCTCAGGATGCAGTATTGGCAAGACTTGCTCCTCTGATGTTGCTGGTTGAGGGGGAGGGGATAGTGGGCCACTGTCAGTCCTCTGTACTGCTATCTGGTGTCTTGCTACCACGGAAGGTACCTTCCCCCGTAGGTCGTTCCACTTCTTCCTGATGTCATCCCTTGTTCTTGGGTGCTGTCCCACAGCGTTGACCCTGGCCACGATCCTTGCCCATAGCTCCATCTTACTGGCAATGGATGTCTGCTGCACCTGTGATCCGAATAGCCGTGGCTCTAACAGTATGATTTCCTCCACAATGACCCTTAGCTCATCCTCTGAGAACCTGGGGTGTCTTTGTGGTGCCATGGGTGTAGTGTGTGTGGTGTGTGTGAGGGTGTGTGGGGTGATGTGTTGGGGTGTGTGCTGTAAGGTACGTGGATGGTGTACGGGTGATGGGGTTTTGTGGATCTGGTTCTGTGGGTGCTGTTGGTCTGTCTCTCTCAGTTGGCAATATTTTTGAGTTGTAAGGGGTTGTGGGTAGTGTGTGTGTTTTATAGTGGTGTGGGTGTGTGGGTGTGATGTGTGTATGTGCGTCAGGTGTGTGTAGTTTGAATGGTCCAATGTAGTGTTGTTTTGTTAGGTTGTGTGTATTTTAAGCGCTGTGGTATGTTCTGCCAATGGTTTACCGTGGTTGAATGTCCGCCGTGGAGATTCGTGGGTCATAATGGTATGGGCGTAGTTCTGTTGGTGTAACGGTGTGGGTTTGGATGCCGCCAGTTTATCATTGACCTTTGGTCTGGCGGACTTGTGTTTGTGTCTGTATAGTGATGGATTGCTATGTGTAGGTCATAATATGGGTAGCGGTAAACAGACGCGGCAATGGTATGTTGGCGGCAGTCGGCATGGCAGAAAGCGGGACTTACCGCCAATATCATAGTGAGGGCCTCAGACACAAGGGACAACAAAAAGCATCTGGTCATCAGAGTAATTGCTGGTGCCATTGGTTTCACCTATGTAACTTTCAGTAAGGGTGAGACAGTCCCAACAGCATACAAATCACATTTGTATTCAGCAACTGAACAACTTTTTACTCCCACTGAAAAAATTCTCACTGTTGTTCAGATGGCTGTCTTTAAAGAAAGACCACTTGCCCAGGGGAAACGCATTATTGTCATATCTCTAATTCCATCTCTTGAGGCTGTACCCAAAGCTAGCATTCCAAAAGCTAAAGCATTACATCCACGTTGGTTTCAATCAGCAACATCTTTGACAGCCACTGATGTTGACTACATTTTCGATCCAAAATTACAAACTCAAGAATTTTTGCAATATGATCTTGAATACTCTGTTCCGGCAAATAAACTACCTATTGATCAATATCAAAGAGTCATGTACACCGATGGCTCAGCACAACCTGCTATAGGCACAAAACATCAATATTCCGCTGCTTGCGCAGTCGTAAGTGGCTACAAGGAGGATAATACATTTTATCCCCATCATACATTCACGCAAACCCTAGGTGATTGCACAGCACAATTAGCAGAGCTAAAGGCTCTGGTGATGGCACTGGAACACACCGATACTGCACAGCTAACACTGAATTTCTGTGATTTGGAGTACTGTGTCCAGTACTTCAATGAATACCTGCATTGCTGGCGCAAGAATGGCTTCAGAGATTCTAAAGACAACACCATCAAACACAGACTTGTGTGGGGGAAAGTAGTGGATCTGAAGGAAATGCTACCAAGCGTCCATGTTGTACATAGACTTGTATACCAGCACGTTGGAATACACGTTGCTGGAAATACACTGACTGATAAAGCAGCCAAATCTGCAGTAGCTACGGCTGCTGATGCGGCAGTAACTCATTCTGGAACAAAACCGGACAATCGCATACAGGCTGACGTGAAAGCTTCGGCTGAAGGCATGCCCTTTCCAAAAGCATTTCCTGTACAATATTCTTACCGAATGGGAGGCTTCCTTGACGCTGAAGTGAAAATACTAGGTGTGGGAGTTCGAGTAATTCCCAACAAAGACATAAGACCAGAATTGATTAAAGCAGGGCATGAGGGGGTTGCATCTGCCCATGCTGGTGTGGCACGCTACAATATAATTATTACAAGCACGTTACTGGTGGCTAGGTCTATACAAACATACCAAACAGTGGGGGTCATCACGACATTGGCGGGCGGCTACGGCCGCCCGCCAAGCGGTAACCGCTGTGCGGCTGCCAATGCGGCTGCACTCCCGCGGCCCCCATTAAGACATTCCCGCTGGGCCGGCGGGAATGAGGCCACAACATAGGAGCCGGCTCCTAATGGAGTCGGCGGTGTTGCCGACCGTGCGACGGGTGCAGTTGCACCCATCGCGCTTTTCACTGTCTGCTATGCAGACAGTGAAAAGCTGGCCGGGGCCTTGTTAGGGGGCCCCAGAACACCCCTTACCGCCAGCCTCTTCCTGGCGGTGCAAACCGCCAGAAACAGGCTGGCGGTAGTGGGGGTCATAATCCCCAGGGCAGCGCTGCCCTGGCGGATTACATCCGCCGGGGCCATTGTGGCGGTAAACCGCCGGCCCTGGCGGTGCGACCACGGCACTACCGCCGCGGTCAAATTACGCCGGGAGGCACCGCCAAACTGTTGGAAGGGCTCCTGTCATTCTGGAACTGCGGTTATAATACCGCCAGGGTCATAATGACCACCTATATGTCCTTTGTCGTGACATCTGCCAACAAATTAAGGGCTCCACTGTCAAACGCCCACCACAGACACCCCTCGTGATTTCAAACAAACCATTACAATGTGTGCACTTGGACCATTGTGGTCCCCAAACACTGGATACTGCATACAAATACATTTTAGTCGCTGTTCACTCTTGCTCCAGATTTCTATAGGTGTGGACACAATGCTCACCTGACGCTCAGACTGTTACTAAAGAGTTGCAAGTCTTTATTGGCACATATGCAGTTGCAGCTTTCCACTCGGACTAGGGCCCTGCTTTTGTCCTCAAGGGCATTCAGGGATGTCACGGCTTCGTTAGGGGTCCAACTCCATTACTCGGCTCCATTTCATCCCAAGGGAAGTAGTGTCGTGGAGCGACAAAACCATGATTTAAAGTAGTCTTTAACAGCCAGGGTATTAGGTACCGGTCATAGTTGGCTTAATTACCTGTATGGAGTCCAGAGAGCACTTAATAATCTCCCTAGAAGGTCCCTGGGGTCGTACTTCATACGAGTGCCTGTTTGAACTCAAAAGCATGTTCCTGATCTTAATGATCAAGGCGTGGAGGTGGCAGAAACACCTTTTGACATAAATGAATGTGTCACTCTCTTGCAGGAATTACAACAGTTCTGTGATGACAACGCTTCTGCCAGTGCTGCTTACACAGGAATTAAAGATCTACCAATAATATCCACAGGCTGGATTCCAAAAGTTGGGGATTTAGCATGTGAAAAAGTTGCTGTGAAAAAGCAGTTTGGTCCTTCTTATCTACTGGGAATACACGGTAAAAGAATTGTCATTCTACCACCGTTGGCTGGTGTTAAAGAAAATCGCTTTGTATTGATCGACAATGTCAAGTTACACCATGTGGCCTATACTGCACAGCAGACCAAGAGGAGCAGCCAGTAGTTCCTGAATCCCTCTCACTACTGGTCAAGATGTCCCTCTACAAGTTTTGAATAGAAAATCTGAAACCTCTCTGAGCTTGGGGAGGGTGGAAAATGATCTTGCTTTAGTTCCAATAACATCTGTTAGAACAAACGATATAGAACTTACTGATCAATTTGACACAACTTCAAAACAGATGGACGGCGTAATTTACAGTGAACCACCGTGGGAGACCCCTACCAGTTATCCTCCTACAAATACAGCTCCAGCGTTTGCATGAACTGCTTCTGGATACTTTGCCAACATCAACAACACTTTCTCAGACTCATTTGCCTCTTCTACATCTGAACTGCCAAAAACACATAAGCTGATAAATTGGCTTAAAACACATTATTTAATTTCCCCATAGAACTATCTGTGGCTTTCCTTGACTGTATGAGCTTCCCTCCTTAATATTGGCTTTGTCATTACTGTAGGAAGGTAGCCTCTTTCTAGCATTAGGACCCCCACTTTTGGCCTGTTTGTGAGTATATGTCAGAGTGTTTTTACTTTCTCACTGTGATCATGCTAGCCAGGACCCCAGTGCTCATAGTGAAAACCTTATTTGTCAGTGTGTTTTATATGTCTCACTGGGACCCTGCTAGCCAGGACCCCAGTGCTCATAGTTTGTGGCCTGTATGTGTATCCCTGTGTAGTGCCTAACTGTGTCACTGAGGCTCTGCTAATCAGAACCTCAGTGCTTATGCTCTCTCTGTCTTTAAAATTGCCACTATGGGCTAGTGACCATTTTCACCAATTCTAATTGGCACACTGGAACACCCTTATAATTCCTTAGTATATGGTACCAAGGAATCCAGGGTTTTGGGGTTCCAGGAGATGCTTACGGGCGGGAGCATTTCTTTTGCCACCCATAGGGAGCTCAGACAATTCTTACACAAGTCTGCCACTGCAGCCTGAGTGAAATAATGTCCACGTTTTACAGCCATTTTACACTGCACTTAAGTAACTTATAAGTCACCTAAATATCTAACCCTCACTTGGTGAAGGTTAGGTGCAAAGTTACTAAGTGTGCGGGTACCCTGGCACTAGCCAAGGTGCCCCCACATAGTTCAGGGCAATTTCCTCAGACTTTGTGAGTGCGGGGACACCATTACACGTGTGCACTACATATAGGTCAATACCTATATGTAGCTTCACAATGGTAACTCCGAATATGGCCATGTGACATGTCTAAGATCATAGAATTGTCCCCCCATGCCAAATCTGGTATTGGGGTGCCAATCCCATGCATCCCCGGGGCTCCAGTATGGACCCCGGGTACTGCCAAACCAGCTCTCTGGGGTTTTCTCTGCAGCTACCGCTACTGCCAACCCACAGACAGGCTTCTGCCATCCTGGGGTCTGGGCAGCCCAGTCCCAGGAAGGCAGAACAAAGGATTTCCTCTGAGAGAGGGTGTTACACCCTCTCCGTTTGGAAATAGGTGTTAAGGGCCTGAGAGGAGTAGCCTCTCCAGGCAGCTGGGAATGCATTGAAGGGCACAGATGGTACCCTGCATCCATAAACCAGTCTACACCCGTTCAGGGAACCCCCAGCCCTGCTCTGTTGTGAAACTGGACAAAGGAAAGGGGAGTGACCACTCCCTGCCCATCACCAACCCAGGGGTGGTGCCCAGAGCTCCTACAGTGTGTCCCAGACCTCTGGCATCTTGAATGAGGAGATGTGTGGGCACAATGGAGACCTCTGAGTGGCCAGTGCCAGCAGGTGACGTCAGAGATCCCTCCTGATAGGTGCTTACCTCTCTAGGTGGCCAATCCTCTTCTGAGGGCTATTTAGGGTCTCTCCTCTAGGCCTTTCCTCAGATAATGATTTGCAAGAGCTCACCAGAGTTCCTCTGCATCTCCTTCTTCAACTTCTGCCAAGGATTGACCGCTGACTGTTCCAGGATGCCTGAAAAACTGCAACAAAGTAGCAAGAAGACTACCAGCGACATTGTAGCGCCTAATCCTGCCAGCTTTCTCTACTGTTTCCTGGTGGTGCATGCTCTGGGAGCTGCCTGCCTTCACCCTGCACTGAAACCCAAGAAGAAATCTCCTGTGAGTTGACGGAATCTTCCCCCTGCTAATGCAGGCACCAAACTTCAGCTTCATTGGTCCTCTGGGTCCCCTCTCATCGTGATGAGCGTGGTCCCTGGAACACAGGTGCTGAATCCAAGTGACCCCGACAGTCCAGTGGTCCATCTGTCCAAATTTGGAGGAAGTAAGTCCTTGCCTCCCCTCGCAAGACAGTAATCCTGTGTACTGCGTGAGCTGCAGCTGCTAGGGCTTCTGTGCACTTTTGCAAGGAATCCTTTGTGCACAGCCTAGTCCAGATCCCCAGCACTCCATCCTGCATTGCTCAACTCGCTGAGTTGACCACCAGCTTCGTGGACCCTCCTTTGTAGTCTTGAGACCACCGCTGTGCTCAGTTTTCTTGAACCCATGTTCAAGTACTTCTGCGGGTGCTGCCTTCTTATGCTTGGGCTATCAGTGTTGCAGAGGGCCCCCTCTGTCTCCTCTTCCAAGTGGCGACCTCCTGGTCCTACCAGGTCCCGGGCAGCACCCATTTTCTTCAACCCTGACCTTTGCAACTAGCAAGGCTTGTTTGTGGTCTTTCTCCAAAGTAACAACTCTACATCCTCCAGCACTCCATGGGATATCTTCTGTGTAAAGGATAAGTTCCTGGCACCTCCTATTGTTGCAGAATCTTCACTTTTTCCACCCATAAGCAGCCATTTTGAACCTTCATCCGGGGTTTAGTGGGCTCCTGCCCCACTGGATACTTTCATGACTCTTGGACTTGGTTCCCTTCCTTTGCAGGTCCTCAGGTCCAGAAGTCCGCCTTCAGTGCTTTGCAGTCGGTTGTTGTCTTTGCATAATCTCCTATCACAACTTTAGTGTGTTTCTGGGTAAGTAGGGTCACTTCACTCCTACTTTTCAGTGTCTTGGGGTGGGGTATCTTGGACACCCTTAGTGTTTTCTTACACTCCCAGCAACCCTCTACACACTACACTAGGCAAGGGGTCCCTAAGTGGTTCACATTCCACTTTCTTAGTATATGGCTTGTGTTGCCCCTAGGCCTATTGCATCCTATTGTATTCTACAGAGTTTGCACTACTTTTCTAACTGTTTACTTATCTAATTTTGGTTTGTGTGTATATTTTGTGTATTTTACTTACCTCCTAAGGAAGTATATCCTCCGAGATATTTCTGACACATTGTCACTAAAATAAAGTACCTTTATTTTTAGTAACTCTGAGTATTTTGATTCTTATGATATAGTGCTATATGATATAAGGGGTATAGTAGGAGCTTTGCATGTCTCCTAGTTCAGCCATAGCTGCACTGCTATAGCTACCTCTATCAGCCTAAGCTGCTAGAACGCTACTAATCTACTAATAAGGGATAACTGGACCTGGCACAAGGTGTAAGTACCATCAGGTACTCACTATAAGCCAGGCCAGCCTTTTCTTCCTGACAGATCAACAGTTGAACTGGGGATGAGGTCCTAAAACCCAATTTTTCCTCTCACAAGGTCCTCGGAGACTTGTCTTTCGTGAACATTTCCGGTATACCAATTCCTGATGGGATTGTTTGGGATAAGGTTTTATTTGATATATACAGCCCCACGGAGGTCATTCAAATACAATATGTGTTTAAACTTTCAATGAACGATGTAATAATACCCGAAGTTGTTTCTGATGACTGGGATGTGAAAACAGTTGATTCTATGATGACTGAACTGTAGTATTTCACTGTATTTGAAAGTGAAGATGTTTATCTATATAAAGAGAATTATGGTGACATGTTTTACCATAGTTTTATGGACACCATTTCATTCACAGAGCAAGTACTCCAAAAGCAATTTACACACAATGGGAACATTGTTGAACTCCACCACAAGGGATTTCTAAAACATATCCTGAAAAATGAGCAAATTTTTATGGGCAAAATGTTAAAATGTTTCAAATTGTCATTGATGGAAAATGTACATATATTATTGACAGATGCAAAATGTATTCATTCTGATTCCTTTGTTTCCCAGTTGGCTATAGAAGGCTATGAATATTGGTTGAAGTCGACTGACTTAAAAAGTGTGTGGGAAACAAGAAATTGGCAAACAAGTGGGGAGGAAGCTTTATTTAGAGCCTGCCTGATACCTGTTCAAATTATATTTTTAAATAAAACAGTGCAACAGACAGGTTGTTTAGGCTTAGCAAAGATTAAGGAATTGAATGCGGCCAGTATTCCTGCCCCTGCAATATTTTACAAATGACAAAAGTGTGTAAATGAAACTGAAGATAAGCTTGATTAATGGGTTCAGAATGGCATGTTTAATGCCTTGACTGTCGCATCCTGGCGGGTGATTATTGTGGCCAATAGATACCAATGGGTGTCATAAACGTTTTATAAACTCCACCGGGGGTTTTAGAACAAGTAGGCCAGACCCTCACTATGCGTCATCCGAACATGCGGGAATAGTAACAACATACAGTGTAGAGAAATTATGCCAGCAATGGTTGAAGACTTCCTCACTAGATGCTGTTACAGAACACCTCAGTCTCCTGTCTAATAACACTGACTTACAGGATTTCCTGTTAGGCCCCAGAAAACAACGCAGAAAACGCTTCTTACATGCAGTCTAGAATGAAATTTGGAAGCTTTCCCAACAAGAAGCTGCTGCCCGGTTACGGCAAAAAGATCAGGAAAACTTACAGAAGGCATTAGCTGTTGCAGATAATGGGATTAATACCCTATCCGGCCGGATATATACCTTAAGCAACTTTGTTTCTTCTGCAATAGACATAATACAAAGTGATATGTCTTCTTTACACCATGGACAGAGTCAGCTAAGGACCATTATGCTGTTGGGTTGGACACTACAAAAATTGAAGGCAGGCCGCGTTCCCTGGCAACACATTAGCGCAAGGGATTTATTTTCCACATTTAATTTAACACGACAACAACAACTAATGGCTAAAAAAAAGTCACTTATGTCATGTTAAATATTAAAAAGTTAGAAAAGTTGCCTTTTATGGTGGCCAAAATACCATATGCTGAGTGTTTAATACACAGGGCTCTTGATCTGCCTATTTCAACACTTCAATTCACATCCTGCTCAAAACACATTCCAATAGGCAGATATGAAAGGCTAGGAGATAGTTACATCCATGAGGTGTGGGAGCTACCCTTCTCGTACAAATGTCTCAGTGGCATGAAAGAGGTCTTTCTTAGCGGTAGTGAATGCAAGACGTCAATCAGCCATTCAATGGTTTTTAAACAGCTGTCCTTGCATGTGGGGTGGGGTGCATTTGGCAGCAAACTTGCCTTGTTATCTGAACGGAGTTCCAGTCCCCTTGATTAGACCTGCATTCCAGGTGCTCTCAAATAGCAGCTATGTTCTCCTCAATAGTGAAAACTGTTGTGGTATGCGAGCAAGAATAGCTTATGTTGTTTCGGTTTCTAAGATTGTTACATGCTGCGGGAACATACTTTTTTCTGCCACAAGACAGAGGGAAGTAGCAGAGATTTGGCCCCATATCACTATTTCAAAAGTGAATTTTGACAAGTTGAACAGACTTCCAAAAACATGTGGCACTCACATCTGGACGCAAGACCTATGCATTTGAGGTGTCAAGGTCAACAGCAGAGATACAGTCCCTTTTCAGTACTAACTTTCTGAGACACTTTGGTGAGTTTGTGGGACAATATTTAATGCGTCCAGTACTACTGGAATCCAAAATTTCTTCAAGGCTGTTGGTTCTGCTTTAGTTCACACCTGCTCCTTTATACTCGGCTTAATACCCTCAGCCATTCACTCAATTTTCTCCAGTATTTTCGGGGGATTTCCAATAACTTTGGCTATAAGAGGTGGCATATTGCTACTTTTTCTTCGTAATGGCTGTCCTGCCGCAACAAGGATGACTGAAAATGCTCCAAGCAGTGCAGCTGCGTCATGAACGTATGATGCAGTACTTTGGAGCAACACTTCTGGAGCAATTGGAGTGTGACTGGTCTCTGTCATTCAGACCAGTTTTCAATTGTGTGCAGCCTGTGTTTCGGTGCCTCTGGTACTCGTTCAAACATGCACTAAAAGTTTGTCTTTCTACGCGCTGCTTGCTTTCATTGGACACTGATTTGTTGATGTTCTCGCTGAGGGCTCATTAACAGACATGCGCGTTGAGGGTGTGTTTGTTACGGGAAGCTGCTTATGAGTTGCCCTACATGAAGGATGCAGCTCTAAACTCACTGGTGGGCACACCACAGAATGTTGCTGCCTTGGCTGGAGCTCAGGATTTGGAACACGAATGCTGCCTGGTTTTCCTTGGCAATGAAATTCAGACATAACCACCTGCTGAAGTGGAAGATTTCCTGTCTTCAATTATCCTGGATTCGATTGGCAACTTCCAAAATAACTCTGACTATTGTAATTTGGCCTTTTTATGCCACAGTTACCATTTTAAATTTTTATTTTTACACATGCTCAAGTGTCTTTTTAACTTGTCATTATTGACATTCTTATATATATATATATAGGCCTTAAGTTGAAGTTTAGTAGCTTTCATACATAATTAGGCTTTGAACCACCTTTGAAACAGCAAGGGGAGGGTGTTGTGTAGCCAATTTAGTTATAGCTTCATACATGTTATTTTAGCAAACTAGGCCTGCCGCTGTGCACTTATCCTAGACATATTTTATTTAGCTTTGTTTTATTATTTTAATAAAATCCACATTTGCGGTCTTGTTTTATTTTCTCTATCTAGCTGTTCTTTTGCCTAAGCCAGCACTGTGTTCTTAAAAAAGACATTTCTTTCACTCTGTGCTTTTCTCAAGTCTACAGTAAGATAGGTCGTCGGCAAACGTGGTAACGCTTTGTCTCTAGTGTTCATAGAAACATACACACTCTTATATAGGGATCCTTTCTTCGAACATCAGCTGTTTTATTATGAAAACACTACTTTGACCCATGTATGTTAGAGGGAGATTCCAGCCAGATGATCATGACTGTATGCTGACTGCTGAACACTTCGTTACAGCTGCTTATGTAGACTACAAGTTTCTTGCTTAGGAATGAGGGATGACTTCTTCCCAGGGGAACCTGAAGGGCAGAACTAGAGCTTAACATGCTGTGCTCTAACATAGTCCAGGTAGGAATTACTTGAATGATTCTAGTGACACTATGGTAGCACTATTTTTATGCTTTACTCTCCTTGTCACAATTTTAATCCTGTCATGCTTCATCGTCCTAGTTATTGCAGCACATGCTTTAAAAAAAAAAAAATCATCCAAAACTCTGGTGCGGACAGAAGAGGGAAGGATATAATCATAGGATCACCTCCTATCTCTACCTACCCACTTCCCAACCATTGCTTAAACGGCTTCCAAAATCTGATCCTCTTACAATCTTTATTACAGTCAAACTTATGATAGTAAATTAAAGAGTTTTTCCATTCGTTAAAGGTAGGGGGGACAGGACTGATCCATTTTCTACAAATCTCCCTTCTCGCCACCAACATCATAGAAAACACCAGTTTAGCTCCATCTCTACCCACCTTCCGTGTCTCATCTGAGCAACCAAACATCACAGTTGAAGGTCTTAACTTTGGGCTTGAGGGAAGAATGTCATTAACTGCATCCCCTACCTCTTGCCAAAACGTACGAAGTAAAGGGCAGTCAAAAAACATATGTAAATCATCAGCTGATGCAGAACCACACTTATTACATCTCACCACATTTTCTTGTCTCAACCTGGACAATTTTTTAGGAGTCCAAAAGGATCTGTGGATAGAGAATAGATGATTTCTCCTTAACGTAGCAGGTTTAACCGTGTTATACAAAAGTGTAGTAGAAACTTGCCAAAGGTCTTTAAGCTGCAGCTCCGGCAAGCACTCCCTCCAATTTTCTTCCGGAAAGGTTAAATTCCCCATCCACGATATCCAACATCAGTCGATCCCATTTCACCACTTCCTTCTTCATCGAGGTATCCATCTGCATCTAGTCCACCAGTCCATTAGTACTTCCCACTTCCTCTGCTACATTCCCAACCCAGGACTTCATCTGAAGATATTTGAACTTAGACAGCACTCCTCCTACCTCAATGTTAAGATTATCAAAATCTCTAAGTTCACCATTATAACAAAGATGTTTCCAATGCAACAAACCTGCCTCTTTCAGGGGAATAGGAGTCCCAAATCGGCACATATTCATTATAATATGAAAACTTCATAATATTTCTCACATCATACCACAACACTGCCCAATCATATAAGATCTTAAATCAACTTTTTTTGAAGAACTTCGGATCCCCTAATTTATACAAAAAACTTCTCTGAGCCTTCTGGCCTTCCATCATAACAGATGATACCTGCCCCAGCTCAGAACGATGACATGCAACAAAACTCAGTCTTACATTTTTTAACAAATATGCCATGCATAGTACTATATATCAGGAGCTGCCAGTCCACCTTTTTCTCTCTTTCTCCTGAGCTTTTTCCATGATATACGAACACCTTTTGATGCCCAAATAAAAATACTGATTTTCCCCTGCAACTTCTCTAAAGCAACCTTGTTAAACATTAATGTCAATGCATTAAAAATGAAAGTTAATTTAGGGACTATCACCATTTTTACCACATTAATCCGACCTATTATAGTTAGTAGGAGATTTAGCCATTTCCTTGGTAAAAGGTCCACCTCCCTCTTTACCCGAGCAAGGTTTATTTCCGCCATTTTACATAAATCCTGTGTTACCGTAATCCCCAAATATTTGACTTATTTTTTACATTTGCCACCTCATCATTTAGTTCCATGTTCCACGCCATAACTTCAGTCTTTTGATTGTTAACCGCATAACCAGAGATCTCCCCAAAATCCTCCGTTAACACCTGTAGAAACGGATTAGCCTGGCTTAGATTCGCTGTATAAACCATTAGATTATCCGCATATAAAGAAACCTTTTTAACCAGGTCTCCACACCGGAAAGGCGATATTCTCTTATCTCTCCTAATTCTACAGGCTAATGGTTCAATATACAGATCAAATAATAGGGGGGACAATGGGCACCCCTGCCTTGTCCCTCTTTCTATCTTTATTAAAGAAGTAAGTGTCCCATTAACCAATATTCTTGCGCTTGGGTCTGGATATATCTTCTTCAGTATTCTAATTAATTGACCTCCGATTTTATATAATTCACATACCTTCATCAAATAATTCCAATTAACCCTGTCAAATGCTTTTTTTGCATCCACCATGACCACCGCCAAAGGCATATGTAATGACGTAGCTAAATCAATCGACCCTACCAATCCCTGTGTCAAATCCTGCATATGCCTACCCTTCAGAAACCCTCTCTGGTCTGTGTGTATAAGTTTCCCCATCACCATCGCCAATCTATCAGCCAGGAGTTTAGCAAAGATTTTATAGTCACAATTTAACAGGGAGATTGGGCAATATGAATCACACTTACTGGGGTCCTTACTGGCCTTTAAAATTAGCATAATAATCACCTCTTTCCAAATTGGAGGAAGATCCTCATCTCCCCCCATAATCTTGTCACATAATTGCTTCAGGATTTTTAAAATGCTGCTACCTAGAGCTCGATAAACCTCCATCGGTAACCCATCTGGTCCTGCTGCCTTCCCCAATTTACCAGCTGAGATGATCCTTTCTACCTCACTAAGCTGTACCGGCTCATTAACCAACCTTCTCTCCTCTTCATCCAGTATCGGTAGCTCTAATTCCCCAAGCCTCCCCTTCAATTTCTCCTCTGACGGCTTCAGATCTTCTGTATATAGATCCTTAAAGAAGTTAAAAAAAACCTCTTCCACCTGCTCAGCATCTTTACTAATCTCACCCGAGTTCTCATCTCAAATTTCTGTCACCCAATTCCTGACCCTATCTGATTTTATCTTCCAGGCCAACAATTTACTACAATTCTCACTATACTCAAAATGCATCACCCTATTAGCTTCACATCTCAATCTAACCCAACGATCCAAAAGAGCTGCCAACTCCAAGCTAGCTGTCTGACGTTGCTTAACAAAGTTGTTCAACCCCTCACCCTGCTCCTTACTTAACATTCCCTGCTCACATTGTCGTATTTGAGTATCCACCCTACTTATTTCTACATTATATAATTTCCTCCTATATGCAGCAATTCTAATCAGACAACCCCTCAAGAAGGCCTTAAATCTATCCCAAACTATCGCCAAGGGGGCTGAGCCCAAATTTATCCTAAAGAATTCCTCTGAATCCGCCCACAGTTCCGTAACCACCTCATCCTCCAGAAGCAAGGTTCTACCTAGAGTCCACCTATGTTCCCTCCTTTTTGTTGGCAACCTAAGAACTAAACTAACCACCGAATGATCTGATTAATGGGTCCTAATATGTACAACTGATTCAACCAAGTCCCTCAAACCCATATCCAACAAAAAATAGTCAGTTCTGGAATGATGCCAGTACTTCTTGTTATAATAAGAATAACCTCTCTGTGACCCCCTTTTATCCCTCCAAACATCATATAACCCCCATTGGGACATCATTACCCGGATCTTACCCTGCATTTTCACATTTACTTTAGACCTACTACCCGCTGATCTATCTAATTCGTAATTCAAAACAACATTAAAATCACCTGCACATATAACTGGATCTAAATATTGTAAAAGAGAGTCTGAGATTTCCCTTAAAGGGCCTACATCATCCCTGTTAGGACTGTAATATCCTACCAAGGTAAAGCGATATTCAAAAGCTGACAGCCTCCCCACCACCCACCTCCCTGAGTTATCTATGGAGCCTTCCTGAAAACCAATACTAACATGTTTCTGAATTAGAACAGTCTAACTACATTACTACCACTCAAGCAATTTGAGCTGGTTATCTGCTGGACCCACCCGCATGTCCTAAAAACTTCAAAACATTCCTCCCTGGAAATATGAGACTCTTGTAAAATCAGAACGTCGAACGGGACATCTCTCAAATATTGCACCAACCTTTTCTGCCTACTCTTTACCCTGAGACCATTTACATTCCAGGACAGGAGTCTCAAGTTCTTCACTGCCATTTTCCGTGATCCAAGCCACCTACCTTCTTCCACCCCCATCGCTCCCCTGCCCCCCAGGTCCACCTTCCACATTGAGGATCATTTTATCCCATGATATACTCCCCACCCAGTGCTCACCATCACCACCCCTCCCTCCCTTTCCCCCAAACTACTTACACAAAAAATAACCTTTTTTACCGGTATTACCTACCCTACCTACTGCCCCCCTCGACCCACCTCCTGCACCCTACCCAATCCCCCTTCTCCCCTGGGAAGCCACCCAAACATTGACCTGACTCAAGGTCAGAGGGGGGATCGCCGCTCCTGAGTTAGAACCTTACCCACAATACCTCCCTACCTGGGAAACACTCCAATCGTAGGTTAGACCTGCCTCGTTCCTGCCCTATTTCTCAATTTTCATAATCAACTCATCCACCTCCTTCCAGTCCGTAAAACTACACATCTTATTATTTACCATAACTTTTAGAGACACAGGAAATCTCAACTGAGCTGTAGCGCCCAGTTTTCTCACAGTATCTATTCTTTTTCCCATCTCCCACTGTTTATTCAAAGTCACGGCCGCAAGGACTGACCTAATTTCAAAAGGGGATCCGTTATCCATCAACGATTTCTTTTTTAACGCCTGGGTGAGAATAAGTTCCTTCAAGGAGTATGTCTGAAAGTAAGCTAAGATTTTCCTTGGTCTAACCCTGTTGGAAGGCATTTTATCCGGAACCCGGTGCCCCCTTTAAATGTCTTTGCCAATATCTTCCTCTGACATTTCCACATTCACCTCTTGCTTTATCAGACGAGCCAAAAAACCTTTTAACTCACCTTCTGCCAGCCCCTCCGGGACCCTAAGAAACCTCAAGTTATTCCTCCTCAAATTATTTTCCAGAGATTCTATTTTAGCCATCACCCCTGTTTCTCCTTCTTTTAAACATCTTACCTGCTCCTTATTTTCTTCTACCACCACTCTTAATCCCCCCACTTCCTCCTCCAAGGCGGCAGTACGCCCTGCCAGATCGTCAATTTTCTTCCCCAGATCTTCACAGGGACCCCTTATCTCCACCTGATTGGCATGAGATGTCTCAAAGCCGTGCTTCAGTTCCATGGATAACGCTTTTAACATTTTCTCAATTGATTGCCCACTATCCTCTTCGACGGGTTGGGAAACCTGCACCACATTCGCTTCTGTTTGCCTTTCTATGGAATTCACAGGAAGCGGATGCTGTAACCCACTTCCCCCATCCACCTGGGGGTCTGAGCCTCTGCCCTCTGGCCTAGCGGCATCCTCTATTCAGTCCATTTTGTCCAACTCTTGCGTATTCGCCCCTCCGACTAATACCCTGGGTCCACCTGGCAATAATCGAAAATACGACTTAACTGAAGGGGTGACACGTGCTTTCCTGTAACTCAGCCCACCAACACTCTTTGCATCCAATTGCCTCCCAACAGATATATTCTCTTGCGCTGCTTTATTTTTCACAAAGGAAGATTTCTGAGGCGAGGGACCAGACCTTCAATTTCCACTTTTTTCTTACTTTTCTTAGCGCTGCGGAGGGAATACGCTACTTGACCAGCACAATTTCTAAATGCCACCTTCCCCCCTTCTTTCCCGAACCCCACCTGCCCTTTTACCCTATCCACCATAAGTTATGATAAAGTTTCTACAAAATTTGTAACATTAACCTGAAAAAAGCCTTCAAATCTTGGTGCTTTCCTACCAAACTCATAGTCCCCAAGTCCTCCGCCTGCTGCACACTCCTGAAGCACCTGTTCTTGCTTCCCCCAATATCCATGCTTGTGCTGGCTCTACCTTGATTCCCCCAGAGGGAAACACGAGCCACAGCCTCTCTGACCCGGTTGAGCTTCAGAGAGGCACTCAGCAACGGAGCTCCGTGCTCCCAGGAGTGCAGTCTCCCCACCAGCTCCTTCGTCCTCGCTATCCTTCACTGCCACCGAAATCGGAAGAAAAAAGAAAAGAAAAAATGGAGAGAAAAGAAATCAGATCCCTTCAATCAAAGTTCCATCCCGGTAAGTGATTATCACATTGTTTTTTCAGCAGCGGCGTCCCCCGCGACCGCCTCCTCAGACGGCCGCCATGTTCCCCGGAGCCTCAGCACATGCTTTATTATCTACGATGCAGTTGCTTCATTAAAACCTTATTGAAATATATACTGCCTCTGATTGTCCTTGTATATGTGAGACTAATATAACTGAGAGAAACGGATGCGATCTGAGTGACCACGATTTCCCTGAGGAATCAATTGTGTCATGCGCTTAGCTGCCCAATCATCCCAGCTCTTGGGTGGAGATAAGGCACTGCTAGTTAGCTGGAGTTAGCCGGAGCAAACCTCGGATTAGGGCAACAGGTGTCGCCTGCAGTGGGTTCAGTGCAAGTGATTCTGACGCCCAATTCCAGTAGTCTCATTAGAATAATGAGAGTCTAATCACCGATTCATCAGGCTAGGCAGTAAAAATAATGATTGAATCACAGGCCATTTGGGGAGGTTTAATGCAAATGATCAATGGGTTAAAATTATAGTGACCCAATGATTTCTAGACCGTAACTAGAGGGAGACACCAAATGTATGTGTAGATATTTTATTTTTATAGTGTGATCCACGCCAAAGAGCAGCAAACAGCAGACGATGAAAGACAAGGATTGCAACAACAATTACTTTAAAAGGTGGCTGGATTTAGAGAGTTAAATTATATTTTTACCACTTAATATATGTCTTGGTGTGTTGTCTGTGTATTTGTATCTGTGTGTGTTTTTGTTTTTGTGTAGATATATATTTTGTGTTGGTGTATATGAATATTTTGCAAAGTTAGGCAAATAGTGTAAAAGCTATGCAAACCACAGCTTGCAACCAACATGCAGTGTTCAATGCCTGACACACGCTCTGACAAGTGACATCATAAATAACTTTAATCACATCACTGAGAACATTACAGGTCAACTTAACATTGACATTATTGATTGCATGGCTATGAGTGAAGTTATTTGTAAGAAATTGGTTATTGGTTGAGATGATGAAACACCCGTTCAGGCAACAACCACAATCCTTATCAGGGCGAATCACAAAAGTCATTAAAATAACCTGCGCCTAACTCTCTGGTAGATTGGCAAAAAAAGGAGTTAGGCTTAACTGAGAGATAATACATAAAGTAAAATTCCAAACCAGGTCAAAAAATAGGGAAATTGCACCAAAACAAACAATATCCAGAGTAATAATTAATTAATGTTTCATTTAAAATAGCACATAAAAGATTAAAGTGCCAGACATGGGCAGACCATTGCTGAGAGTGTTTGTAGAAATGCCCATCTTGCCTACACCAAGTCCTCTTTGTCTCACTGTCTACTAGGAATATACAAACCACAAAGGCCCAACCATTCACAGTCATGTGACCTAGTACACTGCCATCAGGCAAGAAATCATTAGGGCAAGAAAATGCCAACTTTCAAAAAGTGGCCTTTTCCAAATTGTGACATACAATCCAACTTTACTATCAAGGAGAATTTTAAACTGACAATTAATTTGGTTCCAGGCATGATATTTACACCTGCTCCCAATCAACAGTTAGCTCTTATTAAGTGTAATAAGGTACCCCATGTTATTCAATGGGAGAGAGTGCCCTTCCAGTGGTGAACAACTCATTTATGAGTTTTTCACTACCAGGGCATGTAAAAGTTATCTTCTTTTGCAAATACAATGCACCTTGGCTCACAGGCCTTAAGGGCATACCTTAGGGGTGACTTATCTGAATTAAAAAGAAAGTATCATGCCTGGCAAAATCTTTATTTTGCCTGTTGAATTTGCAGTTTAAAATCAGGCTACAGGTTGCAATGGCAGACCTGAAATAGGTTTTAGGTGCTTCTTTAGTGGGGAGCACAATGAGTGCTCTAGGCCCACTAGTAGCATTTATTTTACAGGCAGGAGTACATGTAATACCGCTTTAATAGAGACTTACAAGTAAATTAAATATGCCAACTAGGTGCAGGCCAATTTTACTTTGTTCATGGAGTGAGCATAAGCACTTTAAAGTTTGTTAGCAGTGCCATATTGCACGGAGTCTTAATGCTAGCAAAAACAAATTCAGAAAGCAGAAGGGGGGAAGGCAAAAAGTTTGGGGGTGACCCTGAAGAGACAGTGAAGTCCAATATCCATATCCTTTCATCATATTATGACACACACATACCAATCTGACAGAATACAGCCACATACACAAATCCGCCAGACCAAAGGTCAGTGATAAACTGTCAGTATCAAAACCCACACCGTTACGCCAACAGAACAACACCTATCACATTATGACCCACGAATCACCACGGCAGACATTCAAGGGCAGTAAACCATTGGCGGTACATACCGCCGTGCTCACAATGGACACTGACAGACAAAACTACTCAACATTGGACAATTCACAATTCAAACAACCCACACCTGGCACCCATACACCGACACCACTATAAAACACACACCCACATTACCCACAACCCCTTACGAATACAAATAATTGGCACAAGACTGACACCAAGACCAGTGCGAGAACTAGACACACATACCACATACACCCAGACATCCCTCATTCACCCCACTTCACACACCCCAACACATTACCCAACACACCCTCACAAACACACATCACATAACACCCATGGCACCACAAAGGCACCCCTGTTTTACAGAGGAGGAGCTAAGGGTCATGGTGGAGGAAATTATCAGGGTAGAGCCACAGCTATTTGTGGCACAGGTGCAGCAGATATCACTAGCCAGGAAGAAGGAGCTATGGCGGAGAATCGTGGACAGAGTCAATGTTGTGGGACAGCACCACAGAACTAGGGATGACATCAGGAAGAGGTGGAACAACCTACAGGTTAAGGTACGTTCCATAGCAGCAAGACACCAGCTCACTATCCAGAGGACTGGCAATGGACCCTCACCTGCTCCCCCACAACAACCAACGTGGGAGGAGCAAATCTTGGCAATACTGCATCCTGAGGGCCTGGCCAGAGTCGGAGGAGGACTGGAATCTGTTAAGTCAGCTCTCTACTATTATCACACCCCTCCCTGCCATCACAAACCCTCACTCCTATCACTCCACTCCATCCCATACACTCCACCATCACATCTCAATTATCCCAATGCCAAGCCCTGCATGCTGTATCAATGCATGGACACCCCTCACAGCCCTGCATGGACAGTCATTGCTAAAGCATGCACAGCATAGAGAACTAACAATCACACCATACACTAACATACAAAAGTGAAAGTTGACAAGGCAAATCCAACCATAGAGGGGAAGCCAGGGATATGCAATATGTCAGACACATAAACCATAAAACATCATTTATATCCCCACAGGTACCCCAACCAATGTTACCAGAAAGGAGGTGCAGCACTATCCAGTCCCCCAACAGAAGAGGCCCACAGTGATGACAGTAAATCTGGTCTTCAGGATCTGGATGATGTACCTGGCCCATCAGGGACCACTGGACAGCCCACATCACCACAGAGCCTCCCACATCAGGAAACAACACCCCCCCATCAGGAAACAACACCACAGTACCCACCCAGCGTACCCACTCCTCCGTCCCCAGGACACATCAATCAGCAGTGTGTCCATCTCCATAGGGACCTCAGGCCACACCTCGCACACAAGACAATTAGGGACCTGGGGTCTGTGGCAGTGGGCACATGGTTCGGGGATGGAGACACAGGCCAACAGGGAAACTGGGAGGAGTGTTGTGCGCCAGGGGGAGGACAGGCCCAGGGAACCGACTCTCCAGGAGGCACTCTCCGAGTTTCTGGGAACCTACCAACATTCCCAGGACATGCTGGGCCAGATCCTGGACAATGTGCAGGAGAACAGGTGGCTGCAGGAGGGACAGTACCAGTGGATGAGGGAGGACTTGCAGGCCATCAACAATACCCTGATCTCCATAGCAGGGGTGCTGGCAGACAAGGCCAATCTTATGAGGGAGGCAGTCTCATACAGTGGGCCCCTGCCACTAGTCAGACATCTGAATAGCGTTCCAACTCAGCTGCCGCTAGTGGCCAGGAGGCCCCACCACAGGACTTACAGGCCACCAGCACCCCTCCCTCTACAGAAGGTGAATCACCCCACAAACGTTCCCTGCACTCCAGCCAGAAGCCAGTGACAGATGACAAGACCCCCACCAGGAAATGAGACTCTCCTGATTGACCCCCCTGGTGTGCCACTCAGTCACCCTGTCCACCTTGAACTGCCATTGCTCCCCTGCCTATGTCCCCTTGGACAATGCACCTGAGCTACAAACAGACTGCAACAATACCCTGGACTTTCCTCCATCATCACCCCATTCCATTGCACTTCCCCCTATATGCTAGCACTTCAATAAACACAATTTGACAAAAATCTGTTTGGAGTATTTCATGAATTTCAAATATGTATTTTTTTTATTTAAACAGGTACAAACAGGGCAAATGTACTGTACATACAATGAGCATAGATTAATGGCCTGTAGCTGGCTGTAGTGATCACACCAGGAGTATATGTCAAATCACCAACATCTGCAAAATGAATTGCCAGAGGGAACAGTAAGTGGGCATAGAAGTGAGAAATATCAGCATGCCATTGCCACACAGATTACAACCAAAATCATTGAAATGTAAAGTTACATTGTCTTACTTGTGTGTCATTGGAAGTATTGACGGATCACAGATGTTCTTTTGTCCTCATCCTCATCCTCTGCCTCCTCATCCTTACTGTCCACAGGGTCTGCTGCTGCCACAGGGGCATCTCTAGTCTCCTCCTCCTGCAGAAAAGAGATACAGCATCTGAGGGCCAGGATATGCAACATGCAGCATGCCACTACTATCTGGCAGACCTTCTTGGGTGAGTAGCACTGGAACCTGACCTTCAGGAGGCCAAAGGTTCGCTCAATGATCCTTGTGGTTTGCCCATGTGCCTCATTATAATGTTCTTCTGACCTGTCCTGGCATTCCTCACAGGGGTCAGCAGCCATGATAGGTTTGGGTAACCAGAGTCACCTACACATATGCTGGACAACATTTAGCAACACAATATCCTATATGGCTCACACCATACCCATACACCAACATATACTGGGTGGGAACCAGGGCTCACCTATTAGCCCTGTGCCTCTGTAGTTGGCACTTCACATTTGGGATGCTGCTATTCCTCAGAAAAAAGGCATCATGCACTGACCCAGCATAATTAGCATTGACCTGGGATATGTACTGGTCTGTCAAGCACACCATCTGAACATTCATGGAGTGGAAACTCTTACGATTCCTGAACACCTGTTCATTCTGGTGGGGCAGGCAAATGCAATATGTGTACCATCAATCACCCTAGTAATGTTGGGGATATGTCCCATTGCATAAAACTCGGCCATCACTGTGGCCAAATCCTCAACCTGGGGGAAAACAATGTAGCTTCACATGTGTTTTATCAGGGCCGACAACACTCTTGTCAGCACGTTTGAGAACATTGGCTGTGAAATTCCTGCTGCCAAGCCCACTGTCACTTGGAAAGAACCAGTTGCCAGAAAAAGGAGTACAGATAGCACTTGCACAAGAGGGGGCATCCCAGTGGGATGACGGATAGCTGAAATCAGGTCAGGTTCCAACTGGGCAGACATCTCTGTGATTCTGGCCCTGTCCAGTCTATATGTGAGTATAATGTGCCTGTCCTACAGGGTAGCATAGTCCACCAGGGATCTGTACACGGGGGTATGTCTCCATCTCCTATTCATTCGCAGCGGTAGGTATCTAAGGGACACATAAGTGAGGAGGCTGTCACAAACTGAACATTGGAACCACAACAGTTGTTTGCATTCTGTAAACATGTAATGGGTCAGTGTGATTTGTCTAGTATGTGCCTATTTCTCCTGTGACGCAGCATGATTCCATAGAGCTGCCCCCCCCCATGAAATGGCGTCCAACTGTCCTGTGTGAAGGGACAGATGGAAGTGAGGTAATTCAGCTGACGTTGTGCGCCGTGGCTGTAGGCGGTCGTGAACCACTGTGCAAATCCTCATTGGCCAATATTGAGCCCTATGGGATATAGTGGCCAATGGTGATCTGTGCTGGCAGTGACAGTATGCACCGCCGCAGATGTGATCACC
The DNA here is from genome assembly GCF_031143425.1 of Pleurodeles waltl. Classification (NCBI taxonomy): domain Eukaryota; kingdom Metazoa; phylum Chordata; class Amphibia; order Caudata; family Salamandridae; genus Pleurodeles; species Pleurodeles waltl. Next base: position 914,740,401 of record NC_090437.1, read on the forward strand.
ATTTTCTATCTGATTTCTTACTTGCGACCTGACCTTCCATAGGAGAGGACCTACACTGCATGTGCTGCTGTGACCTGTGTCTGGAACCTACCATGGCCTGTGTGACAGGGGAAAGGGCCCCAGCCTTCACTTAGGGGGAGTGGGAGAGACTGGTGGATGGGGTCCTACCCCAGTACGGACTGCTGTATGGGCCTCCAGACCAACAGGTGAATACACTGTGGGCACAATGCATGTAGCATGCATGTATGGCTATGTGTGTTACAGGTCCTTGTAAAGGGGGTAGGGATGTCCTCCTGGCTGGGTACACATTGGGTGCTGGGCTCTGTGTGTTCCAATAGTGCTATAAATGGGTATGGTGGGCCATATGTGTAACTGGCTGGACCGTTTGTCTAATGGTGTTTTCCTGGCTGCATTGCCTCTGCGGGTCAGTGCCCATCAAAAGAAGGGTATATGGCGTGCCATCGCCAAGGATGTGCGGACCCTGGGGGTCTATGGCAGGCGGAGCACCCACTGTCACAAACGGTGGGAGGACCTGAGACGCTGGGCACTGCAGACGGCGGAGGCCCAGCTGGGAATGGCCTCCCAACGAGGAAGTGGTGCCCATCGAACCCTGACCCCCCTGATGGCCCGCTTTCTGGCGGTGGCCTATCCAGAGCGGGATGGGCACTTGAGGGCATCAAGCAGCCACAAGGGGGTGAGTACAGTGGCTAACATTACACCTTATGGCTGGTGGGGTGGTATCCGGGCGGTGGATGTGGTTTAGTGGGTGGCCTAATGCCAGGCCTGACAGCAACGTAGGTCCTCTTGTGGCAAGGGTTCTGAAGGGATAATCCTGCCTACCTAGCTTGTCAGCATCCACTCCTGGAAAGGGTTGTGTGGGTCCCAGGTGTGCTGCAGTTGGAGGTATGTGCCCCTCCTCATGCTTTGGTGGTTAGCAATATCTGTGGTGGAGCAATGCATAGTGCGCAGGCCTGTTCCCTATGTGTGAGGGTGCTGTGTACAGCAACAGTGGTGTTGGTGCAGCCATTGACCCAATGTATCCTTTGTCTCTCTCTCTCCCCCTTTCTTGTTTTGTCATCCGGTCCTTATGTACATAAGCATCATCTGTCGGAGGAGCAGAGGCACCGGCGACAGAGGGAGCTGCATCCTAAGGGACCCATGAGGCAGAGTCCACTGATGCTGAGTGCACCAGTGGGACGGAGGGCGAGGGGACTACCACGGTGGAGACTGGAGGGTACAATTCAGACTTTGATACCTCCTCCGATAGACGTTCCCTGGTAGTGGAGTACACTTCTGTGACCACCCCAGCTACAGGTACAGCCACCAGCCCTGTACCAGCACCACCCTCCAAGCAGCCCCTCAGTGAGTTGCCCATGCACACTTACCCAGGAGGGTGGGCATCTCCTTCGCCCTAGGCACCTCAGGCACTTTCCCAGTGAGCCCTGCTGCCCTGAATAAGGAGGCTATTCACGTCCTGAGATCCATCTCTGTAGGGCAGTCGACCATTGTGATTGCCATCCAGGTGCTGGCAGCCCAGATGCAACAATCTATGTATTCCTAGAGGGCATTCACACTGGATTGGTGGCCCAACAGAGATCGATCCAGGCTCTGGCCTCCTCTCTGATGGCAGCCACTGTCTCTGTTTCTACCATCCCCCCTCCAACTACCACTTCCCAGTACCATTCCCCTCAACCCCAACCCATCCCAAGCACACAGTCAGACGAGCATGCACACAGGAAACACACCCAAGAGTGTGACAGGCAAACACAAGCACCACACTTCATCCCACAGGTACTCACACAAACACCATCCAGTTGCAGACACAACAACATCCACTATTACTGCTGTCTCCCCCTCTTCCTCCTCTTCCACCACTCACCCATTTACGTCTACACTCACACCTACATGCACTACATCATCATCCACTGCTTGCATCATCACCACACCAAGCAGAACACACACCCCAGTGGCAGACACCTCTACAACAGCCATGCACACACTCCCTTTGTCCTCGCCCACTGTGTCTGTCCCCCTCCTAAAGTACACAAACGCAAGCACTCAGACACCCAACAGCCATCCACCTCACAACAGCATGCAGCCCATGCATCTGCACCCAAATCTAGCAGACAGACAGCTCCTACAACTACTCCTTCATCCACCACTACCATTACTTCTCTCTCTTCCTGCCCCAATGTTCCTAAAAAGCTTTTCCTTTCCACCTTTGACCTCCTCCCTACTTCCCTGTCCTGCACGTATGGCCAGGGTAGGAAGAACCCAGCCAAGCACCTCAGCCACACAGTCCACGGGCTCAGTTCCATCTGCACCTACTCGTGGTGGAAAGGATTCCAGGCCACATATACTGAAGGGGAAGGAGCCTGCACCAGCCAGCCGAAAGGGGAAGGAGCCTGCATCTGCCATCCGAAAGGGGAAGGAGCCTGCACCAGCAGGCAAAAAGGGCAAGGAGCCTGCAACAGCAAGCAAGAAGGGGAAGGAGCCTGCATCTGCCATTCGAAAGGGGAAGGAGCATGCACCAGCAGGCAAGAAGGGCAAGGAGCCTGCACCAGCAGGCAAGAAGGGCAAGGAGCCTGCACCAGCAGGCAAGAAGGCCAAGGAGCCTTCAACAGCAGGCAGGAAGGAGAAGCAGCCTGCACCAGCAGGCAAGAAGGGCAAGGAGCCTGCACCAGCAGCTGTCACGGAGCCCCCACCACCACTGTGGTTGTACAGACATTACAGGGTGCAGGGGCTGTGCAGGAGGCTCCCACCACCACCACCAGCACCACCACAATGCAGCCATCCGAGGGTGCAGGGGCTGTGCCGGAGCCTCCCACCATCACCACCAGCACCTCCACATTGCAGCTGTCACCGCCGGCAGATGCCATGTGATCCAGCCTCCATGGGCTGCTGTGCGGCCTGTCCCATCCAGAACCAGTGGGCAAGTCACCCACTTGAGATACTGTGGCCTATCACGCCCCAGGACTAAGCACAGAGCATGTTGAACCCTCCATAACCAACTCATCGGAGCTGCCAAGAGAACCGCCTTCAAAGACCGAATCAACACCGCACACAGCCACATGGAGCTCTTCGATGTTTTTGTTCTTATTTTTTCTTTTTTTTGTCCTCATTCACCACAGCCCCTGAACCAGCTCTCTTCCAAAGCACCTTTCTCACCCTCTCGACAAGAGAATGGCTCATGCCAGGGGACTCCATTTAACTCTAATACAATCTTCCGCCTTGGACGGAGAGAACCACTACCAGGCGAGAGATCCTAGAGAGAGGTGTATAATCATTGGACATCCCAAAAATGTATAATTGAATACCTACTACTCACCAACTAAAAGATCTCAAATAAATTCTCTCCATTCTATTAAAGGGTCCCAAAGGTTCGCTCTTGTCCTCCTAGTACTTTGTAGTTTCAAATCCAGTTTTGAAGTTTGAAAGACGACGTTGAGCCACTCCAAGTATGTTGGGGGAGACGGACATCCATTTTTTGCAAATTTCCCTTCTGCCCAACAATATAACATAAAACAAGAAATTGAGTCTATCATTCCTTCCCTTTCTGCTCCCCACTTCCAATTCCTGTGACTTCCCAAATATTATCAAGGGGAGAGATGTTATAACTTCCCAACCTAGTATGCCCAAGATAATACTACATACTTCCTCCCAAAATTAATAAATACCCGGGCATTCCCAAAACATATGAACGTCTGTTGCCCTTTAAATACTACATTTCAAACATTTAATCACCTCTCCTTTTTTTATTTTGAATAATTTATCCAGCGAAATGTAAGCTCTATGTATAGTGTAAATATAATTTTTCCTTAATGAGGCTGGTTTTACTACGTCAAACAAAATAGACAAGGACTTCTTCCACCATCTATGGACCAGCTCCCAACGTATAAGAGCCCCCCAAAGATCTATAGGCAATTTGAAGTCTCCGTCTAATCCTTCCACAATTTCCCAATACCAAACCGCAACCTTTCTTGAAAAGGAGCTCTTCAATGTTGTGAAAGAACTCTCCAACCCCAGCTCCAACGCCAACGACAACCTGCCATCCCAAGACCTCTGCGACTCTCTAGCCTCCTATGTCCACCACAAGATTGCAGACATCCACAACAGATTCAGCACCCAGACCCCCCGGCAACTACCAACACCACAGATTCACCTCCAACAAACCTCCTGCTCTCCCTGGACCCCCGTCAACGACAACAACACCATTGAAATCATAAACACCATCGACTCCGGCTCTCCATCTGACCCCTGCTCTCAACACATCCTCAACAAAGCAAGCTCCATCATCACACCTCAACTACGGAAGATCATCAACAGCTCCTTTGAGTCTGCAACCTTCCCGGAGAGCTGGAAACATGCTGAGATCAACGCCCTCCTAAAAAACTAAGGCGGACCCAAAGGACCTCAAGAAATTCCGGCATGTCTCCCTGCTCCCCTTCCCAGCAAAAGTCATTAAGAAGGCTGTCAACAGACAACTAACCTGCTTCCTCAAGGAGAACCACACCCTGGACCCTTCCCAATCCGGATTCTGCAGCAACCACTGGACCAAAACCACCCTCATCGCCGCCACCAACGACATCAGAACCATACTGAACAGCAGCAAAACCGCGACCATCATCCTCCTGGACCTCTCGGCCGCGTTCAATACCGTCTGCCACCACACCCTACACTCACGCCTCAGTAATGCTCGAATTCAAGACAGAGCCCAGGACTGGGTCACCTCCTTTCTCATTGGCAGGACCCAGAGAGTCTGCCTCCCCCATTCCGCTCAGAGGCCACCAAAATCATCTGCGGCATAGCCCAGAGTTCGTCCCTCAGCCCGACCCACTTCAACCCCTACATGGCCGTGCACGCTAAAATCGCCCGATCCAACAACCTCAACATCATCTCATACGCCGATGACACCCAGCTGATCCTCTCCCTCACCAAGGACTCCAGCAAGACCAACCTCCACAATGGAATGAAGGCCATCATCGAATGGATGAAGAGCAGCTGCTTCAAACTCAATTCCGACAAGACGGAAGTCCTCATCTTTGGCTCCACCCCTCCGCATGGGATGACTCCTGGTGGTCTACCACTCTCGGAACCGCTCCAACTCCCACCGACCACGCACGCAACCTAGGATTCATCTTGGACCCCTCACTATCCATCTCCCAGCAAGTCATCACCATCTCCTCCTCCTGCTTCAACACCCTCTGCATGCTCCGAAAGATCTACAAATGGATACCCGCCGAAACCAGAAGAACAGTCAACCAAGCCCTCGTAAGCAGCAAGCTGGACTACAGCAATGCCCTCTACACAGAACCATGGTCAAACTCCAGAAGAGACTGCAACGCATCCAGAACGCCTCCGCACGCTTCATCCTGGACATCCCCGCCACTGCAACATCCCAGACCACCTGAAAAACCTGCAGTGGCTCCCAGTCAACAAGAGAATCACCTTCAAACTCCTCACCCACAAAGCACTGCACAACACCGGACCAGAATACCTCCACAGAGGACTCTCCTACACCCCGACTCGGCATCTCCGCTCTGCCGACCTCGCACTCGCAACCGTCCCATGCGTCCGCAGAACTACAACAGGCGGTAGATCATTCTCGCACCTCGCCGCCAAAACGTGGAACACTTTTCCCACCCTCCTGTGCCAGACCAAAGACCTCATTACATTCAGGAAACTTCTCAAGACCTGACTGTTCGAGCAGTAGCAGAACCTCCGCTTCTCTCCCCTTCTCTCCCTTTCCCTCCTGAGCGCCTTGAGAACCTCACGGGTGAGTAGTGCGCTTTACAAATTCCTGATTGATTGAATGATTGAGTGGGAAAGTCACGCACCTGAGAGAATGTGGCCTATCACTCCCCAGGGCAAAGCACAGGGCATGTGCCCCCTCCAGAACCAGTGGGGAAGGCACCCACCTGAGAGACTGTGGCCTATCACTCCCCAGGACAAAGCACAAGGCTTGTTGCCCCATCCAGAACCAATGGGGAAGACACCCACCTGAGAGACTGTGGCCTATCACTCCCCAGGACCAAGCACAGGTCATGTTGCTCCGTCCAGAACCAGTGGGGAAGACACCCACCTGAGGTACTATGGCCTCTAACTCCCCAGGACTAAGCACAGGACATGTTGCCCCGTCCAGAACCAGTGGTCTTGTTTCCGCTTCCAGCTGAGGTGCCCCCACTCTCCCTGAGATGCCTGCCTATTTGCCAACTGATGCCCCTGCAATGTTCTCTCCATATTGATGCAGGTGACAAGTGGGGCATTGGACTTTGCCCTATGGCCATGTGGTCCACGCGAACTGAGGAATGGGCAGTGTAGGAGGCTGGCCTGGCTTGTAGTGGGTACCAGAGGTACTTACACCTTGTGCCAGGTCCAGTTATCCAGTTATCCCTTATTAGTGTAGAAGAGGTGTTTCTAGCAGCTTAGACTGATAGAATGTAGCTATGGCAAAGCAGCTTAGGCTGAACTAGGAGACATGCAAAGCTCCTACTATACCACGTATATCATATGCACAATTTCATAAGAAAACACAATACACAGTTACTAAAAATAAAGGTACTTTATTTTTATGACAATGTGCCAAAAGTATCCCAGTGAGTACCCTCAATAAGAAGGTAGGTACTATACACAAGTTATATGTACACAAACCAAAATTAGGTAAGTAAGAGCAAGAAAAGTAATGCAAACTGTGTAGAATTACAATAGGTTGCAATAGGAGCACATAGGTATGGGGCAACACAAACCATATACTCCAAAAGTGGAATGCAAACCACGAATGGACCCCAGACCTATGTGAGCTTGTAGAGGGTCGCTGGGACTGTAAGAAAACAGTGAGCTACTACCCCCAGAGAGCACAATAGTGATAGGGGAATTCTGCAGGAAGAACAAACACCAGCAGTGCACTGACAATGGATTTCCGGACCTGAGTACCTGTAAGACAAGGGGACCAAGTCCAATAGTCACGAGAGTGTCCGGGGGGGGGCAGGAGCCCAGGAAACCCCGGATGAAGGTGCAAGGAAGCTTCCTCTTGTTGGAAGAAGCGTTGAGTTCTGCAGGAAAGAAGAGGACTAGGAACTTCTCCTTTGGAAGACAGATGTCCTACACCGCGATGAAGCTTACAGAGGTATTCCCACGCAGAAATACTGCAAACAAGCCTTGCCAGCTGCAAGGGTCATGGTAGAGGTTTTTGGGTGCTGCTGAGGACCAGGAATGACCAGGATATTGCTTTTTGGAGGAGGTGACAGAGGAGGCACTCAGCAACTCGGAGAGCCCTCACAAAAGCAGGCAGCACCCGCAGAAGTACCCCAACAGGCACTTAGAAGAAGAGTGAACCGGAGTCCATGCAAAGTTACAAAAGGGGGTCCCACGACATCGGAGGACAACTCAGATAGTTGTGCACTGCAGGACGGAGGCTGTGCATGAAGGAAATCCTGGAAGAGTGCACAGGAGCCGGAGCAGCTGCAAATCATGCGGTACACAGCTTTGCAGTCTAGCGTGGGGAGGCAAGGACTTACCTCCACCAAACTTGGACTGAAGAGTCACTGGACTGTGGGAGTCACTTGGACAGAGTTGCTGTGTTCCAGGGACCACGCTCGTCAGGATGAGAAGGGACCCAGAGGACCAGTGATGCAGTCTTTTGGTGCCTGCGTTAGCAGGGGGAAGATTCCGTCGACCCACAGGAGATTTATTCGTAGCTTCTGGCGCAGGGTGAAGGCAGGCCACCCCCAGAGCATGCACCACCTGGAAACAGTCGAGAAAACCATCAGGATTAGGCGCTACAATGTTGCTGGTAGTCATCTTGCTAATTTGTTGCGGTTTTGCAGGCATCCTGGAGCAGTCAGCGGTCGATCCTTTGGTTGAAGGTGAAGAGGGAGATGCAGAGGAACTCTGGTGAGCTCTTGCATTCGTTATCTGAAGAATTCCCCAAAGCAGAGACCCTAAATAGCCAGAAAAGGAGGTTTGGCTACCAAGTTAGGAGGATTGGCTACCAAGAGAGGTAAGAGCCTATCAGAAGGAGCCTCTGATGTTACCTGCTGGCACTGGCCACTCAGAGCAGTCCAGTGTGCCCCCAACACCTCTGTTTCCAAGATGGCAGAGGTCTGGGACACACTGGAGGAGCTCTGGGCACCTCCCCTGGGAGGTACTGGTCAGGGGAGTGGCCACTCCCCTTTCCTTTGTCCAGTTTCGTGCCAGAGCAGGACTGGGGGATCCCTGAACTGGTGTAGACTAGCTTATGCGGAGATAGGCACCATCTGTGCCCATCAAAGCATTTCCAGATGCTGGGGGAGGCTACTCCTCCCCAGCCCTTCACACCTATTTCCAAAGGGAGAGGGTGTAACACCCTCTCTCAGAGGAAATCCTTTGTTCTGCCTTCCTGGGCCAGGGCTGCCTGGACTCCAGGAGGGCAGAAACCTGTCTGAGGGGTTGGCAGCAGCAGCAGCTGCAGTCTAGACCCCGGAAAGGCAGCTTGGCAGTACCCGGGTTCTGTGCTAGAGACCCAGTGGATCATGGAATTGTCCCCCCAATACCATTCTGGTATTGGGGGGACAATTCCATGATCTTAGACATGGTACATGGCCATGTTCGGAGTTACCATTGTGACGCTATACATAGGTAGTGACCTATGTATAGTGCACGCATGTAATGGTGTCCCCGCACTTCCAATGTCCGGCGAATTTGCCCTGAACGATGTGAGGGCACCTTGACTAGTGCCAGGGTGCCCACACAGTAAGTAACTTTGCACCCAACCTTCACCAGGTGAAGGTTAGACATATAGGTGACTTATAAGTTACTTATATGCAGTGGTAAATGGCTGTGAAATAATGTGGACGTTATTTCACGCAGGCTACAGTGGCAGGCCTGTGTAAAAATTGTCAGAGCTCCCTATGGGTGGCAAAAGAAATGCTGTAGACCATAGGGATCTCCTGGAAACTCAATACCCTGGGTACCTTAGTACCATATACAAGGGAATTATATGGGTGTACCAGTGTGCCAATGTGAATTGGTAAATTTAGTCACTAGCCTGTTAGTGACAAATTTGGAAAGCAGAGAGAGCATAACCACTGAGGTTCTGGTTAGCACAGCCTCAGTGAGACAGTTAGGCATCACACAGGGAACACATACAGGGCACATACTATGAGCAGTGGGGCCCTGCCTGGCAGGGTCCCAGTGACACATGGACTAAAACAACATACATACAGTGAAATATGGGGGTAACATGCCTGGCAAGATGGTACTTTCCTACAGGCAGTGTGCCTTTTTCAGTAGTATTGGCTAACTTATTATTTATACTGTGCTGATCTTATTACAATCACTTTTGTACATTCATGTTGTCCTTGCATTATTCAGCCAATTTAGGGGGATTAACTTGTTTTCTTGTGCAGCTGGTTGTGTGTATGGTGTGTGTGTTTCTGGTGTGTGTATGGTGTGTGTCATTCTCGTTTTCCTCCCCCTCCCTTGTGTGCTAGGAGGCTGTACTCACCGTGATAATCTTCGCCAGCATTGGTGTTTATGGTGGAGCAGAACATAGAATATCATTGGAAATATTTGCAGTTCTGGTTCCATGGCGGCGTGGGTCTTCCCTGTGTCTCCAATGGTGAGTCCTTCACTTCTGTGCAGTGTTTCTGCCAGGCTTTTGATATCGTTGGTACCATCCCGGAAAAAGTGGCAGATTGTCTGGTCATAATATGGTGGGCGGAACTTTGACTTCCGCCTGGCTGTAGGTGACTACCACCGTGGTGACTGTTGTTTCCGCCGTGGAGGTCGGTGTGGTACATTGGCTGTCTTTTGGAGATCTTTCTGCCATGGTCATAATTTGGCGGCAGTTACTGCCGGCCTGTTGGCCGTATTGCCACCACTTTGTCACTGACTGCTAGGGTTGTAATAAGTATCAAAGACTACAATGCCCTTAAAGGAAAATAACATATCATAAAGCAACATAGGTGAACATACAAAAATATATTTATTCATCTGCATATAAACATTAAAAACATATCTCCATCTCTATTCCATAGGAACAACCCATCTCATAATCAAGAAAACAGAAGGACAAACCAGTGTGAGGAAAAAAGTGCTTGTGATGGACAATAAAAAGAGAAAGAATAATCAATATCCCAATAATCCAAAAACTACATAAGAATAAGAACAGTCGGTTGGTTATCCTTTTACTGCATTGAATCAATTTCAAATCATCAAGGAATAAAAAATCTCCTTCTTGTGTCCTTCTTTAATATCCTATGCAGAAACCAATCCAGACTGAAATGTATACGCTGACATTTCGACCCCTTTATATCCTAGGCCAAATCACTGCTCCACAATGGGTCTTCTTCAGGACTAACTGATGGGAGTCCCTAAAATCACACCAAAAATTATTTTAATCAAAATACAAAACATTCAACCTTGTCACCTATGCTGACCTTCAATTTCAAAATATACTTACCCTATCATATCTTTTAACCCCTTTACTTGTTAAGTATTCCTACTTGGCAAGCAATTGTATCTAGAAAATCAAACCAAATAAACCAAATCAAACACTCCATATCTATTCTATCTATCAGACTTACCTCCTTAAAAGTAAACAAGACTTACCTTCAATCAAAAAAGCTTACCTATTTATATTTGTTGCAAATATCTCCCATAGACACCATTTCAAAACATTCATTCAATTCAATCGAAAGATACCAATTACAAAACATTACCAACAACGAATCAATGAATATAATAGTAGGGTTGTAATAAGGGCCCAAGTCTAATAGGGCTATTTACAAAGGTAATTTACACTTGTGAGCAATTTACATGTGTAATCTAAACCTACCCTTCTGACTCTACTACTATTGGCTTTTCATAAAATCTGAGTGCAAACTTACTCAAAAGTGTAGACCAAAAAGCCTCAAGCCCCTAAGTTTAAGAGGTGAAGTAGGAGTAATCATAATTTACATCTTTATAGTTACTACATGTATTTTACACACAAACGTGACAGCTAGAGGGACCACTATACTTGGTGAGGAGCTTCTACTCTCGGGACTGAGACTCCACATGGTAGTGAATAGGAGACCTCAAGTCATTGGACAGCATCGCTGCATACAGGTTTGAGACATTGCATGGCAGTGAGCAGCAAACCTCTGTATGTCAGTGAATAGGGAAAAGATGTACATTTAAAAAGAAATCAGATATACCAGACAAACATTCTCTTACAGCCACAATGAATACTGTCTACATCATATGACCTGCTTTTCCTCTTCTTCTTTTGGGTCTTGTGGCCACCACTCTGTCATACTGCCTGAAGGATGCTGCATGTAATGAAGAGGAAGGTACATTTCATTGAGAAGGAGACAGTCTTGTAGTGAAATCTGTGGGCTGTCTCTATTCTCCCTCACTGGAACAGAGAAGGCAGCCTTTCAAAAGGAGGTAAGTCTCTGTGAAAGCTTTGCAGGAGGACATCTGCCCTGTGGGTGGCATACAATATGACAAGAGAGGAGGTGGGTAAAGGGGAAGGTTACTGGGATTCAGCTAGGCAAAGTTCTTCTTGGAATGCCATTGAAGCCCGTCTGCGTCCCACACCTTCAGGACAGAAGTCCCCTCTACTTGCTTTATTAGCTGCTTTTTCAGGACAACTCTTATATGGTGTCTGATAAGATCATAATTTCCTCCGGCACTCTTTTTATCTCTCTAAAGCCATTATTACAAGCATTCATCCACAACTGTATTTCACTCTTACATGCATTGTTAGCAGTACATCACACATAAACTCCCCTCTTTTAAGGTCCTGGGTTGCTGTCCTATTTACCACCTGATGTCTGCTCATAGCAGTACAACATGACTAGACTGGCACTACACAACTGACAGATGGTACACACGTGTAAGTTAAATCTCTGCTCTTTTACCTAAGGACGGAATAAATTTTTTCATTTCTGAACAGGTAGTTGTATGTCTTTGGTCACACATCCCTTTTGTTTCTCGATATGCCATCCTCTTCTTTCAGAAATTACTATTGTCATAAAAAATAGCTCTGAAATTTGGCAATGTAAGGGTATCACTATAAGAAATGTTAGACCTTGTATTAACTTGCGGAAAATCAATGTTTGTGCCTCTCCAAATGAGCAGAGAAATCATGAAACTAGCATCTACTTGCTTAATTTACAATTACTTACTCCACTGTACGTCTGTCTCTGCTGTCAGCTTTTGTCATAAAACAACCAATGGTGACAACCTTAAAAACCGCCACAACTATGACATTAAAGGACATCCCGGTAATTCTAAAAACCTTTGATTTACTTTTTAAATGCATCATTATTTATTTCACTAAATCAATTTTCTATGTCTCTAAATACAGCAAATGTTAAAAGATGTATTCATTGGTGATGTATAATCTCATGTATATCTCTCACTTAGAGCTTCTTGTTTTAAAAGACTTGAGGCTATCACTTCCAATCCGTTTTAACAGAACTTACAAGTGAGACTCAGTTAGTTGGACTTACCCCTAGCAAATGTCCAAAAACCAGGTAGTCCAAAAAGCAAACATCCATGGAGTTAAATGGGTCAGACCCTATTTTCCTACATCTAGGATATGAGCTATAAGTATAAGCACAAATAGTTAATGCATGAATGTTTTGCTTAATATCTGACAATAGAGTTCCCAAGAAAAATGCCTTGTAATTACAGCTACTTGTTTAGTGATTCCAGGATGTTCATCACTTTTAGGGTCATAAAGCGTGTTAATGTTATTTAGTGCTATAGAATACCTACTTTTGGCAAAATGAATAGTAATTCACTAATAATTTCATTCGCATTTTCATTTTCTTGATGATTCTGCTTGGACAAGGCATACAACTTGACATTGTTTGCAGTTTTCACAAAGTTGTGATCAGAAAAGATCAGCTTCTATCAACGTTCTCTGGGAGCTGATTGGTAATTTCATTATGAGTGCAAACTTCTAACTCGTGTCTAGCTCCTAATAAGTGATGCCACCATTCTTCACAAAGCTCTCTCTATTGCCATAAGTATTTTGTGATAGTGCAATTTATTTGAGCTGGGGATAACTTCAAGGTCAGCGTTACATCCCCAAGTTAGGGCTAGATCTGTCCAAAAGTCAAGCAACCAACAGAGCTCACTGACACCTGTCGGTGTCAGGAATCAGGCCCATAGCCATCCACTGACTGTTGGATGCTCCAATCTGGTACCTTAAGGAGGCCTCACTTCCAGCTCTTGGGATGGCATGGAGTCATCCACCTGCTCCTGTTGTCCCTTTTGCCTCTTAGATTTGTCATGGTGTGGGACAAAGACCTCAGGTTTCAGGGACACTCAACCACTCTTACTTTTGCCATCTCAGGACCTGTACCCTGAGAAAGTGCATGTACTGACAGTTTAGGACTTTTAGGCCCACATTTATACTTTTTTAGTGTCGTATTTGCGTAATTTTTTGACGCAAACGGGGGGTAACCTTAACAAATACAATTATATTTTGTAAATTTGCGCCACTTTTGCATCAACAAATGATGCAAATGGGGCACAAAAAAGTATAAATACGGACCTTAGTCTGTATACAGTCTCCTTCAAGGGTGACTCACTTTGTATCTTTCACAAATCTTTCTGGCATAAGTTAACTGTGTCCTGTTGCTGTGACAGTGCAGTCAGCCACTCAAGGCTAGAAGTGGACTCACTAGTGGCAGTATTGTGGTGTTCTGTCAAAGCTGATAACCCCTTGCTCTTTGGTCCTCCCACTGTGGATTAAATCTATGTCCTACCACTTTCTCTTCTCTTGGATCTCTGTCTCCTCTGATTACCGACAATAAATCTGAAATATGAGCAGGTGTGGCACCTAGGACAGCGGCCCTATGTGACTCTCTACTCCCCCTTGGTATCTCACTGCCAGTGATACCGTTTATGGCATTTTGGGACAGAAAATAACTCTTCTCCTGCCAATTACCCCCTCCCATTCTAAGGATACCATGCCACAGGACCTACAAGTTCCCACCCATGGACATTCCTTACCCTTCAAACCTGTCCTGATAGATACTGTTCTGGGGAGACCAGCCTTTATGCCACATTAGTCTGCTTGCCAAAGGTATCCCACAGAGCAGTGACAGGAACCCAATTAATTGTGATCCTCTAGAAGTGTCTCCTGCCCCCTTACAATATCACCAACTCACCTTCTTAGTCCACTTCCTAAGTGATACAAGAACCTTGTCTAGGTAATCGTGCCCCAAGGCTATCACCCATGTGGAGTGCAACTAGTCTTAGCCTTCCTTGTGTAGCATGAGAAATGTCCTCTTCTGTGTCCTGGCTGCAGACAAAGCACCTGCCCTTCTCAAAGGATTTCTTTCAACCCAGTTGCCAATTTTCTCCTGTTCTGAAGTGGTTTGGGACTTCGCCTTATCAGATGTTCGGGGCCCTAAGGAGTTTTCTTTTTGAGACATATTCCTTTTCTCCTTTCTCTGCTGATGTGGAGATTATAGGAGGCAATGCTTCGCATATAACTCATTCCCTAAGGTAACTATGTCCTCGTTATGTACTGCTAGTTGAGTAACTTCACAGATTTGAACAACTTTCTACTATGTGTGGATACCTTATTTTTTACAGCTGTCTTTGACCACTGGGGTTGCATAGGATAACAGCATGTACACTTTGTATCAGTACATGGCTGTTTTGTATTTCTGTACTGCCGATTTGGGTTTCCATTATCAACTTTGCAGTGAGTATATTAGTAGAACTGTTCAAATGTGTTGCATCTTGATTGTTGTGCTTGTGCAATGCTAGGAGTACAATATGTATTTTTTCGCTACGTCCAACTACACTTCAAAATGTCAGCCATATTTGCCTCAGTGAATAAGCATCTACGAGCCCTCACCAGTTGTTTATGTTCACACATATGCCTATTTTTTTGTTGTCTGACCCTGTGTAACTCAACCCATGATCAAGGTGTGAAAGATGCCGAAATGTGTTGGGTGATTTGGTTGGTTTGGTTGGTGATTGCACTGCAATAAGTATGTAAAGTATCATCATTTTTATGCACTGGAAAGAGCGTCTTCATGGATGATGAATAGTGGTATTATGTATGCGGACGTCTCACCTGAACACATCACAGTGGCACGGTCCCAACTTAAAGGGTTGAGACTATCATTCTAGTCACTAGTAGGTAGTTATAGTTAGAACTTAGTTTCCATAAAAAAAACATGTTTTGTTTTGCCAATAACTTTGGCGCTGTTTTAAAAACTCCTCACTCAATTTTCTAATCTAGTTTGACACTCACTCCAACTTCTGTCTTGAAAGTTTCATGTTGATTCGTAAAACACAACACGACTACTGTCTGAAACGCTGGATGGAATTACACCAAATTTCACAGAAAGGTTAAAAAAAACTCCCTGTTTGTTATTTGGTGTAAATAAGTTCAGGAGTTTTAGAGTAATCAAAGAAAAAAACGAATTTGCATACTTAGGGAGGTGGAGCATCTGTGGATCCCAGAGATCTTCTACTGAGATCTGATTAGCTGCCAACACTTTAAATAGAAAGTGTTTGCAGTCATCTTTGACTTGGGCTCAGCCGAGTCCCATATATATTGTGACAAAAAAGAAAAGGGGGCATGGTAGGAATACCCTGAATCCCTATCTCTGGTTTTGGGGTACCCCAGGGACCCAGCCAGGGCAAAAAACTTTTTTTTACAAAATTTCACTGAAATTCATGGAGGATCCGTGGATCTGGTGAAAATTTTTAAAAAATGTGCTGTCCCCTGCTATTGTTCACAATATAGTCCCTAGGTGGATCAGGTCCAGAGGGTAATGGACACTAACAACCTCCATCTCCCTGGGGCTTTTTGAACATATTGGAGGGGGGCTGTGTAGACCTCCCTGCATTGGGTTCATATGAGCCCTTAGGGACCACCATCTCCCTGGGGCTTGCTCTTTATTATGGAGGGTGGCACCCAAACCCCCCATCTCTGGCTCCTTGGACCCCTGGTAACCGCCAGCTCCCCAGGGTTTACATACATCATTTTCAGGTGGGACCACCACCTCACTCAACCTTGTCATGACATTAACAGTGTGGTGAGGCTCATGAGGCCGCCCTCAGGCCATATCCTGCCTCGGGAACCACCACATCCCCAGGGCTGGCCCATGCAAACTGAAGGGGGTTTTCACGTGGCCCCTCCTCCAGGAGCCATTATTGTCCTTGGGAACCCTCCCCCCTCCAGAGTGCCCATGCTCCCCCTGGTGCCCACCCTCTGAAGATTACAGTTTTCTTTCACTTGGCAGGAGCTTTTACAGCTCCCACCAAGTGAGATCAATCAGTAACTCTGCTGGCAAGCAGGTAGGGGACCAGATGAAAGGAATGCTCCTGCACCCAGGGAGTTGTATATTTAGCATCTCCCTGTGTGCTCGAGCAATGCCAGCTCTCTCAGGAGACAGGGAGCAGGCAGGGCCTGCAGCTGCATTGAGGCACCGCTTGCTCTCCCCAAAGGAGGCCAACATTAGAGACACAAAAGGTCACTCAAGACATCACCTTGGCATTCTTTACATAGCTTTAGTGTAGGAGATGCACTATACATTTACCCATCAAGGTAGCTTTAGCATAGAGATGCCGTAAAAGTATTAAAGTAGCACTTACCAATTAGCCATTAGAAAATACTCCAGCTGGGTAGAAATGTTGTGCAAAACTGTGGTCTCTTCTATGATAAATAGGCAGGAAAGGAAGGGTGCATTGTGGCATTGATGATCATTTCAGGGAAAGAAAAACAGCAACTGGAAGTGGAGCCCCAGTTGAAGCTCCACTTCGGTAAAGTACAAATCAAGCAACATTTTTGCGCATGGCCAAGGGAAAGCAAATGTGTTTTCTCTGCAATTCCACCTTGAAATGTTATCTGAAATCCTTGATGGAGGTCATTGCATTGTTGCTCTTTTGAGTGCTGTTAGACCTAGCATCACTGGTGTAGTCTCCCCTGTCTTTTTGCCTCTGCTTCCCATGTTTTCACTGTGTGCTGAACTTTTTGTTTTTGCTAGTTTTGTGCTCTGGGCACTTAACCACTGCTGACCAGGGCTATAGTCCAAGTGTTCCCTGTGTAAACAATATAAATATAATTGGCTTTTCCATAATTGGCATATTGATTTGTTAGGAAGTCCCTAGTAAAGTGCACTAAGGTACCCAAGTCCTGCAAATCAAATCCTATTAGTGGGACTGCAGCTCTGATTGTGCCACCCACATGAGTTGCCCTGTAAACATGGCTCAGACCTGCCACTGCAGTGTCTGTGTGTGCAGTGTTAAACCGGCAATTCGACCCGGCAAGTGTACCCACTTGCTAGGTCCAAATCTTCCCTTTTTGTGCATGCGAGTCACCCCTAAGGTGAGCCCTAGGTAGCCCTATAGGCAGGGTGCAATGTATGTTATATGTAGGACATGTACTAATGTGTTTTACATGCCCTTCCAGTGAAATACTGCCAAATTCGGCTTTCACTGTTGCAAGGCCTATCTCTCTCATAGGTTAATATGGGTACTGCCTTGAAATATCTTTTAAGTGCAGTTTACCAATGGGGCAGATAGACATTTTGAGTTTGGAGTCTCTGAACTCACAAATCAAAAATACATCTTTTGGTAAAGTTGTTTTTTTAGTTTGTCAGTTTGAAAATGCCCCTTTTAGAAAGTGGGCATTTTCTTGCTTAAACCATTCTGTGACTCTGCCGGCTTGTGTATTCCCTGTCTGGGTCAGACTGACAGTTGGGCTGTTTTTGAATCTCTATTAGATAGTGAGATAGGGTGTAGCCTGCATATCCTGATGGGTCATCTGGATTAGAGTGGAGGGAGGAGCTGACACTTACACCTGAATGGGCTGTGCCTGCCCTCATACAATGCAGTCCCCACCCCCTGGTTTGAGTCAGGCCTGGGAAGGCAGGATCTTGTGAACAACAGAGACTTTCCTTTGAATTTTGCCAACCTCAAAGCCAGAAAGGGCATAAGCAGTGTACCCAAAACACCAGATGTTTAGGTTACTTCTGGACTCAAGAGGAACCTCTGCCAAGGAGAAGAGCTGAAGAGCTGGGGAGGAGTACTGCCCCTTTGCCTGTGACTGCACTTTGCTGCATTGTCCTGCAGTTGCTGCTTCTGCCTGAAAGAGGAAAAAGACTGGACTTTGTAGAAATATTTGTGCTTGTGAAGTGTCTCCCAGGGCTTGGATTGAGCTAGTTCCCTGTTCTGAATGCCATAAAAGACTTACTCTGCAAGCACCTGGACTCTCTGCTGAGACTCCTACCCTGACAAATGGTGCCTAATCCACTCCCTGTGCCCTTGAAAGGAGAAGTTAGCGATAAACCAAGAAGAACAAGTGCACCGACTTTGGACTGATACCACTGCTGGAGTCAGTGACGCCTCCTGCAACTGAAGCCGTTGTCCTCTCTGGAGTGCAATGACCCCACAGGTCTGATGCTGCTGCAACCTTGCTGAAGTCCATAACTCTGTGACTTCTGAGGTGCCGTGTCACTGACGTCTGTGAGACCCGCACCACGTCGTTATCGCCGGATATCGACCCCGCCAGAAGTATGCAGACCAAATGCTTCGTTCTGACGTCACCTCACCTCCACAGCGCTGTAGCACGGACACAATGCCTCACACTGACGCCTCCGCTCCTTCACTCTGAAGCACCAGAATCAGGAATGCACCGGATCTAGTGACACCTCGAGCCCCGACTCCGTGCTCCAGCTTGTTTCCTCATTTTTACAAGGTACAATACCTGGGGGTCTGTGCAACTCCGTGACCGGTGCCATTAGCATGGGTTTGTCGGGAATGAATCCGTCACGACACCGTGATATCAACAAATTGAAGAATTGTGTTTCTAAGCACTATATTGAAGTTTAATATTAAAAAATTCATAATTTGACTTGTATATGTTGGATTTTTATTTCTTTGGTCTTGTTTTAATAAATATCGGCTATTTTTCTAGCCTGGTGTTGAGTCCTTTTGTGGTGTTTTCACTGTGTTACTGTGTGTGATTGTATAAATACATTACATATTGCCTCTTATGTAAGTCTGACTGCTTCTGCCAAGCTTCCAAGGGGGTGAGCAGGGGTTATCTTAGGTGTGTATCTCCATTACCTTGACTAGAGTGAGGGTCCCTGTTTGGACAGAGGGGAAACTGGCCCCATTTCTAACAAGAGCAATATCTTATGGAGTGATTGTGATGGGTGTTTTTTTGCTTGTCATGTACTGTTGAGGACAGAGCATATTTGTCTTCCTTTTAAATACTACATGTATGTAAATTGAGCTAGAAGACCAAATTGGCCTACATCAGGGTTGGCCACAAGGACTGGCTGTAGGTTGTGCATGACAGTGCTTTGATTCATTTAAAGTAATTAAATATTACCTAATTTTTTAAAACATAGAAATTCACAGAAAAAACAAAGGTTACAGGGACATTGTTAGACCGAACAGCCTTAGGGTGGCCATCACTCAACTTTTTGTCTGCCTCCCTCCACTTTTATGACACTGTTTTTGCTGGTTTTAGGACTCTGCACACTTTACCACTGCTAACCAATGCTAAAGTGCATATGCTCTCCTCCTTAAACATCAATCAATCAATCAGGGAATTTGTAAAGTGCACTACTCACCTGTGAGGGTTTCAAGGTGCTGGGAGGGCTAATCCTGCTTGAACAGCCAAGTCTTGAGATGTCTCCTGAAGGTAAGGAGGTCCTTGGTCTGACGCAGGTAGGTGGGAAGAGTGTTCCATGTCTTGATGGCAAAGTGCGAGAATGATATGTCGCCAGTGGTTGCGGATACGTGGGACGGCGGCGAGGGCAAGGTCGGTGGAGCAAAGCTGTTTGGTTAGGGTGTAGAAGTAGAGCATCTGTTGAGGTATTCTGGTCCAGTGTTGTGAAGTGCCTTGTGAGCATGAGTGAGGAGTTTGAAGGTGATTCTCTTGTTGACAGGGAGCCAATGCAGGTCTCTCAGGTGGGCTGTGATATGGCAGTGGCGGCGGATGACCAAGATGAGGCGTGCAGAGGCGTTCTGGATGAGTTGGAGTGTGGTTGTGGTTCCTGCATAGAGGGCATTGCCGTAGTCCAGTTTACTGCTTGCTGTTCTTTTGGTTTCAGTGGGGATCCATTTGTAGATCTTCCAAAGCATGCGGAGGGTGTTGAAGCAGGAGGAGGAGATGGCGTTGACTTGCTGGGTCATAGATAGTGAAGAGTCCAGGATGAATCCCAGGTTGCGTGCGTGGTTGGTTGGTGTTGGTGTGGTTCCAAGTGCGGCAGGCCACCAGGAGTCGTCCCATGCGGAGGTAGCGGAGCCGAAGATGAGGACCTCAGTCTTGTCAGAATTCAGTTTAAGGCAGCTGGTCTTTGGCGATGGCCTTTATTCCTTCGTGAAGGTAGGTCTTGGCGGTGTCCTTGGTGAGGGATAGGATCAGCTGGGTGTCATCGGCGTATGAGATAATGTTGAGGTTGTGAGATCGGGCGATGTTAGCAATGTTAGCGATGGTAACATTGGTTCATCCCCAATTGGCATATTTGATTTACTTATAAGTCCCTATTAAAGTGCACTACATGTGACCATGGCCTGTAAATTAAATGCACTAGTGGACCTGCAGCGCTGATTATGCCTCCCAAATGAGTAGCCCCTTACACACGTCTCAGGCCTTCCATTGCAAGGTCTGTGTGGGCAGTTTAACTGCCACTTTGACTTGGTAATATTGGTTCATTCCCAATTGGCATATTTGATTTACTTGTAATTCCCAGTAAAGTGCACTATCTGTGCACAGGGTCTGTAAATTGAATACTACTGGTGGGCCTGCAGCACTGATTGTGCCGACCACATAGGTAGCCCCTTAACCATGTCCCAGGCCTGCCATTGCAAGGCCTGTGTGTGCAGTTTCACTGCCACTTCGATTTGGCATTTAAAAGTACTTGCCAGCCTTAAACTCCCATTTGTATACAGATAACTCACCCCTAGGGTAGGCACTAGGTATCCCATAGGGCAGGATGCTATGTAGGTAAAAGGCAGGACATGTCTGTATGT
Organism: Pleurodeles waltl; assembly: GCF_031143425.1. Lineage (NCBI taxonomy): Eukaryota > Metazoa > Chordata > Amphibia > Caudata > Salamandridae > Pleurodeles > Pleurodeles waltl. Next base: position 914,761,392 of record NC_090437.1, read on the forward strand.
GTTTTATATGTCCTGGTAGTGAAAAACTCCTAAATTCATTTTCCACTGCTGTGAGGCCTGCTCCTTTCATAGACTAGCATTAGGACTGCCGTCATATACATTTTGAGTGGTAGATGCTGATCTGAAAGGGGTTAACCAGGTCATGCTTACTATGGCCAGAATGGTAATAGGAAATCCTGCTTATTGATGAGGTTTGGTTTTATATTACTATTTTAGAAATGCCACTTATAGAAAGTCAGCATTTCTCTGCACTTAAAACCATCTGTGCCTTAAAGCCTGTCCCCAATAAACATCTGATCTGTGGTGGTTGACAGCTCCCTTGTGCATTTCACTCACTCAACCACAAACACAGGGCACTCAGTCTCATCTGCATTCATCTGCATATTGAATGGGCCTTTCTGGGCTGGAAGGGTGGAGAGCCAGATATATTACAAAGGCTAGTCGCCTGCCCTCACATAATAGACTGATCAACTCCCCACGCCCCACTAGGACCCTGGCAGACAGTACTGGACTGAAAGGGGAAGCTTGTGCACTTCAAAACCACTCTTTGAAGTCTCCATCATTTCAAAGGTATTTTGGGGTATTTAAACTGGGTCTCTGACCCCACCAACTCAGCCGCTTCTGGTCCTACACCTGCACCCTGACAAGAGGAACTGCATGCCTGTACAAAGGACTCATCTGGACTGCTTTGCTAAGGAGAACTGCTGTCCTGCTGTTGACCTACTGTCCTGCTGCTCTGCTGGCCTCTTACTGTGCTGAGAAGGACTCTGCGTTCTTAAAAAGTACATTCCAAGGACTTACATTGAGCTTGCCTCCTGTTATCTGAATTCTCAGGGCCAAAAAGACTTCATCTCTTCAGGATACTAGTTGTGTGTCGAAAAATGACGTCTCACCTGCAGAAATCGTTGTGAAGTCTGCCTTGAGACCGAGAAATCACTGCACAGCTGACCGGAATGAAGCAGCCCCGACTTCCCGATTAGAAATTCAATGCATCGTCTGTCTTGCAATGGAAAATTAGACGCATCGCCTAACAGATTGACGCGGCACCCATGCCTTCTTCCAGGCAATCAAGGATTTTCCCCACATCGGCCCTGGGCGTCAGTGACTGTGGGTGAATGTTCATATTGCTCAGCATTCTGGACATCATTTGTTCTTTTTGCTTTTGATGCCTTAAGCTGGAAGTGTATGCTTAGATGTGGGTCCTATGCTCACTGTGCCACTGGATTCCAGCGAGCCAGGCTGGTGAGGTGTGGTACCCCAAAACCTGTCCTGGGATGCTTGTTTCTGGTCCAGGAAGGAACTGGCCTGGCAGTAAGAGCTGGACTGTTTCCATTGGAGCAGGGTCAAGACTGATTTGCATATGGCTGGGTCCAACCAGGGGTGGAGTGGTGAGCAAAAAAAAAAACAATGGATTAAATCCAAATCTGTGACTGTTGATGAACGTTTGCTTTGTTCAGTGTTTTGTCCATCATCTGTTATTTTTGCTTTTATCACCCTAAGTAGGAAGGGTATGCCCAGACGTGGGTCCCATGCTCACTGTGTCACTGAATTTAGGGTTATTCTGGCTGATGAGTGGTGATACCTTCAAACCGGTCTCAGGAATCTTGTTTCCGGTCCAGGGTAGGCCTGGTCTCCCAGTTTGAGCTGGACTGCTCCCATGGGGAGAAGGATCAAGACTGCTTTGCTTATGTTTGGTCCATCTGGGGTGCAGTGGTGAGCTGAGATGGATTAAATCTAGATCTGTGAATGCGGGTGAATGCTTGCATTGTGTAGAATTCTGTCCATCATTTGTTCCTTTTGCTTTTGTTGCCCTTAGTGGGAAGGGTATGCCCAGACATGGGTCCCATTCTCACTGTGCCACTGGATTCAAGCTAGCCTTGCTGATGAGGAGGCAATACCCCCAAACTGGTCCCAGGATGCTTATTTCTGGTCCAGGGGGGACCAGGCCTGGCAGTTCGGATTGAACTGTTTCCAAAGGAAGCAAGGTCAAGACAGATTTGCATATGGCTGGGTCCAAACTGAGATGGCATGGTGACCAAAAAACACAATTGATTAAACCCAGATCTGTGACTGTGGCTGAATGTTTGCATTGTTTAGTATTTCATCCATCATCCGTTCTTTTTGCTTTTGTCACCCTGAGTGGAAAGGGGATGCCCAGACGTGGGTCCCGTGTTCACTGTGCCACTGGAGTTAAGTTATCCTGGCTGTTAAGTGGTGATATCTCAAAACCAGTCCCAGGATGCCTGTTTCAGGTCCAGGGAGGATCTGGCTTCTCAATACAGGCTAGTCTGTTCCCATGGAGCTAGGTCCAAACTAAGGTGGCGTGGTGAGCACAAAAAGGGTGGACTAAACCCAGCAATGTAACTGGAGGTGAATGTTGGCATTGTTCAGCATTCCGTCCATCATTTGTTCTTCTAGCTTTTGTCTTCCTATGTGGGAAGGGTATGCCCAGAAGTGGGTCCCATGCTCACTTTGTCAGTGGATTCAAGCTAGCCTGGCTGATAAGGGGTGATACCCTGAAACCGGTCCCAGGGTGCTTGTTTCTAGTCCAAGGAGGACGTAGTCTGGCAGTTCAGGCTGGACTGTTTCCACAATGACCAGGGTCAAACGTATTTGCATATGGCTGGGGTGGCGTGGTGAGTACAAAAATGATGGATTAAACCCAGAGCTGAGACTGTAGGTGAATGTTTGTATTGTTCAGCATTCTGTTAATCATCTGTTCTTCTTGCTTCCATCCTTCCAGACATGAAAAATTAGGTAGAAAGACAACCATACACCTAGAAACGGAGGGCCCCTGGTCACCAGCTTAGTGTATGAGTGTGGTGGTGCTCCTTTTTTTGTGTTAACCTTCCGTTTCTTTTCTTTATCTCTTGCCCACGTGTCTTCAATGTGAGTTCCTAAGAACTGTGGGCCACTGATGACAAAGAGCCTCACATACACACCCTCATCTCACAAGTTTTTCTTGCAGTGATATCAGGGCCATTTCAGATTCTGAAACAGATACATTGTCTGCATCACCTTAGGATTGATTACCTGAGGGACCACACTTCACCACATGTTTGCTCAGGCCCTGTTAGGCTGATTGGGACAGGGGAGGTGTTGTTTTGCTCCTGGTGATAGCTTCTTTCTTCATGCCCCTAGCCTCTAATCCTTGTATTCTTTGGGGAGATTCCTGGGTGCTCCAACAGGTCCATCCCTCTACTGTGCTTCACGTGGTTTAAAGGGGCCAGCACCACTGGTTTTGGGGAGGTGAATCTGAAGACTCCCATTTAGTCTAAGTCCAGGTTGCTCCAGCACCCAGACAGTAGTCTTAGTCAGGGTCCTGTGGAATACATCTCCTCTCGCCCTCTAGTTCCCCTGTGCAAAGGTTTTCTAAAGTGAGGGGGGAAAATCTCAGAAGATAGGCATCTCCACTGAGTCCTGGAATGACACATCATCTGTCCACCCCTGACACAAATCCTTCTGCACAACATTTTGGGACTAGCCCCTTCTCTCCAAAACTGCAAAAGAAAGCCCTTCTTCCTGTTGGCCCGAGGTTTTGCTTCCCTCTTTTTTACTTGGGATGTGCCCTCCCAGGCATGGTACAGCTTGAACATTTCTCGGCACATTCTAGTTCAGCCCCCCCTTTGTTGTCACCTGGCTTATGCCTAACCCAAATGAATGTTCCTCCTGTGTGGGGAATGCTCATGATTCTCTTGCCAATCAGTTGAGTCATTAAATTGGCCTAGCAGGGGAATTCAACACCAGAAATCAAAATAGGGAGCTTGTTCAGAAACTTGAAAAAAGGTGACGTGACAAAAGAGTCTAGACATGAGGGAGTCAATATCATTACTCAAAAAGAAGAGGTGTTAGTTGATGCTAATAGCTGCACATCTGAAAAAATAGTACATAGAAGTAATGTCTCATCTGTAGAGTAATATACAGGGTGCCAACCTGGTACGGAATCCCAACTACCAAGGGTTTTAAAAGTACACACAAACACGGGTGTGACAGACGGAAACACCTATGTCATGTGCTGTGGATAACAACCTGCAAAAAAAGAGCAAACCAGGGCACTCCCAAACAAATGCAAAGAGTCCATGAAAGCCAAGTTGCAGAACATGTTTTAATCCTCTATAAACTGGAAGACGAGAAATTCAATCGAAAGTATAATTATTGTCCATGTAGCAGAAGTGGGTATATAAGAAAACAGAAAACAGCCAACACGTGTTTCGTCCTCTTGGACTTTTTCAAGGCTGAAAAAGAACAAATGAACACTGCTTACAATTATTGTTGCTACCAGCCGGTAGGTACAATAGACAATAGTATATTTAAATTTCCAATTTGAATTTTGTAGGTTAAAGGGATACCACACATAGAGCAAAACCTTTTAGGTGTGCATAGATGCTCTACAATAGAGATATGTCCATTGGTATGTAGTTAAACACCTATGGCAACGCCACCTTATACAGATTGGTGGGTTAATTAGAGAAAATAAAAAATATTAACAACACTTGGGTGATAAGATCCTAGAAAAACACCACGTGAGAGAGGAAAAAGATGAAGAGATGAACAAAGGCAAAGATGCGAACCGACATTGTGCTCCCCATGCAAAGTGCATAAGGTGGGATAAAAAACACTATGAGTGTCCATAGAAGATAATGCTAATTACCTCAACAATAGAAGTTAGAGAGAGAATCAGTACTTAAATGCTTCTGTAATAACTCAGATGTGATCCTAAGTCTACGGGAAAAATACAACAAAGAAGGAATGAATTGTACTTCAGGAATAACTTAGAAAATAGAAAAACACTAAATATCATAGAAAAACCCCGAAAGAGGAGAACAGTGCTCTACTTCCAAATAATAAGCGACAACCTATTATTAGACGTAGGAAAGATTAATTCCTAATATTAGTTGTTTCGAAGCTGACCCTTAAAATCTAACATAAAGCCCTAGGAGAGGCGATACAATACATATAGTACCGAGATCTAAACTACGGATTTTTGGGCGGCAAGACCGTTCACAGTGTGGGGGACTAAGTTTGACCCACGGTGAAGGACCCTTGTCACCCCAAATCCGGGTTATGCTCCGGCTAACTAGCAGTGCCTTATCTCTCCCGAAGGGAAGAGACAATTGGGCAGCCGAGCGCATGACATCTTATTACTTCTCAGGGAAGTCGTGGTCACTCAGGTCACAACCGGTGCTCTCATACACAGTACGGTCTCATTTAAAAATGACAAAGGCAGTTTAAGTTTTAAAGATTGGTTTAATAAAACGACTACATTTTATATATTAAGGCGTGAGCTGCAATAACCAGAATGAAACAACACAGTGGGATTAAAATAGTAACGATGAGAGTGAAGCACAAGAATAAGGCTCTCATAGTGCAACTATATTAAGTTCTCTCTAAGTTATATTATGAGCACAGCATGGGAAGCTCTAAGCCTGCCTTTCAGGTTCCCCTGGGAGGACATCAACCCTCATACCTGAGCAAAGGCCTGTAAGCTTCATCAGCATCTGCAACGGGCAATCAGCATCTAGTTGTAGGTTCCTGGCCGGAATCTCCCTCTTACCTGTACTAGGACTAGAAAGTGATTTTATAACTAACACGCAGATGTTCTAAGAAAATGTCCCTACGTAAGGATGTATATCATCTATGAACACCAGAAACTAAACTTCTACCACGTGTACCGCCAATGTACCAGACTGTAGCCTTGACTGAAGCACAGGGTGAGTAAGAATACAGTGTTCGCGAACACAGAGCTGAACTAGGCTAAACTGTGTGATAAAAAGAATAAAACAAGACTGTAAAACTGGTTATTGTAAAATAACAGTGCGAGGCGAAATAAAACGTGCCTAGGATAAAGTGCACAGAGGCCTAATATGTTAACCTAACGTGCATAATGCTACACTAAAAATGGCTACACTACACCCTCCCCTTCTCGGTAGAAAGTGGTTTAAGCAGAAGCTAAAAATGCCCTAATGCTAAAATATAAGTAAAACCCTATCCAATTTCAACAAGTTAAGAGGACACATAAGCATAGAATTTCGCAATTTGAAAAAGGAGCATGCGGCCAAATGCCGAATTCAAGGGATAATGTCAATTTAGAATAAGTCCAATTTAATTAGTGGTCACGGAAAGCAAGAGATTCTCCACTTCGGCAGATGACGAAACTGGAAAATCCATGCCAAAGATTAGCAAGGGGCAGGTGGATTCCAAAGCCTCAGTAGCCACCTAGGTGGCATCCTGTGCAATGCCTATAAACGAGCGATCATCAACTTCCTCCAGGAAGGGTATCTCGTATTGAGCTTCTCTAAGTAAGCGCAGCCGCAGCGCACATGTCTGGTAATGAGCCCTCATCGGGAACATCAACAGATCAGCATCAACCACTGGGGGGTGTTGCAGTGAGAGACAGGCGTCCAGTGCATGTTCAAAAGAGCACCAACGGCACCGAAGCACGGGCTGCACACAATCCAAAACCGGTCTGAATGACAAAGACCAGTCACACCCCAAATGTTCCAGGAGTGTTGCTCCAAAGTACTGAATCATGGTTCACGACACAGCTGCGCTGATGGGAGCGCCCACATTCATCCTCGTAGAGCCGGGACAGCCATTGCGTAAAAACAACAGCAACAGTAAAATGCCAGCCAATAAAGCCAAAGTTATCGGAAATCCCCCCAAAATGCTTCCGAAAATTGAATGAATAGCTGAAGGTATTAAACCGAATATGGAAGAAAAGGTATGAACGAAACCAACACCAACAGCTTTGAAAAAATGTGCTAGTCCAGCCGTGCTGGACGCATTAAATATATGTCCCACGAGTTCACCAAAGTGGCTCGGAAAGTTGGTATTTAACAGGGACTGTATTTCCGCCGATGACCTTGCCACTTGAAGTGTGTAGGTCTCGCGTGCAGATGTAAGGGCCACATGCTTCTGAAACAACAAAGCTTTCAGTCTCCTTAACTTGTCAAAATTCACCTTGGAAGTAGCAATGTGAGGCCAAATATCCGCTACCTCCCTAATTCTAGTGGGGGGAAACAACACGTTCCCGCAGCAAGTAACTACCTTAGTGACCGAAACAACGTAAACTATTCCGGCCCGCATACCACAACAGTCTTCACTATTGAGGAGGACATAGCAGCCGTTTGAAAGCACCTGGAACGTGCGTTTAATCAAGGGGACTGGAACTCCCTTCATATAGCAAGCTAAATTCACAACAGAGGCATTACATGCCCCATGCAAGGACAGCTGCTTACAAATCATCGAATGGCTGACTGAAGTCTCACATTCACAGCCGCTAAGAAAGACCTCTTTCATGCCATTGAAGCATTTGTACAGGAAGGGAAGCTCCCACACCTCATGGATGTAACTATCTCCCAGCTTCTCATATCTACCTACGGGAACATGTTTCAAACAGGAAGTAAATTGTAATGTAGAGATAGTCAAATTAATAACCCCATTAATCAACCACTCAGCAGAGGGAATCTCGGCCACGGTAAAAGGCAATCTTTCTAACTTTTCAATGTGAAACATGACATAAGTCGCAACCTTCTTAGTCATTAGTTGTTGTTGTCGCGTCAAATTAAAGGAAAACAATATTTCCCTGGCACTGATGTTCTGCCACGGAACGCGACCCGCCTTCAATGTCTGAAGCGTCCAACCTAACTGCATAATGGACCTTGTCTGACTCTGTCCATGATATAAAGAAGACATATCAGATTATCTAATGTCTATAGCAGAAGAAACAATGTTGTTAATTGTATAAATCCGGTCGGACAAGGTGTGCATACCATTATCCACAACAGCTAATGCTTTTTTCAGATTATCCTGATCTATCTGCCGTAACCGGGCTGCAGCTTCTTGTTGTGAAAGTTTCCAAATTTCATTGTATACTTCATACAGGAAACGCTTCCTACGTGGTATCTTCAGGCCTGACAAAAAATCTTGTAAGTCAGTGTCATTAGACAGGAGAGTGAGATGTGTCTTAACTTCATCTAGCGAGGATGATTTCACCCATTGCTGGCATAATTTTCCCACACTATATGTTGTAACTATTTCAGCATGTTCTGGTGATATATAGCGAGGGTCTGACCTACTCGTTTGGAAACCCCCCGAGGAAGTGATAAAACGTTGATGACACCCATTGGTATCTATCGGCCACAATAACCACCCGCCTGGACTTGTCAGTGAAGTGTTAAATGGACTATTTCGGACCCATTCGCTAAGCTCATTAAAAGTTGCATTGGTGTACTTTTGCCACTTATAAAATTTTGCAGAGACAGGTATAATGGGCATATTTAATTCTCTGATTGTAGCTAAACCTAAGCAGCTGGTCTGCTGTACAGTTTCATTTAAAAAAATCATTTGAACGGGAATGAGACATGCTCTAAACAGTGTTTCTCTACCTTTAGTTTGCCAATTCTTTGTTCCCCAAACACTTTTCAAATCAACATTTTCAGACCAATATTCATAACCTTCAATTGACAACCGGGAAACAAGGGATCCGAATACATAAATTTTGTGTCGGTCAATAACATTTGTTTAACCTTAGTCGGAGTTAATTTAAAGTAATATGACTCAGCATTCTTTTGATAGTGCCCAGAAAAATACGTAAATTTATCAAAATAAGTTTTGGAACTCCCATGTGGGGGAGTCGGGCAATGTTCCCATTGCATATAGTAAAATATCGTCTTGAGAATACTTGCTTTATGTATGAAATGGTGCCCATAATAATTATAGCAAAACATGTCACCATAATTGTCTCTAAACTGGTAAACATCTTCATTTTCATAGACAGTGTAATATTGCAAATCTGTCATCCTTGAGTCAACTGTTTTCACATCCCAATCATCAGATACAATGCCTGGTATTGCTATATCATTCATAGACAATTTTAGTACATACGTTATTTGAATTATCTCAGTGGGACCGTATATATCAAACATTACTTTATCCCACACAATCCCATCAGGAATTGGCACTGCAGAAATGTTCACAAAGGACAAGTCTCTTCGAACCCTATGTGAGGAAAAATGTGGTTTCAACACCTCCTCCACCTGTTCAACCGCTGATCTCTCAGGAAGAAAATGACCATGTATCAACAGAAAAAAGGTAATGACAAACCCAATCCAAAGAAAAAACGCTAGCACAGTCAATAAAAGCCACAAATAGTTCCATGGAAAAACAAAATACGTATCTTTAAGCCAACGCATCAGCTTACGTGGACCTGACAGGTCAGTAGTTGAAAAGGCAAACGAGTCTGATAGACCGTCATTGTTGTGGGAAAATAACCAGAGACATTTCGTGTAAAAGGTGCTGCCGCAGTCAATGGAGGAGTTGGTGTCTCTCGCATCGGCATCGTGTAGACAGCACCACCCGTCACCTCCGTATTCATGGTGACTCGATCAAATGTTTCTAAATTGGTCGTCGTTAATGGAACTAATGCGAGATCATCATCCACCCTCCCCAAGCTTGGAGAGGCAACAGTGTTGGTATAAACAATTTGAAGCGGAACTTCTTCTTCAGTAGTGAGAGGGATTCGGGAACTACTGGACGTTCCTCTTAGTCGGCTGTGTAGAATCGGCCACATGTTGTAACTTGACATTGTCAAGAGAAACAAAATGATTTTCTTTCGCACCTGGAAACGGTGGCAGAATAACAATCCTCGTTCCGTGTATCCCCAACACAGGGACTGGTGCACGATAAGAAGGGCCAAATAATTTTTTACTGCGACCTTTTCACGCACAAGATCCCCAACCCTGGGAATCCAGCCGGTAGATGTTACAGGCACATCCTTAATTCCCGTGGAGGCAGCACTTTTAGAAGAGTTATCTTCACGGAACTGCTGTAATTCCTGTAAAACAGTGACACGATCATTTATGTCAAAAGGTGTCTCTGCCGCCTCCACACCAGGACCATCAAGATCCGGAACAAACATTTGTGTTCCGAACAGGCACTCATGTGAAGTACGATCTCCCAAGGACCTTCTAGGCAGGTTATTTAGTGCTCTCTGAACTCCATACAGGTGGGCTAGCCAACTACGACCCGTACCTAAGACTATGGCTGTTAAGGATTGCTTTAAATCACAGTTTAATCGCTCCACGACAGAATTTCCCTCTGGATGAAATGGAGACGAGTACTGGAGCTGGACCCCCAATGAAAGCATGGTGTCCCTGAATGCCCTTGAGGCAAAAGCAGGGCCCTGGTCCGGATGGAATGCCGCAACTGCATATATACCGACAAAGACTCGCAAATCTTTAATAACAGTCTGAGCGTCAGCCGAGCATTGTGGCCACACCCACACAAATCTGGAGCAAGAATCAAGAGCGACTAGAATATATTTGTATGCACTATCCGGTGTTAATGGACCACAATGATCCAAGTACACACATCGTAATGGTCTATTTGACATTAAGAGGGGTGTCTGCGGTGGGCGCTTAGCTGTTGAAACTTTAATTTGTTGACAGATGTCACAACAAAGGACATACTGCTTGGCCTCTTTATAGAGACCAGGCCACGAGTGGTGGGCCTGTAATAGCGAAATTGTAGCTGCCACGCCTGCATGTGCAGATGCCACCCCCTCATGCGCTGCTTTAATCAACTGTGGTCTTACATTTTTATTGGGGATGTCACGTACGCCTATGCTAGGAATTTGAAATTCAGCGTTCAGCATACTTCCCATAAAATATTGATATTTATTCAGAAATCATTTAGGATAAGGCGTACCATCAACAGTAGCTTTTTTGGCAGCCATAATGTCTTTGTCTGGTTTGGAACTCGCACGAGTCACTGCAGCGACAAGGGCGACTGCCGACTTAGCTGCTTCATCAGCCAATGGCTCTGCGCAACCAACGATAGGAACAAAACAACAGTATTCTGCTGCATGTGCGGTAGTGAGCGGCTATATGGAGGGGGCAGAATTCTGCCTCGACATACTTATACCCAGACCTTAGGGGATTGTACTGCACAATTGGCTGAGCTAAAAGCTCTACTAATGGCACTGGAACATACGAATCCGACGCAGTACACACTGATTGTTTGTGAATCGTATTATTGCGTCCAGTCTTTTAACGAATACTTACATTACTGGCGCTTGAATGGTTTCAGAGATTCAAAAGGCAACACCATTAAACACAGACTACTGTGTGCTGCTGTGAACTCGGTCTGGAAGAGACAATGGCTGCTGCGACTGGGGAAAGGGCCCCTGCCTTCACTACAGAAGAGTTGGAGAAACTTGTGGATGGGGTCCTGCCCCAGTATGCGCTACTCTACGGTCCTCCAGACCAACAGGTAAGTACACTGTGTGCACGTTGAATAGGCTATGCCTGTGTTGAGTGGGGTGGATATAAGATGGTGGGGTGGGGAGAGAATGACGAGTGCAAGGCACGACAGATGAGAGCATGTGCCACATGGCAAGGTTGGGGAGGGGGGGCTAATCACATCTAACATGCGGAAAAATGATGATATTTCCAATTCCACCCTGTACATGTCAAATAGGTCAGCGCCCATCAGAAAGTCGACATTTGGCGTGCCATCGCCAAGGAAGTCCGGACCCTGGGGGTCCACAACAGACGGGGCACCCACTGCCGCAAGAGGTGGGAGGACATCCGCCGCGGGACCAGGAAGACCGCCGAGTCACTGCTGGGGATGGCCTCCCAACCTAGGAGGGGTGCCAGTCGTACCCTGACCCCCCTGATGTCCCGGATCCTGGCGGTGGCCTACCACGATTTGGTTGGGCGCGTGAGGACATCACAGCAGACACAAGGGGGTGAGTACCAGCACATTCAGCTATCTTTACGCGCAGTGGAGGTGCCTGGGTGGGGGAGGAGGGCTGTGGGTGACATTAGGCCAGGGCGCTTTCTGTAGTGTAGTCCTCTCCTTTAGCCATGTCCCTGTGCCCCGCCCCCCACCTCTGTAGGGTGACAAGTACAGCTATCCATGGTCCTGCATCACCCATGTGCGCGTTTGTTGTCCCTAGACCTGTTGGCCTAGTCACAAGTACTGAGTAGTGTACCCCGATTGCACGGCTTAGTGCATGAGGCTCCTGTGTCTGTCCTCTCCGCCAACGGTGTTGACAATGCATGCACTCAACCTGTTTTTGTTTCTCCCCGCACCCTTTTTCTTTATCTTCTTGTGCATGTGTGCATTAGCATCATCAGGTGGAGGAGAATTGGCACCGGAGCACGAGGGAGCTGCAAGTCACAAGGCCCCGGTGGGCCATGGCACAGACACTGAGGCCACCAGTGATACGGAGGGCGAGGGGAGCTTCACAACGGGGACCCGTGGTGACACCAGCGACACCGACACGTCCTCGGATGGGAGCTCCCTAGCGGTGGCAGCAACATCCGTGCCCCCCGCCTCTACAGGTACAGCCGCCACCCAGCGCACCAGCTCCGCCCTCCCAGCAGGCCCTCAGCCTTCGCTCCGTGCCCGCTCGCCCAAGAAGGCGGGCATCTCCTTCGCCCCAGGCACCTCAGGCCCTGCCCCTGTTACCCCTGCTGCCCTCAGTGAGGAGGTCATTGACCTCCTACAGACCATCATTGTTGGGCAGTCTACCCTTTTGAATGCCATCCAGGGGGTAGAGAGGGAGGTGCATCGTAGCAATGCATACCTGGAGGGCATTCATTCGGGTCAGGCTGCCCATCAACGATCGTTCAATTCTCTGGCCTCAGCACTGACGGCAGCCATTGTCCCTGTTTCCAGCCTCCCTCTTCTAACTGCCTCCACCCTGTCTCTGTCTCCTGTTCCTCAGACTATCCCATCCACACCATCAGACCAGCCTGCACACACCTCAACACCCAAGGGCAGCTCATCCAGACATAAGCACCACAGATCACACAAACATTCACCCAAGCAACACCCAGATGCAGACATGTCAACAGCCACTACCACCTCTGTGTCCCCCACCTCCTCGTCTCCCTCCTCCCTCCCTGTGACGTCTCCACTCACACCTGCATGCACACCACCAACAGCCAGTACTTCCATCACCAGCACACCCTCCAGTACAGTCCGCACACGTGCAGTCACCACCCCCACTGCCATTTACACGTCCCCTGTGTCCTCTCCCACTGTGTCTGTCACCCCCTCTTCCAAGACACACAAACGCAGGCAGCCACCCACCCAACAGCCAACCACCTCACAACAGCCTCCAGCCCATGCACCTTCACCCAAGGACAGCACACCTGACTCTCCTACAACCACCTCCTCTTCCTCCACTCCCATAACCACTGCACCTACCCTTTACCTTGGTCCTAAAAAAGTTTACCTCTCCAATCTTGACCTCTTTCCCTCACCTGACCCACCCCCTCCATCTGCTAAGAGTCCCAAGAGCACCTCAGCCACCACCAGCCCGGGTTCAGGTGTCACCGTAGTGCATGGATTTTGGAGTCCCCCCTTTGCCAGCAGTGATACATCGGTCAGCAGCAAGGGGACAGCCAGCCCCCCCCCTGGAAACAGGACCCGTAAAGTAAGGAGCCGCCGCGAGAAGCCTGACATGGCTGCCCCCAAGGACCAAAGTTCTGCCACTTCACCTGCCACAACATCCAGGGGAGGCAAGGCCCAGAGAGCCACATCGAAGGAGGGCAAAGGCAGCAGGGCGGAGAAGTCAGCCAGCAGGAGCGCGGACCAGGAGGGCCCCACAAGCCCCATCCCGGGTGTGAGGGAGGACAGCCAAGGGCCCAGGACACCGTCACCGAAGGGTCCAGCAACTGCACGGTAGGAGGGCGACTGAGCAGGGAGTCCTGGCCAGGTCTGACTCCCTTGAATTGCAGGACAAGCACCGCTGAACAGGGCCCCGCCGTCCAGAAAGGCACCGCTGAACAGGGCCTCGCCGTCCAGGAAGGGACAGCTGAACAGGGCCCCGCCGTGCAGAAAGGCACCGCTGAACAGGGCCCCGCCGTGCAGAAAGGCACCGCTGAACAGGGCCCCGCCGTCCAGAAAGGCACCGCTGAACAGGGCCCCGCCGTGCAGAAAGGCACCGCTGAACAGGGCCCCGCCGTCCAGAAAGGCACCGCTGAACAGGGCCCCGCCGTGCAGAAAGGCACCGCTGAACAGGGCCCCGCCGTCCAGAAAGCCACCGCTGAAGAGGGCCCGCCGTGCAGAAAGGCACCGCTGAACAGGGCCCCGCCGTGCAGAAAGGCACCGCTGAACAGGGCCCCGCCGTCCAGAAAGGCACCGCTGAAGAGGGCCCCGCCAAGACAGGCACCGCTCAGCCGGGCCCTTCCTGTCAAGCACCGCTCCGCCAGGCCCTTTCTGTCAAGCACCGCTCCGCTGGGCCCCGCCGTCTCAAGCACCGCTCCGCTGGGCCCTTCCTGTCAAGCACCACTCCGCTGGGCCCTTCCTGTCAGGCACCTCTCCGCTGGGCCCTTCCTGTCAAGCACCGCTCCGCTGGGCCCTTCCTGTCAAGCACCGCTCCGCTGGGCCCTTCATCTCAAGCACCGCTCCGCCGGGCCCTTCCTGTCAAGCACCGCTCCGCCAGGCCCTTTCTGTCAAGCACCGCTCTGCTGGGCCCCGCCGTCTCAAGCACCGCTCCGCTGGGCCCTTCCTGTCAAGCACCGCTCCGCTGGGCCCTTCCTGTCAGGCACCACTCCGCTGGGCCCTTCCTGTCAAGCACCGCTCCACTGGGCCCTTCCTGTCAAGCACCGCTCTGCTGGGCCCTTCCTGTCAAGCACCGCTCCGCTGGGCCCCGCCGTCTCAAGCACCGCTCCACTGGGCCCTTCATCTCAAGCACCGCTCCGCTGGGCCCTTACTGTCAAGCACTGCTCCGCTGGGCCCCGCCGTCTCAAGCACCGCTCCGCTGGGCCCTTCATCTCAAGCACCGCTCCGCTGGGCCCTTCCTGTCAAGCACCGCTCCGCTGGGCACTTCCTGTCAGGCACCGCTCCGCTGGGCCCTTCCTGTCAAGCACCGCTCCGCTGGGCCCTTCCTGTCAAGCACCGCTCAGCTGGGCCCTTCCTGTCAAGCACCGCTCCGCTGGGCCCCGCCGTCTCAAGCACCGCTCCGCTGGGCCCTTCCTGTCAAGCACCGCTCCGCTGGGCCCTTCCTGTCAAGCACCGCTCCGCTGGGCCCCGCCGTCTCAAGCACCGCTCCGCTGGGCCCTTCATCTCAAGCACCGCTCCGCTGGGCCCTTCCTGTCAAGCACTGCTCCGCTGGGCCCCGCCATCTCAAGCACCGCTCCGCTGGGCCCTTCATCTCAAGCACCGCTCCGCTGGGCCCTTCCTGTCAAGCACCGCTCCACTGGGCCCTTCCTGTCAGGCACCGCTCCGCTGGGCCCTTCCTGTCAAGCACCGCTCCGCTGGGCCCTTCCTGTCAAGCACCGCTCCGCTGGGCCCCGCCGTCTCAAGCACCGCTCCGCTGGGCCCTTCATCTCAAGCACCGCTCCGCTGGGCCCTTCCTGTCAAGCACCGATCCGCTGTGCCCCGCCGTCTCAAGCACCGCTCCGCTGGGCCCTTCATCTCAAGCACCGCTCCGCTGGGCCCTTCCTTTCAAGCACCCCTCCGCTGGGCCCCGCCGTCTCAAGCACCGCTCCACTGGGCCCCGCCGTCTCAAGCACCGCTCCGCTGGGCCCTTCCTGTCAAGCACCGCTCCGCTGGGCCCCGCCGTCTCAAGCACCGCTCCGCTGGGCCCTTCATCTCAAGCACCGCTCCGCTGGGCCCTTCCTGTCAAGCACCGCTCCGCTGGGCCCTTCCTGTCAAGCACCGATCCGCTGGGCCCCGCCGTCTCAAGCACCGCTCCGCTGGGCCCTTCATCTCAAGCACCGCTCCGCTGGGCCCTTCCTGTCAAGCACCGCTCCGCTGGGCCCCGCCGTCTCAAGCACCGCTCCGCTGGGCCCCGCCGTCTCAAGCACCGCTCCGCTGGGCCCCGCCATCTCAAGCACCGCTCCGCTGGGCCCTTCCTGTCAAGCACCGCTCCGCTGGGCCCCGCCGTCTCAAGCACCGCTGGCCCATTGACAGTGCCGGTTCTGTGTCGAGCTACTGTTCACGCTGCACTCGGGCCACCCTGCCTCCTCCATTGCCTGTGGAGACTGTTATCCACTTGATAGACTGTGGCTTTGCACTCCCCAGGATGTAACAGTGGGCAAGCCACCCACTGTAGAGACTTGAGAGACTGTGGCTTTGCACTCCCCAGGATTGAACAGTGGGCAAGCCACCCACTGTAGAGACTTGATAGACTGTGGCTTTGCACTCCCCAGGATATGGCAGTGGGCAAGCCAACCACTGTAGAGACTTGAGACACTGTGGCTTTGCACTCCCCAGGATGGCACAGCGGGCATGGTGGCCCCTTCGTGGATCTGGCGTCGTGGACTCATGTGGCTGTGGTGCCCCCCTTCCCTTCCCCCTGAGGTGCCTGTAATTTTATCATCTGGTGCCCCTGCAGTGTTCTCTCCAACGGACTCAGGTCTCCTGTGTGGGCTTTGCCCATTTGTTGATACACTTTGGCCCACGGACAGTTGAAATTTCAGTGACTGGGCAGGACTTATTGCCTCTATTTATCGGTTACGCAATGTTTTCAATTGATTTTTTTAATTCATTTTCCTGTTTTACCATGACTTCAATGAACCTATTTTATACATATATTTAGTTTCTCACTTTAATTATATCTTTTCATTATTCCGGGGGGTTTGGGTGGTGTCACTTTGACTTGGTGTGTAGATAGTTGGGGGGTGGGTGTATTGCGTATGTGTGTGCCCGTAACCCTTCCTCCTCCTCCCTCCCCTGTGTCGTAGGTGCGGTACTCACTGTTGTCGTCTGCGCCGGAGTTTGTACTCGTGGTAGATGAGCAGGTAGACGAGAGCAGGTGGGATGTTTAATTCGGGTTCCATGCTGTCCTCCGTCCTCGTGGAGTGTATAGAGGTGAGCGTTTTCCCGTTCGTAGTCTGTTTCCGCCGTGTTTTTATCGGCGGTGCTCCCGCCCCGGAAAAGGTGGCGGATTGGTGAGTTGTGATAGGGTGGGTGGTACGTTGTCTGCCGCCTGCCTGTTGGCGGTGACCGCCGCGCTGTTTGTTTGTCCCGCCGTGGCGGTCGGAGTGTTAAAGTGGTGGTCTGTGTTGGCGGTTCCCGCCAGGGTCAGAATTCATTTTTTTTTACCACCTGCCTGTTGGCGGGTTGGCTGCCGCTTTATCACCGACCGCCAGGGTTGGAATGACCCCCTTAGTTCTTTAAGAACAGCCATCTGTACAGCAGTGAGAATTTTCTCTGTGGGCGCAAATCGTTGCTCGGCAGCGGAATACAAGTGTGACTTTTATGCTAGGAGGACTGTCTCACCTTCATTAAATGTGACATAAGTAAACCCAATGGCCCCAGCTATCACCCTGATGACCAAATGTGTTCTATTGTCCCGTGTGTGTAGATGTTTTGCTGCTAGCATATCTGCTTGTAACTCCCGAAGAGTATGTGTATGTTCAATTGTCCAGAATTTGCTCGAAAAATCAGGATGTATTAATTCATATACAGGTTTATGCGTGTAGCATAATCAGGAATGTATGTTCTGCCAAAATTTAGAAAGCCCAACAATGATTGTAGTTTCTTAATCATATTTGGTGGGTGCAATTGTGCACACTTTTCTAAAAATTGTGGCGCTAGGCTCTTACCTTCACTCGACAGCTCATATCCCAGGAATATGACGCTGAGGAAGGCAATTTTCAATTTTTTTAAAGTTAAATTTGTAGCCGATTTCGGCAAACCCTACAACAATGCGGGCTACACATCTTAAATGTTGTAGCAACTCGTCATCCATGAGATATATATAATCCACATATGACAACGCTTCAGGTTTGAGCACGTGCAAATCATCAGTCACACGAGCTGTAAACAGTCCTGGGCTGTTCTTATACCCCTGAGGCAAACAACAGAATTTTTTCTGGGAGCCTAGTGCGCTAAAGCTGGTTAAATCCCTGCTTTCAGGGGCTACATTCTGGCAGAAGAATCCATTCTAGATATCCAAAGTTGTTTTATATTTCTTCCGCACAATGTTGCTCATTAGTGCAGTGCTATGTGAATTTTGTAGAGCATATGTGTGTGTATGCCCATTCAGATGTCTGTAGTCTAAGACTATTCGATATGAATGTTCCGGTTTAGCTACAGGGAATAAGGGATTATTCATCGGTGAGACACGGGGTTCAATTACCCCCTGGTATTCTAATTGTGTAAGTATTTTCCTCACCAGTGCACTTGCTTCATGTTTTATGGGATACTGCGGTTGTGGTTGAGGCTCACCTTTAATAGGAATTACATGATATGGAGAATCCCTATCCCACCCAACCTGATTTCTATATAACGCAGGTGCCTGTGCGAGAGCCCATTTCATAGAATAGGACTCAGCGAGTTCCTCCGGGACAAGGGGCGAGAAGGAAGGTCTAATATCCCCCTCCCCAGTTGGGCAGATGCGGACAAAATCTGGTGGCCAATCCTGCTCAGCCAGCAAAATGTCATATATCTTAATTACACGATCCAAAAAGATGGCGTGTATAGTGCGTTCAATGTCCCCTTCCAACTGTAAAGTCACTGTATACACCCTAACGGGTTCGGAGACAAGAATGTCTGCTGTTTCTACTTGGATGAAGTCATCAGTTGCTTTCACCTCCAGATGCTCTAGAAGATTCCAGAGAACTATGTTGACCTCTGCCGTGCTGTCTAGCAATGCTAGAGCCCATGTCTTGTTCTTCAAGAGAACCCTCTTCCTGAGTGGCATGTCTAATGGAGACTGCTGCCACCTTTTTCTTTTTAAACTGTTGTTTATGTTGTACATGTTTCTATTCCTTCTTGAAAGAAACCTCAGAAGAGAGTTGTGAGTCCTGTCTCGGCTTCACGCACTCTGGTCTCCACTCTGACCGCCCACCTCTCTCATTTCCCTTTTCCGATGAGTCCTGAAAGGAACGAGATTGGCGTGTATCAGTATATTGATATCTATCAGGCGTCTTAATATTATCCCTATTTCTGAGATTATACCTAGTTTGCGGGGTCTCCGTACGTGGAGATTCTCCCCTTTCCTTTTTAGGTGTTTGTTGTTTTTTCTCCCAGCGCTTCTTAGTACCCTCAGGTTGCTGTTTCGTAATACCTTTAGTAATTTTCCCCTGAATCTGAGGTTTTTGTGGTCTAGCCACTAGGCTATTCCGACCAATACTGGAATATGTTTCCGCTATTATTTTAGGCAGTTCCCGCTCCTGATCTTGTTGCGGAACTTCACAAAGACGCATGAGCACTGCAAGCGCAACTGCTTCCCCTTTAAGATTGCTTAGGATCATTGAAGAAACCATGGCAAAATTGCCTATCAGTTGCATTCCTAAATCTAAGGCCGGGGCAGCCCCGTATTCATCCTGAATTTGTTTAAGCACTTCCAGTAGGTTTGCTAGCGTCAGTGTACCGTGTGCCGTGGTGTAGAGCGCGGCAAACACCGTAACTCATGTATTACAAAGTTCCACTGTGGGAACCATCCCAAAGGGTAAACACATGGTTAATATCCTATGTTTGTCCTGAGGTCCCGTATGGGGAAATACCGCCTCCAGCGTATTAATTTTCTGTGCCAGCCAAAACGGAGTCTCCTCTTCTCGTTTGGTCGGGACTTTACCCATAATGGAATGTATAGTCACCGGATTAATACCTGGTGTTACTGCATGTGGTTGCGCTGGAGCAGCACGCGCTGGGTTTGTATTTAGTGCCTGCATCACAAATTGTACCAAACGTCTATATATTGCCGTTAAGTCAGTATATAAGCGTTGAACCTCAACCACCGCCATATTCGCAGCCGTAGGATGCGGTGTATAGGTGGCCAGTAAAGGCCAGGTCGGACCGTTATTGCTCAGGAGACCTAACCTTACTGGCAATATTGTATGGGGTAGGGCGCCATCAAGCCAATTATTATGGTCTTGATAAGATAGAGGTATCTACAAATATGCGTACGCCCTGTATTGTCCAGGCACGTTTGCTACTGTATATGTATGGAATGCATGTGTGTTCCCATCAACTGCTGGAAATGTGACCCAAGAATAGAAAAGTTCTGTTCTATAGGCTGCGTGGGCGTCCACCACAAACGTGACAGGACCACCCTGGGCCGTAAGGCCATGTGCTAGCAAATATGCTGTGAGCGGCTGTCTCATGTTAAGAGCAATTTGTATTACCTGGGGATTCGCCATCAGCTAAGCACCATGAACTCAGAGAAGGCACACCAAAAGGGGATATGTTTATTTCCTTTCTAAGGTTCAAGCTTAAACAACCATCTGCTGAAAATAGGTTTACCTATGCAACAGTGGTGGAAGTCCTTAGTACCACGGACGTCTCCATATACAGAACCGAGGGATCATTAATTAATATGAGACCGAGATATACCGGTATACCCGAAAATTAGAGCCTGACCAAACGTTGGCGGCACCATGTCGTGTAGGCTCTCATTATTCTGATGAGAGTACTGGATTTTTGGGCGGCAAAACCATTCACAGTGTGGGGGACTAAGTCTGACCCACGGTGAAGGACCCTTGTCACCCCAAATCCGGGTAATGCTCCGGCTAACTAGCAGTGCCTTATCTCTCCCGAAGGGAAGAGACAATTGGGCAGCCGAGCGCATGACATCTTAGTACTTCCCAGGGAAGTCGTGGTCACTCAGGTCACAACCAGTGCTTTCATACACAGTACGGTCTCATATAAAAATGACAAAGGCAGTTTAAGTTTTAAAGATTGGTTTAATTAAATGACTGCATTTTATATAGTAAGGCGTGAGCTGCAATAACCAGAACGAAACAACACAGTGGGATTAAAATAAAAATGATGAGAGTGAAGCACAAGAATAAGTCTATCATAGTGCAACTATATTAAGTTCTCTCATGGGAAGCTTTAAGCCTGCCTTTCAGATTCCCCCGGGAGGACATCAACCCTCATACCTGATAAAAGGCCTGTAAGCTGCATCAGCATCTGCAACGGGGCAACCAGCATCTAGTTGTAGGTTCCTGGCCGAAATCTCCCTCTTACCTGTACTAGGACTAGAAAGTGATTTTATAACTAACACGCAGATGTTCTAAGAAAATGTCCCTACATAAGGATGTATATCATCTATGAACACCAGAGACTAAACTTCTACCACGTGTACCGGCAATGTACCAGACTGTAGCCTTGACTGAAGCACAGGGTGAGAAAGAATGCAGTGTTGGCGAACACAGAGCTGAACTAGGCTAAACAGTGTGATAGAAAGAATAAAACAACAAACACAATGCGACCACAGCACACAAATATATAGTCTAATCAAGTAGCAAGGATTTATATCCCTGGTAGAACGTTTGAGGTTGAAGAAAGAATACGTGAAGGTCCCAAGTTCGTTGGAGAGAGTGTCTTTACTTGTAGGCACAGTTTGCCTCCTAATGGTGCGTTCTTCAAAATACAGTTCACTCAGGGGACTTCATCAAGGATGCAAAACAATGATATTAGCAAACTTGTATGTAACAATACCTATAGTTGACAAGACACAATTTGTGCCAGGCAGTAGACTAATACCTGTGCATGAAAACGGAAAGCAGCAAGAAATGTGCAACCCAAGTGCGTGGAGAAATGATAGATGGTAGGCATGGCAAGGTAAGCAATGAGAAAGGACCCTGGTTAGTTGTGCAATTAGAAGGACACCTCAAGTAGAAAAGTCATAAGAAAATAAGTAGAGTGTCCATAGTCCAAGTGCTAAACAAATGAGGGAAGTGTTCCAAGTTGTCAGTATGGGCCCGTATAAAAGTTGAAAAATATAAAATAAAAGTGAAAAAAGCAGGAGAATCAAAGTAATATAATTGTCCCTAGGCTGTCCGGCCAGCTAGAAAAAGTTGGAGAGCCTGCGGTAAGGCAAATAGGTAGAAATCTGGAAAAGATAGAGAAATGGCAGTGAGTGGCCACCGTAAAGACTAAGAATCATGGCAAAAATGAAAAAAATCATGTAATCCTTGGTACTACAATACCTTACATAAATGAATTCCATTTGTGGTAGTGTCTCCAGAGCATTGGGTGCTAGGGGTCCCAGTGGTGACCACTCAGAATGGGGAAGGCCCTGATAAGCCTTAAACCAAGAAACCTGCATAGAGGTGAAAGAAGAGTAGAGGCGAAAAAAAGGGTATGTTACATCGATGAAAAACGAACAAAAGCAGAAACTTTCCCACTTAATAGTAATTTACTTGGAAAAGTAAATATAGTGTGATGCACTCATAGACCAGTACGAAAAACGGCCCAAAAAAGCCCCTTAATGTCGAAGGCAAAACTATCTCTCAAAGAAAGCGTGAGCGCTGTAAAGTATGGTAACAAAATTCAAAAAAGGGGGGAGGAGTCCCAATCAGCAATCCTGAGTAAGACATATGACTAAAGGCCCATGACTTGTAGCATTAACAAAAAATGAGGAATCAGACTAGTAAAAATTGGTCACATGGCATAGATGTGTAAGTCTGTTCCGCGATGCAGACCCCAAGTAGTAACATTGTAAATAGTTTCAAACGAGCAGTAAACGCTGGTCATAGCATTAGGAGGTGAATAAAAAAATACTGGGGTATCACATTGGTATAAAACAATCACTCGGCATCAGTGAGTAAGTATGCTCCGTGATGCAGATGCCAAAGAAAAATATAACAGAGTCCACAGTTAAGAAACCCTAGCTTCAATCGAGCAATAGACGCCGGCCGTAGCGTGAAGAAGGTGAGAGACAAAAAAGGTAAAAACGTACTTATCTGAAAGTGGAGCCGGAGCGGTCGTACAGCCGGCACAAAAGCGGGTATCCAAGTCAAAAAGCCCGGCGCTTGTTGCTCGTTCAAGAGTGCAAGTAGTAAACATAGAAAATGGAGTATGCACTAATAGAGAATGTCTGTAAAGGCTCTCTAATTGATGAGATGGTATGGCAGTCATCTTAGAATGGTGAAGCGGAAATACGTAGTATATAAGTAAAAGGGAGGGTAAGTAAGTCATGCCAGTGAATAGAAAGGCCCAAAGTCCGGTCATAGTTGGCTAAGATCAAAGGTCCCAGTCAGTGGAAGAAAGGTCTCCGTACATTAGCAGTGTAAAAAAGCAGTGATGGAACCAGATGAAACCAAGAATGGAAGAATGTATGCCTCTTGTCAGATTTGAAATACAAGTACTTATACAATGTGACACCCCGGGCACCCTGCATATACATTTTACCTAAGGTCCACAAATCAGGGTGTTTTCCACCATGGAGACCCATTATTTCTGGCATTGGCTCACCAACAGAACACATCTCAGAATACATTGATTCTTTCCTCCAGCCATTGGTACACAACCTACCTTCATACATCCAGGACACCTGGGATCTGTTATGTCAACTGGAAGATATTGAATGGATGGATGAGTGTATGTTTGTCAGCTTTGATGTAAGTTCTCTTTACACTTCCATGCTACACTATACGAACACAACCTCATGCTTCTTGATTTAACGTGCCTAGTACTTGAGAACAATGTATTTCTACACGAAGGGAGCTGGTACCAACAGCGCCAGGGAGTAGCCATGGGAGCCAAATTCACTCCCTCATATGCAAATCTCTATATGGACAATTTGGGAAGTTACACCTGTGGTCTAGTTGCCCTACACATATCACCCTACGCATTCTGTATTGGGGAGGTATATTGACGATATATTGGCTATCTGGACTGGCAGCAGTGTAGAACTTAATACACTCATACACCACTTAAATTCCAACAAGTATAATTTAGTGTTCACACACAGGGTGGATTGTGCCCAAATTGAGTTTCTGGACTTGCTTTTGTACGTTACTGATAACAAGATTGCTTCCAGATTGTACAGGAAACCCATGGCTTGTAACTCTATTCTTAATGCACAGAGCGCACATCCCCTAACACAGATTAGGGCTATTCCTTATGGGGAAATGGTAAGAGTATGCTGTAATTGCAGTGATACCGGAATTTTAAAACAGATGCTTGAAAACTTGGCACAACGTTTCTGGGATAGTGGTTACACAGAGGATCTCATCTCGGTGGCGAGCAGACGTATATCCTCTAAAGACCAAATTCTTTATTGATTAGAGGCCATAAAAAAGCTTGCTTAGACAGGTCTAAAAGGAGGCCTGTCTCTTTTGTCACACAATATAGCCCTGCCAGCAAGACAGTGCTACGCATCCTCAAAAAGCATTGACACTTGTTGCTTTTGGATTCTAGTTTGAAGGACTCCATCGGTAGTTCACCAGCTATTACACATAGTAGGGGTCGTACCCTTAGGAATATCTTGTGCCCGAGTTTTCTTGCTCCTCCCCTACAGGTACATCCACCGTCTTGGATTCCTGGTAAACCTAAGGGTTTTTTCAAGTGTGGCTGCTGTGTATCTTGTCAACTAGCCCTCAATAGAACTGTATCCTTCTCTTACAACACGAAGAACATTTACCACATCAAAGAGTTTATGAATTGCAATACCAGGTATACAGTTTATTGTGTCATTTGTGTATGTGGTTTGATCTATGTGGGGAGTAAAATACGTCCACTGAAAGAACGCATCCAGGAACACATTAGAGCCATCAGGAATTACAACACAACGTATCCCATTGCTGTTCACTTCAACTCACAACATGGGGAAAAAGATCTTCTGAACATCAGATTTCATGGTATTACTCAGGTATCCAACTCACCCTGATGGGGTGACAAAACAAAAGACCTTCGCAAATGTGAGGGGAAATGGATCCTGAAACTTCATACAGTTGAACAAGGGCTCAATACTGACCGTGAATTACATGTTTTTCTTACGTGAATGATATATCCCTTTTTCCAACTGTAATGTCTTGTGTTCTCTCATCAGTGTAATAATATTACATTTTTCTGTCATGATTCTGTATTAGTGAATAACCAGCTTTCTACTCAACGTATACTTGTGGTTCTTACTGTTGGGTTTTTAGCCCATGTATACTATTGGTGATTCTCCTATTTTGTCCTCTACCTGTTGACTTTTTAAATTATCATTCTGTATTATTGATTGACCAGTGATTTACTGGACTCATACGTGTGCCCTGAATGGAGGATACATGACCTAGGTCACACTGGCTGTGTCCCTCCTTGTCAACCAATTTTGTTTCTCTGTTGATTACTACTTGATTCAAATAGTTTTTCACTGTTGATGCTGATTATGGCCATCTCTGGACTCATATTACTTTGTTGATGCTTGTGTTTTGATATTTCATTCTTATCTACACCTGTTACATACCAGTTCTTGAAAATAACATTCTTGGTTTCATCTGGTTCCATCACTGCTTTTTTACACTGCTAATGTACGGAGACCTTTCTTCCACTGACTGAGACCTTCGATCTTAGCCGACTATGACCGGACTTTGGGCCTTTTTATTCACTGACATTACTTGCTTACCCTCCCTTTTACTTATATACTACGTATTTCCGATTCACCATTCCAAGATCACACCGTACCATCTCATCAATTAGGGAGCCTTTACAGACGTTCTCTATTAGCGCTTAGTCCATTTTCTATGTTTACTACTTGCACTCTTAAACGAGCAACAAGTGCCGGGCTTTTTGACTTGGATACCCACTTTTGTACCGGCAGTGCGACCGCTCCGGCTCCACTTTCAGATACAGTAAGTTTTTACCTTTTTTGTCTCTCACCTTCTTCACGCTACGGCCGGCGACTATTGCTCGATTGAAGCTAGGGTTTCTTAACTGTGGACTCTGTTATATTTTTCTTTGGCGTCTGCATCACAGAGCATACTTACTCACCGATGCCGGGTGATCATTTTATACCAATCTGATACCCCAGTATTTTGTTCTTCACCTCCTAACGCTATGACCAGCGTTTACTGCTCGTTTGAAGCTAAGGTTTCTCACTATTTACAGTGTTACTACCTGGGGTCTGCATCACGGAACAGACTTACTCATCTATGCCGTGTGACCAATTTTTATTAGTCTGATTGCTAATTTTTTGTTAATGCTACAGGTCATGGGCCTTTAGTCATATGTCTTACTTAGGATTGCCGACTTGGGACTCTTCCCCCCTTTTTTTAATTTTGTTACCATAGTTTACAGCGCTCACGCTTTCATTGAGAAATAGTTTTGCCTTCGACATTAAGGGGCTTTTTTGGGCCGTTTATCGTACTGGTCTATGAGTGCATCACACTATATTTACTTTTCCAAGTAAATTACTATTAAGTGGGAAACTTTCCGCTTCTGTTCGTTTTTCATTGATGTGACATACTCTTTTTTTCACCTCTACTCTTCTTTCACCTCTATGCAGGTTTCTTGGTTTAAGGCTTATCAGGGCCTTCCCCATCCTTCATGGTCACCACTGGGACCCCTAGCACCCGATGCTCTGGAGACACTACCACAAATAGAACTCATTTTTGTAAGGTATTGTATTACCAAGGATTACATGATTTTTTCATTTTTGCCATGTTAATTAGTCTTTACGGTGGCCACTCACTGCCATTTCTCTATCTTTTCCAGATTTCTACCTATTTGCCTTACCGCAGGCTCTCCAACTTTTTCTAGCTGGCCGTACGGCCTAGGTACAATTATATTACCTTGATTCTCCTGCTTTTTTCACTTTTATTTTATATTTTTTAACTTTTATACGGGCCCATACTGACAACTTGGAACACTTCCCTCATTTGTTTAGCACTTGGACTATGGACACTCTACTTATTTTCCTATGACTTTTCTACTTGAGGTGTCCTTCTAATTGCACAACTAACCAGGGTTCTTTCTTATTGCTTACCTTGCCATGCCCACCATCTATCTTTCTCCACGCACTTGGGTTGCACATTTCTTGCTGCTTTCCATTTTCATGCACAGGTATTAGTCTACTGTCTGGCACAAATTGTGTCTTGTCAACTATAGGTATTGTTACATACAAGTTTGCTCATATCATTGTTTTGCAGCCTTGATGAAGTCACCTGAGTGACGAAACACGTGTTGGCTGTATTTTGAAGAACGCACCATTTGGAGGCAAACTGTGCCGACAATTAAAGACACTCTCTCCAACGAACTTGGGACCTTCAAGTATTCTTTCTTCAACCTCAAACGTTCTACCAGGGATACAAATCCTTGCTACTTGATTGGACTATATATTTGTGTGCTGTGGTTGCATTGTGTTTGTTGTCATTGTGTACATTGGTACTCAATTTTGTGTCTACTGGGAAGTATGGCACCTGACCATTTGGCACCAATTCTGGACTGTGTTTACATTCACAACTTTTACTGTTTTTTACTCCCTGGATATGCAGCATTTCTCACCCTTACTACCCCTTATCTCTGTTAAAGAATAAAACAAGACCGTAAAACTGTTTGTTGTAAAATAACAGTGCGAGGCGAAATAAAACGTGTCTAGGATAAAGTGCACAGAGGCCTAATATGTTAACCTAACGTGCATAACGCTACACTAAAAATTGCACTAAAAATGGCTACACTACAGTACTGCATGTGCATTTGACTTTCCAAACCAGGTGAGTATATTTGTAGCTTGGGATCGTTGATCTGTGGGCATTATATATGGGCACTCAGCTATAGCTTTGTTTTGCTTGGGATGTTAGGGTGTGTGAACCATTGCATTGCTTTCATTGCCACACTAGAAGAATCAAGGTAGGTTAGATTGGATATTGGTTTGACATGCATAACACGTTATATTTGGTGCAGTATACTGGTGTTTAATATGTTGGGATTTTGCATTCTGGGAGTTGTAGTGCAATAATTTGCCAGTGCTTCATGTGCCATTTCCAAGGGCTATAGGGCTAGATGTGTTTAATGGAAATGTGGCATGTCAGGGAGGGATATTAGGTGATTAGGAGAGAGTTGTAGTAGGTGGAGTGTTAATTGAGGTGGGTCTATGTGGTGAGGGAACATGCAGGATAAGACAATTGTGTGATATGAATGTTGTTGGTACTTACCAAACTCCCCCAGGTATTCCTGTTAGGCCCTCAGGATGCAGGATGTTCAAGACATTCCAAGGTGTTAACTGTGGTGGAGGAGGTGGGGGCCATCACCAGTCTTCAGTACCGCAAGCTGGTACCTAGATGCCATGGAACAGACCTTCCCCCAGAGGTCATTCCACCTCTTCCTAATGTCCCTTCTGCATGGATAGCTGCCTACAGAATTGACCCTCTCGACTATCATTTGCGACAACTCCATTTTTCTGGCAATGGATGTTTGTTGCACCTGTGCTCCAAACAGGTGTGGCTCTACCCATACAATTTCATCCACCATGACCCTCAACTCCTGATCAGTGAAACATGGGTGTGGGGAAATGGTAGTGGTTATGCAGATGATGTGGTTGTGTGCTAAGTGAATCGGTGCAGAGTTTTGACAATTGTGAGGTATAGGTGCTGTGACTGTGATGTGAGTGTGTACCGGGTATTGTGGATTGTGTGTGGTAATGATGTGTATGTTAGGTATGTTGTGTAGGTGTGTGATGTCTGCATAGTGAAGTGTCAATGGGTGCCTATTTTTACTATTTTGAACTCTCTGGTTGTGCGTGGCGTTTTGATTACAAAGGATTGTGGGTTGTGTTGGGGTATGTTATATAGTGAAGTGAGTAGCTGTGTCGTGTGTGTGGATGTGTGTTAGGTGTGGGATATTCAAACTATCCAATGTGGTGTGGTGTTCTGTCAGAAGTGAGGTGAGACCACCACCGTTAAGACCGCCAATGTTTTTTCACCATGGATCGCAATCTGATGGGTGGATTTTTGTGGGGCAGGCAGTACTGGTGGTGAAACCGCCTCTTTTCCGTCCTCCAATGTCCAGGTGGTTTCGGGAATTTGGCTGTTTTTTGGTGGACTTCACAGTGTTTCTCTTAATTTCGGTGGTCGGTTTACTGCCAATTTGGCAGTCTTTTGGCAGACGCCACCATGGCCGCCAAAGTCGAAATGAGGCCCTTAGTTTTTTTTAACTACTTTTTGCTGTTTGTTCACAAACACATTGCTCGTACTGGCTCCAGTATTTGAATATCAGGATTAAAAGAGAAGACATAAATTCTGCAAGGGAACCTATGTAAACCGTGCTGGAATTCAAAAACAATATACACTGGGAACCCATAAATTAGTGTCAGAGTCTTGTAGAAGAAAGAGGGAAGAGTCAGGGTGAGTGGTGTCATGAAAATGGGAGTCTGACAGTCAACTTATACATTTACCTTGAAAAAAAATATGCAGCAATGAAATTTCACAATGGAAATTTGTGAAAGACATTCAATTCTGCTTGATCAATTGGTCTCAAAGAGGTTGCATTTTAAAATATGATATGGAATAAGACATCTGCTTCAGAGACCTTTGTGTGCCTAGCAAATTTCATGGGATAGTACGTATGGTAAGAAAATTGATATGGTTAATCCACTTGCTGGGAATATTTGTGTTTAGTCACAGGTTTTACCCACAATGTAGCATATCGAGTTAATGTGCCTGCTGCAAAGCACATAACATAACATGCACATCACATATATGTACTTTATGAAGATAATTGTGTGAATTTCTGCTTCCAATGCAAGTATTCTTATGTTAACCTGAGTTGATAAGTTACAACCCTGTTAATATCACACAGAATGCTACATGTAAAATGCAAGTCATGGGTTTAGATCCTTATTGGTTAATTTTCAATCTGTTATTATTACTGGTTTGAAAAGAAGGGTAATAAAGTTGTTAGTGTGGACAACATCAACTTTTTGTGTTAAGTCTTGCCTTTGTATTTCCCCAGACCATGCACTCAACATAAACGGCCTGATTACGACCTTGGTGGATAGGATACTACATCACAAATGTGACAGGTATATGCCCACCATTTTACAAAGTCCATAGGATGTAATGAAATATGGTGGGCAGGATATCTGTTGTGTTTGTGACGGAGTATCCCATTGGCCAAAGTTAGAAGCAGGCCCAAAATGTCTACAAGTATTGACAATATGTTACTCTTAGACCTTATATAGCTCTTTGCCATTTGTAACATTTTCCTTACATTGATATAAACACCTGTATGATTTACTGTATTGACTCTCTGCATCTGCAATGTAAAGCACACTGGGATAACCAGTGTTAAAAATCAAAAATAAGTAAATATGTAAATAGTTATTTGTTTAATTACTCATACACACGGATATATATCTGGCATTCTTAGGGGCATATTTATACTCTGCACCGAATGTGCGTCAAACATTTTGACGCACATTCGGCACAAACCGTGCACCATATTTAAAGAGTGAGTGGTGTCATGAAAATGGGAGTCTGACAGTCAACTTATACATTTACCTTGAAAAAAAATATGCAGCAATGAAATTTCACAATGGAAATTTGTGAAAGACATTCAATTCTGCTTGATCAATTGGTCTCAAAGAGGTTGCATTTTAAAATATGATATGGAATAAGACATCTGCTTCAGAGACCTTTGTGTGCCTAGCAAATTTCATGGGATAGTACGTATGGTAAGAAAATTGATATGGTTAATCCACTTGCTGGCAATATTTGTGTTTAGTCACAGGTTTTACCCACAATGTAGCATATCGAGTTAATGTGCCTGCTGCAAAGCACATAACATAACATGCACATCACATATATGTACTTTATGAAGATAATTGTGTGAATTTCTGCTTCCAATGCAAGTATTCTTATGTTAACCTGAGTTGATAAGTTACAACCCTGTTAATATCACACAGAATGCTACATGTAAAATGCAAGTCATGGGTTTAGATCCTTATTGGTTAATTTTCAATCTGTTATTATTACTGGTTTGAAAAGAAGGGTAATAAAGTTGTTAGTGTGGACAACATCAACTTTTTGTGTTAATTCTTGCCTTTGTATTTCCCCAGACCATGCACTCAACATATACGGCCTGATTACGACCTTGGTGGATAGGATACTACATCACAAATGTGACAGGTATATGCCCACCATTTTACAAAGTCCATAGGATGTAATGAAATATGGTGGGCAGGATATCTGTTGTGTTTGTGACGGAGTATCCC
Source organism: Pleurodeles waltl (assembly GCF_031143425.1). Classification (NCBI taxonomy): domain Eukaryota; kingdom Metazoa; phylum Chordata; class Amphibia; order Caudata; family Salamandridae; genus Pleurodeles; species Pleurodeles waltl. Next base: position 914,792,284 of record NC_090437.1, read on the forward strand.
ATTGGCCAAAGTTAGAAGCAGGCCCAAAATGTCTACAAGTATTGACAATATGTTACTCTTAGACCTTATATAGCTCTTTGCCATTTGTAACATTTTCCTTACATTGATATAAACACCTGTATGATTTACTGTATTGACTCTCTGCATCTGCAATGTAAAGCACACTGGGATAACCAGTGTTAAAAATCAAAAATAAGTAATAATGTAAATAGTTATTTGTTTAATTACTCATACACACGGATATATATCTGGCATTCTTAGGGGCATATTTATACTCTGTCTGCGCCGAATGTGCGTCAAACATTTTGACGCACATTCGGCACAAACCGTGCACCATATTTAAAGAAGCCCACGAACACCAAAATTCCACTGTGTGCCTCATTTTCTGTATGCGGGAAACCACCTTGCGTTAATGACATGCAAGGTAGGCGTTCCCGTCCAAAAAAAGACTTAAATACCCGTGTGCCTTATTTATCCAGTCGCGCAAAAATCCGGCATGGGCGGAAGGCGGAGTCAGAAAATGATGCACAGCTCGATTTGCGTAAAAAAATATCACCTGCCCTGACCTGTCAGGGCAGGTGTTAAAATCGGGCAAACACACCTGTACTTAATGAAAACACACAGAAGCAACAGCAGCGCTCCAAAAGTAAGACATGGAGGTGCTTTTAATCCAGTATGCACGCAGACACAGAGCACAGGACCAACAACAGCAGCTTCCACAACACCAGCAGGGACCCCAAAGGCAACGCAGAAGGCAGGAGAGGCTATTCCGCACCAGGACAACCCTTCTGGGACTCAGGCAACAGGACATGATCCAGAGGTACAGGCTCAATTGGCAAGCCATTCAGCAGCTGCTGCACAACATTGAGCCACAGTTGGCACCCAGCTTGCAGACACCCCGCACCATTCTACCAGAACCAAGCTGCTAGCTGTAATCCATATGTTGGCAAGTGGCTCCTTTCAAACCACTGGTGCCCTGGTTGCTGGGATCTCACAGCCCTCGTTCTCTGCCTTCCTTCCCAAGGTATTATATGCCATCATCTCCCTCACACCCCACCACATCAGCTTCCCCAACACACAGCAGAAGCAGCAGGAGACAAAAAGAGAGGTTTTACCAAATTAATGGCTTCCACACATGCTTGGTGCCATTGACTGTACACATGTACACCTTGTGCCACCTGCTGCAACCAAGCATCTATACCGCAACAGGAAGCACACACACTCCATCAATGTGCAGGCCATTGTCGATCACCGGGGTTTGATCACCAACATCGTGGCAAAGTATCCTGGAAGTGTACATGATTCATTCATCTTCCATCACTGCACCATCAATCAACACTTCCAGGATGGACGATATAGAAATGGCCTACTTGTAGGTAAGTACAGAAACCTACTTATATACACACAGCACAGCAACCCTCTAGGACACACAACACATACACCACGACATCGACACGTGGCCAGGAAGACACTGAGGTTGTGACACTGCTAGCCATGTGTGATATCCTGACCCATTTGGATATAGACCTATGGACAAATGACAGTACCAAATAAAAACAGATGCCACTCCACAGACACAGGGGAACAATTTAAAACAACACAATGACAATGACATAACCTCAACTGGCAGTACAACTTGGAAGATTAATCTTTCAATATCACATCAATAACACTCAATCAAACACCCTTCCAACCAATACGTACTTTGTAAGGGGTGTGTAATGTGTCATATTGCAGGTCAAACACCATGACACACATAGCATGATGATGACTACAATGAAGGTGACATGGAATCATTGAGGCTGTACCAATATCTCACATCACTCCTGCTCTCACATTGCCCACTACCAAGAACCAAGTGGACTGTGCGAAGAACACATATTGATGTGACAATATTTAAAAGCACATTCCTACACATACGCATTGAGACAATTTCACACACACACAACAGATGTACAGGCATACGGACCTTCTGACACTCAAAATGACAACCTCACAACCAACTTAGCCAGCTGAACTAGGACATGTTCAGATGTATAGGTACACGTTACAACCTGAGTCGACTTGGCAAGGGCAGAGACATAGGTCTGCTGAAAGTTTGTCACACATGTGAAATTTGTGCATAGTCAATTGTCAACGTGTTGACAACGTACGGAGATGTGTTGTACATTGTCACCTAGCCAAATCTAAGGGTCTCACTGATGTTTAAATAATTCTATTGCATATGTGAAATTGGATGGGATCTCCAGGGTATATAGATGCAACCGTGTTACCACCACTGTGGAATTTGTTCTGTGTACGGAAGTATCATTTCACCCCAGTTGAGACACTGGGACACCTCTTTCCCATGACATAATGCAAGGGAGCACACAATGTACTGCAACTCTACAAAAATATTGCTGACATCCGGTCAATCAGCCAAACACACGTTCAGATAAGGAAACAACCCAATGCTGATGGTACATCCTAGAAGCCTAGGATTCCACACAAACACAGATGAGTCACAGACAACACAAGAGAACAACTGTCATGCAAAGTGATAATCATGGTGCAAGCTACATCCACATGTTCTCACTCACAACTAAGCCACCATCAGTCTATAAGGGAAAAGAATGCCTCATAAATGAGGCAGTGGATGTGCTATTGCACTGGTGACAAGAAGGTATGACCAGACCCTTGATAGCAGTAAGTGTTACATCAGCTTCTTTGCAAGGAGTATATGTGACAAGATTTCCATATAAGCAGAAAATTGATAGCACAAGTGCCCCAGGTATGACTGGCATTGCTCACAAGACATCCCCTGCACATGGCAGCCCTAAGTCCTGCCACACCCATGTTCCCTTTCTCACTCCACCCTTCTTCAGAGGTCCCTGGAAAGGGAGATGTGTACCCAGATAATCCCTCCTCTACACACACCCAGACTCACAATGTGAATCCAGTGTGCATCCCTCTTTAGTATGGTATTCCATAGTCATTGTACTTCTGTCTGCATGGACATTTGGTTGAATAATGCACTGCCTTGTAGTCTGTAGGACCTGTAATCACCTGTACATTGCTTCCCATGTGAAAGGTACTGGTGGCCCTTTGAACTTGATTCTCACCTACAGGACTTGTGAGAGACTGAAGGTGCACACACCTGTGAGCACCTCCATGCAGACCAGCCATTTCAACATGCACTGCCCTTGCAGCTGCCCGGAACAGCATAGAAGCTGCCATTTTATGTTAAACACTGTTATGCATGGCCGTATAAATCACTTGTATAACACAGCCCTTTGGTTATTGTGTTACATTCCAACACACAGGACAAACACAGTTTTCATTTTCCACAGTGTTGTTCCACCTTTGAGAAGTCTCAGTCTGCTCACTGTGTATTTGCTGTGTTAAATTTATTGATCCTGATTGACCCTGCATCCTGTTAGCCTGACTGGTTCCTGTCTTTGCGTCACCATAAAGGTTCCCTGTGGCAACATTTGTATCATAGTTGCTTTCCCAGCCCTCACTTTCCTCCTGGGGTATTGTGTCAGGTGGGTCTACAATGCATACTCAAATACATTGTATAGCATAATCAGTTTACTTATCGTACCATGGGGTGAAACTTGTCTTCAAATAGCCTAATCATGGCCCATCCCTTGTCTGGGTTTCATGTATGCATGAGTGACAAAAAGTGACAGTGTTCCATGGCTGTATGCATGGATTGGGCATGGTGCCTCCAGTACAACAAACAACGTCAGATAATGTGCATGAAACGTCAACATATGTTAGGACCATGACAGTCCACACGCTGATTCACATTTCCCCCCACATATTGATGGGGCTTGCATGGTGAATGGCTATGAGATTAATCAGCACAGAGGGACTGATGTTCCAGGATGCAGTGGGAATTTTAGAGGCTAACCTGTGTACAAATGTTGTGATGAAACCTGCTGGTTTTAATTTCCTGATCCATTAACTTTGTCAGAACACCAAGGTTGCCCTGTTGTCAGTCTCATAACACGTCTACAGTGCCATAGCTGGACTACCCCCATGTGTGTTCTCAATTCCTCATTGGCTTTCCTTCAATTCAGCTGTGAAGGATACTTTGTAGATGCAGAAAATGGCTCCACAGACTCATGACTAGACCTGCATGTAACTGTGACAACATGGACCCCAATAATGATACAGGCTAAACATTGGCCCACATACTTGAACCAGACACCTTTGTGCATTTTACCACTGGAAATATGTGAACACGTGCTGCTTGGTCTGCTGGTCCTCCACTGCCACAGGAGAGACATGGCTCATTTATGACTCCAACTGTGGCATGACATAACATTTGTGGATTGTATTTGGGACTCGGTGTCACAAACACCGTACACACATAGCATTATCCTATACCTGACTCATGGGGAGTAAACAAACAAGGGCCTAGGAAGTAGTATCCAACATTCCAGGCTTAGTTTGGGAACATTGACATGATCAACCGTCTGCTATCTATCCTGTGCATGCTTTGTCATTGGTGGTGCTTATGTTCCAAAAAACCAGGGAAGTGCACACAGCAATTGTTGCTACGTGTATGACAAACACATTTCCTCTCTCATTTCCACATTGAATAGCATCTGATGGCTGGACACATTGACTCCACATGCATACAAGAAGATTTGCAAAAATCGTCTTGTGATGTTCACACAGTTGGACACCTATAATAGTAAGAGCCAAATCACAGACATTGACCCATAGGCATAGAGTTACTATATTGAGTTGCGTCGCCTTGCTATCCTCTCTTGAAGCAAAACATGCCCAAACTGGGTAATACCTAATTGTATTCCACACGTTTGGCCATCTATTGCGTCAGTGAAAAGTGCAAATCCGGTACAACAAGTAGAGGATCATGGTCCGCCGTAGTATGATCTGCCACATGTGCCCATACACCGGAATGCACAATGTTGGTGCAATCAGCCTATCTCTGTATTGTCACAATTGTCATGTACTATTACAAATGAGAAATGACCCAAACCCAGTCAAAGACAGAAATTCTGATGCATATGCATCAAAAAAGATGCACATACGTCAAATAATGACGCATATGCTTCAAAATATGACGCTCATTGCCATGAAACATCCATTGGCCCTGAGCGATAATTCCCACACTGTACCCCCTGAAATTGGTTAAGTATGAAACATATTTCAAAATATGGATGTGGGGTTATTTTTAAGCATGTGCGTAAAAAAAAAAGAATGCACAGACTGTAAGTGTTATAATATTTTGACACATACGAATAAAAACGCACCGCATTTGAGGCAGGAAGTGATGTAATAGGATATCCTGTATACAGAATTGGTAGAGTGGGTGTACTTTCACTTTCACTTTGCTGTGATAATTCCTGACTGTGTGGCTGTGTTTTGACTTGTCTCTCTGTGCATTTTGTGAATTTGTCTCCAGTGTGGTCTTTAAATTGTCTTTTTGTGTTTCCTATGTGTCTGTGGTATCCGGTGTTAGTATTTTTTTGGTTATTTATGGTGTCTACATTTGTCTTTGTACTGTTGGGTGTCTGTTGTGGGTATTTTAGTTTGGGGATAGTCGGGCTGTGTTCTGTTAAATTTCTTGCATTTCCCTGTCCTACTTTCGATCCATTCTCCTCTGTACCCCTTTATTCCCTATTTTTGGTGAAAGCACATGTTGGGTAGGCCTCGTCTTAGCAGGATGGGAGAGGAGGAGCTGGGTGGCTTTATTTGGCTGGTGTGCCATTTCCTACCATTAATGATTGAAGCAGGTGGCCGTGTGATACAGGGCTATCAAACACAGGCAAGGAGGCTCTGGTGGGCAAAGGTCCTGTCCCATCTACAGTGAATCTACAACACACTGCGCAACTACCACCAGCTGAAACACAGTTGGGCTGACCTGGTTGCCCGGGAGCAAGACCTGCTGGACCACCTGGGGATTGTGATTGGTGGCCCTGTTAGTGAGTACAAATCAGAGTAATGTGCACATTTAAATGCTCTGTAGTGACAGTAGCTGATTTGTGCATATGCTGCAGGCAACGTTTTTGAACATGTGGAATGCAAGTTAAACATACAGACCCATATTTTTACTTTATTAGCACTGCCTTTGCGTCATTTTCTGAAGCAAAAGTGGCACAAACCTACAAAATAAAATTGTGTTTTGTAAGTTTGTGCCACTTTCGCCTCAAAAAGCGGCACAAACGTGGCACAAAAAAAAGTATAAGTATTGGCCACAGTTGCCTGTGAGATATACAATAATTCCTAAACATTACCGTCATTTGTTGACACAACAGCTAGACTAACTTACAAAACACAACAGGAGCCTGTAAATTAGTGCTGCCTTCACGTCAATTGATGATGCAAATGTGGCTCTAGCATATGCTTCATGCATGGTCTCTGTGTGTCTCAGGAAACACATGTTTTAAATCCAGATTTTTACAAGAAATTTTGTGTTCCTCAATGTTTTCGGATACATGTCTGAACTGGATTGTGACACATCCGTAACAAGTTATAGCTGACCTCAGGTAACATCTTAGACTGATATTAGGACTTTGTACTGCCACATTTAAATTAGGGATGGATGCCAAAAGGTATGCACACGGGTTCATATATCTATGGTTGGTGCAACTTACCATAGCTGTGGCACATGAAATGAAGAAAGTGATACAAATGGAGGGCTAACAACTGTCCCTGACCCTCTGTACATTGTACCTGTGTGTTTTACATTGGTCTTAGTCACAATAGCTGGTTGACTGGTATTGCAGTCCTCCAGGAAAGTGGCTTGGCATGTCTCTCTGGATAAACATGATGAGAGGAATACACTCCATGAATTAGTCTGCTAACTAATGATGGAGCATGTTTGCCACCACATTATAGTTAGGGCCACAGCATGTGTGCAGATATGTGTGTATCACTCGCTGGAGTCCCCGGGTCTATACATGTTTGCAGTGGTATGTAGGTTGCAGTATCATCATGTCTGAGAGGCTTGACTTTCTGAGTTAATATTACACATAGTATTTGTATTTGGAAGTGTAGTACAGTGCACAGACATTGAACACTTCTCCCTTCCATGCCTTACAGGTGGACCTGCACCCTACACTATCAGAGGTGGCACGATTTGCGGACTTTGACATCTCCAGTAAGTGTTGATATTTCTGTTCTGTGTTGTGTTTGCTGATGATGTGTGATTGACTCCTGTGTCAATGATCGGATATGTTCCTTGAGTGGAGTGTCATTTTTCCCCATCTTTGAGTTGGCTAATCATTAGCGTATTGTCATAATTTGGGATTGTAGGTCAGTCCTGTAGGCACGGCCATGTGAATAGGGATGAGTTTTGTGGATAAAACTTAAAATCAGAAAATGTAGCAGAGGACCATATTTGTGATTTAGTCAGCAAGTCATACCCTGATTCTCACAGAATAGGGATGCCAAAGTCTTACCCACAGACTTCAGCTTCCCTATTCACTAATGAACATATTTGACTGTATGTTTGACTTCCTAGCAGCATGTAGCTCCACATGTTGTGTTATGAGTAAGAGGCACTTGACTACAATGGCCTAGGTGTGCATGCAGCTCATGGCCAGATGTGAGCTTGCATCTATCTGCTTGTTGTTAGTCATGTGTTACTGGTAGGAATTGATGTTGACAATGGTCTGCATTTCCAAACATAAGTGTGAATGGGACTGTCCAAGGTGTGGGTGTATCCTAGTTAAACTTCCTCCGTACCAGTGGTGGGCTGCCCAAACCCATGTACAGCTGTCCAAAGCTTCATGGGTGTCCTTGTTGTTTGAAAGTATTTGTTGCCTGCCCCCCCCCCCCCTTCAGGCACAGGCGTAGGGCTGTGAAAAGTGTACCTAGGACTGATGATCCAGGTTTAGTACACAGACATGTAAATCTGTAAGTCTCTTGTCCAAACCTAGGATACCCACTCAAGATTAGCAACTGCGTTCTATCCTGGCAATTCCATTTACAAGTCGCAGATCTCGTGGCCCTTGATTGTCATCAAGAACATAGTAATTAGTTGGCCTGTCAGTGGTGGAGGACTTGCAGCATTTTTTTTACCTGACAAATGGCTGAACAATGATCATAAGTCATTCAAGTTGTTACCCATCTTTTAGAGTATTGATGTGCTGTTTGACAGGACATGTGTAGGCTGCATTGGCATGTACTTCCTCAGGGACAATCAGTGATCTGTATGATGATATGGCCTGTTTCTGGTACATTAGATGTATTGTCTGATTTACTTCTGGAGCCATATCACACAATGAAGTACCTAAGGTTTGTTTTTCTATTTGTTTTAACAGCTGCCAATATGAATCCCATCCAGATTCGGGAGTTTCAGCGCAGGGCAATGCGTTACAGCCACATTCTGGATGTGGAGTCGGGGTTCCGCAACATGGCAAGGTGTTGTCGCCATGAAAGATCCTCCGGAGTGTGGAGGGCATTTGCCCAAGCAGGCCCTTCCGTGTCCACCACAGCCACCACCACTACCACCCAGGTGGCACCAACATTAGCAGGCACCTTTGCTGGACCATCAACCTCCACTGCTCCAGGACCTGTCACAACACCACCTGCACCTCCTCCTAAAGACATGGCACCGACAAGTGCACATACTTCCTCCACTGGCACCCAGACCACCCCTGCTGCGGAAAATGACCAGGCTGCAGTAGGAGGTGGCACAAGTAAATCGTAGGGTGCATGCCATCAAAAAGACCCTGAGGAGAGCCAACTTGTAGACAATATACCCTCTGCCATGATTCCCTCCCCATCCCTCCTCTTTCCTGTTTTTTTTTATTCTTGGGTTTAGGGGGCTTAGTGTTAGGTTAGTATAGGCTGTTAATTTAGTTAGTAGTAGTGGGGTGTGGGGGTAAGATACTTTTTATATCTGTTTTTTATTATGTGTGTGGGTGGGTGGGTGGGGGATGATGTTGGGGTTTTGGTGTTTTTCCAAAATAATTAAAATATATATATATATATTTAAAAAAAAAAATATATATATATTTGTTTAGTATAAGATAGTATGGTGGTCATTCTGACCTCGGCGGTAAAAGGCGCCTACCGCCGGTCAGAAATCCTCCATAACCCCGCCGCGGTCGCGGAAACCCGCCACGGTCATTCTGACCCGCAGAAGGCAAACCTCCGAAAATCCGACCGCCACAACAGACCGCCAGACCAGCGGTCGGCGGAAAGGTGGAGGTGACCAAACCTCCACCGCCACGCCAACAGAAATACGCCCATCCCATTACGACCCACGAATCCACGCGGCGGTCATTCAAACGCGGTATTCCATTGGCGGGACACACCGGCGCGGTCAGAATACACACCAACGAACAAAACTCACCCACATTGGACGATTTGAATCCCACACACCTGATACACATACACACACCACTCCCACACACACAATACAATATAAAACACCCACCCACATCACCCACAAACCCCTACGCTTACAAAATCGTAAAGAAGGCAAGAGCGAGACACCAGCATCCAAAACATAACAGCCACAGCCACTCAACACCATCACCCACACACTATCCACACACAAAACAACACACACCACCACACTCAACTCACTTAAATACACATACTCCACCCCACACATCATACACACCACCCCATGGCACCCCAAAGACAACCCCGCTTCACAGACGAAGAACTCAGGGTTATGGTGGAGGAAATCGTTCGTGTAGAGCCCCAGCTGTTCGGCACACAGATACAATACACCAGCATTGCCCGGAGGACGGAGCTATGGCAGAGGATTGTCGACAGGGTGAACGCAGTGGGACAGCACCCCAGAAATCGGGAAGACATCAGGAAGCGATGGAACGACCTACGGGGGAAGGTGCGTTCCATGGTATCCAGGCACAACATCGCCGTGCAGAAGACTGGCGGAGGACCCCCACCTCAACCCCCACAATTCACATCATGGGAGGAGGAAGTCTTGAACATCCTGCATCCTGACGGCCTCGCAGGAGTCGGCGGAGGAATGGATACTGGTAAGTTGAAGCTTCAATACTGCTTCCCCCCCACCTGCATGCCAAATCAGACCCCAACCCTCACCCCCATCCTCGAACCCCATCCTCACCCCCACCCTCACCCCCACCACCATCCTCACCCCCACCACCATCCTCACCCCAACACCATCCTCACCCCCACCCCCACCACACCTATTCCCCGCCAATGTCTCACCATCACAACCCACTCATCCCAAAACCTAGGCCTGCATGCGTCCACTAAGCATGGACACCCATCACCAAAGCATGCCCAATGCATATACACATCCCCCCCACAAGCCACCCTCACCAAAGCCCCCACACACGAATGCCAGCACTTGGGGACACGAGAACCCACAGATACACCCATATGCGACACATTGAAACTATAACCATACCTCTATACCCCTGCAGGACCCGACCGTCAACACACCGCGGCGGAGGGGCCAGAATTATCCACACCCCCCACCCAAGAGGCCGTCAGCGATGACGGCAGCTCTGTCGATCTGGACACCGATGACCACCCCGGACCATCGGGGACCTCTGGACAGTCGGTTCCCCTCACACAGGCACAGGCCACTATAGACCCTAACCCCTCTGGGAACACCAGCACAGCTCCCACCCAGCGGGCCCATGCCTCTGTCTCCAGGGCGCGTCAATCTGCGGTGTGTCTACCACTACAGGGCACCCAGGATAACCCACCACCCCAACAACAACAGGGACCTGGGGGCAGTGGTAGTGGGCACACCGGCCAGGGGGCAGAGGCCCAGGGAAACAGGGCAACTCGGCGGGCAGCTGTGCGACAGGGGGGGAGGAGAGGCCCAGGGAACCCACTCTCCACGAGGTCCTCACCACCATCATGGGAGCATACAACCGCTCCCAGGAGACGATGGCGACGGTACTGGCCCGGTTCCAGGAGATCCAGGTGCTGCAGGAGGAACACTATCGGGGGTACAGGGAGGACATCCGAGCCATCAACACCACCCTGGTTACCATGGTAGGGCTGCTGCAGGACCTCGTAAACAGCAGGGCGGACACTGAACAACACCCAAGGGCCCCTGCCACTAGCCGGGACCAAGAACAGCCATCCACCTCCGCCGGCGCTAGTGGACAGGAGGCCCCCGCACAGCAGCAGCCCACCAGACCCCCACCTCCTGCAGGAGAAGAACCACCCCGCAAGAGGGCCCTGAGATCTCGCAAGACAGAGTAGGATGTCAAGACCCCCGCCAGCAATGGATACCACCTGATGTCATCCCACTGTCCCACATTGTCACCCTGTCCATCCTCGAACTGCCCATGCTCCATCTCTCCACAGGCCTCTGGACAATGCACCTGTGTGACTGTTACTCTGGACTCTGCCATGGACATTCCTTCACCATAGCCCCCACCCACTTGAAACCACCCATCCCATTTTGAGCACTTCAATAAACACCTATTTTGCACCAAAATATCAGGAGTCTGGCTGTGATTTCAATAGATTGTAATTGACATGACAGTGCAAATATGTCCTTGTACATGGTGAAGTCAACAAACAGCTGCCACAAAGCTGTAGTCCATGGGAAAACGAAGCACAGGACTCGTAGTGGGGACCCCAGATCTGAAATAGGGAGGGAAAAGCCAAAACTCAGTCATCATACACTGGGGCAAATAGACAGGCAGCAGAGATGCTGCAGAGTAGTTAACATTTACTAAATTATCTTTGAAATGTTACCTGTGTCCTATTGGAAGTACTGTTCAATGATTCTGTCCCTGTTGTCTGTTTCAGCCCCGTCGTCTTCCTCCTCGTCACTCTCCTCAGGTTCCACCGCTGCCACAACACCACCGTCTCGACCATCCTCCTGCAGGAAAGGCACCTGGCGGCGCAAAGCCAGGTTGTGAAGCATGCAGCAGGCCACGATGATGTGACACACCTTCTTAGGTGAGTACATTAGGGATCCACCGGTCATATGCAGGCAGCGAAACCTGGCCTTTAGGAGGCCAAAGGTGCGTTCGATCACCCTCCTAGTACGCCCATGGGCCTCATTGTACCGTTCCTCTGCCCTGGTCCGGGGATTCCTTACTGGGGTCAGTAGCCACGACAGGTTGGGGTACCCAGAGTCCCCCACTAGCCATACACGGTGTCTCTGTAGCTGTTCCATCACGTAAGGGATGCTGCTATTCCTGAGGATGTAGGCGTCATGCACTGACCCTGGGAATTTGGCATTTACATGCGAGATGTACTGGTCAGCCAAACACACCACCTGGATGTTCATTGAATGGTAACTTTTTCTGTTCCTGTACACCTGCTCCCTGTCTCTTGGGGGAACCAAAGCCACATGGGTCCCATCAATGGCACCAATTACGTTGGGAATATGTCCAAGGGCGTAGAAATCACCCTTCACTGTAGCCAGTTCGCCCACCTCAGGGAAAATGATGTAGTTCCTCACGGATTTCATCAGGGCAGACAACACTCTGGATAACACCTTTGAAAACATGGGCTGAGACATCCCAGAAGCAATTCCCACGGTTGTCTGAAATGACCCACTTGCCAAGAAATGGAGTACTGACATGACCTGCACCAGAGGGGGAATCCCTGTGGGTTGGCGGATGGGGGACATCAGGTCGGGCTCCAGCCGGGCACACAGTTCATGGATAGTGGCACGGTTAAGACGGTAGGTCAGGATAATGTGGCGTTCTTCCATTGTCGCCAGGTCCACCAGCGGTCGGTACACGGGAGGATTCATCCGTCTCCTCGCCCAACCCAGCGGACGGTGCCTAGGAAGGACAACATGGAGCACACAGTCAGGCAACCCACAGGTACGTACTCACAGCTAGCACAGTATACGATTCTCTATGCATTGAATGGCGTGTCTGAGTGGCTATGCAAGGCCTAGGCCTGTGTGACGCAGTTGAAATTGAGCCATGTGGGCCCTGGAAATGGCGGCTGCCTGACCTGTGAAGTGTGACAATGGGATGTGAGGTCAATGCGCTGGCGTGGCACACCGCGGCGGGCGGCGGCCGAAGACCGCGGCGCGAAGCCGCATTGGTTAACATTGAAGCCTATGGGTTTCAGGAGCCAATGGCGAAGGGCGCCGGCGGTGGCGGGACGCACCGCCGCGGTACGCACCGCCGCGGACGTGACCGCCATTTTCTATCTACTTATCCACTTGCGACTTGAACTTTCACAGGAGAGGACCTATACTGCAAGTGTTGCTGTGACCTCGGTCTGGAAGGGACAATGGCTGCTGCGACTGGGGAAAGGGCCCCTGCCTTCACTGGAGAGGAGTTGGAGAAACTTGTGGATGGGGTCCTCCCCCAGTATGCGCTACTCTACGGTCCTCCAGACCAACAAGTGAGTTTAATTCTATCTGGATTTGGGGCCACTGGCTGGCTTGGGGGCCTGGCGGGGATGGGGGGCATGTTGGGCCTGGCGGGGGGCCTGGCGGGGATGGGGGGCATGTTGGGCATGGCGGGGGGCCTGGCGGGGGGCCTGGTGGGGATGGGGGGCATGTTGGGCCTGGCGGGGGGCCTGGCGGGGATGGGGGGCATGTTGGGCATGGTGGGGGGCCTGGCGGGGGGCCTGGCGGGGATGGGGGGCATGTTGGGGCTGGCGGGGGGCCTGGCGGGGGGCCTGGCGGGGATGGGGGCCATGTTGGGCCTGGCGGGGGGCCTGGCGGGGATGGGGGGCATGTTGGGCATGGCGGGGGGCCTGGCGGGGATGGGGGGCATGTTGGGCCTGGCGGGGGGCCTGGCGGGGATGGGGGGCGTTGGGCCACTGGAAAGGAAAATGCTGAGTAACTTGAACGTGGTATTTCTCCCTCCCTGTACGTGTCACATAGGTCCGCGCCCATGAGAAGATCGGGATTTGGCGTGCCATCGCCAAGGAAGTCCGGGCCCTGGGGGTCCACCATCGACGGGGCACCCACTGCCGCAAGAGGTGGGAGGACATCCGCCGCGGGACCAAGAAGACCGCCGAGTCTCTGCTGGGGATGGCCTCCCAACGTAGGCGGGGTGCCTGCCGTCAACTGAGCCCCCTGATGTTCCGGATCCTGGCGGTGGCCTACCCTGATTTGGATGGGCGCGTGAGGGCAGCACAGCAGACACAAGGGGGTGAGTCCAAGCATTATCTACTCTGTTGTTGCGCAGTGGAGGTGTCTGGGTGGGGGAGGAGGGCTGTGGGTCCCCCTAGGCCAGGGCGATATCTGTAGGCTGGGCACCCCCGTAAGCCCCTGTGTCCCCAGCCACCACCCTCAGTAGTGTGTCAGTACAGCCATCCCTGGGCCGTGTCATCCATGGGTGCAGTTGACAACTCTAGGCGTGTAGGGCATGTTCCACGGAATGCGTAGCGGACCCCAAGTGCGCAACTTAGTGCAGGGGGCATCTGTGTCTGTCATGTCCGCTAACTGTACCGGAGATCCATGTAATCAATATCCCTTTATTTCTCTCTCCCCCCCCTTTTTGTTTGTCTTTCTGTGCTTGTGTGCATCAGCATCATCAGGCGGAGGAGAAGTGGCATCGGGGCAGGAGGGAGCTGCATCTCACATGGCCCAGGAGGGCCATGCCACAGAGTCAGACTGGACCAGTGAGACGGAGGGCGAGGGGAGCTCCACGACGGGGACGACTGGAGCCTGCAGCGACACGGACACGTCCTCGGAAGGGGGCTCCCTTGCGGGGGTGGCACCATCCGTGCCCCCCGCCATTACAGGTACAGCCGCCACCCAGCGCACCATCTCCGCCCTCCCAGCAGCCCCTCCGCGTTCGCCCCGTGCCCGCTCTGCCAGGAAGCCGGGCATCTCCTTCGCCCCAGGCACCTCAGGCCCTGCCCCTGTTACCCCCGCTGCCCTCAGTGAGGAGGTCATTGACCTCCTCCGAATGCTCATTGTTGGGCAGACTACCCTTTTGAATGCCATCCAGGGGGTGGAGAGGGAGGTTCATCGCAGCAATGCGTACCTGGAGGGCATTCATTCGGGTCAGGCTGCCCATCAGCGATCGTTCCAGGCTCTGGCCTCAGCACTGACGGCAGCCATTGTCCCTGTCTCCTGCCTGCCTCTACTAACTCCCTCCTCCCAGTCTCCTGTTCCTCTGCCTGTCCCACCCACACCATCAGACCAGCCTGCACACACCTCAACACCCAAGAGAAGCTCATCCAAACATAAGCACCACAGATCACGCAGACATTCACACACGCAACATTCCGATGCAGACATGCCAACAGTCACTACCACCTCTGTGACCCCCACCTCCTCGTCTCCCTCCTCCCTCCCTGTGACGTCTACACTCACACCTCCATTCACCTCACCATCAGCCAGTGTTTCCATCACCAGCACACCCTCCACTCCAGTCCGCACACGTGCAGTCACCACCCCCACTGCCATTTACACGTCCCCTGTGTCCTCTCCCACTGTGTCTGTCACCCCCTCTTCCACACCACACAAACGCAGCCACCCACCCACCCAACAGCCATCCACCTCACGACAGCCTATCCCTCCTGCACCTGCACCCAAAGACAGCAAACGTGACTCACCTACAACCACATCCTCTCCCTCCACTCCCATTCCCACTGTACCTACCACTCTCCATTGTCCCAAGAAGCTCTTCCTCGCCACTACTAACTTCTTTCCTGACCCTGAGCCCCCCCCTCCTTCTCGTCGGGGTAAGAAGAGCACCTCAGCCACCACCAGCCCTGCAGCCCCCTTGACAAGGGTGCAGGGGTATTGGAGCCCGCCAGCCCGCATGTCTGGATCTTCGCCCAGCAGCAAGGGGACAGCCAGCCCACCCCCTGGGAAGAGGAGCAGAAGGCGGAAGGGGCGCCGCAGGAGCCCGCCTTCTACATCCCCCCCGGACACCACCCAGAGACAGTCACCAGCCACAGCTCCAAAGGGAGGAAAGGGCCACAGGCCGACGACTAAGGAGGGCAAGGGCAGCAAGTTGGAGAGGTCAGGCAGCAGGCCTGCTGCCCAGGAGGAGCCCACAACCCCCATAGCCGCTGCCCCGGGAGGAACCGGCACAGCTGCCCCGGGAGAGCCCACCAGCCCCATAGCCGCTGCCCAGGGAGGACCCAGCCCAGCTGGCCAGGAGGGCCCCACCACCCACAGCCCAGGTGGGCAGTGAAGGAGCACCATCCCCGCTGCCCAGGAGGGCACCACCAGGCATTTAGCAGTTGGCCATAGACCGTCCGCCGTCTCAAGAACCGCTGAACTGGGCCCTTCAAGGCAAGAACCGCTGAACTGGGCCCTTCAAGGCAAGAACCGCTGAACTGGGCCCCGCCGTCTCAAGAACCGCAGAACTGGGCCCTTCAAGGCAAGAACCGCTGAACTGGGCCCCGCCGTCTCAAGAACCGCTGAACTGGGCCCTTCAAGGCAAGAACCGCTGAACTGGGCCCTTCAAGGCAAGAACCGCTGAACTGGGCCCGCCGTCTCAAGAACCGCAGAACTGGGCCCTTCAAGGCAAGAACCGCTGAACTGGGCCCCGCCGTCTCAAGAACCGCTGAACTGGGCCCTTCAAGGCAAGAACCGCTGAACTGGGCCCTTCAAGGCAAGAACCGCTGAACTGGGCCCTTCAAGGCAAGAACCGCTGAACTGGGCCCCGCCGTCTCAAGAACCGCTGAACTGGGCCCTTCAAGGCAAGAACCGCTGAACTGGGCCCTTCGAGGCAAGAAGCGCTGAACTGGGCCCCGCCGTCTCAAGAACCGCTGAACTGGGCCCTTCAAGGCAAGAACCGCTGAACTGGGCCCTTCAAGGCAAGAACCGCTGAACTGGGCCCCGCCGTCTCAAGAACCGCTGAACTGGGCCCTTCAAGGCAAGAACCGCTGAACTGGGCCCTTCAAGGCAAGAACCGCTGAACTGGGCCCCGCCGTCTCAAGAACCGCTGAACTGGGCCCCGCCGTCTCAGGAACCGCTGAACTGGGCCCTTCAAGGCAAGAACCGCTGGCCCTTTGGCAGACGTGGCAGGGCAGGATCTATCTCGGGCAGGGCTGCAGGATGTCCTCTGGCCAACTTGCCTCCTCCAGTGGCAGTGGGGTCTGTTATGGACTGTTTGGACTGTGGCTTTGCTCTCCCCAGGATGGCCCAGTGGGCAGGCCACCCACTGTATGGACTGTTTGGACTGTGGCTTTGCTCTCCCCAGGATGGCCCAGTGGGCAGGCCACCCACTGTATGGACTGTATGGACTGTGGCTTTGCTCTCCCCAGGATGGCCCAGTGGGCAGGCCACCCACTGTATGGACTGTATGGACTGTGGCTTTGCTCTCCCCAGGATGGCCCAGTGGGCAGGCCACCCACTGTATGGACTGTTTGGACTGTGGCTTTGCTCTCCCCAGGATGGCCCAGTGGGCAGGCCACCCACTGTATGGACTGTATGGACTGTGGCTTTGCTCTCCCCAGGATGGCCCAGTGGGCAGGCCACCCACTGTATGGACTGTTTGGACTGTGGCTTTGCTCTCCCCAGGATGGCCCAGTGGGCAGGCCACCCACTGTATGGACTGTTTGGACTGTGGCTTTGCTCTCCCCAGGATGGCCCAGTGGGCAGGCCACCCACTGTATGGACTGTATGGACTGTGGCTTTGCTCTCCCCAGGATGGCCCAGTGGGCAGGCCACCCACTGTATGGACTGTATGGACTGTGGCTTTGCTCTCCCCAGGATGGCCCAGTGGGCAGGCCACCCACTGTATGGACTGTTTGGACTGTGGCTTTGCTCTCCCCAGGATGGGCCAGTGGTCATGGAGTCCCCTCGTAGATCTGGCGTCGTGTACTCAAGTGGCTGAGGTGCCCCCCCTTCCCTTCCCCCTGAGGTGCCTGTCCTATTTTCTTTCTGATGCCCCTGCAGTGTTCTCTCCGTGGAGTTCTTGTCGTGGGACTGGGCCTTGCCCCTTTGCACAGGACCCCTGTGATCCACGGACAGTGGTTGGACTACATTTAGTAGCTGTATATATTTTGTACATAGTTTATTTATTTTTTGGGATTAATGGCGTACATATTTCAATATATCTGCCCGTTTATGATCTCTTCTTTTGGTCTTTGCATTATTTCGGAGGGGGGTGGTTTGTGGGTTGTGACAGTGATCTGTGGGAATGCATTGATGTGTGTGTTGTAGTGGGTGTGGGTGGGTGGGTGTGTGCCGGTAATCTTTTCCCTCCCCTGTGTCGTAGGTGCAGTACTCACCGATGTCTTCCGCGCCGCCGGGCGTGCTCCTGGTATATGAGGAGGAATAGGAGTGCGGGGATGACCTGTAACTCTGGCTCCATACTGCCGGAATCTCGCGTGGAGTGCGTAGAGGTGAGCGTTTTCCCGTTCGTAGTCTGTTTCCGCCGTGTTCTTATCGGCGGTGCTCCCGCCCCGGAAAAGGTGGCAGATTGGTGGGTCGTAATAGGGTGGGCGGTACTTTGTCTGCCGCCGGGCTGTTGGCGGGAACCGCCGCGCTGTTTGTTTGTACCGCTGTGGCGGTCGGAGTGTTAAGTTGGCGGGCTGTGTTGGCGGTTCCCGCCAGGGTCAGAATGCCATTTTTAATACCGCCGGTCTGTTCGCGGTCCGACCGCCGCCTCTCCGCCGACCGCCAAGGTCAGAATGAGGGCCTATGTGTTTAGGTTAGTATATGTTGTCCTCCATGTGTCCCGTCTTATAAAGGGGGTTGATATTTAGATAGTTTCGTTAAATGTGATAAGTAACTTTAGCTTAGGTTAGTTAGGGCCAGTTGTGGGTAATGTGCAGTTAGAATAGGTTAAGTTAGGTAAGGTGTTTCCCCTGGTTTTAGCTTCTGTTTTTACTGTTTAATAAATATTTAGGTAACCCTTTACAGTATGTGTCACATGCTTGGAGATCAGGGCCTTGGCATGAGTGAACAGTGTCTCTTTTGTATTAGCTTTTGTATCCCATGCTGCAAACAAATCCCAACTGAGCTATTACATTGGCAGCTACACCAAAGCTACTTTGCTAAAATTCTGCCATCCATTGCACCCACCACTAATGGTTACTATGGATCCCAAAGTGTGGTTAATTTTAGATGTATATTTTCAATGTCACATACTTTGCTACCCGATTTGGTATTAAGGACACTGTGTTAAGTCTGCCTGCAGCCTGATGTCCAATTGAATCCTTATAAGGTGAGTGGTAGTATGCTCTCATGTAGTATGGTATACATAACTCACACCTATCATTTGTTACAATGTTCAGCCCGGTGACATATTTGTATGTCAACTCATACACATCCATTCATGCAGTATGATGAGTGTTAGGTAACATTTGGGTCAAATGTCACATACATAAGTTTTGTCTTGAAAACAAATTTGAAGGCAATATTTTCTGACTTAGACATCCCCTGAGGAAGCATCATTCTGTCCAACACAGCATTATGGTGTATATTTTATATTTTCCTCTCAAATAACCCTCAGGAAGGGCAAATGATGGTACAATCCAGACCACTGTGCATAGTTATCAGCCAACATTCGTTCAGTTAGGTGTAATGACAATCAATAATCATTGACCTGAGGTTAACATCACTGATCTACCTCACGGTTGATGTGTCACATTACACAGAGACAAAGTTGTTGTGTAAGTGCTATATGTACATTGTCCATGATTGTGAGTCCATTAGTGTGACACCTTCCATTGTGATCCTAAACAAGTGCAAAAGGACATGTCATTGGACATGCTAGGATGAAGTGTCAGACAGTGCAGAGGGACAGGATTTGCCAATGAGTTAGTGAGAGACAATCACAGGGTAGGATGACAAGATAAACAGTGGGATGAAGAACAGTGCTTGAGTACAGTTGTTGCAAGACTGGCATGTTGCAAAGCACAAGACCTTGGCAACAGGTGGCCATGTAGCAGGGACTGGTGCTACCGGGTACTCTTACGGGTGAAGGTGATCTGTTCCATGTCTTCATCTTCTGATGTGTGTTTTGTCTCCTCTGCCCTTGTGAAGGGGCAACACACACCTCAGTGTTTGAAGACATGGAGTCAGACATCCCGGTAGCTGCCAACTATGGGGCTATTAAGGGCAGTACTGCAGCAAGGAGGAGCTGCTGGTTCTTAAGAATAGCAGCCACATCACTGCGGAATTCAATATTGCATTCGTGCACGCATTGACAGGATTGTTGTTGTAGGTGTTGGGTCAACTCTATTACAGCTGTGTTGATTTCCTTCAACCTTTTTTCAAGTTCCTGCAAGATTGTTGTTCGCCCTTATATGGCTGCTGCCTGTTCTTCAGTTGACATCATGCACGCACGCACCCCCTCTAGGCTGGCTGCCATATTTTGCATCCCCACCCGCACCTCCTTAGCCAGCTCCTGCTGTACTCCAACTACAGTTCTCTCAAAGCTGGTGCCAGTG
Organism: Pleurodeles waltl; assembly: GCF_031143425.1. Lineage (NCBI taxonomy): Eukaryota > Metazoa > Chordata > Amphibia > Caudata > Salamandridae > Pleurodeles > Pleurodeles waltl. The sequence continues at coordinate 914,812,561 of NC_090437.1, forward strand.
TCGTCAGAGTCCTCAACTGTGTTGGAGCTGGCAGGTCGTACAATTGGGGTGGTGAGTGGGTCCTCTGTGATGGCTGCTAGTTCGGTGCTCCTCCTTGTGACTGAAAGTGGAATCTGGAGGGTACCAAGGACATCTTGGACGGTCAGATGGCTGATGTTGGTCAGCTCGTCAACCATGTCATCATGGTAGCCCTGGACAGGCATATCCGCAGGAGAGCTATCGTCCTCTGCAATGAGATATGGTACAATTAGTGTGTCTGTGCTGTGGGATTTGTAATGTGACATGCCTGCTTTCCAATTATTTTCACATTGTGATCTGGGTTCCTGTTCATTGTTCCTGTCTTTCATATTAGCATTGTCCGAGGCCTATGCCCCACTTGCATGTCACATGTATTGTGGTCAGTTTGTGGACTTGTCAGCATCACACACTCTAGGTGTTGGTTCCGGCCAAATTGTGAATTGCCACCTTCTTGTCCTACTCAATCATCCGTCTACTTCCATTATCACGGTGAGGCCTTTCCCTGGCTGTGGGTGTTCTGATGACACTAGCACCACACTTAACATTCTGCAACTGCACCAGTCTCTGATATTTCACATCCACATATACGTTGCTGAGATCTAGCATATACTTTGTATAGCATTGGTATGGCACGATACGGATGTCAGCATTGGTAATGTGTACTGCTGATGTTGGGAAATGTGTGCTACATTGGAGTGCACTGATGGTCCTACCAGTGTTCCATTTCCTCCTCTGACTGTGAGGGTGTATTGCTGTAACCAGTTACATATGTCCTCCCCCTCAATGCTGTTGTCTGAGCAGTATGACATTTGGGATGTTGCATGGTGTCATTGGAGCTATTGTAACCCAGGCATAGTGTGGACCCTGACATATGCAGCATGGGTATGACATTAGTGCTGTGTACCTCCTAATGTTTATGACAATGGCTGGTGTGTGTAGCAACTGTGGACAATCACATTTGACAGGATTAGAACATTTGTATTGATTTCAGGGGATTGTTAACGTTGTCATCCTGAACCCTCTAACTTGGGTGTGTTTGATTCATGGGGATGTTACTGCCATTAGCTACTTGACCTGCACACACAGCAGAGGTGGTAGTGGCAACTGTTGTCAATGTTACATTCCAATTACAGATATGGCCAGAGGTTGTTAATTGTGCCTTAGTTCATGTAGGGAGAATACTGGCTGACGTGTGATGGCTGCCAGTTTTACATTGTACCCTACCCTCCCCGCCTGGCTTTACCTTTCCAACATCCTTGGCTTGGCAGCATACCTTCATGCATAGGTTGTTTGTGTAGTGTAGTACTGTGCCCCAGGCATCCTCTGTACAGCCCATGCCCCCGTGCCGTGCCCCTTTACCAATGTCACCCCCTGAATATCATGACTTACATGCATTGTCTAGTAGGTATGTCCACCCCCCCTGCTAACAGTTAAAATGTGTGCATTTTAATTCCCCATGCGACTTACCCTGCATGTGTGTTGTTTCCTGGTAGTCTGCGCTGTTGTGTCCTTGAACCCCTGTGACGATCTCCTCAGGGATGACAGCTGCCACCATCCTCCATGTGGTCCATGTGGTCCAGGGCCTCCTGCAGTGCTGGACTCCAACCTCCAGTCTGCAGTGCTGCCTTCCTGTTCCTGGGCATCATTTCCTTGGTCCTGCATTTGCAGTCATTCCAATGTTTCTTGCACTCGATGACTGTTCTCCTTACTTCTGCTACACTGTTGATCTTGCCAACAATTTTTTGCCATATTGCCTCTCTCCTACTAATTGGCAACTTTGAGGTGACAAACAGTTGGTGCTGGTGTTCTGTCACCTCTTTCGACAGAATTTCCTGCTCCTCTGCATTGAAGTGACACTTTATTTTCTTCTTCTCCCTGTCCCTGGCCTTGTGTGAGTCATCCTGGCTGGTTCCTGGTCTGTAGTCATTTTCCTGGGGTCTGTGCAAGCATCTGGGACCCATTTTGGGTTTCCGTAGCACATTTGGCTGGGTTTGTGCCACTTTTTGACGTTATTGCATCAAAAAATGTCGCGTTTCCAGTTTGCGACGTTGTAAACTGGCTCACAGCAATTTTCGCCACGTTAACGTAATTTTTCTTCACGACATGACACATTGGTATGAGTAATAAAAAAGGACTCACACCTGTGGTTTGCGCCGCCGTGCGTCAAAGTATAAATTTGACGCCCGCACAGCGCAAATTAATGGCGTTAGCTGGCGGTAACATTTTTGGTGCAAAACTGCGTCAGCGCAGTTTTGCATCAAAAAGTATAAATATGGGCCTTAATGTGCAAGCACACCACTCATATGCGGGTTTTGAACAAAGATAAAAACCTACCTCTAAATTCCAGTTTCTCTTAAGTACGTTTAAAGTAGGAACAAACTAAGGCCCTCATTACAATCCTGTCAGTTGGTGTAAAAGTGCTGGTAATACCGCCAACAGGCCGGCAATAATTACTGCCAAATTATGACAGCCACTTTACCACACCGACCGCCAGGGTGGAAACAACATGCACAATGGCGGTAGCCGCCTACAGCCAGGTGGACGTCATTGTTCCGCCCACCATACTATGACCTAGGAAACTACCACCTTTTCCGGGGTGGTACCAACAACATCAAAAGCCTGGCGGAAACTGAGCTCAGGGAAAAGACTCACCATTGGAGACACAGGGAACAACCACGCTGCCATGGAGCACAAGCTGAATGTCTTCCCCATGGTCTTCTACATGCTGATCCACCACGAACACCAATGATGGTGAAGACGATGACGGTTAGTACAGCTGCTTAGCACACAAGGGAGGGGGAGAGGGAAAAGAGAGTGACACACACGCACAACACCCCCCCTCTACACCATACACACAATCAGCTGCTGTAGTACTAAAATATATCTACCCGTATCTCAGATGAATAATGCAAGGACAAAACATTTTAGAAAAAGTGAATGTAATGAGAGCAACACATCAAGATAAATAAGTGAGGCAAGATAATAGATATCTACATATGCACATAAAAAGGGACACAGCCCAGTCCACAATGTATGTTGTCCACATGGCCACAGGTCAAATATTAAGGCCGCACCTCAGGGTGACGGGAGACGGGGGGCACCTCAGCCGGCAGATGGAACAAGACCACTGGTTCTGGATGGGGCAACATGCCCTGTGCTTGGTCCCGGGGAGTGCAAGGCCACAGTCTCTCAAGTGGGTGACTTGCCCACATGCTCTGGAGGGGGCAACATGCCCTGTGCTTGGTCCTGGGGAGTGCAAGGCCACAGTCTCTCAAGAGGTTGGCTTGCCAACATGCTTTGGAGGGGGCAACATGCCCTGTGCTTGATCCTGGGTAGTGCAAGGCTGCAGTCTCTCAAGTGGGTGTCTTGCCCACTGGTTCTGTAGGGGGCATCCTGCTCTGTGCTCTTGATTCTGGGGAGTTTGGGGTAGGTGGGTGGGTGTCTTACCCACTGGTTCTGGAGGGGGCATTGTGCCCTGTGCTCTTGATCCTGGGATTTTGGGGTAGGTGGGTGTCATACCCACTGGTTCTGGAGGGGGTATTGTGCCCTGTGCTCTTGATCCTGGGGAGTCTGGGGTAGGTGGGTGTCTTACCCACTGGTTCTGGAGGGGGCATTGTGCCCTGTGCTCTTGATCCTGGGGATTCAGGGGTAGGTGGGTGTCTTACCCACTGATTCTGGATGGGGCATGGTGCCCTGTGCTCTTGATCCTGGGGAGTGCAAGGTCACAGTCTCTAAGATGGGTGTCATACCCACTGAATTTTCAGGGGGCAGGGCGCACAGCAGCCCATGGAGAGAGGATTACATATCGTCCTCCGGCGGTGACGGCTGCTCAGTGGTGGTGGTGGTGGTGCTGCTGCTGGGGGGGGAGGCTCCTGCCAGTCCCCTGCAACCTCGGACGGTTGCCCACTGAAGGTGGTGGTACTACTGCTTGGGGGGGGTCTCCTGCCATCCCCTACAGCCAGGACTGGTGCCCACTGGAGGTGGTGTGCTGCTGCTGGTAGGGGAGGCTTCTGCCCATTCCCTGCAGCCTCGGATGGCTGCACAACCATAGTTGGTGGTGGGGGCTCTGTCACAGTCGCTGCCCCAGGCCCCTTGCCCTTCCTGCCTGTTGGTGCTGGCTCCTTGCTCTTCTTGCCAGCTGGGGCAGGCTCCTTAGTCTTGCTGACAGCAGGTGGGGCAGCCTCCTTAGTCTTTCTGGCAGCAACTGGGGCAGGCTCCTTTAACTTTTTACTAGCAGCTGGGGCAGACTCCTTAGTCTTCCTGGCAGCAGCTGGGGCAGGCTCATTTGTCCTCCTGGCAGCAGCTTAGGCAGGCTCCTTACTCCTTCTGGCAGCTGTGGCAGGCCCCTTTCCCGTGAGGCTGCCTGGTGCAGGCTCCTTCACCCTCAGGACATGTGCCCTTGATCCTTTTCCACCACTAGTGGGTGTGGTGCCAACTGGGCCCGTGGATTAGGTGGCTGAGGTGTTTGGCTGGGTTTTTGCCACCCTGGCCAGATGTGCATGACAGGGGGAGGGAAGAGGTCAATGGTGGATAGGAAAGTCTTTTAGGGACACTGGGGGCAGGAAGAGGGAGAAGGTTTGGGAGTGGAAGAAGAGGGAGTGGTTGTAGGAGGTGTCTGTCTGCTGATTGTGGGTGCAGGTGCATGGGCTGGATGCTGTTTTGAGGTGGATGGCTGTTGGGTATCTGAGTGCTTGCGTTTGTGTACTTTGGGGGGCAGACACAGTGGGAGAGGACAGAGGGGACATGTGTATGGCTAATGTGGGGGTGTCTACCAGTGAGGTGTATGTTCTGCTAGCTGTGGTGGTGATGCTGGTATTGGATAATGGTGTAGTGCATGCAGGTATGAGTGTAGACGGAACTGGGAGGGAGGTGGAGGAGGAGGAGGGGGAGACAGTGGAAATAGTGGATGTTGGTGTGTCTGTATCTGGATGGTGTTTGTGTGAGTGCCTGTGGGATGAAGTGTGGTGCTTGTGTCTGCCTGTCCAACTCTTGTGTGTTTTCTTGTGTGCATGCTTGTCTGTCTGTGTGCTTGGGATAGGATGGGGTTGAGAAGAATGGGATTGGGAAGAGGAAGTTGGAGGGGGGAGGGGTGAAACAGGGACAATGGCTGCCATCAGAGAGGAGGCCAGAGCCTGAATCGATCTCTGTTGGGCTGCCAATCCAGTGTGAATGCCCTCCAGGAATGCATTACTCTGTTGCATCTGGGCTGCCAGCCCCTGGATGACATTCACAATGGTCGACTGCCCTATAGAGATGGATCTCAGGAGGTCAATAGGCTCCTCACTCAGGGCAGCAGGGCTAGCTGGGGCAAGGACTGAGGTGCCTGGGGCGAAGGAGATGCCCACCCTCCTGGGTGAGCGGGCACGGACAACTCGATGAGGGGCTGCTGGAAGGGTGGTGCTGGTACAGGGGTTGTGGCTGTACCTGTAGCTGGGGTGGTCACAGAGGTGTCTACCACGACCAGGGAGCTTCCATCGGAGGAGGTATCTGAGTCAGAACTGTCCCCTCCAGTGTCTGCCATGGTTCTCCCCTCGCCATCTATCCCACAGATGTCCTCACTGTCTGTGGACTCTGCCTCCTGGGTCCTGTGGGGTACAGCTACCCTCGTCGCCGGTGCCTCTGCTACTCCACCAGATGATGCTAATGCACATAAGGACAGGGTGACAAAACAAGAAGCGGGGGAGAGACAAAGGATACACTGGGTCAATGGCTGTACCAACACCACCATTGGCATACACAGCACCCCCTCACACAGGGAACAGGCCTACCCACTATGCATTGCACTACCAGTAATATTGCTAGCCACCAAGGCATGGGGAGGGGCACACACCACCAAATGCAGCACACCTGGGACCCACACAGCCCTGACAATAAGTGGATGCCTACGAGCTAGGTAGTAGGATTATCCCTTCAGAACCCTAGCCACCAGGGGACCTATGCTGCAATGTCAGGCTTGGCCTAGGGGCACCCACTGACACACATCCACCACCCTGATAGCACCCTACCAGGCGTTAGTAGTAATGATGGGCACTGTAGTCACACCCTTGTGTCTGCTGTGATGCCCTCAAGTGCTCATCCAGCTCTTGATAGGCCACTGCCAGTATGCGGGCCATCAGGGGGGTCAGGGTTTGATGGGCACCCCTTCCTCATTGGGAGGCCATTCCCAGCTGGACTTCCGCCATCTTCCTTGCCCAGAGCCTCAGGTCCTCCCACCATTTCTAATTGTGGGTGCTCTGCCTGCCGTAGGCCCCCAGGGTCTGCACGTCCTTGGCTATGGCACACCATATACCCTTCTTTTGATGGGCACTGAGCTGTAGAGGAAATACACACATGAAAATGGTCTCAGTCAGACATTCCTGCCTGTTACACTTATGCCCAGCATACCACTTCACATCAGCATTTACACTCACATGGCCCAGCACACAACCAATACACTGCCCAGAGGACATCTACCCACCCCCTTACAAGAGGCCTTCACACACCACTCCAAACATGCATGGCACATGCATAGTGCCCTCAGTGTACTCACCTGTTGGTCTGGATGCCCATACAGCAGTCCATACTGGGTAGGACCCCATCCACCAGTCTCTCCAACTCTGCCAAAGTGAAGGCAGGGGCCTTTTCCCCAGTCACACAGGCCATGGTAGCTTCCAGAGACAGGTCACAGCAGCACATGCAGTGTAGGTCCTCCCCTGTTGAATATCAGGTAGCAAGTGAGGAATCTGATATAAAATGGCAGTCACGCCGCGGAGGTGCATACTGTCACTGCCGGCGTAGATCACCATTGGCCACTGTAACCCATAGGGCCCAATTATAACCAATTAGGAGTTGCACAGCGGTTCCCGACTGCCTCCCGCAACGGGGCACGTCAGCAGAATTACCTCACTTCCACCTGTTTTTCCACCCAGGACAGGCAGACGCCATTTCGGGGGGTGAAGGGGCAGGACCTCGATAATTGCTGCCTCACTGTTTAAATTTAGACATACTGGACAATTCACACCGACCCATTACAAGTTAACAGCATGCAATATTCTGTTGTAGCCCCATTGTTCAGTTTGTGACCGGCTCCTCACTCTTTTGCCCCATAGATTGCTACCGCTGCGGCTGAATAGGAGATGGAGACATACCCCCATGTACAGACCCCTGGTGGACTTGGCAACAATGGAGGACAGGCACATCATCCTCACCTATAGACTTGACAGGACCACAATCACAGAGCTGTGTGCCGAATTGGAGCCTGACCTGACAGCTGCTATCCGTCAACCCACTGGGATCCCCCCTCTTGTGCAAGTTCTATCAGTGCTCCATTTCCTGGTAACTGGTTCTTTCCAAGTGACAGTGGGCTTGGCAGCAGGAATGTCACAGCCAATGTTCTCAAACGTGCTGACCAGAGTGTTGATTGCCCTGATTAAACACATTTGCAGCTACATAGTATTTCCCCAGGTTGAAGATTTGGCCACAGAGAAGGCGAACTTCTATACAATGGGACATATCCCCAACATAATTTGGGCGATTGATGGACCACATATTGCATTTGTCCCCCATCCGTCAAAATGAACAGGTGTTCAGAAATCATAGGAGTTTCCACTCTATGAATGTACAGATGGTGTGCTTGGCGGACCAGCACATCTCCCACATCAATGCTAAGTATCCAGGGTCGGTGCATGATGCCTTTGCCCTGAAGAATAGCAGCATCCCAAATTCGATGGGCCAACTACAGAGGCACAGGGTGTGGCTAATAGGTGAGTCCTTGTTCCCACCCAGTGTATGTTGGTGTATGGGAATGGTGTAGGCCATATGGGATAGTGTGTGGCTCAATATTTCAGATGACTCTTGGGGCCAGATGTAGTAAACTGAAATTTTGCGACTTGCAAATTGTGAGTCTGACCGACTCGCAATTTGCAACTCGCAAAATGGGATGCAGAAAGGTGTCTCAGACACCTTCTGCAACTCGCTATGGGGTCGCAAAGACCCACCTCATCAATATTCATGAGGTGGGTCGCAGTTTGCGACCCCATAGCGAGTCCCTGCACTCACAGGGATGGTGGCCTGCTGTAGTCAGCAGACCTCCATGTCTGTGACTGCTTTTTCAATAAAGCATTTTTTTTTCACTTTGCAGTCCGTTTTCCTTAAAGGAAAACAAGTTGCAAAATGAAAAAACTTCCGAAACCATTTGGTTTCATTTTTTTCAGAGTAGGCAGTGGTCCATAGGACCACTGCCTGCTCTGATTTTTTTTTTTTTTCGGCATTCACAAAGGGAAAGGGGTCCCATGGGGACCCCTTCCCTTTTGCGAATGAGTTACCACCAGTGTGACACTGGTGGTAACTGCGAGTTGGTTTGCGACCGCATTCGCGGTCACAAAGCAACTCAGCATGGCGATGCAGTCGCAAATAGGAAGGGAACACCCCTTCCTATTTGCGAGTCGCATCCCCAAATTGCGAGTCGGTACCGACTCGCAATTTGAGGATGAGCATCGCGTTCGGCCTTTTGCATGCCGCAAACTGCGTTTTTCGCAGTTTGCAACATGCAAAAGACTTCCTACATCTGTCCCTTGGTTGTTTCAACCTATCTTGGCTGCTGACCCCTGTGAGGAATGCCAAGACAAGGGCAGAAGAACGTTACAATGAGGCACATGGGCAAACCAGAAGGATTATAGAAAGGACCTTTGGCCTCCTGAAGGCCAGGTTCAGGTGCCTCTATATAACAGGTGGATCCCTGTGCTACTCACCCAAGAAGATCTTCCAGATAATAGTGGCATGCTGCATGTTGCACAACCTTGCCTTGAGAAGCTATGTGCCTTTTCTGCAGGAGGAGGAGGCTGGAGATGCGCGTGTGGCAGCAGTGGACCCTGTGGACAGTGAGGATGAGGAGGCAGAGGATGAGGATACGGACAACAGAACAGCAGTCATCAGACAATACTTCCAATGACACACAGGTAAGACAGTGTTACTTCACATTTCATTGTCATTATTTTGAATTTCTGTGGCACTGGCATGCTGTTATTTCCTATTTTTATGCCCACTTGCTGTACCTTTTGGCAATTCATTTTAAAGATATTGGTGCCTCACAATAGCTCCTGCTGTGATCACTGCAGCCAGCTACAGGTCATTAATATATGCTCATTTACTGTACAGTTGAATTGCAATGTTTGGACCTGGTTAACTGAATACATACTTGAACAATTTGACATACTCTATACTTTTTTCCAAGGGGGTTTATTGAAGGGCTAAAATATTGAGGGGAAAGTACAATGGGATGGAGTGATGATGGAGGAAAGTCCAGGGTGTTTTCCAGTCTGTAGCACAGGTGCATTGTCCAAGGGGACATAGGAAGGGGAGCAATGGCAGTTCAAGGTGGACAGGGTGACTGTGCGTGTGGGACACAAGGGTGACAATGAGGAGAGTCTCTGTTCCTGGCGGGAGACTTGGCAAGAGTCTCTGGCTTTAGTCTGGATCACAGGGAATGTTTACAGGGTGGTTCTCCTTCTGTAGGGAAGGGGTGCTGGTGGCCAGTAGGTCCTGTGGTGGGGCCTCATGTCCACTAGCAGCAGTGGAGGTGGAAGGCAGTTCACATGTCTGGCTAGTGGGAGGGGCCTGCTGTCCCTCATAATATTGGCCATGTCTACCAGCACCTCTGCTATGGAGACCAGGGTGGTGTTGATGGCCTACAATTCCTCCCTGATCCCCTGGTGCTGTCCCTCCTGCAGCCGCCTGTTCTACTGCACATTGTCCAGGATCTGGCCCATTGTGTCCTGGGAATGTTGATAATCTCCCAGGATCTCTGCAAGTGCCTCCTGGAGAGTCGATTCACTGGGCCTGTCCTCCCCCTGGCACACAGCAGTCCTCCCAGTTTCCCTGTTGGTCTGTGCCTCTGTCCCCCGAACCGTGTGCCCACTGCCACTGACCCTAAGTCCCTGATTGTCTTGGGTATGAGGTGTGCCCTGGGGTCTCTGCAGAGGTGGACACACTGCTCTTCAGTTGGGGGACTGGATATTGCAGGCACCTCCTCTCCGGTGACATTGGCTGGGGTACCTGTGGGGATGTAAATGATGTGCTATTATGTCTGTGTCTGACATATTGTTCATCCATGGCTTGCCCTATTTGGTTGTATTTGCCCTGGCAGCTTTCACTTGTGTAAGTTGGAATGTGGTGGACTAGCTGATTCTCTCTAGTGTGAATACTTTAGTGATAGGTGTCCAGGCTGGGCTGTGAGTGGTGTCCATGCATTGGTATGGCATGCAGGGCTTGGCATTGGGATGAGTGAGATGTGATGGTGGGGTGTGTGGGACGTGGTGGAGTGATGGGAGTGAGGGTGGGGATATGTGATGGCATGCAGGTAGGGGGGTGATAGTAGTAAAGAGTTGACTTACCAGAGTCCACACCTCCTCCCACTCTGGCCAGGCCCTCATGATGCATGATTGCCAAGACTTGCTCCTCCCATGCTGTTAGTTGTGGAGGAGGAGTGTGGGGTCCACCGCCAGTCCTCTGTACAGTGAGTTAGTGTCTTGCTGCAATGGAATGTACCTTCCCCCGTAGATCCTTCCACCACTTCCTGATGTCATCCCTAGTTCTTGGGTGCTGTCCCACGGCGTTGACCCTGTCCATGATTCTCCACCATAGCTCCATTTTCCTAGCTATCGATATCTGCTGCACCTGTGCTCCAACTAGCTGTGGCTCTACCCTGATGATTTCCTCTACCATGACCCTTAGCTCCTCCTCTGTGAATCAGGGGTGTCTTTGTGGTGCCATGGGTGTTGTGTGAGGTGTGTTTGTGAGGGTGTGTAGGGTAATACGTCAGGGTGTGTGATATGGGGTGCGTGAGTGGTGTATAGGTGTGAGTAGTGTGTGGTTCTAGCTGTGTCTGTGGTCTTGCTGTTTCTCTCTCTGGTGGCAATTGTTTGTAATGGTAAAGGGTTGTGGGTACTGTGGGTGTGTGTTTTATAGTGGTGTGAGTCGGTGGGTGTAGTGTGTGTATGGTTGTCAAGTGTGTGTTGTTTGAATTGTGCACTGTGGTGTTGTTTTGTTTGTGTGTGTGTATTTTGAGCGCAGCGGTATGTACCACCAATGGTTTACCACCATTGAATGTCCACCGTGGTGATTCGTGGGTCATAATGTGATGGCCGTTGTTCTGTTGGTGTAACGGTGTGGGCTTGGATACTGCCAGTTTATCACTGACCTTTGGTGTGGCGGGATTGTGTCTTTGGCTGAATAGTGACAGATTGGTGTGTGTGTGTCATAATATGGTGAACAGATATTCGCCGCCGCCACGGTAAGTTGGCGGCAGTCAGCGTGGCAGTAAGTGGGATTTACCGCCAATGTCATAATGAGGGCCTAAGTGCCTTTGTTTCCTTATGGCTTCCAACCAGGATGCTACTAGAATAAAAGGAAAGCTGATCACCATTTAAATCAAGCCTTTGTTTTGAGCCCAGCTGGAAGAGAAAGTAGGAAAGTCCTCTTGGTGCCAGCGGGTAGCTGCTTTAAACAGAAAGAAGACAACCTTCAGGCACTACTGAAAAGTGTCCCAGAATCATAAAATTATACCAGGGCAAATTCAACCACATCCCACATTCAGATCAGAAATACCTGCTAGAACCTCAATCCAGTGGGAATATCTTCATTTCCTGCACTGCTTATAACGAGAAATTTAGGAACCCTGAAATCTTAGTAGTCAAACAAATTACAAATTTAAATACAAAATAATAGTTGGAGTCCTGCTTGTTATGTAGGCCCATAATTCTGGCCTTGGGGAATCCGTTAGTAATGTCTACCTGTGGCTGGAGTCTTGGTGATTCCACTGTTTGTCAGACAGTATTGAACAGCATTTAGTTCTGGGCTTCTTTCAGTTCTGTGGGGTACTTTTCACTTAGGGCATCCCCCTCAAATGAATAACAATGTTCCAGCCGGGCTGACCAGTGGTAACATTGTTTTACCAGTTCCCACCGGGCTGACTGGCAGGAACAGTGCTATGGTATTGGTCGCCAATACTGTAGCACACTAGCACCACTGGAATGAGTACTGATTGCAGAGCAGACTGCGAGCATTTCAGTGATGCTGGGCAGGGGGCCTATGCACTGCCCATGCCCCTGGCACTGGTGTTCCTCCAGCCTATCCATGGCAGGGTGACCTGAAAAGGCTGGTGGAAAACTCAGTATTAATCAGCAGGCAGTGCCGAGTTCAGTGCCGTCATGGCTGAGTGCAACTCAAAGTGCTGTCAGCCCATCAGGAATTATGTTCTTGACGGGGATGTCGGTCCCATTGTGGTCGAACCGCCGTGGTCGTAATGTAGCAGTCGGACCTCCTGCAGTGCGGTGGTCCGACGGTCACTGAGAGTGTGGCAATCCTCTGACTACCACACTCCTAATCAGGCCTTTAGATTCTACTCTAGACAGCTTATGAGGATAATTATGGACGAGTGACTTTTCTTCCATTTTCATGAGCTACAGGGCATTATGTACAAGGTAGACTGGATTGAAGTCAAAGGCCTAAAGTGAAGTCTATCGCTAAAATATTTCAGGTCATTTTTACCTCTTCTCCTCCTGTAGGCACATTTCTACCCCCATATACAAATGCAAATGTGATGATAATCGCACCACCTGGGATATCAATTTCAGCATGCGTACGGAGTACAGGACAAGGCTATTTATCTAAATAATTTAGGATTCACTAACTTATGGAGTAAGTTGTCTTCCTTTTCCATCTCAAAACACAATTTAGAGCCCTATTATGAGTGTCACAAAGATATAAATGGGCCTTACCAAGAGTTTCTATATGCCTTTTGAAGCCACCACAGTCTTTGGGCAGCATCTAGAAAACATGATCAAGAATTCTGTGGGAAAAAAAGTTGATGGCTCCTCTGCATTCCTTCAGCAGAGACAGGGTTTTTGGTCTTTGGGCCGGATCACTAATATACTATTGATCTAATATATATAAAAATACACAAATATCAGAAATTACATATCAATAACATAAAATATCGACTCAATATACTTAACTGTAAAAATCAGTAATAGCCTTTGCATAAACATAGCTGTAAAATACAGATTTTTACGTATATCAATAACCTAATTATCTGAAACAAAAATATTGTGAGCTATAAATATATACTTTATCAAAAATATAGATTCAAACACTATTGACTACAATATTATCACTATTATCACTAAATATTCATTAATAAAAACATAAAAATAGTTTTAACATAAATTAACGCAAAACTTCTTATGCACATATTTATAAAATACAAAATACACATTACATCAACCAAATAATAAACAATCACTTTGAAACAAAATTATACACCTAAAATACATACAACCACCAAAACATGAACTACAAGTAATTAATCACAAACCTAAATATGAATTATTATATAAAAAAATACATGTATATGTAAAATAAACAATCTATATATTATACATCAAAAATAAAATCTAAATTAGAGTCATAACATGAACATTAACTATAAACAAGTAAACACAAACCTAATATTGTTTAATTTATATAAACAAATATTTTTATACATAAAATAAGCAAACTGTTTATTACACATCAAAAATAAAATCTAAATTAGTGTTTACCATAAAAGGACTCAATGGATAAAAAAATAATCATTAAACTAAGCAAAAACAAAGAAAGTATAAACAACTTTAACAAAAAAAACCTCAAAAAACAATTAAACCAACAATACAAAAGGCAGACAAGTTTCAACGAATAAATTCCTCAAAAATTACAAACTGACGAATTCTCTCAGCAAATGATTTAAGAAGAGATATATTCATGTAGTTGTTGAGATGAATATATTTTGGGAGGCCTGACCCTGCTTAGCGCTTCTGAGATCGGACACAAGTCTCCCCTCCACACTTCCTTTCACCAACTGCCCTCGTCCCCAAACTTGCTAGAGGGCCAAGCACATCTCTTGTCTTGCCCCAGCCTTGCCATTGTTTCTTCTGCACTTACACACAGCCTCAGACCGCTCTTTCTTGAGGGCCCAGCTCTAGTCAGCAGCAATCCAGCTCACTACCAGCAGCCTAGTACTTTCACACAAAGTGCCTAGCCTTGCTTGGCATAGGGAGCTAAGGCACTCTCTGCTACAACTACAACTCAGCAGCTGATGCTTCCCCAGTCTCCAGCTCTCTCTGTTGGCCTCAGCACATTACCCCATTAAAATCACATCCTTTCCCAGGGACTCTGGAGAGAGTTGTTTTTGACAAGTGGAGCTCTGACTCCACATTTCCTTTTTTCTAAGCACAGACCCCCATATGCAAATACTGCCCATGCCCAATGCAGGCCCCCATGTGCACACAGAAGAGAAAGCAAACAAGGAGCTGCTGATGACAGTAAAAGGAGGGAGGCGTGGATCCGGAGCTGGTGCAGTCCCTCTGCAGCAGCTCTAAGCTGAACCACAGAATAAGTGGTGCATCCCAGGTATGGGCAACACAGCACAAGTGCAGATCGTCTGCTTCTGCTGTGTGGCCCATAACTGGGCTGCAGGCTAGTTATGGGCTACCCAGCACAATTACGGACAATATGCACTTGTGCTTTGTGGCCTATAACAACTAGTGCAGTGAGCACTACTCCGCTCCAGTACTAGTGGAGTTTTTGGCCAAACTCCATGCTCCAAGAGGACAGGGGAGTGTCAAAAACTATGTTAGCTCTGCAAGTGGAGCGGAGCTCACAGTCCATCCCTAGTCTTAACTCTATTAAAGTATACTCACGTGTGAGGATGATACTTGGATTGTGTGTGTAGTACAGAGAGTTACATGGCTGTTAAGGCCAGAAGGCACTGTTTCACTAACTCAAAACACCAGTCCAGTCTTCAGTTCTCCAAATACCCTTATTTCAAAACTCACAAATGAAGTGTACTCACCTGTGGGGATGCCGTTTATCAAGTATGAAGTAGAGGGAGTGACATGTCTGATATGGCCAGAAGGCTCTGTCTATTCAACTCCAAACACAAGCCCATTGTTCTCATGGCAAAATAACCCTGTGTCTTATCTCTCAAATTAAGTTTACTCATTTGAGAGGATACCATTCGTATGGTGGTGGCAAGTAGCTATGGCAGTCACAGCTGCTGGCAACACAGCCGTAGGCTAATATTGTTGCCAGTGGTGGTGCGGGCCAATGGCTGTGTCCGTCTTTAGTGACGACTGCAGATGTGGCAGACATGACTGCCATGTTCTGCAGATTCACTCACTTGACTCCAGGCACTCCTGCCAGCTGCACCACCACAAACTAAGCTGCTGTGTGCTGCTTCTGGGAGCAATCATGCCATGCCCAGCAGGTGATAGAGGACCTGCCTTCTCTCTGGCGGGGCTGGAGAGGACTGTTAATGTGGTCTTACCCCTGTAAGGTCAGCTCTATGGTTCTCCACATGAGCAGGCAAGTATCTTATGGCAGAAATGTATATGTACTTCACCATTCATTCCCTCCTCACAGGCTAGAATGTGTCCACGTGTTCCAGTTAGACTACTGGAGTGCCTGTTGTTGCAGCGTGTGTGGCATTAATGGGATGGCCAATGTGCAGGCATGGGTGGCTAGTGCCATATGTTAAGTTCAGTGACATTGTGTTGTGTGAGGTTTTTGGGGTCCTAAATCCTCCTTGTGTTGGATGCACATAACTAGGGAAGGAGACATTACTGCTGTACACTGACATCTCTTTCTTCTTGATTACTGTAAATATCAGACAACATGTACGAGCATGACAGCATGAGTTATACATGCATGGTGTAGGAGTCAGTTGAGAAGCATGTGAGCAATGTGTGTAGTGCCGCAGATCGTTCAACCCACATCTGCCCTTGCTAAACTGTTGTGTGGAAGGCATATTACGAGTGACTCTGCCCTTAAGGTTTCCACACACACAACATGCCATATTGCTGTTGGCTACATGATGTACTGTCATGTATGGAAGTGATAGGAATGGTGTGTCATGTAGTTTCTGTCAGCTCAGCCTGCATAGACCAGGTCCAGTCAAATGTATCTCCTAGTTTAGTACCTAATCAAGGCTGCAGTAAAGCCACTGTGGCTGTGAAACTGTGGCACTGTGCCCACTGCCTGTACCCCAGCAAATCCTGTCACGTGGCCAATAGAAGGCTCTGGTGGCTCAATCTGCCCTGAATGCCTCATTTCTTTTGACACAATTAGATATGGGTTCATAGCTAAATATTTAATCTAGTTCATATGTGCATTTAGTATCATTGGCTATGTGTATCCTAGACTCATGAGATGTCCCTTACTCCCACAGCACTGTTGTCAGTCCCACTGTGCAGACAGTATGTTGATTCCTAAGAGGCCATGATATGTAAATCTGTAGTTTGGTCACATATCAGAAACTATACAATGTATGTCTGTTGGATGCCATCTCTTTAGGTTGGACACGTATGTCCAAAGGAGTCTTCTGTGGTACAGGTACATAGCACATAACCACAGCTCCTGAAGTGGCATTAGTTTGTAGTTGTTAGGCCAAATTGTGTACACCTGGACAAGGAAGACACTTTTTGTACTCACCACGCAAGCCCCTTGATTGTTACTCATGTGTAATGTTGAAGTTTGCACTCTGACAGTTGACTATAGGGACTGCATGCAGTGAGTCATTCCCACAGAGTTTGAATGAGTTGATCCATTCATGCCTAAGGAGTTTAGCCTTCAGGTGCTACATAGATGTGCAATGTTTCAAAGTGGCTCACATTACAGTACAGGCTGCTAGAGAATTGGCTACCTGATGTCAGTAAGCTTGCTTATTCATTGTAGGCCCTGAGCAGGTTAGTGGGTTAGTCAGCAGATACAAATATATATGTCTGTAGTCATGTCCCTGTACATATTGGTTTGTGTGTTTCCCACTTGGGGGATATTGGCAAATAGAAAAGTCCTAGCTTGATGTTCCTGACATGTATGTGACTCAAAGATTTGTGAAGAAACTTGTGACTGTAATCTCTTGAGTTATCATTTGCATCCATGCAGGTCAATGCCCATCAAACAAAGAATCTATGGAAATCCATTGCCACGAAACTGCGGACTCTGGGGGTCCACAGCCGGCAGACCGCCCACTATAGAAAAAGGTGGAGGGACATGAGACACTGGGCCCAGAAAATCACAGAGATCCAACTGGTGTTGTCCTCCCAACGTGGGTGGGGTGACCATCAGGCCATGAACCCCCTAATGGCCCGCATTCTGGGGGTTGCCTACCCAGACCTTGATGGGCATTTAAGGACAGCACAGCCGCCACTGGGGGTGAGTACAGGAAATATTCCCGTCACATTGCCAAGTGAATCTGACAGCTCCCCCTGACAATTGGGGAGGAGCCATGTAGAGCACAGTAGATGAGTGACTGTGTAGACATATCATGTGTTGTATTCTGATGTTCCTTGCCCATTAGCCCAGGCACCAAGGACACAACGGTGTACCATCCACAAACAACTTGCTCTCCAAGGATGATATATGGCTGCATATAGTGATCATTCAACTACTGTTTGTTGTTCTAGTGTGTGTAAATTCTATGCAACAGGCCACTACTCCTCATTGTTAGATGCCAAATGTAAGGAAGCTGGGGATCACTGTCCTCAGCCATGTGTCTGGGTAAATGAGTATATTGGCATCTGCCACCCCGAGGCTAGTTGTCTTCGGCGTATGATTGTTGCTCGTGCCTCACTGCAGTCTATAATGTGAAGATGGCCATCATACATGTGACAGAGCATACATTGTACTTCAGGTGCAACTGCAGATCAATACTTTCCCTTGGTAAGTGAGGAATGTCTATTGATATTATTTATGTGCCATCAATGTTGCCAACATTCCTTGTACCTATATGTCAGCATGTGTCCCTTCATTATTAGTAAAATATTTATAAGCTGCTGTTTCATGTATGCTCTACCTGTGTTGATGGGATGATGTTTGTATTCCCTCACACGCCAACCTGTGTGTGTAATAAGACATTACAATGGAGTATATTTCATGTTGTGCCACATACATGATTGTGTCACCATTGTTTCTTGGCTGACACATTCTCTTGTGCGTCATGGCAAGTAGGCCTAGAGTTTTGAGCCACAATGTGCAGTTCCATGCAAATAATGTGTCATCATGTGGGAAAAGTGACTGCACACGTGTAATGGGTGAGGTCTATAACCTAACTGTTAGAATGCATCATGCATCATGGTGTGATTTGCAGCATTTGTTTGGGTTTAAACATTCATCCACATACAGACATCTGGGTCTGCATGACCATAATGGAGACAATGATGTAGCCTCAAACTGGTCAACACAACATTAGTGGTGATTACCCTGGAGCTTGCTGATTCATTGTGTTGTGGATTTAGGGGACTCCTCTAACATGTTGCACATGATGTCTACAGTCTCCATTTCCATGCCACACTTGTGACTATCTGAGCAACATTACGTTGGAAAATGGGTTATTGGTAAGGGCAGGTAGGTACCTACACTTAGCAATAGGCCACTAACCTCCACTTAGGTCCAGTTAGGTCTCAGTTAATTAAACCCAACTCAGCCCTTGGTAGCTTGGCAACGAGCGTCAAGGCTTAACTTAGGAGACAGAGTGTAAAGCATTCAAATATCACAAAACAGTAATTAAATAAAACACAGGAAACAGTTTAAAAATCCAAAACCAATTTATAAAAATAGATTATATTTTTATCTTTAAAATGACACAAAAACAAATAAAATTGGATAAGGATAACCGGAGATATGAATTTTGAAAGACTTTTTTTTTTAGTGCCTAGAAACAAAAAGCGCCAATCAGGTCATCTGGTTGCACCTCGACCGGGGCAAAGTCAAAGTTTAAGGCTGACCGCGAAGGAGCCCTGCTCGGCTACAGGCCGTGGGAGGCCTCGGTTAAAAGTTTACCTTCACACTTAGGCCCTCATTCCAACCCTGGCGGTCTTTGACCACCAGGGCGGAGGGCAGCGGAAGCACCGCCAACAGGCTGGCGGTGCTTCCTGGGCTATTCTGACCGAGGCGGTAAAGCCGCGATCAGAAAAGGGGAACCGGCGGTTTCCCGCCGGTTTTCCCCTGGCCCAGGGAATCCTCCAATGCGGCGCTGCTTGCAGCGCCGCCATGGGGATTCCGACCCCCTTCCCGCCAGCCTGTTTCTGGCGGTTTTCACCCCTGGGGGCCCCACAAAGATTTTCACTGTCTGCTTATCAGACAGTGAAAATCGCGACAGGTGCCACTGCACCCGTCGCACCCCTGCAACTCCGCCGGCTCCATTTGGAGCCGGCTTCCTCGTTGCAGGGGCTTTCCCGCTGGGCCGGCGGGCGGCCTTTTGGCGGTCGCCCGCCGGCCCAGCGGGAAAGTTGGAATGGCCGGCGCGGTCTTTTGACTGCGGGGCGGTCATTCGGCGGTGACCGCATGGCGGGCGGCGACCGCCGCCCGCCGCGGTCAGAATGACTGCCTTAGTCTCTTTTTTGAAGATTTTCTTCAGCGGGATGAACCTTCCAGTCCAATCCGACCTCCTGGAGCCCTTCTCCAGATATGCTTCATGGGAATCCTCTGTGGAGATTTTTACCTTCGGACTTAGTCATTTTTTCGAGGTGAAAATCCTTTGACCGGGGTAAACCTGGATCTTGATCCGACGTCCCTGGAGCCCTCCTCGGATACGCTGGCTGGGAGGTCCCGTCAACTTTTTACCTTCGGACTTAGTCTCTTTTTCAGAGATTTTCTTTACCGGGACGTACCAGCAAATGAGGCCGGGTCGCAGTTGAGGCAAGCCGGCTACAGTTGCCTCGGCGGGTCAGTCCCTCTATGGAGCTTTTTTTTTAAAGTTCTCCAAACTTCTGGGGCTTCTCCCAGATGTCCTTTTAAGGTTCTTTTGAGGTCCACAGCTCACCCCAAGGGTTCAGAAGTTCTGAGATGGTCCTTAGGGGTGCGGACTACAACTCCCAGGATGCACCTGGATCAAACTCGTTTTTGGCCACTGGGCAGTGGCCAGCTGGTTGATTTCTTCAGGAGTTGGTGCAGGGGATTCTGGTTAGCAATTGTTCACCTGTAGCAAACAGGGAGTCCCTCCTTTAACCAGTTGAAGCCAGGCAAAGTCCTTCTTGTGGTGAAGCCCAAGTGTGCAGCTGGTGCAGTCCTTCACAGTGCAGGGTCCAGGTGCAGGCCATGGGTCCAGAAGGGCAGTCCTTCTTCTCCTATGGTTCTGGGGATCTGAGGTGTGGGTGCAGGTCTGACAGTTTTATCCCTGCTCCTGGGTGAAAAACAGGCGGGTCCTGGTTTCCCAATCAGGTGCAGGGTCCTTCCCCCTGTGAAGACCACTTCCTTGGAAGTTTGGCAAAAATCAATCCCAGGGAGCAACATTCCTCAAAAATCCATCATGGCTGAAAGTGATTTTTGGAGGTTACATCTGGCTGAGCCCACCCAATGGTGTGGCTAAAAATCCTAAACACACCCCTCTCCTGCCCTCTCCTAATCTAATCAAGGGGGCACCTAACTGTCTGAGTTTGCAGGATGTGGGGGTGTTGCTGGGTTGTTCCAAATGTCCTTCTCTGCCTTTGAAGACCAGTTTGGCAGCCCTCCCCCTTCCTGCCTCACCATCTGTTGAGGGAAGATCTCCTCCCACAGGCACATCTCTTTGAGTGCATTTAGTAACCACCAGTACCTGTCCAAAAAGTGTGGGGGGGACCAGGGCAAAAAGGAGGACTTTCCTACACATTAGTACTACCTCCATAATTCTATTAGGACAAATATCAGTTTGTGAAGTGTGCAGTGAGGAACTGCTTCCAGTATGACATAAATATTTACATGTAACATTCCCCAAGCTATTGTACTTTTGTCAGCAACATGGCAGGATTTTGGAGCATCATTCATTATTCCCTGGTCCTTATGTATGCGACAAATATATGTCTGCATGACATTGTGAGGGATCTGTTGGAATGCAGTTGCAATTGTCCTACTGTTGTATGACAACAGGTAACTGAAATCTGCTACATGGGGCAAAGCTTGAGGGTGAAAAGTCTCTTACTAGTTCAATGGTTACTGTGATTGCACAACTTCAGCCATGCAATCTATTCTGAGATCCTGCTTTTTATGTAGGCAACTGTTGACAGTTCTGATGACATGCATGGATATGGTTTGGAAGATGTATGGGCCACTTAGGTGGAGTTTGTTGCAGAGGCCTACTTGACATCCTGGTAATGTTTGCTAATCAGAGTTGTTGTTCAAGTGTAATCATGGACGTGTGATGACCCCCTCCAGGCAACTCCGCTCTGCACAACTGGCCCTCGCAACCATCCCCAGGCACTGGAAGAGCATGGCTGGAGAAAGTTCCTTCTCCTACCTCACCGAGCAGACCTGGAACACAATGCCGCTCCTCCTCAGCATGTCCCCATCGCAGGCTCAGTTAAGGAAAGACCTCAAGACCTGGCTCTTCGACTGACCTGTGTCCCCCAGTTAGTGCCTTTAGACCCCCTGGGTCAGAAGCTGCACTATATAAATGGTGATTGATTAATTTACCCCTGTTGCCCTCAGTGAAGAGGCTATTGGCCTCCTGAGAAGTATCTTTGTGGGCCACATAGCCACTGTGAATGCCATCCAGGGAATTGGCAACCCAACTCCAGTATACTAATGCTTTCCTGAAAGGCATTCATGGTGCAATGTCTGGCCTACAAAGAGCTTTTAAGGTTCTGGGCTCCACACTGAAGGCAGCAAGTCACCCCCACCTTCCATTCCCCCACCATAACCTTCTTCCCAATCCAAATACCCCATTCCCCTACCTACCCAAAGCATGTAGACTGACCCAGACACACACACCTCAAAACAAAAGAGCAGCAGAAACAGACACAAGCACCACAAAACACACTGGCAAGCAAGCTAACAACAGACACCCCCAGATAAATCTTCCTCAGACACCCCCACCGGCCCACACACAATATCAAGCACACCCACAGGTATCACAACAGTCAGTGACATAACCACCACAGCCAGCATGCCTGCATACCACCCAGACACACAGAAATCCACCACATTCAGCATATCCTCAGACACCACCCTAACAGGCACACACACATCAACCACTCCATCCCTCAGCACCTCCACCTCCCAGCCCCCAAGACACACAAGTGCACACATTCACTCATGCAACAGACATCACACAAACACAAGCATATCTCCCATATGTACACACCCACAAAATCCACACCAACAAAGAAGACAACCACTCCCTCAAACTCCAAATCCTAAGAAAGTTTTTTTGATTGACCTTGACCTTTCCCCTGTTCCCTCCAACGCATCCCAAACCTAAGAGGTCCTGATCCCTTCTACCTCCAAGTCCTCCCATGTCACACCTGCCCACCCTGCAAGCACCTTTACCCCTCCCAAGAAGAATCCCACCCCTTCCAAGAAGCAAGCCACCCCTCTGAAACCCAAGACCAAACCTACCCCTCCCAAATCCGACCCCCCAAAAGATGATGCCCCTTACTGTGGAGGTTCGCTGGCAGTTAGGAGTCAAGTGCCGGCACCATTATGTGCCAGTGAAGAAACATATGGACTGGCCAATGGCCTTGGATTTTACAAAATGTACACTTAAGAAACCCAAACAGTTATTTTTTGGTGGTATACATTTGCCCTGCAATTCCTTTTGTACCTTGATGTTGTTCCTGAGTGACGTCTGTTGTCTGCTTACAGTTGTGTGTGTTTCATCATGCTTGCTGATCCATTGTCTGTTTGCAGAATCTGCCTTTGCGGGCAGTGCTGTTGTCCTCCAAGACAAGGCTATATGTTGATGGTATGGATATCTGGGTGTAAATGCAATGGTGGTGTCATGGCATTGTATACTGCTTTTTTATTGGTTAGTATTTTATCTTGTGTTGCCCATTGTGATCATGTATGGTGTTAAACTTGTCCCCCTGATATTGTTTATTACCTTTGTTTCAATTTGACTATGCATGTGTCCATTTAACTGTGTGTACCTTGCAGCTACTGCATGTAGAGGTTTGCCCAATGCAGTTGGAGTCTGTTGACTTGCACATCCACATTGTGAAGATAGGTATGCCCTTTGGGTATAGTATTGTTTGTCCCAGAGATAACTGAAGAGCCAGTTCCTGAGCAAATGTTGTTTTATGGGCATGTGCAAAGCGATGTGTCTCAGTGCAGCCTCCTTCCCAGAGTGTTCCCGATGGTCCCATCCCTATTGTGCAGGTATTGTTTGCATAGTGATCTTTATCTATTTGTCTCTCTGTCTTTTGGTCATTCCATTGTCCTTCCATTGTGTTGAAATGTGGGAGATGTGTGTGTCCATTGTCGGGCTCTTTAATGGGAGTGGTGTTTGTGTTCCATGCAACATCCATACATATGTGTTTTTAATGTGACCTCAGTCCATGGCATTTGAGCAACGTCAGTGTGTGAGTTGTATTTGCCGATGTGATGTTGATATGTTGTTGGTATTGTGTGTGAGACACTGGTGTGTATACTTCACTATCCCTGTGTCTGTGGTGAGTAGATGTGTTTTTTTTAATAGTGTAGCGGGACAGTGTGAGTGACCTGCCCAAAGGGGATGTATCGTGACTGTGCATGTGTCCTTCTTTGTGTCTGATTGTGACAGAAGACACAATGACAAGTGTACTTGTTGCCCGGAGCGTGAACCCCATATTATGTGGCTGACCGCACTGTAAACAATTATTGAGTGTAAGGGACAAAGGTAGGTTTGTATACTTACGGTCGGTTGCGCCCACAGCGCTGTGGATTTTGTGCTCCATCGATGATCAACAACAGTGGCAGGACATGTGTGATGGGCTCCATGGCAGCATCAGATGTGTGAGGTTGTTTGCAGGTGAGTGTCTCCCTTTATACTCCCCATTTCCACCTGCTAAGATGTGGTGGTTGGACTGCCAAAGTCATATTGGCAGTTTGTAACCTCATCATGTATCCTGCGGAACACAGGCTCCTCCGACCTCTTTTTGCATCCTCTTGACCATGGCAGTCTGTACTGCTTGGCAGATGCTGGTGGGAACACAGTGGTCTTTACTTCATAGGTCCACAGACCACCAATGCCACCATGGTGTTCCACAGACTGCCAAACTCGTAATTAGGTCCTTAGTGTTCCGTAGCTGCAAATCTTTTCTCATCTCCACACAACAAAAAACTAGTAATCCACAAAAAAGGAAATTAATAAATCCAAAAAGATTAAAAGAAAATGCAAACATATGTGGAATCCTATTGAAATCCCTCATAGCAATCCAAAGACTGTGAGCTCCATAAAAAGCTCAAAAAAGTATTTTTTTTAAAAAGGACTGCTCCAAGAAATCCAAAAAGAAAAGTAAATCTAAGTAAACACCATTGGTTTATAATAAACCAAACATAAAATATAAATAATTACATTCCTAATCCCAATAGAAAGCATTCATAGAAAAAACCTGGAAAATAAATTATAAAAGCCTACCCACCCAACACTTACATTCCCAAAAAGACATGTATGTTACATTTCATCATCAAAATATAAGCAGCATCACAAAATTTTATGTAACATTACTAAAGCAGTGTCAAAAATGCAAACTAGTATAAAACACTAACAACAATACATGTAAATGTAGCAAAAACCCATAAACAACACAATAACCAACTTTTAAATATCCTTCCTAAATTCACCCTACTCTCAATACCCTTACAAAATCCTTAAAAAAGGGCTTACCTGTTCTGACAAACAGCAGCACCTTACCATGACCTGGTTTGTGAAAAACAGACTGACACATGGTGGGCTGTAGAGTTCGGCACACTCTCCGCCCCAACAGATCACACCCATAATCTCTGCATCATCCTGGATAGCAAGTTATCCATGAAGAAACAACTTGAGGCAGTCTCATCATCCTGCTTCCACACCGTTCGCATGCCCTGCAAGATTTTCAGCTGGCTCTCAGCAAACAGCAGAAGGACTGTCATGCAGGCCCTCATCACCAGCAGACTGGACTAAGGAAGCACACTCTATGTAGGGATTACTGCATGCCTCCTTAAGAGACTACCGGCATCAACAAACTCAGCAGCAAGACTCATACTTAACCTCCCCAGAAGGAACCATATCACACCCCAATCTCAAGCAAATACACTGGCTCCAGATTCAGAAGAAATGCCAGTTAAAGAGTCTGACCCATGCCTACAAGGTCCTGTACAACGAAGGGCTAGCATACATGAACAAACGCCTGTCTTTCCATAAACTGACCAGACATCTATTATCAGCTTCCCTCTCCCTTGCAGACACCCCACAGATCAGTTGAGCCAACAGCAGAAGATGCTCCTTCTCGCACCTGGCAGCAAAGCCTTGGAGTAACCTCCCACTGCATCTCAGAACTGCACCATCACATCAGAGATTCAAAAGAGAACTAAAGACCTGGAAGTTCGAATAATTATAACTCCAAGCACTAGCATATGTCTTGAGATCCTCACAAGTGATTTGCTATGCTCTATAAATGTTTGATTAATGGAAAATAACACAAATAGACTATGAAAGGAGAAGGTAGCATTAAAAAATCTGGCAGCTAAATCAAACTAAAAAGAATACATCTCTCCATAGAAATGAAATCTTTCAAACTGTTTAATAAGTGTTTTAAAAAATACAATTATTAGAAAAGTAAAACACCTCAACCATTTATAAAAATATAAAACTGTAAAATATAACTTAAACAATAGTATAAAATATATACATTTATTTGATATATACTAAACATATTTTGAATTAATGTTTCATATCTATTGAACAAAGTTAAATATAAAGAATAAATTGTTAATAAAAAATAACAATTGAAAATGTGCAATATACAAGTGGATTTGAAATATGATTTACTTGTTTATTTTATTATTACAAATTAAATTAATAAAAATTGTTTTATTACTTGGCTATCATTTTCTTACTTTAAAAAAACTATATATTTTCAAAATGTAAAACTTTACAATAAAGGAAATTAAACTCACACAAAAATGAAAACATGTATGATATTGGGCACAAAAGGGGTGACATTTACTAGCCCCACTCAAACCTAAACCAAACTGGGCGAAGATGTTAGGCACTACAGTGGTGGCATTTAATATCCGTACTTCAACCAAAACCCATTTGTGGAAAGCTGTTGAACACTAAATTGGGAATATTTCCTATTCCCAGTCCAAAATAAATCAATTGGGAGAAGGTGCTTGACACTAAAGGAATGACATTTACAATTCCCACTATGACAAAAATGAATTTGTGGAAAGGTGTTGGGCACTAAACAGGTGATATTTACTATAACCACTCCACTCCAAACCAATTTCAGGGTAGGTGTTGGAATCTAATGTCGTAAAATGTACTATTCCTACTACAACATAACCAAATTGGGGTAAGGTGTTGGACACTAAGGGGTGACATTTATTTTCCACCCACCACCAACCGAAACCAACTTGGGGAAGGTGTTGGACATCAAAGGGACATTTACTATTCCCACTCCAAGATAACCAATTTTGAGGAATGTTTTACTATTCCCTTTTCAACCTAAACTAATTTAGGGAAGGTGTTGGGCACTAAAGAGATGACATTTACTTTTCAAACTACAATCTAAACCAACTTAGGTAACGTGTTAAACACTAAAGTGGTAACATTTACTGTTCTTACTCCAACATAACCAATTTGGGGGGAAGTGTTGGACACGAAGGAGGTAAAATTTACTATTCCCACTCCAACATAACCAATTTTAGGGAAGGTGTTGGACACTAAAGGGATGGCATTTACTAAAACAACTTGGGGAAGGTTTTTGGACACTACAAGGAGTGAAATGTACTATTCCCACTCCAAAATAAAAAAAATTGAGGATGGTGGTGTATACTAAAGTGGTGACATTTACTATTCCCATGTCAGTGTAAACCAACTTGGGGAAGGTGTGGACACTAAAGGGGTGACTTTTACTATTCCAACTCCAAAGAAAGAAAATCTGTGGGAAAGTGTTGGACACTAAAAAGGTGGTATTTGCTAGTCCCACTCCATTTGAAACTAACTTGGGGAATGTGTTGGGCATTAAAAGGGGGTGCATTTACTATTCCTACTCCTACATAATCGATTTAGGGGAAGGTTTTGACACTAAAGATGCAACATTTTGTATTCCCACTCTAATCTAAAGCAACTTGAGAAAAAGTGTTTGACACTAATGGGGTGACAATTACAATCCCAAATCCAATCTATACCAATTTGAGGGAAGGTGCAATCTATACCAATTGGAGGGAAGGTATTGGACACTAAAGACTTCAGATTCACAATATACATTTCAAAATCAAATATTTCACCTACAATATTACAAAATACTCCACATTCTCACATTTAAAAAAAATATAAAGTTAGCATTTTTATGTAAAACACGCACATGTAAACTACAAAACGTTATATAAATATGTATGCTTTAAATTGTAAAAATATATATATGGGCTGCCCTACATGTGAAATCTTAATCTACAACAGTGGTCAACTGGCTCTTTTTGCATTTGATTAACACCCACCAGAGGGGATTCATCACTTTACCTGTATTAATTTTTTGCGCTATCTGCTTCATTTCAATTGTTTTTGGACCTACAGGGACGCCCTTGATGCCACACTGCTAGAATGTGAAGACACTGGCAAGCAGGCCCCAGGCTACTTCACTTTGCAATCCTTGTGTGAGGTGGAACCAAATGGGTCTAACACACGCAACTGTCCAAGGTGTGCCCTCACATTCATCAGTAACCAACAATCTTGTGCCCCTGATGCATCGGAACACTGATCTTTCTACCTCTATGGGTGACAAACAAGACTCCATTTGTGAAGCTGTGGTAAGACTCACCACCTCCTTGGCAAGCACATACATGCTGCTGGAATGCAAGATAGACAAGGTAACAGCTGACCTCACACTACTGAATGTGGATCACCACAAACTAGCACACAAAGAACACAATGTAGAACAAATTCTCACTGAAATTCACCCGAAAATGCAGGAACTGGACACGTTAATATAGGTCCTCATGACACGTGTCAATGAGCTTCAATGCCATGCTGAGGAAGCTGATGGTCGGTCCAGAAGAAACAATGTCAGCCTGATTTGTCTGCCGAAAGAACTAGACGGATCTGATGCAGTGGCATACTTTGAAAGACGGATGCACGACTTGCTCCACCTGCGAAGCTCTCCCGCTTCTTTTCAGTGGAACACGCTCACTGAGTTCTGGCACAAAATCCTCCTCATGGCTCTGGTTCTAGACCGCTTCTTTTTCAACTGCTACACTATTGTGACAGAGACACTATACTACGAGAAACAGGGGCCCTTATTACAACCCTGCCGGTCAGTGTTAAAGCAGTGCTAATACTACCCACAAGCCGGCGGTAACAAAAATTTAATCATGACCACGGCGCAAACCACTCAGACAGACAGCCACTTTAACACACCGACTGCCAGGGCGGAATCAACAAGCACCACGGCAGTAACCGCAAACAGCCAGGCGGAAGACAATGTACCGCCCACCCTAATATAACCGGCCTATCGGCCCCCTTTTCCAGGGCGGTACCAACAAAATCAAAAGCCTGGCAGAAACAGAACTCGGAAGGTAGAGGACTCAATTGTTGAGACTCAGGGAACAACCACAACACCATGGAGCCCGCGTTGCAAATTTTTCCCATGCTCATCTACCTTCTACTACATTATGAACACCAATGCCAGCGAAGGCATCCAGGGTGAGTAATTCCACCTAGCACACAAGGGAGGATGGAGGAAAAACAGAGTGACTCACACATGCAACACACACCCCCACCCCAACACCATACACACAACCAGAAGCAGCAACATAACATATTTACCCCGTACCCCTCAGGAATAATGCAAGGACAAAATGATTTGAAGAAAGTGAGTGTAATACGATAAAATACTATGAATAAGTGCATCAAAATCAAAACGTATATACATACTTACAAATGTATAGACACTGCCCAGTCCTCAATGTCCGTGGGCCACAGGGCCACAACACATAGGCCAAGGTCCCACCTCACTCCTGCAACAACATAGAGAGAACACTGCAGGGGCGTCAGGTTGAAAATACACACGCACCTCAGGGGACAGGTAATGGGGGGCACTTCAGCTGGAAGATGGTAAAACACCACTGGTCCTGGAGGGGGCAACATGCCCTGTGTTCTGCCCTGGGAGTGCAAGGCCACCGTCTCTCGAGTAGGTGGTTTGCCCACTTCTTGGTGCTGGGGAGTGCAAGGCCACAGTCTCTCTAGTGGGTGGTTTGCCCACTGCTTGGTCATGGGGAGCGCAAGGCCACAGTCTCTCTAGTGGGTGGTTTGCCCACTGCTTGGTCCTAAGGAGTGCAAGGCCAAAGTCTTACAAGTGGATGGCTTCTTCCACTGGTTCTGGAGGGGGCATTGTGCCCAGTGTGCTTCTTCCTGTGGTGGATGGTGTGAGTGGATGTCTTCTCCACTGGTTCTGAAGGAGGCATTGTGTCCAGTGAGCTTCATCCTGTGGAGGATGGGGTGAGTGGATGGCTTCTTCCACTGGTTCTGGAGGGGGCATTTTGCCCAGTGAGCTTCATCCTGTGGAGGATGGGGTGAGTGGATGGCTTCTCCACTGGTTCTGGAGGGGGCATTGTGCCCAGTGTGTTTCTTCCTGTGGAGGATGGGGTGAGTGGATGGCTTCTCCACTGGTTCTGGAGGGGGCATTGTGCCCAGTGAGCTTCATCTTGTGGAGGATGGGGTGAGTGGATGGCTTCTTCCACTGGTTTTTGAGGGGGCATTGTGCCCTGTGATGCAGATCTTGGGGAGTGCAAGGTCACAATCTCTCACCTGGATGTCAGACCCACAGGGTTTGCAAGGACCAGGCCGCAAAATAGCCCATGGGTGCAGGACTACACACTGTCCACCGGCGGAGACGGCTGCTCGGTGGTGGCAGTGGTGCTGGTTGCGGTGCTGGCAGTGGTGCAGGGAGGCTCTAGCCCTTCCCCTGCAGCCTCAGATGGCTGCCCACTGGGGCTGCTGCTGCTGGCAGTGGTGCTGGCAGTGGTGGGGGGAGGTTCCAGCCCCTCGCCAGCAGCTTCGGATGGCTGAACCACCATGGTTGATGGTAGGGGCTCTGAATGAGTCCCAGCACCAGGCCTCCTGTCCTTCCTGCCTGCTGGTGAAGGCCCCTTGCCCTTCCTGTCAGCAGCTGGGGATTGCTCCTTGCCCTTCCCTGTAGCAGCTGGGGGGGCCTTCTTGCCCTTCCTGGATGCAGCTGGTGGTGCCTCCTTAGCCTCCCTTGATGCGCCTGGTGCAGGCACCCTTTTAGTGTGGCTGCTTGGTGCCTGGTATCCTCTCCCACTGGGAGTAGCTGTCGACACTACTGTGGCCGTGGAATGGGTGGCTGAGGTGCTCACCTGAGTTCTGATCACCCCGGCCCAACATGAAGGATGGGGGGAGTGGTAGGGAAGAGGTCCACGGTGGAGAGGAAAAGCCTCTTAGGGACATTGGGGTGGGAAGAGGGTGAAGGTTTGGGAGTGGAGGAAGAGGAAGTGTTTGTAGGAGGTGTCAGTCTGCTCTGTTTGGGTGCAGGTGCATGGGCTGGATGCTGTTGTAAGGTGGATGGCTATTGGGTGTGTGAGTGCTCGCGTTTGTGTACTTTGGGAGGAGGGGGCACAGACACAGTGGGAGAGGACACAGGGGACGTGTGCATGGATATGGGGGTGGTGACTGCCTATGAGGGGAGTGTAGTGATAGGCGTGATGCTGATGGTGTGAGTGGATGAGGATGTAGTGCATGCAGGTGTGAGTTTAGACTCAACTGGGAGGGAGGTGGATGACGAGGGGGAGGGGCACACAGTGGAGGCAGTGGATGTTGGTATATCTGATTCTGGATGGTGTTTGTGTGAGTGCCTGTGGGATGATGTGTGGTGCTTGCGTTTGTCTGAACCACTCCTCTGTGTTGTCTTGTGTGCATGCTGGTCTGCCTGTGTGCTTGCTTAGGATAGGTTGGGGTTGGGGAATAGGATTGGATAGAGGAAGTTGGGGGGGAGGCTAGAAACAGGGACAATGGCTGCCATCAGAGAGGAGGCCAGAGCCTGGATTGATCTCTGTTGGGCCGCCAAGCCAGTGTGAATGCCCTCCATGCATTTGTCTGTTGCATTTGGGCTGCCAGCCCCTGGATGGCATCCACAATGGTTGACAGCCCAACAGGGATGTATTGCAGAAGATCAATAGCCTCCTCACTCAGGGCAGCAGGGCTAAATGGGACAGGTCCTGAGGTGCCTGGGGCGAAGGAGATGCCCACCTTCCTGGGTGAGCGGGCATGGGAAATTCACTGAGGGGCTGCTAGAATGGGAGTGCTGGTACAGGTGTGGCGGCTGTATCTGTAGTTGGGGTGGGCACAGAGGTGTCTGCCACCAACAGGGTGCTTCCAACGGAGGAGGTATCACTGTCCGAACCGTTCACTCCAGTCTCCACTTCGTGGTGCTCCCCTCGCCCTCAGTTCCACTGGTGCCCTCACCGTCGGTGGATTCAGCCTCCTGAACCCTGTGGGATGCAGCTCCCTCCGTCACCGGTGCCTCTGCTCCTCTGCCAGATGATGCTAATGCACATAAAGACAGGGTGACAAAACAAGAAGTGGGGGAAGAGACAAAGGGTACACCACTATTGGCGTACACGACACACACACACACAGGGAACAGTCCTACGCACTAGGCAATGCACTACCAGTCAAAATGCTAGTCACCAGCATATGGACATGGACACCTAACGCCAATTGCGGCATACCTGAGACCCACAGACCCCTGCCCAGTAGTTGATGCCTACTAACTTGGTTGGAGGAAGTTTACATCAGCCCCTGCCCAACATGGGACCTACCCTGCAATGTCCGGCCTGGCCTAGGGGCACCCACAGGCCCATATCCCCCACCCGGATACAACCCCACCAGGCGCAAGTAGTATATTGGGGCACTGTACTCACCCCCTTGTGGCTGCTGTGATGCCCCCAAGCACCCATCCAGCTGCGGATAGGCCACCTCCAGTATGTGGGCCATCAGGGGGTCCTTGGCAATGGCACGCCATATACCCTTTTGCTGATGGGCGCTGACCTGCAGGGAAATGGACGTAGGGAAAGATATTAGTCCTACCGTGCTGCCTGTTACACTCATGGCCCACCATAGTCCTTCACATCCCCTTACACACAGATATGGCCACACATACATGCAACACGCTGCCCAGGGCCTTTCCACCAACCCCACCTACACGAGGCCTTCACATACAGCACTCCGTGCATTCATGCCCCATTCTTCGTGCTCACAGTGTACTCACCTGTTGGTCTGGAGGCCCATACAGCATTCGGTACTGAGGTATCACCCCATCAACCAGTCTCTCCAATTCCGTCATGGTGAAGGCACAGGCCCTTTCTCCAGTGACACGAGCCATGGTCGATTCCAGACACATGTCACAGCAGCACATGCAGTGTAAGTCCTCTGTTGTTGAAATTTAGGTAGCAAGTGAGTGAACAGATAGAAAATCCACGGCGGTGCGCACCGTCACCACCAGCGAACATCACCATTGGTTACTGTAACCTATACGGCCCAATGATAACCAAGGAGGAGTTGCACAGTGGTTTTCAAATGCCTCCCACAACTGTGCACGTCAGCGGAATTACCTCATTTTCACATGTCTCTCCATACAGGACAGGCTGACACCATTTCAGTGCAGGCCAGGCCATGGCACCTAACTGACTCACAGTACACATAAGCACCATTTGGACCTATTCAACAATATACTGTTACAATCACAACATGCAATGAAGTGTAGTGTTTGGAAATATGAGATACTGACCAGCTGCTCACTGTTTTGCCCCATAGATTGCAACCGCTGCGGATGAATAGGAGATGGAGACATCCCCCTTGCACAAACGCCTGGTGGACTTGGCAACAATGGAGCACAGGCACATTATCCTCACCTAAAGACTGGACAGGGCCACAATCACAGAGCTGTGTGCCAAATTGGAGCCTGACCTGATATCTGCTATCTGTCACCCCACCAGGATCCCCCCATCTTGTGCAGTGCTATCAAGGCTCCATTTCCTGGCAACTGGCTCCTTCCAAGTGACAGTGGGCTTGGCAGCAGGAATGTCACAGCCAATGTTCTCAATAGTGCTGACCAGAGTGTTGTCTGCCCTGATTAAACACATGCGCAGCTATATCGTTTTCCCCCAGGTAGAGGATTTGGCCACAGTGAAGGCTGATTTCTATGCAATGGGACATATCCCCAACATTATTGGGGCAATTGATGGTACACATATTGCATTCCCGCCCCCCCGGAGAAATTAACAGGTGTTCCGAAATCAAAAGATCTTTCACTCAATGAATGTGCAGATAGTGTGCTTGGCGGACCAGTACATCTCCCATATCAATGCAAGGTATCCTGGGTCTGTGCATGCTGCCTTTATCCTGAGGAATAGCAGCATCCCATATGTGATGGCTCATCTCCATAGGCACCGGGTGTGGCTAATAGGTGAGCCCTGGTTCTAAGCCAGTGGATGTTGGGGTATGGGTATGGTGTGGGCTCTAAGGGATGAAGTGTGGCTAACAGTTGTCCCTCGATATTTGCAGGTGGCTCTGGTTACCCCAACCTCTCATGGCTACTGGCCCCTGTGAGGAATTCCAGGACAAGGCAGAGGAACATTACAATGAGGCACATGGGCGAACAAGAAGAATTATAGAGAGGACATTCGCCCTCCTGAAGGCTAGGTTTCGTTGCTTCCATCTCACAGGTGGTTCTCTGTGCTACTCACCCAAGATGGTCTGCCAGATCATCGTGGCATGCTGTTTGTTGCACAACCTTGCCTTACCACGCCAGGTGCCTTTTCTGCAGGAGGATGAGGCTGGAGATGGGCGTGTGGCAGCAGTGGACTCTGTGGACAGTGAAGATGAGGAGGCAAAGGATGAGGATGAGGACAACAGAAGTGCAATAATTTGTTAATACTTCCAATGACACACAGGTAAGACAGTGTAACTTCACTTTTAATTGACAGTTTTGTGTTTGACATTGTCACTGGCAGGTTGATTTTCCCACTTCTATGCCCACTCACTGTACCCTTTGGCATCTCTATTTGCAGATAGTTGTGCCCCACTATTGCTCCTGGTGTGCGGACTGCAGCCAACCATAGGTTATTCCTATGTATACATTACTGTACAGTTGTACTGCAGTGTTTATAGCTTGTTAAACAAATACATAGTTAAATCATTTGACATACTCCATACTTGTATTTTTTTCAAAGGGTGTTTATTTAAGTGCTAATAAGTAGAGAGGGATGTGCAATGGGCTGGATTGATGGCGGAGGAAAGTACAGGATAGAGTCCACTCTACTTCGATCACAGGTGCATTGTCCAAGGGGGCATAGGAAGGGGAGCAATGGCAGTTCAAGGTGGACAGGGTGGCAAGGTGGGACACAAGGGTGACATTTAGGAGAGTCTTATTTCCTGGCAGGGTCTTGGCAATAGTCTCTAGCTTCTGCCTGGATCACAGGAACCGTTTGCAGGGTGGTTCTCCTTCTGCAGCGGGAGGGGTGCTAGTGGTCTGTTGGTCTTGTGGCGGGGCCTCCTGTCCACTAGCGGCAGTGGA
This sequence comes from Pleurodeles waltl, assembly GCF_031143425.1. Classification (NCBI taxonomy): domain Eukaryota; kingdom Metazoa; phylum Chordata; class Amphibia; order Caudata; family Salamandridae; genus Pleurodeles; species Pleurodeles waltl. The sequence continues at coordinate 914,847,120 of NC_090437.1, forward strand.
GGTGGAGGGCTGTTCATCAGTTTGGCTAGTAGTAGGGGCCCGGTGGTGTGCCACTGTCTCCATCATAGTGTTGGCCATGTCTGCCTGCCCCCCTGCAATGGTGACAAGGGTGGTGTTTATGTCCTTCAAGTCCTCCCCGATCCACAGGTACTGTCCCTCCTGCAGCCGCTGGTTCTCCTGCATTTCGTCCAGTATATGGACCATCATCTCCTGGGAATGGTGGTTGGTATGCTCCAAGGATCTTGGTGAGTGTTTCCTGGAGAGTTGGTTCCCTGGGCCTGTCCTCCCCCTGTTGCACAGCAATACTCCCAGCTTCCCTGTTGTCCTGTGTCTCTGTACCCTGAACTGTGTGTCCACTGCCACTGACCCCAGGTCCCTGATCATCCTGTGTTTGTAGGGTGGCCTGGGGTCCCGGTAGTGGTGGACACACTGCTGAATGATGTGTCCTGGGGATAGAGGTATGGGCCCGCTGGGTGGGTACTGTGCTGGTGTTTCCTGAGGGGGGAAGCTCTGTGGTGGTATGGGCCTGTGCTTGGGTAACCGACTGTCCGGAGATCCCTGATGGGCCAGGTTGGTCATCCAGATCCAGGCGTCCAGAGCTGCTGTCATCACTGTGGGTAAAAACCCTTCGACGGGGAAAACCTGGATCTTGATCCGACATCCTTGGAGCCCTCCTTAGATACGCTGGCTGGGAGGTCCCGGTCAACTTCCTACGTTCGGACTTAGGGGGTCATTCTGGCCCTGGGGGTAGACTACCACCAGGGCCAACGACCGCGGATGCACCGCCAACAGGCTGGCGGTGCATCCATGGGCATTCTGACTGCGGCGGTACAGCCGCGGTCAGAAACGGAAAACCGGCAGTGTCCCGCTGGTTTCCCGCTGCCCTGGGGAATCCTCCATGGCGGCGCTGCAGGCAGCGCCGCCATGGGGATTCCGACCCCCTTACCGCCAGCCTGGCTCTGGCGGTTTTGACCGCCAGAACCTGGCTGGGGGTAACGGGTGTCGCGGGGCCCCTGGGGGCCCCTGCAGTGCCCATGCCAGTGGCATGGGCACTGCAGGGGCCCCCTAACAGGGCCCCACCAAGATTTTCAGTGTCTGCCAAGCAGACACTGAAAATCGCGACGGGTGCAACTGCACCCGTCGCACCCCTTCCACTCCGCCGGCTCCATTCGGAGCCGGCATCCTCATGGAAGGGGGTTTCCCGCTGGGCTGGCGGGCGGCCTTCTGGCGGTCGCCCGCCAGCCCAGCGGGAAACTCAGAATAACTGCGGCGGTCTTTTGACCACGCAGCGGTATTCTGCCGGTTCCCGCTTGGCAGGCGGCGGGAGCCGCCCGCCAAGCTCATAATGACCTGCTTAGTCTCTTTTTTGGAGATTTTCTTCACCGGGACGAACCTGCAAGTCAGGTCCGGTCGCGGTTGAGGCAAGCCGGCTAGAGTTGCCGCGGCGGGTCAGTCCCTATTTGGAGCTTTTTTTCCAAAAGTTCTCAAAAGTTCTCCAAACGTCTTGATCTTCTTCCAGATGTTCTTTTAAGGTTCTTTTTGTGTCCACAGCTCACCCCAAGGTTCCAGAAGCTCTGAGATGATCCTTGGGGGTGTTGACTACAACTCCCAGAATGCACCTGATGCAATCTCCTTTTTGGCCACTGGACAGTAGTCAGCTGGTTGATTTCTTCAGGAGTTGGTGCAGGGGACTCTGGTTAGCAATTTTTCACCTGTAGCAAACAGGGAGTCCTCCTTGAACCAGTTGAAGCCAGGCAAAGTCCTTCTTGTGGTGAAGCCCAGGTGTGCAGCTGGTGCAGTCCTTCAAAGTGCAGGGTCCAGGTGCAGGCCATGGGTCCAGAAGGGCAGTCCTTCTTCTCCTATGGTTCTTCCTTGTTTGAATCTGATGGGGATCTGAGGTGTGGGTGCAGGTCTGACAGTTTTATCCCTGCTCCTGGGTGAAAAACAGGGGGGTCCTGGTTTTCCAATAAGGTGCAGGGTCCTTCCCCCTGTGAAGACCACTTCCTGGGAAGTATGGCAAAAATCAATCCCAGGGAGCAACATTCCTCAAAAATCCATCATGGCTGAATGTGATTTTTGGAGGTTACATCTGTCTGAGCCCACCCAATGGTGTGGCTAAAAATCCTAAACACACCCCTCTCCTGCCCTCTCCTAATCTAATCAAGGGGGCACCTAACTGTCTGAGTTTGCAGGATGTGGGGTGTTGCCCAACCCAGGAGGTTGCTGGGTTGTTCCAAATGTCCTTCTCTGCCTTTGAAGACCAGTTTGGCAACCCTCCCCCTTCCTGCCTCACCATCCGCTGAGGGGAGATCTCCTCCCACAGGCACATCTCTTTGTGTGAAGCCAGGCCACTTCACACCTCATCAAGGCAGCCTGGCCAGGCTGCAAGAGGCTGGCCAATCAGAGAAGAGCAGCAAAAACACTGCAGGGCTGAAGTTGGCAACTTTTCAGGTAAAGTTTTAAATCTTTACCTGAACAATTTATATTAAATCCCACAACTGGAAGTTGTGGGATTCATTATAACAATTAATTTGATACCAAACTCTTCGTATCTGTCACTTAAGGGAAATTAAAATAAAGTCTCCCCATTCTAGCCTATGAAGGCCATTCACTACAATGAGGGAAAAACTAATTTGTCTGTTTTACCTCACCAGGGCTTATAAAACTATTTGTATAAGGTCCCTGCTTATAGTTACATGGCACCCAGCCCTAGGGGCACATAGGGCACACCTTAGGGGTGACATATGTAAAAATAAGGTAGTTTAAGACTTTGGAACTACTTTTAATTCCAAAGTCGAATTTGCATATAACTTTAATTTAAAAGCAGCCAGCAAGGCAGACCTGCCTTTAAAATGACACAGGGCACCTCAGCAGTGCACCTATGGTTGCACTACCTATGCTGGGGTCCCTAAACCTACATGCCCTACCATATAGTAGGGACTTATAGGTAGGTTGAATTTGCATACTGAGTTTACACAGAGCACAGGCCATGGGACTGGTTAGCAGTAACCAGGTCACCATCAGAGTTATGAAAACCTCAGCAAAAAGTGGAAAATGGGGGCAAAACGTTAGGGGGTCTATGCAATCAGCCCTGTTCGCTCACACCTCTAGTATGCATGCAGTGGTGATAGGTTTCCATGCAGATCTGGGATGGGTGTCCATGCATTGATTTTGCATGCAGGACTTGGTACTTGGGATTTGTGGGTTGTGATGGTTGTGTATGTGGGAGGTGGCGGAGTGATGGGAGTGAGTGTAAGGGTATGTGATGGCATGCAGGTTGGGGGGGTGATAGTCATAGAGGTTTGACTTACCATAGTCCAGTCCTCCTCCTACTCCTGCCAGGCCTTTCCACCGTAGCTCGTTCCACCTCTTCCTGATGTAATCCCTTGTTCTAGGGTGCTGTCCTACGGCGTTGACCCTGTCTACAATTCCCCACCATAGCTCCATCTTCCTTGCAATGGATGTCTGCTGCACCTGTGATCCAAATAGCTGTGGCTCTCCCCATATGATTTCTTCCACCATGACCCTTAGGTCCCTTAGCTCCTCCTCTGAGAACCTGGGGTGTTGTTGTGGTGTCATGGGTGTAGTGTGAGTGGTGTCAGTGAGGGTGTGTAGGGTGATGTATTGGGGTGTGTGATGTAAGGTGCATGGGTGTTGTGGCTGTGGTCTTGTCTGTGGTCTTGCTAGTTCTCTTGTGGCACTTGTTTGCATTCGTAAAGGGTTGTGGGCAATCTGTGTGTATGTTTTATAGTGTTGTGGGTGTGGTGTGTGAATGGGTGTCAGGTGTGTGTAGTTTGAATTGTCTAATGTGGTGTTGTTTTGTATGTGTGTGTGTATTTTGAGCACGGCAGTATGTAGCGCCAATGGTTTACCGCCATTGAATGTCCGCCGTGGTGATTTGTTGATCATAATGTTGTGGGCATAGTTCTTTTGGCGTAACAGTGTGGGTTTTGCAACCGCCAGTTGATCACCGACCTTTGGGCTGGAGGACTTGTGTGTGTAGCTGTATAGTGACAGATTGCTATGTGTGTGTCAAAATATGGGTAGTGGTGATCTGCAGCGGCAGCAGTAAGTTGGTAGCAGTCAGCATGGCAGGAAGCGGTACTTACCGCCAATGTCATAATGAGCATCATAATCTTTGAAAATGCCTGAATCAAGTCAAGTCAATGAAGTCTTTATTCGATATTTCATCATAAAAGACATGCTACACGTCATAATACTTATAAAATTATCAGTACTAACGATTAGAACAATAAATACAATATTTCATAAAAGCTACTAAGAACGTATTAAATCTATCTAATGCTTCATTTGTTAAATATTTTAACATATTAAAAAAAGAAGTACATTACTTTAAAAACTCAGTTCTAAAGTTCAAGATAATTTACTTATCTAAAACATGTAGCTGTTTTAGTAGTTCAGAACGAATTATCCATGCCCACCCCAGGAATTTGGCCACCCCTATTGCTATAGTAGGTGAAAGATCAGTTTTAAGGATCCTACAAGCAGTCTCGGCCGATTGTGTGCCCAGACTTTTGCATAGGGGTACCAACCACTTCTTCCTTGAGGCAGCATATAATGGACAGACAAAAAACAAATGGCTCACATTTTCCCGCATTTCAGTACACAATGGGCAATTATCTGGGCCTCCAGTGCCCCAGGTTGAGGTTAAACACCTTAATGGTATTGAGCCCACTCTAACTTGGTGATATAATTTGCGGTCCATAGGTTTCGTAATAACATCCCAGTACTTTTCAATTGCAGAGACATCTTTCACGTGTACAAATGTTGTTGTAAGGGAACTACCTATAAGGGATGAGTGTCTTATGCCTACCACCCATTCCCAATATAGTTGTTTCAGCTCTTTTTTTGAAGGAAAAGTAGCTGAGTCTGGGTTGTGCCAAAGGGCACCTAAACCCATGGCACAAAGGGTGGTTCTAACACCCTTAAACCAACCAATCTTATCGGATCCTAGGGTGTCCCTTACCTCGAGGCATGCTTTCGCATATAATAACAGCTCTGGGGTAGACCACAACCTCCGCCAGAAGGCCAAGGGCCGAAATCTGGCTTGATCTTCCACCGGTTGGAGCCCAAGATCATAAAGGAGCGGGATGCGTGGGGATGACCTCGGAAGACCAACCGCCCCTCTTGTAAATCTATTTTGGGCCAGCATCAGTCGGTCCAGATTGCTATAACCCCAAAGCTCTGCCCCATACAAGACTGAGGGAAGAATTTTTGACCCATAGATTTCCATAAGTGGGGACATCGGGCGGGTAAATGATCTTTTATATTCCTTAAGAAGGGCACCGCCTAATTGAACATGTTTAAGTGCTTTGATATCAATCTGGGGTTTCCAACTAAAATTATCACTAAAATGCACACCCAGATATGTAAATTCATTAGTTTGCTCAAGAATAGCACCACCCATTTTAACCCTTGCCACAGTTTGTGTTTGACCTCTTAGTACCATGAATTTTGTTTTAGAAACATTTACTTCTAGCTAATGCTCGTCACAAAATAACTCAAATCTGAGTAGGGCCTGCTGGAGCCCTTGCCTTGTCTTTGATAATAACAAGGTATCATCCGCGAACATGAGCAATGGTACTTTCATTCCCGCTATCTGGGGAGCATCCGTGGGATGTGTTGCAAAATATTTGGTAACCCCATTAATAAACAGGGAAAACAAAGTGGGAGCCAGGACACATCCTTGTCTAACACCTTTCAAAACATGAAACCTGTCCGTAACCTCGCCAGGCTTACCCCAGCGGACTTGGGCATAAGTGTATGCATGAAGATTCATTAAGAGTCGCACTAGAGCCCTGGGCATTCCCTGTTCCAGTATGCAATCCCATAACTTAGTCCTAGGGACCAAGTCGAATGCAGATCTTAAATCCACAAAAGCTGCATACAACTTGCCCTTACCCAAAAAAACTGTTTTCCAATATAAAAGGGCAAAACGAAAGGCTTGATCAAGGGTGCTTACATGAGGTCTAAAACCCGCCTGCAACGGAGTCAAAATATGTGAGTCTGTTATCCATTCCTGTATCCTCCCTAAAATGAGGCGCGCTATGATTTTTTGGATCGCATCAATAAGGCTGATAGGCCGGTAATTTGAGGGTACTGAGCGATCGCCTTTCTTGTATATAGGAAGGATTTCTGCCCCATACCATGAGTCAGGAATTTTAGCGCCTGCTGCAACTGCATTCACCAGGTGGAGTATATAAGGTACCCACAGGACCTGGTCTTCCAAAAAAATGTCAGCTGGAATACCATCTGGGCCAGGGGCCCTCCCTTTGGGGATGTTTTGCAGGCAATTGATAACTTCAGTAACTGAGAATATTGACGGCTCGACGGGCTCAAGACAGTAGGGTATAGTCACTTCTACTGTATGACACTTAAACTGATCCTCCAAAATTTTTACCCACTGATGATTAGAGACAGTTGCTGGACTATAGTGCCTGCGAGATACCCCATTTTATGAGGTACCAAAACTGTTGCATATTGCGTTTACCACAGGCTTCTGACAGCATAAGCCAGCGTTCCTCATCCAACTTATGTTTTGCTTTGCGTTTTGCCTCATTATAGAGTTTTCTACAAGATCTAATCTGGCTATGATTTTTGTTTTTAATAGCCTCAAAGAGAACTCTTTTTATCTTGCTACACTCTTTATCAAACCAGGTAGTGGATGAGTATTTCTTGGTCCTAGGTTGTTTAGGGCTAAATTTGATGAACAACTTTTTAAGTTCCTGAAACAAGTCAGAATGGGTACGTATAAATTCGCTGTTACTCTCGTCCTGTGAGCTACAATTGTTTAAAAGCTCCACAGAACTAGACACTAAGGTTCTTATCGCCCTGCGGGCCCCAGCGTCCACAGCTATTTTAGGCCAGCGTACCCTGCGCGTATCATTGCTCACAATGACCTCTTTTTCTGTTATATAAGGACCACTGCCCTCAGACCTCTGAAAGCTGGAATCCCTTAAGGTCAAAACCAGCGGGTCATGGTCGCTCTCTGGGCGTTCTGTAACTAGCATATCAACAACTGCAAACCACTGCCTCACATCGACCAAAATATAGTCGATACGACTACTGTGTCTGCCGTTGTTGAACGTATGCCTGCCCTTCCTATCTGACTTGACCCTTCCATTAACAGCTCTTAAACCCATGTCCAGGCATAGCCCCTTGATATAGGTGGCTGAGCTCGACCACTTAGCAATCGGAGGTATCTCGAGTTGGGGAATACCCCAGGATAGATCCTCATCCTCGGTGAGCGGGCCATCCTCAATACCCAAAGGCTCAAAACAAGTATTAAAATCCCCCATCACAATCTTGTGGCCATCGGTCGTTGTTCCTGATAAAATGTCATCCAACAGGAGGAGGGTCGGAGAAACCCTTCCTCCCTGGAGACCCCTGACATAAATATTAACCAACAGGATGTTTGTACCTTGGTTGGACTTTATCTTTAAAGCAATTATGTCTGGACTATCAATTGTCACTTCTGCAAATCTTACACCCGCACTTTGGCGGACCCAAATTGTAAGACCTCCAACAGGACGCCCTTTCTGGCCTCTAATAGCTGGCTTGCTAAAATTCAGATACCCCACCCGAAATATCGGTATGATAGCCCATGTTTCCTGGAATGCAATTATATCGCCCTGATCTATGAAGTCCCTCCAATCAGGAATACACTGGCTGGACTCCAGACCGGCTATATTCCAGGATATATACCTTGATAACATATCAACAGGCTCAGCTAAAGCAGAGGGTGAGTCCGTACTAAAATTGGGTAATGCAGACAATGTACCAACAGGGGTAGTGTCAGGATTATTACTTTGATCTGTGGCAATAGCCTTCCAACTTATATCTTCTATGTGGGGGGATTTCAATAAAGTTAAATTAACTATTTCTTCTCTCCCGATGAGTCAATCATTCTCATCTAGGCAGGATAACGGCCCATATCTCCCGACAGTAATCAAGGGTTCAATGCTTTCTGGTGCGAACCCTCCACTGGGAGGGTTAATGAGATTTTTGTTAATCTGGGAAAGCACCTTCACCTCGGGATACACCGTAGGATAAAAATCTAGTAGTTCCCACGTGACTATTGGTCCATCTGCAAGTTGCGGACACCAGCATCTCAAAAATGGGACCACATTAATACTCCTGAAATGAACTATTACCAGATCACCTGGGATATCTTTAATCATGTGGCCAAGCCAACCCACCCTTCTCACATTTAAGATTTTACCATCAATGGTAGGGGGGAGGGGTCTATTCTTAGTAAGCCAGAAGGCTACTTTGTTTTTTAAGTCATTGTAACCTTCTTTTTTACCTGGACTAAGTTCTGGGACTCCTGACAATATACATACAAATGGAGCGGCATCCGGTGGGAGATCAATCCTAACATTATAATTATTGTTGTGCTCTCTTGCTTCCTTATGGACTCGAGTTGGTTGAGGCCTACCCTCTAGGGACCCTCGAATCACTTCGGGTTCCCTAAGTATAGTGGGCTCCGCCTCCAAACTTGTTTCGTTACATGGGGCTTTGTGTCTTAAACTGCTGCCCGCGAGTATTGCCTGCTCAACACAATTTCCAGATGGTAAATCTAGAGGTACCGTTAGTACATCTGCTGGTGTCGATGTTACTTGTACCCTCAGACTATGAACCTCTTGAGTAAGTACTTCAATTTTCAGCAATAATGTGCTAAAAATTTCAGCCATTTTTGTCGCTAACTTATCCTCTACTGTTGCCAGTATATTTTCTATATACTGCCTGTTATGACAGCAACCCACTGGCTTATCAGATCCCCCGTCTAATCCTTTTGTTTTAACAGTATGGGATTTTGCTTCGAGGGGCTTTCGAGAATTGCTGACCTTCCCCACTCCTCTTTTGCCCAACGACTTTCTACAAGCCCTAACTGCTCTTGCTGGTTGGGGGGGAGTCTCTGCCATAACCACGGGGCTAGATGGGCTCTCGCCAATTATACCCTTTGAGTCTAAGGGATTAGAGTGTATCTGTGCCTCAGTTAGTATCATATCCTTATCAGTGTTGGAGCCCAGATCCTCAAAAGTAGACACTATGGCCCGTATTTATACTTTTTGACGCTAAACTGCGCTAACGCAGTTTAGCGTCAAAAAATTTTGTGACGGCTAACGCCATTCTGAATCGCCATGCGGGCGCCGTATTTATTGAATGGCGTTAGCCGGCACAAGCAGACCGGCGCTGCCTGGTGTGCGTGGAAAAAAAACACGTACACCAGGCAGCGCCGGCGTTGGGAAAAATGGCGTTAGGGCGTCTTAAAATGGCGCAAGTCAGGTTGACGCTAAAAAATCGTCTTAACCCGATTTGCGCCATTTTAAACGACGCCCAGACGCCATTTACATGACTCCTGTCTTAGTAAAGACAGGAGTCATGCCCCCTTGCCCAATGGCCATGCCCAGGGGACTTATGTCCCCTGGGCATGGTCATTGGGCATTGTGGCATGTAGGGGGGCACAAATCAGGCCCCCCTATGCCAAAAAAAAAATATAAAAAAAAAAATGTTATACTTACCTGAACTTACCTGAATGTCCCTGGGGTGGGTCCCTCCAGCCTTGGGTGTCCTCCTGGGGTGGGCAAGGGTGGCAGGGGGGGTCCCTGGGGGCATGGGAGGGCACCTGTGGGCTCATTTTGAGCCCACAGGCACCTTAACGCCTACCCTGACCCAGGCGTTAAAAAGTGGCGCAAATGCGGGGTTTTTTGTCCCGACCACTCCCAGGCGTGATTTTTGCCCGGGAGTATAAATACGACGCATTTGCGTTGCCGTCATTTTTTTAGACGGGAACGCCTTCCTTGCATCTCATTAACGCAAGGAAGGCGTTCACGCAAAAAATGACGCTATTTGCCCATACTTTGGCGCTAGACGCGTCTAACGCCAAAGTATAAATATGGCGTTAGTTTTGCGCCGAATTTGCGTCGAAAAAAACGACGCAAATTCGGCGCAAACGGAGTATAAATATGCCCCTATATGTGGGGAGGAACTAGGGTATGTCTGAACAGGGGAACCTCCTTTCCCTAGGGAGACTCTGCGATCGCTATTAATCTTTTTAACCACCTTAACCAGGTAGTTATCAAGCATAGTAGCCCCTAGATTTTTGGCGGAGTTATTACAGTTAGCCTTCATAGGTTGGTTGCAATAAGTACCACCAGCTATGATTCAGCAATACAAAACACAAAACCGCATAATCAAGATATAATACAGCCGATTTACAGTTTAGGCAGAGTCCCGTGCCCAGTCCAGACTCTTCAGGCCTCTGAGGGCCACAGGTGCGGTGTACCTTGTTGCAATTTAAGGGCCCGGGGGGCGTAACAGCACTTTCGCGCCACTTGGCGCACAGGAAACCCAGAGGATTCTGGGTATTGTAGTCCTCCCAGCGTGTTTTAGCAGGCAGCCTACAACAGCAGCGGCCGCAAAGCGGGTGCCGCTAGTTGCGGTGGTCCGAGCCGACAGCCCTGTGTCCTGTAACAAGGTAAGCAAAAAAAAAAATGACCAGAGTTGCGCGTCCCGCGGTGTGGTGTACCTTGTTGCAATTTAAGGGCACGGGGGGCGTAACAGCACTTTCGCGCCACTTGGCGCACAGGAAACCCAGAGGATTCTGGGTATTGTAGTCCTCCCAGCGTGTTTTAGCAGGCAGCCTACAACGGCGGCGGCCGCGAAGCAGGTGCCGCTAGTTGCGGTGGTCCGAGCCGACAGCCCTGTGTCCTGTAGCAAGGTAAGCAAAAAAAAAATGACCAGAGTTGCACGTCCCCTGCATGAATTATATTCTTCCCAGTCTACACCGCCTTGGTCCAGAAACAGAGGAACTCCTTCCTGGCAGTCAAATGGCACTTCCGTGAACTGGACATCCATTATTCTCGTTTATGCCCAGCACAACTGAGGGTAATCTCAGAGGAAAAAACACATTTCTTTGACTCCTCAGACACTGCCTGGCACTGGTTGGAATTCAAGAGGTTGACTTCAACAAATCAATCAGTGTCCACTGTAAGGCCATCTCGGACCTATGTCTTGGCCCGCTGCGTTGGGGCCAGCCACACTCATGTTGCCCCTCATGCTGTCTTTCGGTCATCCAGGAAAGACACCAACCAATCTAAATAGCTGCAAGAACACGCAAAACAATACCAGGCTCTGACCTTGACGAAGACTCTGCCAAATCTCTGAGTGACAAAGGTTCCTTCACCACTTGGCCTTCTGTAATGGACTCACTGGTTCCTCCTGATAAAACATCACAGGCATCAGAAGATATTATTTGAACTTTCCTCCTCTTTCACCCAGTTATGACAGGTGTTAAAGTGTGCTTCCTCATGTTATAAAGTCTGTCTTTCTAACCACCTTCTTTTCGCAGGTACTCCTCAACAGTTTAGCACAACTCCACCACATTTAATGTACTCACATGAATATGGTAAAAATGCACCTTAGTATTTTCTTACGAATAATAGTTGTCCGTTAACTTGGCTCATGGATATTTCCCCTTCACATAAGGGGACTGACAATCTAGGCTACCTAACATCCCCCATAGCTTATCTTCTTCCAGGCTATATAACTTTTAAAAAAACATGTTGTTGGTTGTTTGGGTGGGAAACATTCTGTTTCTCTGCTCTGTTGCTATTACCAGTTTGGGATTTTCACTATGTTTTCTTGTACTATGTTACTGTTTGTTGTATACCTCCCACATCCCTCACCTCTCCACAATGCTATCTTTACCCAACAACATACACATCTCTCAGCGATCAGTTAACATATAGCCACTAATGCAGCACCTGCAGTAGTTTCTAAAAATGTGTGCTAAAAGGTTGTGCATAATTCACCCTATTCGTAAAAAGGGTTGGAAAACATTTTTAACTAAGGAGTGAGAAACTCGTCTAATGTCACACCACATTACAAATTCCAACCTGCAAATGATCCTACCATGCTCACTTTCCTGTACCTTTCAACATGGTCACACATAATGATGTTTTGCTGTTACCAACCCTAAGGTACTGTCTGCATCGGGCAGAAGGATGACAAACCAAATGGACCATTCTGGATCCAAACTTGCATCAAGAGAACAAGCACCAATCTCTCAACTAAATGCCTTAATAAAGCCAAAACCTTATTCAAAAGATAAAGTTGGGCCCACAAGTTCTAAATATAAAATTTATGAAAGACCTTAGGCGATAAGTATAACAGTCTTCCAATTTCCAACTGGTCATGTGAAATTCCTGTAAATTCACAGTTGCACCCTTATTTACCCTCTCAAGATATTCCTGCTGAAAAAAGGAAAAGTATGATGGCTTCTTTAGCAAAAGTAAGTGCCCATCTTCCACCAAGGAGAAGACCATATATAAGGAATAAATATGAAGTTCATAAGAAACAGGATATTCAGTACATGAACCCAATGACCAATGATCCTGAATAATATGTTCCTTTTCTCCATCGTATAACTAAAATATATGGAGAAAATAGCCCCAAAAACATGATCACACTTTAACCTGATACCTGTAGCTGTAAAATGCAAATGATCCCTAGAGCATCCTTCACCTAAGAAAACAGAAGTTTGCCCTTGCCCCAAATAAAATATTTATAATGAAAGAGCCTACAGAATCCTCAGGCCTCTTATGCTTTCCAAAGAAATAATTCATCTGTTATATATTCTGATGAATACTGAATACTGGGATCATTTATAACAAAACAGATCACTGAGGAAACATATTACTATGGAAATGAAAGGATCTGAATCATTAAGCTTTAGAACAAGAGTTTCAGAATTAAATTGCAGAAGACACTTAGAAATAGATGGCAAATGTACACACTTATCCATGCTATTTCCTGAAGCTTCGTTCTTAACACTAGGTAAAGGTTGTTGCCCAGCACAATTTCTCAAGCTTAAATAGGTTTTCCTCTTTTGGGTGTCACATAAGTATGAAGAATGAGTCTACCTTCACTTCTATTTCCACTGGAGCCCAGATGCCATTACTCTTCAGCTTGGCCACTCACAGGAAAACAGTACCCCTTCAAAAAATTAGATGGAGAATTCTAGAAAACAACATGCAAAGGATGAACCATCGCTGCTTTCCTTAATATTTCATTAAATCCATCTACATTGGAGAGGGTCACTTCCTCTTCAAGCAGGGGACCACTAGGTTGCCATAGGTCCCATTACCATGCCACTGCCACAGGTGCTTGAGGGTGATTATAACTTTGGGACTAGCACCACTTGCAGCACAGGGCACTCAACATAATGAAACACAAAATGTGTGCAGGTCCTTGCGCTGCTACTGTGAAAGTGCTAAACTGTGTTTCTCTCCATCTAACATGAGAGCACAGGAATGCCCACAAAAAACACAAGTCAAATATGCTGTGTGAGAATACTCTCGTAAGTAGGTCCTTGCACTGCCACATTGATATAGATGAAGTAACACTCAGCCACTTTTGGTTGCTTGATGACAACCAGGCCTCTGCACTGGATCGAGCTCCCAAAGCAATGGAGTCGCTCACCCCTCTGGCCTAAATCTTTGGAAGCCTCCCAGCTGGAGTGGCAACACCAGGTTATCCCACCAACCAGTGTGTGGGGAACACTGCATTTTGGTAACTTCCAACAATACTCCCAACACAGGAAAATATATTGCCAAGACTGTGAGCCACTGCATCGCTCAAGATATAGGCTAAATGCCACTGTAGCTGCCAAAAGCCCAGAAGCTATAACTGAAAAAGGGCACAAGAAAACAAAAATGGACATGCCCTTGGCGGCAGAGGAGTTTATTGGAGGATAACTGAAAAGAATGGAAAGGAAAAGAGCTTAAGAAGTATTGACTGTTTAGTGGGTGGAGGATGAATCCTCAATGAGTAAGTAATGGGACGAGGAAGAAAATGAGGAGGCAAAATTCTTTGTCTTCTCCGTGTAAAGTATACTTTAAAGCTTATTATCTCAGGAAGTGAGTATCTGAGTTCACCCTTTTGGCCATGCTCTGATACGGTCGCCATGTTGGAGGAATTTTTCAACTTTGGGTGAGGCAACCGACTGCTGTGATGCAGACGAACTGCTCCGGTGTACGGAGTATGATTAAGACGATCAGAACTCAAGTGTTCAAGATAACTTGTTAGCCACTAGCTCATTACTGGCCTGTGTTTCTGAGCTCTGATGCCTGCAGACTATCCAATATTTCGGTATTTTTTCTAGGTTAATGTATGCGCTAAAGACAAAGCAAAGAAGTGTTGAGGCATATTCCTTCCTTCGCCATCGCAGACAGAGCCGGACTGTCCGTAGATTGCATAGGTCTTTTTCCCAGGAGGCTGGAATGGTGGTAGTGGTGATGGAGTGTGATTAAAATCTAATAATTAGCATGAAAATGTTTGTAAATTAATTCATAATGATGCCGCATAGAAAATGTATTATTGTGCTTTTATTAAACGTGTGTTTGAAATGTGCCCACGGGGAGTGGCCACCAATATATATGATGATTAATGAAATTGACCAATAATTAAATATTAATGTACTAATATATGATTTTGTATTAGTATTAAAGTTATATGTTAAGGTTTTGCTAATCAATCACCTAGCCTTAGTTAGCATGAGTCAGGGCCTAGCTGCCCGGTTTCATATTAAATGTGTTTTTCTAACGTGCAGTGTGCTGACTTGCTGAAGGACATGTAGCTGTACTTTTCCAGAAGTTAGAGATGTGTGTGTAACCGCAGTGAATCTTCTCATGAGAACCCGACTTGCTCAAGGAGACATTCTTGTGGAGCGCAACAGTGTAATTCGCAACAGGTACAAGGTCATTTAGACTAGGGAAGACAATGGGACTACTGACTTGAGTAACAAATGTCACTTATTCCTCACCTGACATTCTACCCGTTAGAGACGTCAATTACAGGAGCCAATAAACTACGTGAGAACTGTTATGGGGTGACAATCGTAATGAGATGACAAGTAAAGCATTAGATGGAGATGATAGTGCGCCAAAACTTGACCAATTGGAAATTAGGGGTCTGTACAACCAGATCGATATAAAATTCTTGGACACAAGGAGAAATCAGCCATTACAAGCCATTGCGTGCCTTTTACTATTGCCCAGCCACTTTGTTACTCTGCCCAAAGACTTTGCTGTTTGAACTTTGCAAACCATCCTCACTCACTTTGCCTTGCCCGATTCATACTTTTCCTCCTTATGAGGGAGGTATTCCCTTTTGCCCGGTCTTACTGAACTTTGCTGTGTTTCCTGGCTGATGGCGAATCAGCTGATGTCCTGAGGACGAAGACTGACTCTGTATGCTGACCCATTGTGGAGGGTAACTATATGATGATGAAATTGTAATTGTCTGTTTGCCTTTTCTTTCTAGGTACCAACTGCTTCTTTTGATAGAGACCATAGATAGACGTTTTCTAAATTGATGTTGCTAAATTGTTTTGCATGATGCCCAACATGCTAATGCTGATTCGAGGTTAGTTAAGGAGGTCATTAAACGGAGGCAAATAGACGAAATGACTGAATCTATGCTTTGTTGAATAATGCGCTAATGATAATCTGCTAAAGTTAATCCATGTTGACGCTGTGCTATGTTCTAATGTTTATGATCTTTGCTTTGATGAAATCTTATTTGAGTTGCCATATTATGACAATGTTGATGTGTTTTCTGGTTTTGAGCCTAATACACTTGTTAGTAGAATTGTAATCAATATGGAATAAATATAATAAATCTTACTATATTTTGTGTGGTTATTCATGGCTGAAAGGTCATGGTGGTTTCGAGTCTTATTGATGCCATTGATTACCTTGATTGACTTGCTATTGTGAATATTGATGAGGTTACTGACTTACTGATTGACATGTTGATTAGTTGTCTCATCCTAAGGTGTCTTCAATCAGGGTCAAAAGATTCACTGGCCTAAAACGAGTCCCGAAGTGAATAAATTATCTAGATTGGGATGCGGTATCAGGGGTCGACAAATTTGCCAGGGCAGCCTTAGGTTCCCACTCCTGCCTTGGTCGCAGAGCATACGATAATGTGCTGCACCCTAAAATAAACAGAAAAATACAACTTTAACACTTTAACAGTGGGTTCATCTATATATCTAAATTTCAACAGCTCGGCTCTGAAACGTAAACATAAAAAATGTGTCTACTGGGACCAGATTTACTTTAACATCTAAATTCCTCTGGTTAGACTATGAGATACGCAAACGGGGCATGTAATGGTTTTTGATAATAACAAATAGCATGCCATAAGGCTTTCAGTTTTTCGAAAATACGTATTAAAAGAGCCGCTTGTAAGCTTGAGCGTTGAGACTTCAGACAAGAACATGCTAATTATTGTTATTATTCCCTCGGGGAGAATATAAAAAATAGGGTGCTTGTCTGCCCGCGCCTCTCTCCCCAATTACAAGACGTTACTAGCGTAGTAATTAATAAACAAAAGCATGGAAATTATGATTTTCAAACTAGATCAATTTTGAACACTTCTCTTCAACATCTGTATGTTCTGAAAAATCTGCAAGAACGTGTGAAATGATTCATCCTTGTCACAGCGACCTTATATGCTCAGCACACGAATTTTAATTAAGTAAACTCCGTTGAGAAAAACAAACCTGAAAGGTCCCTGGCATTAACAGTGGCTATTAAATTGCGCAAACATATTTGTCATGAAATAAGTAGATTGCTTAATTTGAATTTTGTAAAAATCATGCTGCCACAGCAACTCAGTATGTTTAAAAAGGATGCCTAATGACAGCCCTTTTATGCAAAATGTTAGTAAATCAGACTATCACTGCGAATTGGTATATGTTTGTGATCAAGAATCCTGTCTTCCAAGACGAGAATGGTGTGCTTATTTACACCTTAAAGTTACTGGGGTAAAAAATGTGTAACTGCGATACATTTTTCTGTAAATTCATCCTTTGACTTTGTTGAAGCCAATGCTCAGGCAGCAATACATTATGCATTATGACAGTCTTTAAAACTTCCATGACCTCAGTGGCTATACTAGTAGCTAAGATAAAACACAGAAGCATAACAAAGTAAAACGCAGCAAACCGCCCATACAACAATAAACAGAACAAATACAATAACGTTAGTCCACAAGCCTTTGAGCAGCACTATTTTTCATAACAAAAATAGCATAACAAAGTCGGTGTGCTAGGAATGAATGTCGAGAATATCCACAGTTGCTATGCTATCTTCACCTTTTTTTTGCCCCTTACTGCTACCTTGGATTTTAAACCCTAGTGTGAGAAAATTGAGTTGCTGGTTGAATGGGAGGTGACCCATGTACAAGCAACAGCCACAATCCGTGAAAGGGTGAGCCACAAAAGTCACTAAATTAACCAGAGCTTAACCCTCTGGTAGCTTAATACAAAAGTACTCATGCTTAAGTTAAGGCAATGTGTAAAGTATTTGTACAGCATTCAAACAGTAATAGTGTGAAAACACAACACAAGAAAAATCCCACATTTAGAAAGATAGAGTAACTTTTAATAGATTATATATAGATTATAATAGATGATATATAAACAAATAACAACCAGTAGAACTGGGGTGTTAGACCTGGCATCCTTGGCATGTACTCCCCTGTCTTTTTTGCCTCTGCTTCCCATGTTTTGAATGTGTGATGGAATCTGTATTTGCTGTTTTTGCCACTCTGGGCACTTTATCACTGCTGACCAGTGCTAAAGTGCAAATGCTCCTGTGTAAAATATAAGTGTAGTTGGCTTTCCATGATCGGCATATTTGGTTTACTTGTAAGTCCCTAGTAAAGTGCGCTAGAGGTGCCCAGGACCTATCAATAAAAAGTTTCTAGTGGGCCTGCAACACTGGTTGTGCCACCCACACAAGTAGCCCTGTAAACATGTCTCAGACCTGCCACTGCAATGTCTGTGTGTGCAGTTTTAACCTGAAAATTCGACTTGGCAAGTGTATCCACTTTCCAGGCTTGAACCTTTCCTTCTTATACGTGTAAGGCACCCCTAAAGCAGGCCCTAGGTAGCCCCATGGGCAGGGTGCAGTCTGTTTTAAAGGTGGGACATGTACTGATGTGCTTTACATGTCCTAACAGTGAAATACTCCTAAATTCAGTTTTCGCTGTTGCAAGGCCTATCTCTCTCGTAGGTTAACATGGGGGCTGGCTTTAAATAACTTTAAAGTGCAAATTACTTTTGAGAGCAGATGGAAACGTGGAGTTTGGTGACTCTCACCTCACAATTTAAAAATACATCTTTAAGTGAAGTTGGTTTTTAGATTGTTAGTTTGAAAATGCCACTTTTAGAAAGTGAGTATTTTCCTTATTTAACCATTCTGTGGCACTGCCGGTTTGTGGATTCCTTTTCTGGGTCAGTTTGACAGTTGGGCTGTTTGTGAATCCACTCTAGACAGTGAGCCAAATGGTGCTGGGGTGTGGCCTGCATATCCTGATGAGCCATCTGTGCTAGAGTCGAGGGAGGAGTGGTCACACACACCTGAATGGGCTGTGCCTGCCCTCTCACAATGCAGTCTCCAACCCCTTGTGTGTGTCTGGGGCCTGGCCTGGACAAGGGAAGATCTTGAGAACAACAGAGACTTTCCTTTGAAGTTTGCCTGCTTTACAGGCAGAAAAGAGTATAAGTAGTGTACACAAGACCCCATAATGTAGATTTTCTTCAAGGATTCAAGAGGAACCTCTACCAGGGAGAAGAGCTGAAGAGCTGAGGAGAAGTGCTGCCCCTGCTTGCGACTGTGCTTTGTTGGGAAGTTGTTGCTTCTGCTTGTGAAAAGGGGCAAAGACTTGGCTTTGTTGTGTATTCCTGCTTGAGAAGGATCTCTAAGTGCTTGAACTGAGCTTGTCTCCTGTTTTGAAGTCTCAGGGCTATCAAAGACTTCCTCTGCCTGCACCTGGACTCTCTGCTGAGATTCGTGCCCTGCCAAATGGTGCTCCATCCAGTCCCTGGTCCCTTGAAAGGTGAAGTTGGCAGAACAAGAACTGAAATCCACACACAGAATGCCGTGCAAGGAATTTTTTGATGCACCATCTATAACGTGGGTGATAATTGACACGCCTCCGTCTTCACAGATGAAATCGACGTTCCACCTACATTGCGACTGGGAGATCGACCCATCATGGCTGGAGAAATGATATGCAACACCTGCTTGCGGCTGCTGATAATGATGTAAACCCTACGCAGGGTGGTTTTCTAACACTGTGTAACCGGATTTCTCACAGATCGTCCCTGGGCTTTAAAATCATCCCAACTCCGCATGGATGCAAGATGCCCCACCCAGAAATTGACACACAACTCTTTTGCGAGGAGAAAGGTGACGCATCACGGACCCTACCAGAGAAGAAAGAACGCACGGTCTCACTTGCAAATAGGGTATCAATGCATTGCTGAGTTTTCTGATGCACGCCCGCCCATGAGATTTTATTTTTGACACAAACCAGGTACTTTGTGTAAAATTAACGTTTCCATTGTTTTCTATGTATTATTACTCCTTTTCTTTTGAAAATTGAAATCTTGACTTGTGTATGTTGGATTTTTGTAATTTTGGTCTTGTTTGATTTAGATAAATATTACCTATTTTTTCTAGACTGGTGTGGGATCCATTTTTTAGTGTTTTCACTGTATTACTGTGTGTGTTGGTATAAATACTTTACACATTTCTTTTGAGTTAAGCCTGACTGCTCATGCCAAGCTACCAAGGGGGGAGGGAGGATTAACAAGGTGTGTTATTCATTTGCCCAGATTAGAGTGAGGATCCTTGCTTGGACAGGGGGAAACCTGACTACCAACCAAAGAACCCTTTTCTAACATGAGTATATATGCAAATTCAGAGTTTTGGGTAAAAAGAGTGCTTAGAGGCACAAAGCATCAATTGTGGTTATCTGGTTGCACTGGACTGGGACAAAGTCACATTTTCAGGCTGACCTCCAAGGTGAGTGGGTTAGATACAGGGACCACATTAGTCCTGCTGAACAAAGTACCTTGGATTCCTGTTGCAGAGCTTTGCAAGATCCAAAGTTGAGATCTGTGTCATGCATCAGCAGTTCAGAGGAGTTGTGAGGCTGCAATGCAAGGTCCTTTCTCGTTGTCAAGGATGCCATCAATGAGGGGCTTGTGATGTGAAGTCCTCCATTGAAGATGCATTGCACATTGGTGCTTCCGAGGCAGTTGCAGGGCTGTGATGCTGCGATTCAGAGTCTTGCGTCATCGCCGGGAATGCTGTTGATGAGTAGCTTGTGATGCAAAGGCTGGTGAAAAGGTAACATCATGCAGCAATAGTTCCAAGAAGACTGTGAGCTGCAATGTGAAGTCCTGCATCAGGAATGCATTGCACAGCCACGGTTTCAAAGTATAAATGAGAGTAAATGTGTCACACTCTATTGGTTCTTCCCACAGGACCACCACTGCATTGCCACAGCACCTTCTGGCCCACTTCCAAGGGGCCAAACTGGGGTGGCACCACTGGAAAGATAGGACTCACAGCTGAGATAATGCAGGTGCTAGGTTCAAGGTGGTTGGAGCCTGTTCTGTCACCGAGCCTCTGATCAGGAGGCCAGAAAGCTACTCCTTGGAGTTACTCTGGTAGTCTGGTTTCAAGATGCTGGTCCAGTTCTTCACTCAGGAAGAAGGGCAACAGAGTGGCAGTCCTTCATGCAGAGTAGCATAGCAGTCCTTCTAAGTCTTCCTCATGTCCAGATATGTACTGAAGAGTCAGTCTGAGGGTCCTATATCTATACCTGGTACCTTCTTTGAAGTAGGAGATGTTTTCTAATGAATTCCCCTTGAAGTGCTTGAGATTTCCTGACCCCTGCCCTGGTTCCAAGCTGGCTGCATGAATAATGAAGGGGTGACTAATCCTTCGTATGAAGGCAGTGCACAGTCTATTCAGCTCTGCCCCCCCATCCTGTGAATTGATGGTCCATCCAGGGACACCTAATCCCTCTACTGTGTGGCTGTCTGGGGGGAATAAATAATGTTCAACTACCAACTGCACCCAGTCATTTGATCTAGGAGAGGCTGCTGGCACCACATAGAGCAGGAAAATGGCAACTTTCTAAAAGTGGCATTTTCAAAATTTTAATTTAAAGACTTTAATGATTTTGAATTACAGTTTCTCAGACACAAAACATGAAATGCTGACCTGCTCCACATCAAAACTTAGAACCCATTTAGTGTAATAAGGCAACTCAATCGTATCCTATAGGAGAGGTAGGCCACACAGTAATGAAAAACAAACTTAGGATTCTTTCACTACTAGGACATATATAACTTAAAAGTAAATATCCATTGATTTGCCCCAAGGTACATTGCGGTGACTCCATTGTTTGGGAGCCGCATACACACATACCAACATAGCACCTGCCCCTCCTGTTCGGTTTTGGCTGCGTGTAGGCACACAACTGTGCCTGGACCTGATTCCATCTTCCTGTGGATGGATCTCCCTTTTCTCCCTCCTCTACCCTTTTGCCATCACTCTCTCAGCTATGTCCCCTTTGGACACTCCCCCTTGACCTCAACCCCCCCATCCCTCTCAACACCCCCTTGGTCACTCACTTTCACCTTCACTTTCACTCTCCCTTTTACTCTCCCATTCACTTTCACTTTCACCTTCACTTTCACTCTCACATTTACTCTCCCATCTACTTTCACTTTTACTGTCACCTCTACTTCTATACTTCTTTCTCTTCTCCTTACTGTCCGCACATACCTGGATGCGTAATATCGCTTCTCGCTATCCCCATGTTTATTATATCTGCCCTACCTCCCCACTCCCCCTTGTTACCGCTGCACCCCATGTTTCCCTCTTCTATTTACCCATGGTGCCTGATGTGACAGACTGAGCAAAGGACCCTTATCCTTTGCTCAGTCCACCCTCTCCTCTCTCCCTGGACTCCTTCCAGCTACTCTGCGTCCAGATTCCCTCTATTGCCCCTCTGCAGCATTCCCTCTCCTCCCGCTCTCCTGCGTGTACTCTGCCAACTCTCCTTTCTTCTTTTCCCCTTTCCCCTCCCCTACATTCCCCCCTTCCCTTTTCCTCTAGTTCTCCCATTAAATCTCCCTCTCTACCGTCCTGGACCTTTCTCCTCGCTACCAGCCCATGTTTTTCACCCCGAGGACCTGTGGTATTGCCCCATTATCCTTAAATGAACACCCATACGTGACCCTTCCACTCTTCTCTCTCAGCATGTAGAAGCTAAGAGTGCTTTGGAGGTACAGAATGTTAAACTGCAATGTCCTCCCATCCTACTCTGCTCTTGCCCTACTAAACCCGTTCAGACTCCGTTAAAGGCTAATAGAGTCTTGAGAGGCATTGGGGAGGGACAATTGATGGCGCTTTGCCCAAATCCCCAGATTTTTCACACTCACTATAACTTGGACATGGGTTGAGACACAGGCGGTGTTCTGTACTGGGACCAGATCACCTATTCCAGTTGCTTTCTCGAGCTCCAGATATGTATCAGACTCTGTGAATGATGAAAAAACCACGGCACATCACACGATCGTAGTATGAATCAAGGATGACGAAACACGTGTCAGCTGTTTTCTCACCATTTTGGAACCTATCTACAAGCAACCTTATGAATGTATTTCATTGAATCAGGATATTTGTTTTTCCTGAAACACTATTAAATAGTAAATGTTTCATACTACGATCGTGTGATGTGCCGTGGTTTTCTCATCATTCACATGGACTGGGACCCTTCTTGGGCAACAGCTTTATACACCCTGTGGCTGGGTGTTTAACCACTTGAGCACTCCCTTTCTCCAAGAAGAGACTTTGCTGTCATGAACTTTGTATTCTATTAATCAAAAGCCTTTGGAAGTGCGCGCTTTCTACACACAGCCACGCTCTTCATTGTTTGATAATGTATCAGACTCTGTTTGGGCCTCTTGTTTATCGACGTATGTCAGCATATTTACTCTTTCCTGTGTCTTTTCTCTTTTTCTTTGGATCTCCTATAATGCAATGCTGTAAAAGAAAGATTTGTATACTTTGTGTACCTTGTCTTTTTGGACGGTTCTGTGCAATGTACCGTTGGTTTTTGAATAAAGAATTACAACACAAAAAAAAGTAAATATCCAGCCTTTTAATTATAATGCACCCTGCTCTAGGTGCATCTTAGGGCCAACTTTGGGGGTGATATATATGCAATCAAAGGGGAGGCAAGGGGTCTATAGTGCAAAAATTGAATTCAAAGTTTGAAACTGCATTTGGGTTGCCAGGGCAATCCTGGGTATTCTGTAAGGTGCTACTTAAGTGGGTAGCACAATAAGTGCTGCAAGCCCACTAGTAAACTTTAGTTTACAGGCCCTGAGTATATGGTATACCACTCTTCAAGGGACTCATAATTAAATTAAATATGCCAATTAGGTGTAAGCCAATTTTACTATGTTTAAGGGAGTCAGCACAAGCACTTTATAAT
Source organism: Pleurodeles waltl (assembly GCF_031143425.1). Lineage (NCBI taxonomy): Eukaryota > Metazoa > Chordata > Amphibia > Caudata > Salamandridae > Pleurodeles > Pleurodeles waltl. The sequence goes on from NC_090437.1 coordinate 914,870,520, forward strand.
TGGTTAGAAGTGGTAAAGTGCACTGAGTCCGAAGGCCAGCAAAACTAATTACAGTAAAAAGTGGAGGCCGAAGGCAAAAATATTAGAGGAAGAGCACCTCAAGGATGACAGGTCTAACTACTTGACATCCATCCTTGTGTGCCATGAGAATGGGGAGACCTTCTGCATGTACTCTCAAGAGTGTAGCTCCTCAGATTCCCCCGAGTTGTTTGCTTCCTTGCCTGTTTACATCTGATTCTAATTTTGCCTAAGTTCAGTTAGGTAAAATGCCGACCAGCATTAACTTGTAACCTGAAGTCTGCAAACTTAAACACCACCCACCTGCCTTTGCCTACTCCTCCATTTTACGCTTTTTTTGCTGGTTGCAGCTGATTATAATTTTTCGGGTGCCTATGTTCCTTCAGAGGAGTGGCAGATCAGCATCAACATGTAAATCAAAGTGCTGAGGCTTGCAGCCCTTTTGTGCTTTTTAAATAGCCATTTTAAATGTAATGTTCATGAACATTGTGCACAATAACCAGTAAGTTAAAATCTTGTGTGAATTTTACCAGTGCACCTGCTTTTAGGATTATCAGTAACTTTTCATGAACATTTACTTTAATGAAATAATTAAATTCATTTGAGGGATAATGGGTGTTGCTCTAAGAGGACAACAGTATCTCCAAGCTCTTCTTCTCTCCGGCTGCTGTGTGAAGTTTTCTGAGAAGAGCACTGTGTATTATGGTTTTTTTTGCTATTCCATAGATGAAACTATCTGCCAAGATGCTGTTTTTATTGTACCAGGCCAAGGTATGTGGATCATGTAAAACATACTGTTGAGGATGCACTGACCCTAAAAGAGTCTGGGAGTAGTTTTGAAGACCTTGTGGTTGATTGATTGCTACTAGTGGGAGAAAAGTTCAAGATGCCACTCGTAGGAGTCAGGAGAATCCTGGGATAGCAAAAAAAACATAACATCACAGAAACAACAGGTACAAGAAAGGAATATGCATTTGTGTAAGCCAACTTTTAGTGTATGGGAGGAGGAGTGCAGATCCTTTGATTCAGCTCAGAGACAGAGTTGTGCATCTGCCATGATGGCCAAAGCTGCTGTCCCTGCCACACTGTTCTGAGGGAGAGAGAGAAGTCAGAGCAGGCTTCCCGGTGTTGAAAGTTAGGTTTAAGGGCTTGGAGGGTCAGATTCTCCTGCTATATTTTGGTTTGCAGAATTATTACTGTGCTTTTGATTTACTATAATGTGGTTGATTTCAGGACTGTTTCTTTCCTATACTAGGCTTGCAGTGCAATATACATATAAAATTATCGCCATCATTGCCACTATATCTGCTTTTTATTAAGTCATATTGTATAAGCCTTAGGCCATATTTATATTTTTTGACGCAAAACTGCACCGACATAATTTTAACGCCTGCTAACGCCATTTCTTAGCACCGCTCAAGTGTCAAATTTGTACTTTGATGCACAGCGGTGCAAACTACTAGTGTGAATCATTTTTTTTTACTCAGACCAATGTGTCCCCTCGTAAAGAAAAACAACGTTAACGCGTCGAAAATGACTTTGATCCGGTTTACGACGTCGCAAACCGGATAGGCGGCATTTTTTTACGCAATTGCGTCAAAAGCAGAGCAAACACTGCAAAATGTGCAAAGGAGAGCCAAAATGGATCCCAGAAGCTTTGAGAGACCCCAGGAAGATAACAACTGACCAGGAACCAGCCAGGAGGACCCACACAAGACCCAGGAGAGGGAGGAGAAGAAAAGGAAGTGTTGGTTCAGTGCAGAGGAGCAGGAAATACTGGTGAAAGAGGTGACGGAACACGAGCACCAACTTTTTGTCACCTCTAAATTGCCAATTGGAAGGAGAGAGGCAATTTGACAACAAATTGTTGACAAGATAAACAGTGTGGCAGAAGTACGGAGAACAGTCTTCGAGTGCAAGAAACCCTGGCATGACTACAAGCGCAGGACCAAGGAAAAGATGGCCAGGAACAGGAAGGCATCACTGAGGTGGGAGTCCAGCACCGCAGGAGGCGCTGGACCACATGGACCACATGGAGGAGATGGTGACAGCCGTCATCCCTGAGGAGATCGTCACAGGGATTCAAGGACAGGACAGCGCAGACTACCAGGAGACAACACAGATGGAGGGTAAGTGGCATGGGGAACTAAAATGCCTATTTGTAAACTGTAAGCGGGGGGGGAACATACCTACTACACAATGCATGGAAGTCATGATATTCAGGGAGTGGAATGGGCAAAGGGGCACGCCACGGGGGCCTGGGCTGTTCAGAGGAAACCTGGGGCACAGTACTACACTACACCAACAACCTTTGCATTGGGGTATGCTGCCATGCCAAGGATGATGTAAAGGGAAAGCCAGTCGAGGAGGGTAGGGTACAATGTAAAACTGGCCTGCTGTCACATAACAGCTGGTATTCTCCCTACATGAACTAGGGCTCAACTAACAGTCTCAGGCCATATCAGCAAGTGGAATTTAACATTGACAACAGTTGCCACTACCACCTCTGCTGTGTGTGCAGGTCAAGTAGCTAATAGCAGTTACGTGCCCATGGATCAAACACACCCAAATTAGAGGATTCAGGATGACAACGTTATCAATCACCTGTAATCAATCAAAATGTGCTAAACCATTCAAATGTGAATGTCCATATTCGCTACAAACATCAGCCATTGTCATAAATATTATGAGGTACACAGCAGTAATGTCATACCCATGCTGCATATGTCAGGGTCCACCTTGTGCTTGGGTCACAATAGCTGCAATGACACCATCAACACCCCAACTGTTATACTGCTCAGACAACAGCATTGAGGGGGAGGGCATATGCAACTGGCTAGTGACATACACCCGCACAGTCAGGCGAGGCAATGGAACACTGCTAGGACCATCAGTGCACACATTCCCCACCATCAACATTACACACTTCCAATACTGACATCTGTAGTGTGCCATGCCAATGCTATACATAGTATATGCTAGGACTCAACAACATATAGCTGGATGTGAAATATCAGAGACTGGGGCAGTTCCACATTGTTAAGTGTGGTGCAAGTGCCATCAGAACACCCACGGTCAATGCAAGCACACAACATGAGAATAGAAGTAGACGGAGGGTTGGATAGGACAAGAAGGTGGCAACATACAATTTGGCCAGAACCTACATCTAGAGGATATGACGCTGACATTTCCCCAAACTACCCACACTACATGTGACATGCAGGTGGGGCATAGACCTGGGAGAATGCTAATATTAAAGATAGGAACAATGAACAGGAACCAATATCACAATGTACAACTAATAGGAACTCAGGCAAGTAACATTACAAATGCCACAACACAGACACACTAATTGCACTATATCTCATTGCAGAGGACAATGGCTCTCCTGGGGATATGCCTGTCCTGGACTTCCCTGATGACATGGATGACGAGCTGACAAACATCAGCCAGCAGACCCTCCAAGATGTCCTTGGAACCCTCCAGACCCCACCTTCAGTTGCAAGGAGGAGCACAGATACAGCAGCCATTACAGAGGACCCACCCACCACCCCAATTGTATGACCTGTCAGCTCCAACCCAGCTGAGTACTATGAGAACACTGGCACCAGCTTTGAGAGAACTGTAATTGGAGGACAGCAGGAGCTGGCCAAAGAGGTGCGGTGGGGATGCAAAATATGGCAGCCAGCCTAGAGGGGGTGCGTTCATGCATGATGTCAACTGCAGAACAGGCAGCAGCCATGCAAGGGCGAACATCAATCTTGCAAGAACTTCAACAAAGTGTGAAGGAAATCAGCACAGCAGTAAGAGAGTTGACACAAAACCTCCAACAACAAACCTTTCAACGTGTGCATGAATGCAATATTGACCCCCTCAGGGCCGACCTGGCTGCCTACCACAATGATGTGCTGCTATCCTTAAGAACCAGCAGCTCCTCCTTGCTGCAGTACTGCCCTTCACAGCCCCACAGTTGGCAGCTACCGGGATTTCTGACTCCATGTCTTGAAACACTGAAGTGGGTGTGGCCCCTTCAAACCCACCACCACCAAGGGCAGAGGAGACAACACACACATCAGAAGATGAAGACGTGTAACAGATCACCTTTACCCGTAAGAGTACCCAGTAGCACTAGTCCGTGCCACATGGCCACTTATAACCAAGGTCCTGTGCTTTGTAACATGCCAGTCTTGCAACAGCTGCTCACAAGCATTGTTCTCCAGCCCACTGTTTACCTTGTCAACATGCCCTGTGATTGTCTCTCACTACCTCATTGGCAATTCATGATCCTCTGCACTGTATGACACTTCACCCCAGCATGTCCAATGACATGTCCCTTTGCACTTGTGTAGGATCACAATGGAAGGTGTCACACTAATGGACTCACACTACTGGACTATGTAAATATAGCACTACAGCACCTTAAAATAAATACCACTTACACAACCACTTTGTCTCTGTGTAATGTGACACAATGTGACACATCAAACATGAGGGAGATTAGTAATGTTTGCCTCATGTCAATGCCCATAGAATGTCAATACAACTGCCCTGAAAGAATGTGGGCTGACAACACTGTGGTCTGGATTGTACCATCATCTGCCCTTCCTGAGGGTTAATTCTGAGGTAAATAGACACTAAACAGTATAATGCTGTGTTGGACAGAATAAGTCTTCTTCAAGGGATGTCTAAGCAGAAAATTATTGTCTTAAATTTTTTCTTCCAGACAATCTTTACGTATGTGACATTTGACTCAAATTTTTCCTCACACACACCATACAGCAAATAACAAATAAGTAACCTTGCTGTACAATGTAACAAATGATAGGTGTGAGTTATGTATACTATACTACATGAGATTATACCACCACTCACCTTATCAGGGTTCACATGAACATCAGGCTGCAGGCCGACCTAACACAGGGCCGTATTTATACTCTGGTTGCGCCGAATTTGCGTCGTTTTTTTCGACGCAAATTCGACGCTAAACTAACGCAAACTAACGCCATATTTATACTATGGCGTTAGACGCTTCGGGCGCCAAAGTGCCCGGAGTGGGCGTCATTTTTTAGCGTGAACCCCTTCCTTGCGTTAATGATATGCAAGGGAGGCGTTCCCGTCTTAAAAAATGACTCCCAGGCCTTTACGTGGTATTTATACTCCCGGGCAAAATTGACGCCCGGGAGTGGGCGTGGCCAAAAACGGCGCTTTTGCGCCGCTTTTTAACGCCTGGGTCAGGCATGGCGTTAAGGGACAAGTGGGCTCAAAATGAGCCCAGAGGTGCCCTCCCCTGCCCCCAGGGACCCCCCCTGCCACCCTTGCCCACCCCAGGAGGACACCCAAGGACGGAGGGACCCACCCCAGGGACATTCAGGTAAGTTCAGGTAAGTTTTTTTTTTTTTTTTTTTAATAATTTTTTTTGCCATAGGGGGGCCTGATTTGTGCCCCCCTACATGCCACTATGCCCAATGACCATGCCCAGGGGACAGAAGTCCCCTGGGCATGGCCATTGGGCAAGGGGGCATGACTCCTATCTTTACAATGATAGGAGTCATGTTGATGGGGGATGGGCGTCGAAAAAAAATGGCGCAAGTCGGGTTACGACGATTTTTTAGCGTCAACCTGACTTGCGCCATTTTAAGACGCCCTAACGTCATTTTTTCCCAACGCCGGAGCTGCCTGGTCTACGTGGTTTTTTCCACGCACACCAGGCAGCGCCGGTCTGATTGCGCCGTCTAACGCCATTCCATAAATACGGCGCCCGCATGGCGCTTCAGAATGGCGTTAGACGGCGCAAAATTTTTTGGCGCTAAACTGCGTTAGCGCAGTTTAGCATCAAAAAGTATAAATATGGGCCACAGTGTCCTCAATACCAAATCTGGTCTCAAAGTATGTCAGATTGAAAACTTGCATCCAAACTAAACAGCACATTGGGAACCATAGTAACCTTGAGTGGTGGGTGAAATGGATGGCAGATGCATAGAGAAGTAGCTTTGGTGTAGCTGCCAATGTGACAGCTAAATTGGGATTTGGATGCAGGATGGAACACAAATGCAAATACTAAATTGACACTATTCACCCATGCCAAGGCCCTAATCCTCAAGCATACTGAAAGGAGTACCTAAATATTTATTTAACAATAAAAAAGGATACTAAAACTAGGGGAAACACATTAACTAACCTAACCTATCCTAACTACACATTACCTACAACTGGCCCTAACTACCCTAAGCTAAACTTACTTATCACATTTAACTAAACACTCTAAACATCAACCCCCACCCACTTACATGACTGGACACATAGAGGACAACATATACTAACCTAAACACATACTATCTTATACTAAACAAATATATATATATATATGTATATATATATATATTTATTTTTTTATTTTTATTATTTAATACACAAACACCCCAACATCATCCTCCACCCACCCACATAAAAAAACATGTAAAAATATCATACCCTCCACCCCCAACCCACTACTAATAGCTAAACTAACAGCCTGTTCTAACCTAACACTAAGCCCCCTAAGCCCACTAATTAAAAGAACCAGGAAAGAGGAGGGAGGGGAGGGAATCATGGGTGAGGGTATCAATTCACAAGTTCGCCCTCCCCAGGGTCCTCTTAATAGCACGCACCCTCTTATTTATTTGCAACACCTCCTGCTGCAGCCTGTCCAGTCTGCGCAACATCCGTTGCATGTCACGTTTCATGGCACGAAAATCACCAGCGTCAATGACTGCAGCACGGGTGGTCTGAGTGCCAGTTGTTGAGGGTTGTCCAGTTGGTGGTGCCATGCTTGAAGGGGGAGGTGGAGGTGCTGCTTTCAGTGGTCCAGGAGCTGAGGAAGTTGATGGTCCTGCAGTGGTGGCTGGCACCTTTGGTGCCACCTGAGTCGTAGTGGTGGTGCTGGTGCTGGCAGCTGTTGTGGACACAGAAGGGGCCCCTTGGGCAGATGACCTCCACACCCCTGAGGCTCTTTCATGGCGATAACGCTGTGCCATGTGGCTAAACCCAGGCTCCACATCCAGAATGTGGCGCTAATGTATCGCCCTCCCCCGAATTTCACAGATCTGGCTGACATCCATATTGGCTGCTGTTAAAAAAGATAAAGCCAAACATTAGGTACATCATTGTGTGATACAGCTACTGATGAGAATCACACAATACATCTAATGTAGCTGAAACAGGCCATATCACCATACAGATCACAGATTCTCCCTGAGGAAGTACATGCCAAAGCAACCTACACTTGTCCTATCTAACAGCACAGCAATGCTCTAAAAGATGTGTACCAACTTAAATGATCCAAGCATCATTGTTCAGACATTAGTCACGTAACAAATGCAGCAAGTCCTCCACATGTGATAGGCCAACTAATGACTATCTTCTGGATGACAATCAAGGACCACAAGATATGTGATTTGTAAATGGAATTGCCAGGATGATATCCAGTTGCTAATCAAGAGTGGGTATCCTAAGTTGGGACAAGTGATTTATAGATTTACATGTCTGTGTACCACACTTAGATCATCACACCTAGGTACACATGTCATAACCCTAAGCCTGTGTCTCAGGGGGGGATGGACAAGCAACACATACTTTTAAACATCAAGGACACCCAGGAAGCTTTGGACAGCTGTACATGGGTTTAGTCAGTCCACCACAGGTAAGGAGGGTATCCAACTAGGATAGACACAAACCTTGCACAATCCCATCCACGTTTATGTTTGTAATTGCAGACAATTGTCAACATCATTGGATACCACCAATTCCTGTCCTACAACAAGCAGATAGATGCAAGGACACATCTGGGCATGAGCTGCATGCACACCTATGACATTGTACTCAGGTGTACATACACGTAGCACAACATATGGAGCTAGATACTGCTAGGAAGTCAAACATACAGTCGAACATGTTCATTAGTGAACATGGAGGCTAAAGTCTGTGGGTAATACTTTGGCATCCCTATTCTGTGAGATTCAGGGTATGACTTGCTGATTAAATCATGAATATGGTCCTCTGCTAAATTTTCTTTACAAGAAATTTAACAACAAATGTCACCCTATTCACATGGCCATGCCTACAGGCTGCACTACAATCCCAAAATATGTCTATGCGCTACTGTTTGTCCAACTCAAATATGGGAAAAAAGTGAAACTCCAGTCAGGTTACATATCAGATCATGTGCCAGCACATCATACCTTGTTAAGTGTCCAACACACAGGAGTCAATCACGCAACAGCTGCAAACACAACACAGAACAGAAATATCAACACTTACTGGATATGTTTGGGTACACAAATCAAGCCACTTTGAGTAAGGGGCAGGTCCAACTGTCAAGCATGGAAGGGTGAAATGTGCTCAATGTCTGTGCACCGTACAACACTTTATTTATTTTTTATTGTGTGTGACATTATATCTGAAAGTCCAGCCTCTCAAGCATGATGATATTCCAACATACATAGCACTGCAAACATGTATAGACCCTGTCACTCCAGTGAGTGATACACACACATCTGCACACATGTCATGTGGTGACAAATAAGATCCTTCAATTGGTTGCAGACTCATTTATGGAGTGTACTCCTTTCATCATGTGTAGCAATGAGAGACATGCAAAGCCATATTCCTGGAGCTCTGCAATACCAGTCACTCAAGTATTGTGGCTTGTGCATCAAGGGGCAATCAGTTACTGTATGATGCTTCTGTGGTTTGATTAAAGGTCATGATTTATTATGCTTTCTATGGTCCCTTACATGTAGGGCCTGTGTTGTGTGTAGGATACATATGCTACATTTACAGTGTACCGTGAGCCACATATGCCCCCTATGACACTATAATGGAAGGGATCCTGTTCGTTACTTGGTGACAATTTGAGGCAAAATATGGATTGGCCATTTTACATTTTTTAATACAACAAAGATATATATTTTGACAGTATATATTGTGGTCATCCATGACAGAATGCATGGGAAAAGGGGTAGTCATTGCACCTGAAATGTGTCACTCATTGCCCTGTGTACCCATAATGGGTTTTGGGAATCACAGTTACCCACATTCATCATCTTGCATTTGCCAAGTTGGGAGATCAGCAGGTATACAGCAAACTGGCACTGTCACATTATTGAAACATGGTTTAGCAAATGCACTACTGTGTCAGTCAATTTTTCAATTTGTATGTACCTTCGGAATGGCAGCAGTCACAGGAATGCTGGTCTTCTGATCTTAGCATACATCCATGTCTATGATAGCCTCCATACTGGGAAGTTAGCTATTGTACATATGCTGCACTAGATCAGCAGGGGTGTGCCAAACGTAAACTAGCAAAGTATTAGGGAACTTTATATGTATGGGGCCCCTTGCACGACATCATGCACGTGATACATTGTGACCATGGATTCCCCAAGGTCAGGTATCCCATGATGACCCCATAACTTATGAAAAGTGCATGGCTATAGAGTAACACAGATGGGAAATGCATTAGCTCTGTTCCAGCTGTTGTGCCCAAGACCAATTTAAAACACACAGGAACAATGAACAGAGGGCCAGGGATAGTTGTTATCCCTCAAATTGTAACATTTGCTTCATGTTATACGCTACAGCTATGGAAAGTAGCACCAAACATTTAGATATGAACCCGTGTGCATTACTTTGGCATCCATTCCTAATTTGATTGCGGCTCAACCGAGTCAAACTATCAGCCTAAGATATTACCGGAGATTAGAAAGAAATTGGTATGTATGGGCCAGAATGCAGTTTAGACATGTATTCAAAATAATTGGAAACACATGAATTCTTTGCTTTAGCTTGTGAAAAATATCTCTTTCCTGGTACACTCACAGACCATGGATAAAACATATGTTTGAGCCGCATTAGCATCATCTATTGACGTGAAGGCAGCACTAATTTACAAGATCCAGTTGTGTTTTGTAAGTTAGTGCAGCTGTCGCATCAACAAACTACGGTAATGTGTAGCAATTATTGTATAACTCAGGGCCAGTGTATGTTTAACTTGCATTCCACAAGTCCAAAAACATTCCCTGCAGCATATCAACACATCAACTACTGTCACTACAGAGCATTTAAATATGCACATTACTCTGAATTGTACTCACCAACAGGGCCACCAATCCCAATACCCAGGTGGTCTAGCAGGTCTTGCTCTCTGGCAACAAGGTCAGACCAGCGGTGCTTCAGTTGGTGGTCATTGCGCAGTGTGTTGAAGATGGGACGCAGATGGTACAACACCTTTGACCACTGGAGCCTCCTTGCCTCTGTGTGATACCCCTGTATCACCCTGCTGCCTGCTTCTATCATCAAGGGGGCAAAGTGGCACACCAGACAAATAAATGCCCCAAGCTCCTCCTCACCTATTCTCCTCAGACGTGGCCTACCCAACATGACAGAAATAATATGAAAAATAAAGGGTACAGAGGAAAATAAACGGAAAGGAGGGAGGAAAATGAAAGAAAAGTAACCCTCAAACAGACCAACTATCCCCAAACTAACAATACCCACAACAGACGCCCAACAGTACAAAGACAAAATTAGACACCAAATATGACAAATAAACACTTACAATGAACAACTGAGACAATTACAAATAAAACAGATGACAAATAGGATGGCACACAGGAGATAAAAGCACAATTGTGACGAACAAAACTAAGCACAGTCACACAGTCTAGAAAAATCACAGACTGTAAAGTGAAAGTACACCCACTGTACCAATTCTGTAAACAGGATATCCTACTACATCACTTACTACCTCAAATGTGGTGCGTTTTCATTATGATGCGTCAAAATATTCTGACGCTTACAGCCTGTGCGTACATTCTTTTGGACTCAAATGCTTGAAAATTACCCTGCATCCATAGTTCGAAATATTTAGAATTGGTAACCAATTTCTTGGGTTACAGTGTAGGAATTACCGCTCTGGCCAATGGATGTATCAGGGCCGTGAGTGTAATTTTTCTATGCATAAGCAGCGATTTGCGTCTTTTTTGACACGTTTGCATACAAATTTATTTCTTTTACTAGGTTTGTGTTGTTGCTCACATTTTTATAGTAAATGACAGCTGTAACTGTACAGAGATAGGCTGTTTGCACCTTCATTGTGCATTCCAGTGTTTGGGCACATGTGGCAGATCGCACTACTACGGACCATGATACTCCAGCTGTTGTACCGATGAGCTCTCTTCACTGACGCAGTAGATACCCAAACCTTTGGAATACAAATTAGTATTACCCAGTTTGAGAAGGTTGTGCATCAATAGAGGATAGCAAGACTGCGCAGATTAATACATTAACTCATTGCCTGTGTGTCACTGTCTGTGAATTGGCTATTTCAATTTTAGTTGGGCCTCTGTATGAACATCACAAGACCTGATTTCATTAATGTGCTTGTATGCATGTGTTTTAAATGTGGATAACCATCAGATGCTACTCAGTGTGGAAATGAGTCAGGAAATGTGTTTGTCATACAAGTAGCAACTAATGCTATGTGAACTTCCCTGACTTTTGGGCCAAAATCATCTCCCATGACAATCTATGCACAGAAGATATAGAGGACGGTTGATAATGGCAATGTTACAAGAGTAAGCCATCACATGTACTGGAATGTCGGATACCACTTCCTGGTCACTTGTTTGTATACTACCCATGAGTCAGGCATTTGAAAATGCTATGTGGGTACAGTGTTTGTGACACAGAATCCCAAAACCAATCCAAAAATGTAATGTCACTCCACAGTTTGTCATATAAATGACCTATGTTTCTCTTGTGGCAGTGGAGGACCATCAGACCAAGCTGCATGTGTTCACATATTTCCAGTGGTTAATTGCACAAAGGTGGCCATGTGTACCCTGTGTCATTATCGGCCTCCATGTTGTCACAGTTATGTGCAGGTCTAGTCATGAGTCTGTGGAGCCATTCCCAGCATTAACATAGTATCCTTCAAAGCAGAATTGAACAAAAGCCAAAGAGGAATCGACAACACACAGGGGGATAGTCCAGCTATGGCACTGCAGACGTTTTATGAGACTGACAACAGGGCAACCTTGGCGTGCACACAAAGGTAATGGATCAGTAATTTAAAACCGGCAGGTTTCATGACAACATTTGTACACAGGGTGGCCTCTAAAATTCCCACTGCAGAGGGGAACATCAGTGCCTCTGTGCTGATTAATCTCACAGCTAGTCACCATGCAAGCACCATAATTGGGTTGCAGCTAAAGTGAATCTGTGTGTGGACCGTCAGGGCACAAACATATTTTGTCCTTTCATGCACATTAGCAAACGTTGTTTGTTGTGCTGGAGGCACCATACCCAATCTATGCATACAGCCATGGTACACTGTCACTGTTTTCACTCATGCATACATGAAACCCAGACAAGGGATAGGGCCGGGATTAGGGTATTTGAAGACATGTCCCAGACCATGATAAGTAAACTGATTACACTATACAATCTATTTGAGGATTCATCAAAGACCTATCAGACACAATACCCCAGGAGGAAAGCGACTATGAGACAAATGTTGCCACAGGGAACCTTTATGGTAACACAAAGACAGGAACCAATCAGGCTAACAGGATGGAGGCTCTGTCAGGAACTAACATAAACAAGGCAAATACACAGTGAAGAGACTATAACTGGGAAAAGCTGGAACAACACTGTGGAAAATGAAAACTGTATTTGTACTGTGTGCTGCAACGTTACACAATCACCCAAAGCCTGTGTTACACAAGTAATTTATATGGCAATGCACAACAAGGATATACATAAAATGGCAGCTTCTAAGCCATTCCAGGCAGCAGCAATGGCAGTGCAGGTTCAAATGGCTGGTCTGCATGGAAGTGCTCACAGGTGTGTGCAGCGTCAGTCTCTCACAAGTCCTGTAGGTGAGAATAAAGTTCAAAGGGCCAACAGTACCTTTCACATGGGAAGCAATGGACAGGTGATTACAGGTCCTACAGACTACCAGGTAGTGCATTATCGGACCTGAAGTCCATGCAGACAGATGAACTATGGCTATGGCATACCATACTAAAGAGGGAAGCACACAGGAGACAGAACATGAGTCTGGGTGTGTGTAGATGAAGGATTATCAGGGTAGAAATAGTCCATTTACAGGGCCCCCTAGAAAAGGGTGGGGAGAGAGTGAGGGCCAGATGTATCAAGCCTTTTTACATTTGCAAACAGTGCGAATGCCTGTTTGCGAATGCAAAATGCCTTTCAGTATTTATGAAAGGCATTCGCAACGCAAATTTAAGGGATCGCTAAAATAGCAATTCCTTAAATTTCCGAGCCCATTTAGAGAATCGCAAATCGCGATTCTCTAAATAAGAAATCGCAAATAAGGAATCCTTATTTGCGATTTCTAAACCACATCTATCAAGCAATTCCTTAATGTGAATTTGGCATTAAGGAATCGCAAATACCAAAAAATAAAACCTGGTGGTAACCATGTGCAAATTCTAAAAATGCATTAAGAATCAATTTTTTAAATTGACATGTAACACACACATGCCCCTTTGGCATGTGTGTGCCTTACATGTCCCCAAAACGTTTTTGGGGTGCAGAAGAAGGGGCCTTATGCCCCCAGCACCCTGGGGTTTTGCATTTCCCAAAGGAAATGCAAAATATTCACAAATATGGCCCTACAGGCCCATAGGTGCGAATGGGGGTTGTATCGCTATTTGCGATTCGGTAATAGCATTTGCGATTTTTAAGAAATTGCTATTACTGAATCGCAATAATAATACATAGCATTTTGCGAATCAGAAATAGCGATTTCTTAAAATTCGCTATCACCGATTCGCAAAAGGCTTTTTTGATGCGTCTAGCCCTGAAAACATGGCAGTGGCAGGACTTATAACCTGGGATGGCATGCGCAGGGCATGTCCTGTGAGCAATGCTTGTCATACCTGGGGCACTTGTGCTATCCATTTGCAGCTTACATGGACTTTTTGTCACACATACTCCTTGTAAAGATAGCTGATGTCACACTAACTGCTGTCCTGGGTCTGGTCATACATTCCTGTTACCAATGCAATAGCACATCCACTGCCTCCTGTATGAAGCAGTTATTCACCTTATGATTGATGGTGTCTTAGTTGTGTGCCATATGCTGCAATGAACCATGTTGCCAACATGGATGTGTGCCATAGCTGTGCCACTCTGATATTACCCTTCAAATGTGAAATGGACAGGATATATGTCATTTACACTGTGTGTGACGTTGGGTGTACATTCATACCCATCAAATGTGATGTGCCTTTTCAGAATCCTAATCTGTATATCTGCAATGCTCCATGAGGCTAAACTCTGATTATGATTCCTAGGGATCATGTGATGCATAAATTATTACCCAGACCATGATTTAGTGATTACATTAGGTGTTTAATGACATATGGTAAGACAGTGGTGATGGTGACTAGAGTTAAAAGACATTTTGTACAATGTGTTGTCTCCAACGCAATCCTGCTGTGGTGTTTGGATGGTCCCCCTCATTTTGATGGATAACATCCTCCTCTTCCTCCTCTTCAGGCATTTGTGGGTCTGGTTCATAGAGGGGAATGTTCCTCCTTACACAAATATTGTGCAGGATGGCACAGGTCAAAATGATCTTGCACACCATTTCAGGTGAGTATAGGAGGCTGCCTCCGGTGATGTCGAGGCACCTGAATCTTGACTTTAGGATGCCAAAGGTCATCTCAACTATGGTGCGTGTCCTCCGATGTGCCTCATTATAGGCACACTCTTCTGCAGTGCTTGGGTTTGCAAATGGGGTCATGATCCATGGCTGGATCCCATACCCCTGATCAGCTGAAAGAGGAAATGAGTGAAAAATGTTGATGGATCTTGCACCATGATTATCACTTTGCATGGCAGTTGTTCTCTTGTGTTGGCTGTGATTCATCTGTGTTTGTGTTATTGTGTGGAATCCTAGGCTTCTAGAATGTACCATCAGCATTGGCATGTTTCATTATCTGAACTGGTGTTTGGCTGATTGACCAGATGTCAGCGGTGTTTTTGTAGACTTGCAGTACATTGTGTACTCCCAGGCATTATGTCACGTGAAAGAGGTTTCCATGTGTCTTATCTGGGAGTAACATGATACTTACATACACAGAATCAGTTCCACAGTGGTGGTAACACGGTTCCACTATATGGGCTGAACATCCCATCCAATTAGACATATGTAATTGCATGTGAAATGCAACAGTGAGGCCCTATGATTTTGGCTAGGTGACAATGTACAACACATCTCCATAATTTGGTAGCACTGAAGTGCTCACAATTGACACTGCACAATTATCCCATGTGTGACAAGTTCTATGCAAACCTATTTTTGTGCCCCCACCGAGTTGGGTCATGTTCAAACATTTACCTACACTACTGAACCTGCTCCAGGTAAGCTGGGTAACTTGGATGTGGGGGTGAAGGTTTTCATGTCAGAAGGTCCATGTGCCTGTACATCTGTTGTGTATATGTGCAATTGTCTCAATCCGTATGTGTAGCAATGTGCGCTTTGAAATATTGTCACATCAATATGTGTTCTTAGCACTGTCCACTTGCTTATTGGTAGTGGGCAATGTCAGACCAGGAGTGATGTGAGATGTTGGTACAGCCTCAATGATTCCATGTCCTATTCATAGGAGTCATCATCATCATGGTTTGTGTGTCATGGTGTTAGACCTGCAGCGAAACACATTGCATACCCCTTACACAGCACATATTGCTTGGAAGGGTGTGTGATTGAGTGTTCTTGATGTGATATTGTAAGATTCATCTTCCAAGTTGTACTGGCAGTTAAGGCCATGTCATTGTCACTGTGTGGTTTTAAATTGTCCCCTTGTGTCTTTGGACTGGCATCTTTTGTTATTTGCATCTGTCATTGTCCATAGGTGTGTATCCCATTGGGTCAGGATGTCAAACATGACTAGCAGTGTAAAAACCTCAGTGTCTTCCTGGCCACTTGTCAATGTAGTGGTGTATGTGCTGGGTGTCCTACAGGGTTGCTGTGCTGTGTGTATACAACTGGGTTTCTGTACTTATCAACAAGTAGGCCATTGCCATATCGTCCATGCTGGAAGTGTTGATTGATGGTGCAGTGGCGGAAGATGAATGAATAATGTACACTCCCAGGATACTTTGCCCCGATGTTGGTGATCAAACCCCGGTGATCGACAGTGGCCTGCGCATTGATGGAGTGTGTGTGCTTCCTGTTGCGGTATAGATGCTCTGTTACAGCAGGTGGCACAATCGTACATGTGTGCAGTCAATGGCACCAAGCAGTTGATTTGGTAGAAGCCCTGTTTGATGTCCTGCTGCTTCTGCTGTGTGTTCGGGAAGCTGATGTGGCGGGGTGTGAGGGAGATGATGGCATCCAATACCTTGGGTAGGAAGGCAGAGAATGAGGGCTATGAGATCCCGGCAACCAGGGCACCAGTGGTTTGA
Source organism: Pleurodeles waltl (assembly GCF_031143425.1). Classification (NCBI taxonomy): domain Eukaryota; kingdom Metazoa; phylum Chordata; class Amphibia; order Caudata; family Salamandridae; genus Pleurodeles; species Pleurodeles waltl. The sequence goes on from NC_090437.1 coordinate 914,887,017, forward strand.
AATGAGCTACTTGCCAACATGTGGAGGACAGGTAGCAGCTTGGTCTCTGGTGGAATGATGTGGGGTGTCTGCAACTGGGTGCCAACTGTGGCTCAATGTGGCGCAGCAGCTGCTGAATGGCTTGCCAGTTTAGTCTCTACCTCTGGATGATGTCATGTTCCCTGAGTCCCAGAAAGGTTGTCCTGGTCCTGAATATCCTCTCCTTCCTTCTGTGTTGCCTTTAGGGTCCATGCTGGTGTGGTGGAAGCTGCTGGTGTTGGTCCTGTGCTCTGCATCTTCGTGCATGCTGGATGAATAGCACCTCCATGTCTTCCTTTTGGAGCTCTGATGTTGCTTCTGTGTGTTTTCCTTAAGTAGTGGTGTGTTTGGCCCATTTTAATGCCTGCCCTGACCCAGGCGTTATTTATTTACGCAAATCGGGCTGTGCGTCATTTTCCGACTCCGCCTCCCCGCCGTGCAGCCTTTTTGGGCAGTAGGATAAATATGGCGCACAGGTGTTCAAGTCATTTTTGGGACGGGAACGCCTACCTTGCATGTCTTTAACGCAAGGAGGAATTTTTGTGTTCGTGGGCTCGGGCGTCAAAGTATAAATATGGTGTAAGGCTTGCGCTGAATTTACGTCAAACATTTTGACGCATATTCGGCGCAGACAGAGTATAAATATGGGCCTATGTGTGTGTTGCTCCTTACTAAGCGTCCTTATTGATTTGTAACTGATTGATATGGGGTGGTTCCCAGCAGCCAGTCCAACACAGGTGCTATGTCAGAGACCTCTGCGAGAAGGGAACATATAGTGCAGACTGATTTGTCAATCCTTTAAGATTGTGGGATGTACTAATCACTAATTGATAGTGGGCATTTGCATCACTCACCAGCTTTGAGAAAAGACACTGGAGCTCCCACACAGCTCATTGACCAACTATTGGACTTGTAGACCTTATTGTTGTTGTGCATCCATCGCCTGTATTTAGCATTCTGCACATTTCTTGCCAGCTTGTGTGAAATCTAATATATTGTGGGTTCCATTTTGTGACACTCAATAGAGAAACCTAAGGAACGAGCTAAAAATACTGACCTGTTTCTGAACTTCTCGACTTCTGCTGCAACTACAAAGCCTGAGAAATGACCAAGCTAAACTGAATGTGACAAGCTGTTACTATGCTTCACTCAAATTTGCTCTAACTGAATGCCGTTATGAAGACCTTTACAGTATACTTATTAATGATTGGATAATTGTTTAAACATCATCCACGCCGGAGAATGCCCAATCATCTGTGTGTCATTTGTGCAATGTTTCTATAATCTTTTATCCACAATTCCATATAGGAATTCCAAATCTATGGGGGTCATTACAACCCTGGCGGACGGTGTTAAAGGGGCGGTAAGACCGCAAACAGGCCGGCGGACAAAAAAAGGGAATTATGACCCTGGCGGAAACCGCCAACAAAGACAGCCACTTTAACACACCGCCCGCCACGGCGGTACAGACAAGCAGCGCGGCGGTCACCGCCAACAGACAGGCGGGAGACAATGTACCGCCCATAGTATCAGAACACACCAATCCGCCACCTTTTCCGGGGCGGATTCACCGCGGATAAAAACACGGCGGAAACAGCTTTTGCTATGGGAAAACGCTCACCTGCACACACTCCACGAGGAACGACGACTCCATGGACCCCGAACTCCATATCTCCATACCTGCCCTTGTCTTTCTGCTCCTCTACGAACAACAGCGACGTAGGCGCTGAAGATACCGGTGAGTACTGCACCTACGACATGGGGGAGGCAAAAGTTAGGGGGACACCCACCAAACACCCCCACCCCCACCCTCACATATCACAACATACACACCAATGCAGTCACAAATATCACATGAACAACCCACAATCCCCCCGGAAGAATGCAAAGACAAAGCGAATTGCGGTCAAACATTGTAATGTGCCAATATACATGTCATACAAAAATATACTGATATATATATCTCGAAATCTGTCGTAATTATATATACAATACAAGAAGTTGTGCAGATATGTACACAACAATGTCCGTGCACCAACAGTCCAAAAATGCATGGGCGAGGCCCACAATAGATACCTTACCAAAATCCGAGAGAACACTGCCGGGGCATCAGATAGAAACACTACAGGCACCTCAGGGGGAAGGGAAGGGGGGGCACCTCAGCCACATGAATGCGAAGCCAGATCCACGACGGGGCTACATGCCCATTAATGTATCCTGGGGAGTGCAAAGCCACCGTCTCTCAAGTCTATACAGTGGGTGGCTTGCCCACTGTGCCATCCTGGGGAGTGCAAAGCCACAGTCTCTCAAGTCTCTACAGTGGGTGGCTTGTCCACTATGCCATCCTGGGGAGTGCAAAGCCACAGTCTCTCAAGTCTCTACAGTGGGTGGCTTGCCCACTGTGCCATCATGGGGAGTGCAAAGCCACAGTCTCTCAAGTAGATGCAGTTCACTACTGGTACTGGGTGGGACTGGTGCCCAGACTGGATGAGTCTCCCCGTGAAAGTTCCTGTTCTGTCACTGTCCCAGCTGCACATGGGATAAGGTTGCCTGATGTGGCGGCCTATTCATACCTACACGGTCTTTGCTATGTTCAGCGGTGCTTTGACATGGCGGTCAGTGCCCTGTTCGGCGGTGCTTTGCCATGGCGGTCTGTGCCCTGTTCAGCGGTGCTTTGACATGGCGGTCTGTGCCCTGTTCAGCGGTGCTTTGACATGGCGGTCTGTGCCCTGTTCAGCGGTGCTTTGACTTGGCGGTCTGTGCCCTGTTCAGCGGTGCTTTGCCATGGCGGTCTGTGCCCTGTTCAGCGGTGCTTTGCCATGGCGGTCTGTGCCCTGTTCAGCGGTGCTTTGACATGGCGGTCTGTGCCCTGTTCAGCGGTGCTTTGCCATGGCGGTCTGTGCCCTGTTCAGCGGTGCTTTGACATGGCGGTCTGTGCCCTGTTCAGCGGTGCTTTGCCATGGCGGTCTGTGCCCTGTTCAGCGGTGCTTTGACATGGCGGTTCTGATACTGACATTGGTGTGTGGCATGACGATCTCCACACTGGACATTGGTGTGTGGCATGGCGATCTCCACACTGGACATTGGTGTGTGTCATGACGTTCCATCATTGCCCAGCGGGGCTGTGGCATCCTGGCCCCTCCTGGGCTGTGACTCTGGCGGTGGTCTCCTGACCAGTGACGATACTTGGGCCATCCTGGGCTGTGACTCTGGCGGTGGTCTCCTGACCAGTGACGATACTTGGGCCCTCCTGGGCTGTGACTCTGGCGGTGGTCTCCTGACCAGTAACGATACTTGGGCCCTCCTGGGCTGTGACTCTGGCTGTGGTCTCCTGACCAGTAACGATACTTGGGCCCTCCTGGGCTGTGACTCCGGCGGTGGTCTCCTGACCAGTAACGACGGTGCTGGCGGTTGTGTCTGGACCGCCGGAAATGATGGCGCACTTCTCTGCCGTGACACTCACAACAGGCTGGGGAGACTTCCTCTGGACCTTCCCCACCTTTTTTGGAGTTACAGCTGACTCACCAATCGCCTTGGATCCCATTTCACTGTTTGTACCGCCAGGAGTCTTGACACGGTCCCGTCGTCCAATCTCCAATTTCAGAGCCTTCACAGGGGGTGGGCTGACAGTGCCTTGGCTCCGGGTCCTACTGCCTGCCCTGGTGGACGGGGGAATCCAAAAACCTGGAACACGCACCACTGGTACTGGAGGCATTTTGGCTGAGGCGCTACGACAGGACTGATGAATTGGAGGGGGTGGTGGGGGCAAAAAGGTCAATTTGACATAGGGACAGTTTCTGATGTACACTGGGATGGGTAGTTGGAGGGGCTCTGGGAGTGGAGGAAGAGGAGGTGGTTGTAGGAGGTGTCACTTTAGGTGTTTTGGGTGCAGGTCCAGGTACTGGAGGCTGTCGTAAGGTGGATGGATGTTGAGTGAGTGATTGCCGGCGTTTGTGTACTTTGGGAGGGGGCGTCACAGACACACTGGGAGAGGACACAGGGGACGTGTAAATGGCAGTGGGGGTGGTGAGTGCAGGTGAGCGGCTTGTGGTGCTGGGTGTCCTGGTGCGAGTCCTAGTGCCTGTAGATGTGGTGCATGCAGGTGTGCGTGTAGACGAGACTGGGAGGAAGGAGGGAGAAGAGGAGGAGGGGGACACAGTGGAGACAGTGGATGTTGCTGTGTCTGTATGGGTCTGATGCTTGTGTGAGTGCCTGTGGTGTGTGTGGTGCCTATGTTTGCCTGAGCTACTTTCGGGTGTTGACTTGTGTGCATGCTTGTCTGTAGGTGTGCTTGGGATGGGCCTGGGTACAGGGGATTGGGTCTGGGTGGAGGAAGTTGGAGGGGGGAGGCTGGACACAGGGACAATGGCTGCCATCAGTGCTGAGGCCAGAGATTGCAGGGTTCGCTGAAGGACAGCCTGACCAGAATGAATGCCCTAAAGGAATGCATTACCGTGTTTCAACTCTCGTTCTACTCCCTGGTAGGCATTCACAATGGTAGACTGCCCAACAGTGAGTGACCTGAGGAGGTCAATGGCCTCCTCACTGAGGGCAGCAGGGGTGACTGGGGCAGGGCCTGAGGGGCCTGGGGCGAAGGTGATGCCCACCCTCCTGGGTGAGCGGGCACTGGGCGAACGCTGAGGGGCTGCTGGGAGGGCGGTGCTGGTAGGGGAGGTGGCGGCTGTACCTGTAGAAGTAGGGCGCACAGATGGTGCCGCCACCACAGGGGAGCTCACATCGGCGGACGAGTCAGTGTCGCTGGTTGGTGATCCTGTGCCGACGTGAAGCTCCCCTCGTCCTCCATCCCACTGGTGCATTCAGAGTCTGTGGTGTGGCCCTCCATGGCCATGTGGGATGCAGCTCCCTCGTGCTCCGGTGCCACTGTACCTCCGCCTGATGATGCTGATGTACAGAAGGACAGGGAGAGCAGAAAAAGGGTGGAGACAGAAGAAAGAGAGTTTTAGTGCATGGCATACCGCTACCGTTGGCGGACAGGACAAACGCAGCAGCCCCCTGCATTACGCCGTGCTCCTGCCCTCTGCACATGCAATTCCTGGGAAATGGCCTACATGGCAATGGTAGACATCTGCCCACATGGATGGCAAAGGGGCAACTATACATCAATTTGCCTTTTTTTGGAGCTGGGGTAGAGTGCCACATGGCCTACATAACGGAGGGGCCTTGCCTACCTAACTTGCCCTGGCCTAGGGACACCCACAGCCCACCACCCCCACCCAGACAGCTCCACAGCACGCAAAGTCCATTGCATGAGGTTGAAATCACCCCCTTGTGTCTGCTGTGATGTCCTTAAGCGCCCATCCAACTCCGGGTAGGCCACCGCACGGATCCGGAACATCAGGGGGGTCATGGTGCGACGGGCACCCCTCCCACGTTGGGAGGCCATCCCCAGCTGAGCCTCCGCCGTCTTCTTGCTGCAGCGGCGAATGTCCTCCCATCTCTTACGGCAGTGGGTGCCCCGTCTCTGGTGGGCCCCCAGGGTCCGGACCTCCTTGGCGATGGCATGCCAAATGTCCCTCTTCTGGTGGGCGCTGACCTACATGACATGCACAAGGAAAGAGGAACATTCATTACCTACTGCACCGTTGTTGTAATTGGCCCCCTCCCAACTCTATCCCTGTGGCCCATTTATCCCCATGCATGACTGTTCTATGTACTCTGCCCCCTTCCCTCATCCACCCAGCCCTCTCCACCCAGGCCTAGCCCATACAACGTGCTCCCTGTGTACTAACCTGTTGGTCTGGAGGACCGTAGAGTAGCGTGTACTGGGGGAGGACCCCATCCACAAGTTTCTCCAACTCCTGTGCAGTGAAGGCAGGGGCCCTTTCCCCAGACGCAGCAGCCATCGTCGCTTCCAGACCGAGGTCACAGCAGCACTAGCAGTGTAGGTCCTCTCCTGTCGAAGGTCAGGTATCTAGTGATTGAACAGATAGAAAATGGTGGTGACGTCCGCGGCGGTGACGTCCGCGGCGGTGCGCATCATCACCGCCAACGCACCTGTTCATTGGCTCCTGGGACCCATAGGGTCCAATGTTAACCAATGCAGCATTGTGCTGCGCTCTACGACCGCCTACTGCGACGGTGTGCAACACCAGCGCAGTTACCCCAAAATTCCATTGTCCCATTTTAGAGGTCAGGCAGCCGCCATTTCAGGGTCCCACATGGCTTAATTTACTATTGCATCACACATACCGAGGCCTACACTCAAAACCTTTCCCGGATGAGTTAATTGTCTGGTGTAGTCTTGTGTATGACTGTGGGTACATACCTGGAGGAATGCTGACAGTTTTTTCGCTGTTGTCCTTCTCAGGCACCGTCAGTTGGGACATATTGGAAGATGGCGGAATCCGCCGGTGTACCGACCGCTGGTGGACCTGTTGACAATGGAAGAGCGACATGTCATTGTGACCTACCGGTTTGACCGTGCCACAATCCGGGAACTATGTACCCAGTTGGAGTCTGACCTGATGTCACCAATCCGCCATCCGACTGGAATCCCCCCTGACGTGCAGGTGCTGTCAGTGCTCCATTTCTTAGCAAGTGGGTCTTTTCAGACAACAGTGGCCATGGCATCAGGGATGTCCCAGCCTATGTTTTCCAACGTCTTGTCCAGAGTGTTGGCTGCCCTGCTGAAACACATAAGGAGATACATCATTTTCCCTGAGGTGGCAGATTTGCCTACAGTGAAAGGTGACTTATATGCCCTTGGACATATCCCCAACGTCATAGGTGCCATTGATGGGACCCATGTAGCTCTGGTCCCCCCCCGCAGGAATGAACAGGTGTACAGGAACCGGAAGAGTTATCATTCGATGAATGTCCAGATGGTCTGTTTGGCAGACCAGTACATCTCGCAGGTAAATGCTATGTTCCCTGGTTCAGTGCATGACACCTACATCCTGCGGAATAGCAGCATCCCTGATATGATGGGTGAACTCCAGAGGCACCGTGTATGGCTATTCGGGGACTCTGGTTACCCCAACCTGTCCTGGCTACTGACCCCAGTGAGGAATCCCAGGACCAGGGCAGAGGAACGCTACAATGAGGCCCATGGGTGGACTAGGAGGGTAATCGAGCGGACCTTCGGCCTCCTGAAGGCCAGGTTCAGGTGCCTCCATATGACAGGTGGTTCCCTATTCTACTCACCGAAGAAGGTGTGCGACATCATCATCGCCTGCTCCATGCTCCATAACTTGGCATTGCGACGCCAGGTGCCTTTTCTGCAGGAGGATGATCCAGATGACGGTGTTGTTGCAGCGGGGGAGCCTGTGGACAGTGATGAAGATGAAGCTGATGAAGATGAAAACGACAACAGGGTGTCAGTCATACAGCAATATTTTCAATGAGACACAGGTGAGTAAAATTTCATGTTTCACATTATATTACATCTCACACGTCTACCTCTATCCTGTACCTACATTTCACTCCCTATTTGTTAACTGAGTTGTCCCCTTCCATTTCAGTTTCACTAATGTGTTGACCTACGTGTCAACAGCTTGCACCCTTGAAAGGCTTGTGATGTGTGACATAGGTATGTTGACCTTCCAATAGCTAACCTTTTTTAACACTGTAATTGACAATACAAAGTTCACAATCATTGACTGACTCCAATATTATTGAGGTTTCAAGGGTGTTTATTGAAGTGCATAAAAATGTAGGGGGGTTGTGAAATGGGGAGAGGTCATGGTGGAATAATGTTCATGGCAGAGTCCAGTCTATTAGTCTCACAGGTACATTGCACATCTGGCCATTGGAAGTGGAGCTGGGGCAGTTCCAATCTGGACAGGGTAACAAAGTGGGACAGTGGGGGGACAATCAAGGTAGTCTTATTTCCTGGAGGGGGTCTTGCCATCTTGCTGTGTCCTGTACCTGGATCTCAGGGCCCGCTTGCGTGGTGGTTGTCCGTCTGCAGGGGGTAGGGTGCTGGTCCAGTGGCCGGGCCTCCTGTCCAATAGCGCCGGCGGAGGTGGTGGGCAGTTCGTCGTCCTGGCTAGTGTCAGGGGCCCCTTGGAGTGCCACGGTGTCCCTCAAAGTCTTTTGAATGTCCATCAGCACCCCTACGATGGTGCCCAGGGCAGAGTCGATGGTCCTGATCTCCTCCCTGAACCCCAAATACTGCTCCTCCTGCAGGCACAGGGTCCCTTGCAACTTGTCCAGGACCGTTTCCATCGTCTCCTGGTAGTGGTGGTATGCTCCCATGATAGAGGATAGGGCCTCGTGGAGAGTGGGTTCCCTTGGCCTGTCCTCCCTCTGTCGCACATCAGCCCTCCCAGTTCCCCTGTGTTCCTGTGCCTCCGTCCCCTGGACTGTGTGCCCACTACCACTGCCCCCAGGTCCCTGTTGTTGGTCGGGTGGTGGGTTAGCCTGGGTGCCCTGTAGTGTTGGACACACCGCTGATTGACCTGTCCTTGGTAGGGAGGTATGGGTCCGCTGGGTGGGTGCTGTGCTGGTGTTCCCAGAGGGTGGCAGTTCGGTGTTGGGCTGTGGCTGTGCAAGGGGAACCGACTGTCCTGAGGCCCACGATGGTCCGGGCTGGTCATCAAGATCCAGTAGGACAGAGCTGCTGTCGTCACAGTGGGCCTCTTCTGGGGGTGGAGTGGTGTTGTCTGGACCCTCTGGTGTGGTGACGGTCCTTCAGGTTCCTGCAGGGGTATGAGAACATGATTATTGCATGTGTGTGTTTCATGGTGTGCTATGGATGGGTGTGCGTGAACCCCAGTGCAGGCATTCCTGTGTGGGGGCTTGTGTGGTGATAGTTGGGGGGTGTTGTGGGTCTGTGCAGTGGGCATGCTTTAGTGATGGGTGTCCATGCTTAGTTGTGTCAGGCAGGTCTTGGGGTTGGGATGGGTGGTTGGTGTTATGGGTAGGTTAGTGAGGAGTTAGGGTGATAGGGGAGGGTGTGAGGGCTGGGGTGTGTGATAGCATGCAAGTAGGGTGGGGGATATGATAGTGAAGATTAGACTTACCAGTGTCCGTTCCTCCGAGGCCCTCAGGATGCAAGATGGACAAGACTTGCTCATCCCATGTAGTTAGTTGTGGGGGAGGAGGTGGGGGTCCGCCGCCAGTCCGCTGTACCGCGATGTGGTGCCTGGATACCGTTGAACGCACCTTCCCCCGTAGGTCGTTCCACCTCTTCCTGATGTCCTCCCTATTTCTTGGGTGCTGTCCCACAGCGTTGACCCTGTCGACTAGTCTTTACCATAGCTCCATCTTCCTGGCTATGGATGTGTACTGTACCTGTGCGCCAAATAGCTGTGGCTCTACCCTGATGATTTCCTCCACCATGACCCTGAGCTCCTCCTCGGAGAAGCGGGGGTGTCTTTGGCGTGACATGGGGTGGTGTGTGTGATGTGTGGGGTGGTGTATGTGTTGATGAGTGTGGTGGGTGTAGTGGTATGTGGTGTTTTGTGCGTGGATGTTGTGTGGGTGATGGTGTAGTGTGCCTCTGTGTGATGGTGTTATCTATTCTGTGCTGTCTCTCTCTGGCCTTCGTCTCTAATTTGTGGTCGTAGGGGTTTGTGGGTGATGTGAGTGTGTTTCATATTGTATTGGATGTGTGGGAGTGGTGTTTGTATGTGTATCAGGTGTGTGTATTTTGAATTGTCCTATGTGGCAGTGTTTTGGAGAGGTGTGTGTATTTTGAGCGCGGCGGTGTGTACCGCCAATGGAATACCGCGGTTGAAAGACCGCCGCGTGGATTCGTGGGTCGTAATAGCATGGGCGTGTTTCTGTTGGCGTGGAGGTGGAGGATTTGTTTCCGCATATTTATCGCTGACCTTTGGTGTGGCGGACTTATGTGGGTGTCTGAATTTCGGCGGATTCCGTGATGTGTGTCATAATAGCTGTGGCGGTCTCCCGCCGCCGCCGCGGTGTATTGGCGGTCTTCGGCACGGCGGTAAGCGCCTTTTACCGCCAATGTTGTAATGAGGGTCTATGTACTCAATCCCCCCAATATTTTACCTGAATGATGCAAGTACTGCTTACCCATGTCTACCCAGACAGCCTAAGGTGCTCAGGTGAGGACTTATTGCTGTTCTGGACTTGGTATCTTGTAACTAACCTTAAGGTGAAACCCACTAAGAGACACCATCAACCCCTTTAACTCCACCTGCAGAAATCAGAATGGTATCAAAAGTGTGGAAAAGTGTCAACACTGCAGTAAAGAAACATCACAATAGCAAACGGCTGCAAATAGCACAAACATAAATCACCAAAAGTTTTGGGTGATTCCAAATCTCATAGATCAACAATATTTTGGTGGATAAATACAATGTGTATCTGTCCCCACATTTTGACTCTTCAGTTCTTTGACAAGGCAGAAGAAAAAGCCAAAATATCTAGAAAGCCATATTCATGGGTAGACTCTAACCCACTTCGTAATTTGAAGTAACTTGAGGTGATCTGAAATAACCAAACTCTCAGGGCCAGATTTACAAGGCCCTTGCGCTCCTTAGCACCACATTTGTGGCAACATTTTTGCTGCAAATTTGACATTAACAGGCCTCTACCATAGCACCACATTTTTAAGGTGGCACAAACTAGGTTTGTGCTACCTTGTAAACCCTTTGTGCCTCATCATGCATAATATATGCGTGATGTATGCAAAGTGATCTACAAAATTCTATTGCACCATTTCTAGTGACATTTTTAACAACTGCTTAAAGCAGGCATTAAAATGAGGCTTCTATTGATTTCAATTGGGTCTCATAGCACTATACTAGATTACTGTCATTTTTAAATGCTAATCCAGTATAGCTTTACAATAGCATCAAAATAATGACGCTAATGCCCCCAATATGCGTCATGGTGCGCCGTATTGTAAATACAGCACTACCATGGTGGTGTAAGGGGATGAAAAGGGGGCCCCAAGAAAAGTGCTGCATTGCTAGTGATTCAACACTTTCTTATAAATATGACCCTTGGTTTCAGAGACCCAGGCCCGTATTTATACTTTTTTTGCGCCACATTTGCGTCGTTTTTTTGACGCAAAAACGGCGCAAACTTGCAAAATGCCATTGTATTTTGTAGGTTTGCGCCGTTTTGCGTCAAAAAGCGGCGCAAATGCGGCGCTAAAAAAAGTATAAATACGGGCCCCAATATCCAACAACAGATCATTAAGTCCTAAAAATCATTTAACAAACCCAGTCAAAGCATACATAGTACAGAGCTGTGATTCTCAACAGTAAAATACTACATGCTTATTGTAGTCTCTAAACAATATCTATTTTAAAAGACATTATTTATGTTTCTATTGAGTTGGAATGCTATATATTTGCAATCACAATTCAAAAATCTTTACAGTCTTCGAAATTTATTTTGAAAAAAATGACTGGTAAATCTAATAAAAACACATATGAATGGAGGCTTGACTTTTCTGAGTTTATTAAGGTGAGCTAACTCAGACAAGCAGGAGAGACACTTTACAGACATTAACTGCAACTATTTTGTCACAGTTCAGTCAAATTGCACATTAAAAGAATCAAGTGAAAGAAACATCTATAATGTGTGCTTGGGGTGTGAGGTTGTGGGGGAATTTTGCTATCAGACTAACTGCACACGTAATTAGAAATTATTGGATGTTCATTGCCCTTCCCACACCCTTTTTATATTGTGCGGGAAATTAACAACGAGTAACATTAGCAAAAGAAAGCAGTAAAAATTAATGAATTAGTCAATAATGTAAACATGAATTTATTAACGTTAAAATAATGATTTTAAAAACACATATAACATTAAACCAAGCTCATTATAATAAATATTAATGTATAAAGTAAATATATATTCAGTATACAAATGACATAGGGCCTGATTATGAGCTTAGCAGTCCCTGCACCGCAATTGGCTTGGCGGTTGGACCACTGTATTACAATCTTGGCGGGCCTACGGAGCAAAGACTGCTGCATTTTCACCAGAACCGCCAGGCAGTGCAGACTGCTGCGGTGATGAGACAGGCCAAACATCCCGACAGAGCCAGTGTTTCTGCCAGACTCATTATGATGTTGCACACTGCCAATGTGACTGTGGCAGTCCAACCACCACATCCCAGCAGGCTGAAACCAATATTTGGGATTGGTGGGTTTGGGTTTGGGAGAGGTAGAATGTTTCTTTGGAGGGGTGAGCTTCTTCTTAGGAGGAGGGCGAGGGGTGCTTGCAGGTGAGGCAGGTGTGACAGGAGAGGATTTGGATGTGGAAGGGATGGGTAGGGATGGGATGTGGGTGAGGGCCTCTTGGGTTTGAGAGGGGGTGTGGAGGTTATAGGGAAAAGGGCAAGGTTGAAAAGGGAACTCAAACTGTTGATGTAAAATGTACAATGTTACTGGTTGTACTGTAACATCTACTTCCAATGGTTTAGAGTTACAGTTAGCAGAGACCTTGTACAAAGTTAAGTTGTAGTTAATCCAAATGTGGCAAGTAACCATGGTATTGGGTGATTTGACATGACGTGTGAAGCATGCCTACCCAATGTGACTCAAGCAGCTGAAGAGATGTGCAGATCAGTTGCACTTGGAGGATGGCCTGACAATGACATCTTGCTAACAGGCAGCCAAAACAGTACCTAGGCAAGATATGGATTTGACCATTTGGAGACCTAGTTGGTTGAGATGCAGGCAGACCTAGGACTTTGTTGTAATGTGACTTGAGTCATCATGTGCACAGTGCTGTGTCAATGTGTCTACTGCCATACCAATTTGGTGATACAGCTTGAGGCCTTAATAATTGTCATGACCACACAAACTTGCCAAGTCAAATCAAAGAAGTGCATGAGAAAAGCAAAGAGATATCCTCAGTGGAGACAGCAAAGCCCAAACTGGAAGAAGGTTTGCAGAGTAATCTTGCGCTTATTTCAAAGGAAGAATCAAGAAGAGAAGATCCAAGATGGCTGCTGTGAGTCCTGAAGGTTAGTTACAGTTCTAGTCTTGCAATCGGTTGGTTGCTAGGTTACGAGCTCTCCAGCTGGAAGCCTTGCACTTCAACTGAGGTCTGACAGGAATCAGCTGTGTGGGGAGAGAGCGCGCTTCAGAACAGAAACTCCTGTGAGGTAAAATTACATTTGAAGATTATATTACAGAAAACTGATAAATATTGTCAAGGTTTATTCGAAGAGTTTGATAGTAGACCGTTCCCGTGGAAGTCGGCAAGGCCACAGAGTTAATATATGAATTAACCTTATGTTTACAAGGTTCTTGTTTAAGATATTAAAGTCAAAGAAAAAACTAACTTTAAAAGAGCAAGTATCTACAAATGTCAAGGTTATAGACAAAGGCCAAGTTTAAAGGAGAAACGAAATGTTAACAAATAAGCATTTACAAATTCAATGGTAATAAACCCAAATAGAGTTTAAAAGAGAAACGAACTTAAATAAACAAGCATTTACAACTACAAGTTATCGACAGATGTCGAAGTAAGGAAGGAGAAACTAACTGTAATAAACAAGCATTTACAAAAAACAAGTTATCAACAAATGTCGAAGTAAGAAAGGAGAAACGAACTTTAATAAACAAGCATTTACAAATACAAGTATTGACAAAAGTCACAATAAGACAGGACAAATTAAATAACATCAGCTGATTTGAAGAACGCATTATCACCAACTATATATATATATATAGCAACATAAAACCAATCTCTAAAAAAGTTGGAAAGTTCTTCCAGAATCAGTAATAAGCATTTTTTTAAGAAGAGCTATCATTTATAGAGAGAAGCAAGGCTACAGAGAACTCAGGGTGAGTGAAGAAATAATAGAATTAAAGAGAATTAAGTGCTGAGAGTAGAAAGTGAAAAACTGATGTTGTATGTCCCTAGTAATTGCGACTGTGACTCTTGCAGGTGCTGTATCCAATCTTAGATGTGAAGAGGCAGACTGAGTACTGGCGTTCATCATCTCTGTGGCAGTCTCTCTACCATCCCATTCCCCTTTCCCCCTCCGGGGTACTCAGCACGAAGGATTAATATTCGTTGTGAGTAGCTCGGGTCGGGACTGAGGAGTTATCTTCTGCTTCTGAGGAAATCGAATTGAAGTATCCTGACAATAATAGAGGTTGTACACACTGGGTAAGATGTCATTCCTGTCCTCAATAATTTCATTATGAATTGGCAAGTCCAGATGGAGCTACGTCGACAGACACGTCTCTGATTTATGCATGATCTATGCCTGATCACTCCCAGGTGAGAATACTTCTTTTGGGCTTTGAGAAACAGGGGTATTTGGACAAGTGACCACTGTGCTGGTATTTGGAGTTACAGACACTAGGCCCACTGGGAGTTGCAGTTAGGTCAATCCCTGTCCTACACACACTATACAAATATTATTCCACCAGGTGAGTACGCTTCATTTGAGTGGTAACATACAGGGGTATATCTACAAGTTTACACTGGGCTGGTGGTTGGATTTAGAGAAACAGAGCCTATTGGGCTTTGCAGTCATGTCACTCTCTCTACTACTCAACACTTGACAAATGGGATCCTCCCAGGTGAGTGAACCGCATTTGAAAGTGAAACAAACTGGAGTATTTGGGCAAGTGAACACTGAGCGTGTGGCTGAACTAACAGAAACAGGGCCTGCTGGGAGTTGCAGTCAGGCTACGCCCTCTACATCATACTCTATACTAATACTATCATCCCACCTGGGAAGTTTATCATCCCAGGTGAGTAAACTTCATATGGGAGTTACCAAAGAGATGCATTTGGGCAAGTGCACACCTGACTGGTGTTTGAAGTTACAGACCCAAGGCCTGCGGTGAGTTGCAGTCAGGTCACTCTCTCTACTACAGACACTATACAGATGTTATCCCCCCAGTTGAGTACACCTGATTTGGGAGATGACAAACAAGGGTATTTGGACGAGTGCAGACAGTGCTGGTGTTTGGAGTTAGAGTAACAGGGCCTGCTGGGAGTTGCAGTCAGGTCAATCACTGTACTACACACCGTATACAATTGTTATTCCCTCAGGTGAGCACACTGCATTTGGGAGTTGACAAATGCTGTGGCAATCCCCAAGCAGAGATCGACTAGAAATAGACAGCATTGGAAAGGGGAGATTCTCCCCTTTTTAATGATACCTTTCCCACCCCAATCAGTGCCCAAGGGACAGAGAAATGTCTGCTCCCAAGCACTAATGCAGTGAAAGTAAAATGAGCCCATTACTTTACTGTTATGACATCAGCGTGCCTTGTGTGCTGATCATCATTACAGTAATGGAAAAAGAGAGATGAGGCTCAGGCCGCTCAGGAAGCTCTTCCTGAGCAGCCTGAGTTTAAAATGAAGTAAAGGAATCCTTCTGGTGCATTGCACCAGAGGGGCCTTTATTTACCTCCTCAGCGTCGGACAATGGCTGACACACACACTAGGGAGGTAGCGGGATGATGTCCACCATTGGCCGACACCCGCACCCACGGTTAAGCCATTATTAATATGTACATTATATACTGAAAATGAGTACATAAGAACCGAAAAATCATAAAAAACAACATACCGATATAAATAAAACATCATAGAAAGGTAATGAAAAGAAATAAAATAATATTAAAATTGTATGTTTTCAAATCAAATATGTTCACACTATCCAAAAACTAATCTGAGGATTGAGTCATATTTGGTGACCTAAATACAATTAAAAATCATAAAAAATAGTTTATCTTCTATATTGACTAAAATCCTACAGACCTATGGAAAATGCATTCTTTTTTGTTGTTTGGAGAGGGGCAGATATAGTGGCTGAATATGAGTTTGGCAGTCTGAGGACTACCATGTTGGCAGTGGCCATCTGACCGCCAATGGGCTGGTGGAGCAGACCACCGTATTATGAGTTTCGCTTGTAAGCAAATAGAAGACTGCCAGTGGTCCTCTGTCACTGCCAGGCAGCACAGATAGCTGTGGTCTCGAGCAAATATGCCGGTGGATACGATATTTCCGTGAGACCTATTAGGAGGTTGCACACCACCAATGCTACTGCGGCCCAACGTGGACCACAGCAACCTACCTGTACTATTGATATTACCAAAAAACATGTACCGCTGCAAACACATCATGGGGGTAAAGCCACAGGCAGCAGCTATACCTAAAACTCAAAACACAAGCTCACTGACATATTGCAACATGGACACCCACATAGTCAGAGCACTCACACTTCAGCCAGCACACACACTGCATGGCAATACTAAAAATGTTCGTATGGGTACACAGCAAAGGCTCAGGGACACAAAAGGCTACACAACCTTCACACACTCAGAAACAACAACACAACTACAGCACATATACAAATGCATTTCACACACACTAAACACTGGCAACGGACTGTCCACACATACAACACATATATACATACATGTGCTATGGCACACTCACAACACTATCATCAAACAACCCTGCTATCGATACACATATCACACACACACGGCACAACGGAAGCACAATGCCATGTACAATATACACATCGACAAATAGACAAAAGGCACAAAGTGCACTACCACAACAATACCTGCACATTTGGGATGGAAGCATCAGGACCAAACATAGAAGGTGGCAGCACTGGGACACATGTCACATTGAACAGGGCCACAAACAACATGCACATAGAAATTGGCCCCAATTGGATCTCAGGTACAAGCGATACCAATACCATTTGTCATGCACAGTCACTTAATGAGGAACGGCAAGGCAACAAAGCTCACACCACTCACACTCCATGGGACACATCCCTACACCAACCAGCTGTGAGGGACACACTCCTAAATGGACACATACACCCTCAAATGCAAAGTTAAGTAGCACACCTCAACACACTCCATGTCTGCACTGACAAAACTCAAGAAGATACACCACATGCAGACAATAACCATATCAGGGGAACAAGTCCTACACCATAGATTCCCACATCGTACAACACAAAAAGAAACACATACTGCAACAAACACAATACAATGTCATGACACCAAAATTCAATCTACATCCACATACCCATCACACAACACATACCCTTCATTTGGGGGACAACAGCACTGCACACCAACTCACATAAGGAAAGAAATACCACATGGAGCAGCAAGTAGCCCAAACACACAAAACTACAGGCACACAACCAATGTCACTCAGGAACCACAAAAAGGTAGGGAAGGAAATGAAGGACAAACGTGTATCCAACAAACTAACAACTGTTTGGCTTTATTATAAAATAATGTCTCTCAACCAAAGTCCAAGGCCAATGGCTAGGCCAAAAGGCACATTGTTGAGCCCCTACTTAACTCCTGACAGCGATGTAATCTCCACAGGTATGGGCATCAAGGGGGCAGGCGGGCACTTCATGGTTGACCTAGGGGGCTGAGGGTGTTTGGGTTTGGGCTTGTGCTTGGGAGAGGGGGAGCCTGCTGTGGCGAGGTGGGCTTCTTCTTGGCTGGGGGAGGGGCATGGATGCTTGCAGGGGCAGGTTGAATGGCTGGCCTTTGGGATGGAAACACTATTTTTAGTGTGGTAGGGGGAGCAAATAAGGGTAAGATTAACCTCACAAAGGAAAAATTTCTGAGATACATGGGGACAGTCAACAAAAGGGGGTTAGGATTTGGAGGTTGATGGAATGGTTGTCTGACGTGTAAGTGTGGATATCTCAGTTGCATGTTTGTGGGAGGTGTGCTTGTATGCGGTGGGTGTCTGTCGGGTGGGTGAGTGAAGGTGTTTATGTGTTTTGGGCTGAGGGGTGTGGCAGTGCAGTGTGGGGGGATGCCGTGGTGTGTGGGTGGGTATCTGCTGGGATGGTGGCTGCAGGTATGGTAGATATGAATCATGTAGGTGTGTCTGGTGTTGTGGGGTCTGTGGGTGTGATGACTGGGGTGGATGGCTGATGGTCTACTGGGTGGTGTCTGTGGGTAGGATGGGTGTAGTGGCTGTATCAGTGACTGGTGATGTGGTGTCTGTATTTGTGCCAGGTCTCATGTGTGTGATTTTGGGGGTGGAGTGGGTATCTGGGCAAGTCGTGACTGTTGCTGTGTCGTCAGGTGGATTTTGTCTATGTGTGTGTGCCTGTGTGTCTAGTGCTTGTGTTTGTGTGTGCTACCCTTGCCTGTTGAGGTAGATGCATGCAAGTCTGTCTGTGTGGTATTGGAGGGTCAAGGAATGTGGACTGGGAAGACATCAGTGTGGAGGCCAGAGCCTGAAAAGATCTCCGTAGGCCAGCCATTGCACTGTGAATGCCCTCCAGGAATGCATTGCTTTGCTGGACTTGGGTTGCCAGTCCCTGAATGGCCTTCACAATGGTGGACTGGCCCACATACAATGATCCCAGGAGGCCAATAGCCTCCTCACTGAGGGCAGCACAGGGAATGTAGTGATCCTATGTAAATTAGGAGTTTAGCTTAGCCTTCTGGCTTGCAGGCCTCTGCCCCTGTCACCTAGTGACTTTTAACCTACCTAGCTTGCTCTGCCTATTTATTTAGTTATTTCTTTCAAAATGGCTGCTATGTTTATAGTTAGTGATATGTTTTAATTTTGCATTATCAGTTTGCCACTCTGTGAAGGTGTCACTATCAGCGTCAAACTTAAGTGAGATACGTAGGTATTCACATCATGTCCCTTTCGCACTTATGTGTGACGTGAACATATTGTACTTTTGGAGGGAATTGTTTATATAATTGATGCCCCAAGCATGCTCCCTTATCTAATGTTTAGGAACATACCTGCGTCAGAGGTCCTATTAGATCTGTATAAATACATCTCATGCTGACAAGGTTATCAGAGGGATTCCTACCAGATGCTATAGACACCATCTATGCTGCACGTCGCCTTGACTCAGACCTAGCTTTCGTGTCACCACGGAGTCTGAACTAGAGACCTCATTCCAAGGTAACACGGGTTGGGAGCGCTTCTTATGGACCTAGTACTGGCAGTTTAGGTTTAACACAGTTAGCTCTCATTAGGTTAGAGATCAGGTTCGCTGTGCTAGGGTGTTAGGCATATTTTACATTCCATGTTTATTGCAAGATAGTGGGGATCTTTTTATTCACTACTTTCATCTTTACAATTCTACTTCTAGCATTGTTCATTATCCTACTCGTTGCAACTCATGCCTTTTATCGTAGATTGCAGTCTTTTTAATAAACCTATTGAAAACGTTCCTGCATATCCTTTATTGCCTGTGTGTGACTGAGACGTATTGCTAACGTGAGAAAAGGATAACTTCTATTCCACCACGACTCCCCTGAGATGTCACATTCTTCAGTCCATACGTAAAGGCTGCCAGAAATCACTTTTTACCTTTTGGGTTTTTGGTGAGGTACTGCTTGTGAACTGGGAGGGTTGGGCCGACAGTTGCAACTTGTTGTAGGATTGGCCTAGTCACATACAAACAAAAGAACTGTCATCCCTAAACCAGCAGTTTCACCTAGGAGTGAGTGTCCAACTGCGACATTAACAGGGCATGCGGCAGAGGTGCCTCTGGCAAAGGAGACACTAACCCTCTTGAGTGAGCGGGCAGGTCCAACTGGGCGGGGAGCGACAGGGCGGATGGTGATAGAATGGGATGGGGGTGGCGGACAAAGTTGGGACTGGGGTGGACCCAGATGGGTCTGCCACCACTAAGGAGTTGCCCCTGGAGGAGGAATCTGAGGTGTAGATGCAGATCTAGTCTCCCCCTTGGCACTACCCTCGACCTCCGGGCCACTGGGTCTCATCTGTCTCTTTGATGCCTTGACCCGAGGTCCTGTGGCCTCATGCTTACCCAATTGGCTTGTCCAGTGCTGATGCTGCCGAAAAAAAGAAAGTGAAGTAGGTTCATAACATGGACATGAAAACACTTCAATGACAACTCTGAGAGACAAACCATACAACATACTGCATGAAGTGCCAGAAAAGTGGCACCATCATGTGCTAATGCAAAATCATGCATGCCATATGGAATTATAAAGGTAACACAAGAGCAAATCTTGATCTCAGATAACTACGATAGCACGGATGAAGTGTAGCTACCACACTAACCATACCACAACTAGATGATCAGTCCAACCTAAAACCGTGCCCCATGTAGAACACCCCAGTGAACCAGTAGCCAACAACTAGATCCCATTGCAAGGTACCCGACCAATTACACAGACACAAGCCAATGCACACATCCAACCGCACTGATGTAATTTTTCTACAATAACGCATGTTGCTAAGGAAATGCAGACAACACTGGTACAAACATGCCAAACCTGGATTAGAAGACATGGAAACATCCATGCCACTATGGAAACATCCCAACAATATACAGTCCTACAAGTGACACCTTCCGAAAGTGAGTCCAGGATGTAGTAGCACGTCCACTCAGATGTGCCCCTCACATGGTGTTGCAAGGAACAGCAATGAAGTCAGGTCCTAAATATCATGGAGAGATGTCTCCAGAATACATACAAGAATTGTCCTGTAAAACCCAGGATAGCCCCCACCAATGGCTCACATCCATTTCCATGTTTAACTCTGAGTGTGTTTGTAGGAGACAATTGTACCGTTCAGGAAGGAGGAACTCACACCTTGCAACAACTAACAGAAGGAAACCAAATTGTTGTACAATGAGAAGCTACATCACTTACCACATATCAGACATGGCAAGTATGGCATTTGTCTGGGATGAATCCCTGAGCCCAAACATATGTGATGAAAACATCACTGCAAGTCAATCCATGATGTATCCCAAAAGTCAGGGCACAATTCCCAATCAACACACAGGTGCGGTGCACCTACAACCAACAATCCACATCAAGGGTTCAAATTATTATGATGTGGATCCACATCCTGGCCCTACTTGTCATGCCCATCATGGCTACTGCTGTTCACCTAACTAATGACATACTATTAGGCATGAATGTATCTGTTGGACAACATATGATGGTGACACAGGCCTGTCTGGGGCAACACAGTAAATGGACAACAATTGCAGATGTACCTTTATGACAACAAGAACCCATGGACATATATGTTAGAGATTCCGGACATTATCCCATCTGCATGGCTAGCATATGCTTACATCTAATGCATAGTTATGTATCCTAGTGGGAATGGAGCACATGCAGACACGTAGGCAACTGGAATGTTGGCTACACTAATGACACATCACCCATGACAATGCACATTCCCCAGTTACCAAGGAAAAGTGTATGTTACAGCTGCCAAGTGTGAGAATACTGGGCTGATTGCAGAAGCCCCCTAAGTTTTTGCCCCCATTTTTCACTTATGCTGGTGTTTTCCTGACTCTGATGGTGCCGTGGGCACTGCTAACCAATCCCAGGGCCTGTGCTCTGATTAAAATGATTATGCAAATTAGGCTATTTATAATTGGCTGTATCAACCTACCTATAAGTACCTAGTATATGGTAGGGCATGAAGGTTTAGGGACCCCAGCATAGGTAGTACTGCTGAGGTGCCCAGTGTCACTTTGAAGGCAGAACTGCCTTACCGGCTGCTTTTAAATTAAAGTTAACCCCAAATTTGACTTTGGAATTACAAGTACCTTCAAAGTCTTAAACTTCCTTATTCTTACATATAAGTCACCCCTAAGGTGAGCCCTAGATGCCCCCAGGGATGAGTGCATTGTAAGTATAAGCATAGACTTTGTATGATGTTTTATAAGCCATAGTGAAGGAAAAATAGCTACATTTGTTTTCCCCAATTGTAGCGAATGAGTTCCATAAACTAACATGGGGAAACTTTATTTTAAAATAATAATATCTCAAAAGGAGATAGACATTTAAAGTTTGGTATCATCAAACTTATTGTTATCAAAAAACCAACAACTTGCCATTGTTGAATCTTATATAACTAACTCAAGGAAAGAGTTTTACAACTCTACCTGAAAGTTGTCAGTTTCAGCTCTGTCGTGCCCTTCTCTGATTGGCCAGCCTCTGGCAGCCGGGCCAGGCTGCCTTGAAGAGGAGTGAAGTGGCCTGGACCGAACACAAAGAAAATACCTGGGAGAGGAGAACTGACTCAGCAGATGATAAAATAGGATGGGGGGGAGCAGCCAAACTGTACTTCAAAGGAGGGAAGGACATTTGGTCCTGCAAGTGGACCGCCCCCCATTTCCTGCAAAACCAGACAGCTAGGTGCCCCCTAATTAGATTAGAAGAGGGCTGGAGTTAAGGGACTTAGCCATACCAGTGGGTGGGCCCAGCCAGACCTGCCATGTTGAATTTTTGAGGAATGTTGCTCCGTGGGATTGATGTTTGCCACACTTCCAAGGAAGTGGTCATCCAACAGGGTGGTGGTCTGCACATGATTGGTGAGGAGGTCCCCCTGCTTTCCATCCCAGGAGCAAGGATAAATGTGGCAGAGCTGCACCCACACCTCAGATCCCTACTAGGGAAAAAGATAAGGACTGCCCTGCTGGACCCCTGACCTGGACACCACACTCTGAAGGACTGCGCCAGCTGCACACTTGCGCTTCGCCACAAAAAATACTTTGCCTGTCTTCAACTGGTTCAAGAAGGGACTACCTGTTTGCTACAGATAGAAAATTGCTGACAAGAGTCCCCTGCATCAAGCCCTGAAGAAACTGACCAGCTGACCAGAGTCTAGTGGTCATTTTTTTATTTGAACCAGGTGCATTGAGGGAGTTGGAGTCCTAATCCTCAAGCAGCAACTCATAGCTTCTGGAAGTTTGGGTTGAGTTGTGGACTCCTAAATGACATTCGAAGACCTTCTGGAGGAAGATCCAGAAGTTTGGAGAAGATTGGAGCACTTTTGTAAAAAAGCTCCATAAATGGACCGACCCGACGCCGTGAGTCAAGCCGGCTTATGCCAAACGTGACCCGGCCTGACCTGCAGGTTCTTCCAGCTAAAAAGTTTTGGGCCCCCAGACTTCCAGGATTTCACCAGAAGCTCTTTGAAAGGCAAACAATGACTCGAAATCGGCTTGCTGTGGACGGTAATCCGATCTCAGAGAGAAAAAGCTCCAAAAAAGTTGCTAAATCCAAACGTAGAATGTTGACTGAGGCATCCTGTGCAGTGTATCCAAAGAGGGCTCTAGGGAGGTCAGATCCAATTTCAAGTTTGGCCCAGATGAAGATTTCCATCACGCAAAATCATCTAAGTCCGAAGATAGAATTCTTCAGGTCTCCTGAGATGTGTATCCCAAGAGGGGTCCAAGGAGGTTGGATCCGAATTGTGACTTTGTCCTGGTGAATAAAATCTTCAAGAAAAAAGACTAAGCCCCAGATTTAAGTGGGCCTTGCGCCATTCTAATGCCACATTAGTGTCACTTTTTTACGCTAATGTGGTGTTAGAAGTTCAAAAACACAGTGCCATTTTTACAAAGTGGCGCTGTGCATGCATTTCACTGCTTTGTAACACTTTGCGCCACATTATGCTTGCACCGGGCATAATGTATGCAAAGGGGGCGTTCCCCAGTTAGGAGGGCCAAAAAATGACGCAAGGAGCTCTCATTTCTTTGGCACTTTTAACACCTTTTCAGAGCAGGCATTAAAAGGAGGCTTCCATTGGTTTCAGGTGGCCTCTGGGAGCTTTGCAGGATTTGCGTAAAAATATTTTGACTCTAATTTTGTAAAGCGCTGGACTAGCATCAAAACTACTGATGCTAGTCTCTTAACTACTGCCATGGTGCACCGTACTTTAAATACAGCGCATACATGGTGGCATTCGGGGGGAGCTCTAGTGGGTGCAAGAAAAGTGGCGCTGCACTGGTGCACCACCACTTTTCATAAATCTGCCCCTTAGTCCGTAAAACTTTGACCGAGGCCTCCTGCTCACTGTAGCCGAGGAGGGCTCCATTGCAGTCATCCTCAAATTTTGACTTTGCCCCAGTCGAGTGGGAGCAGATGTCCAGATTGGCGCTTTTAGTTTCTATGCACTAAAAACATTTATGCTTTAAATCCAGTTGCCTTTATTGAATTTATGATGTTTTGGTGTCATTTTAAAGATAGAAATATGATCTATTTTTATAAGTTGGTGTTGGATTTTTATTCTGGTTTGTGTTTTACTTATTTACTGTTTTGGGGTTTTTGAAATGCTTTACACACCTGTCTCCTACGTTAAGCCTTGTCCTTCACTGCCAAGCTACCAAGGTTGGAGCTGAGATTAATTTATTGAGACCTGACTGCACCTATTGGGGGTTAGAGGCCTATTGCTAAGTGTAGGTACTTACCTGTCCTTACCAATAATCTACTTTCCAACACAAAGATTTTGCCAAGGAAGTAATTTCACATGTGTGCTGGACACCCATGCATTACCACCTGCTGTGCGGTAACTGCACCCAAAATACAATGGAGAAAACTTTCCCATGGTTTGCAGATGCCAACCCACATATATACACTGACACATGGCAGTGGACAGTGACCCACATCCTACCTACCTTTGGACTGTGACTATTGGGAGGAGTAAACTGTTGGTGGAAACTAACACCCACTGGAGTAGGTAAAGCAGAACATTTGTACACTAAACACAATCAAATGTGTTCCCCGCTGTGCATTTGGAGTGAGGGTTCCCAACAGTTAAGTCCGTGGTCCCAGCTCCTAAAGGATGAGCACATCAGTTGCAAACACATGGCCCGTTTACACCATTTTGATCCCAGATGATCTGTGACACATGACTCAACCCACATTGTCTAGGGGAGCAGTCTGTCCCTCACTCAATCACCTGGCAAAGGGTCAGGCATGAATTTGCCTTGTACTCACCCCCTTGTGGCTACTGTGCTACCCTCAACTCAGCTCAAATGCCCATCCAACTCCAGGTTGGCCACCGCCAAAATGCGGGCCATTAGAGGGGTCATTGTCTGATGGGTACTTTGTTCTAGTTGGAAGAACAGCCCCAGCTGGGCCTCTGCGGTCTTCCCGACCCAGTGTCTCAGTTCCTACCACCTTTTCTGACAGCGGGTACTCCATTGGCTCTAGAACCCCAGGGTCTGCACCTACTAGACGATGGCTGGCCAGATCCCCTTCTTCTGATGGGTGTTGACCTACATGAATGCAAATGACAAGACAGCATATTATGTCCACAAGTCCCATACAAAATGGCTGAGTCACATGTCCCAAGGTATTAACATCTAGTTTTGACCATCCTGTCCACCTGTGGCACATAGCAATCATTGGACACAGGGACAAGACTACAATCACTTCCCAATAGGCTGCCCTACAGTCCCCCCTCCCAGCAAAGAAAGGCCCTGTACTGACCAGATAGACCAACTGTGACTTTTGTGGGGCATGAGCTAGCCACATGACATTGACCAGGAACACAATGGAACACATCACACAAAGTGGCAAGTGACATCTAAACCACCCAGCAAAGAACTTGTACAAACATCCACTACCTATGAATGCCACCTGCTGAATAGAGTCCCTACAGGTCACAGCCAGCCTAAAGTATGACCCCTAGTGCTTGGACCGCAATGAAGGGAATGACATGTAAAGCATACAAAGAGTCAAGCCTGTCCATGTGTGGACATGTGCACCTGCTACTTCAGGGGTCTGTGTGTCAGATCAAAATTACAATACACACTTCCACATATGTGTGTTAACTAAACCTAGAGTACTTTAAGAGAAGCCTGGCCTTGCATTGTATATATCCTGCTTAATGCTCAAACCACAAAGTCAGAAGTCATGGCACATCCTTTAACAACACACTGTTTTCAGATGTCCAATGTCCAAAATGCGAGGAGCCTGCACAGAACACATTCAAGCTGGATGAAATCGACAACAGGGCTGTGGGATCAAGGGACCTGTCTGGGCAATGTAATACACATTGTCAGAGTAGAAAAGAGCACATCAGTCACAGATCACCAGCCTGCTGCCAGTGTCATTCCCATAGTAATCAGTGGACAGACGCTCAGGAAGCTGCAAATTGGCAGTGAGGCATGATTTGGCATCACCTGGCAACATCACATGCTGTGCAGGAGTACAGGATGTGGGCACAGTGTCACACTTGCATTGCAACAGGGAATTGATACCAAAACAGATTTTGACTTTTGCTGTAAGTAACCGGTCTCTGCAGGCTGAGCAGACAGACCTACACAAAACACCACATCCGAAAAGTCACATGCATCAAAGTACATCCTGTAGCCTACAACCAATTGCCATTTAGTATCTATGTGCAGAGTTGAGGGGAATTGTGAGTCATTACCTAGCTGCAGAAGAACAATCCAACAAGGCTAGATTTGGCCAGAGATCACTGTGCAAACAGAGTAAGGGCTCAAATAATGATCAATCGACACATGCAACATGCATTCACACCTCCTACTGTCAAGCAATTACATGTGACCACAATTGAAAAACATTTTGTAAAAAGAGTTGCCTGTGGATGGCTATCATGACACCTTACCTACTCATGTGCATCCAGAGAACACCCAATACACACTAACTACATTGTCTCAGCACTCCAAACCTGTCACTTGACATAGATACATGCCCATTGACTCAACCATTACTGCACACTGTCAGCCCCTACAGGGCATTGAGGACAAAACCTGACAAACTGGGCCTAAGCCTAGGCTGACTAAAGCTTAAATAAGTAAAGGTTCAGAGAGAATTGTGCAGATGGGGCCCTTACCTGCTACTGCTGCTCATACAGGGGTAGGACCTCAGCCACCAGCTTCTCTAGTTCTTCTGGTGAGAAGGCTGGGGCACTATCAACTGTTGGATGAGGCATAAATAATCCTAGAGGTGGTACACAGCAGCTCTGGTAGTGGAGGTCTTGCTGGCAGCAGTGTCAGGAGTCAAGTGAGGGATTCAGCAGTAGATGGCGATCACGTACGTCACATATGCAACCGTCACTGCAGGCGGACACTGCCATTGGCCCAAGACCATCACAGGCAGCAATGTTATACAGTGGCAAAGTCCGCCACTGTAGCATTCGCCTACCCCCATGTCGACTTCTGCCGGCCGTTATGGACAGTTCCTAATGGCCAGTGGAGTAGGTCAGGCAGTCTCCATTTTAGAGGCATACAATGTAATCTAACCCTATTTTAGATTTGTCACAGTTAGGAAAATGTTGTCCTGGTGAATCTTGAGTGCTGGCCTTGCCCTGTCATGGAGTCAATCATTTTAGTGAACATATTGGTATGTGGTCCAACACATATGACAACATAATTGGGTGCAGAGCTATCAGCCTCTCCCCTACGGGCATTCAAGGATTTGGAGCATTGAATGACAGTCAGAGTTGCAAGTTAGATTCACAAATTGTTGCTGTCCATATAGGGGATGTGTACACATATGTTAATAATCAAGGGAGAAGCATGTTACAAATGTGAAAATGTTAGTCCTGATGAGTGCTGTGTATCATGTTTTCAGTGTCTCACATGACATGTCACTATTCGTATATGACATGTATGATGTAACATGCACGAGGCACAATGCAAGGCTTCCTTTTTTCCCATATAGTTATCCTGGGAGGAGAAGGATCAGACAACCGCCTGTGTACTGTCCACTAGCAGACTTGCAGGCCATGAAGGACAGACATGTTATCCAGAATACTACCTGGATAGGCAGACAATTGTGGATCTTTATCATCAGTTGGAACCAGATCTGATGCCAGCCATCTATCATCCAAATAGAATACCACCCATTGCACACGTCATGTCAGTGTTGCACTTCCTGGCCACAAGGTCCTTCCAAAACACAGTGGCACCAACTGCTAGAAGTCCCAGCCAATGTTCAGGCTATGTTCAGTCTGGTCTTGAAGGATGTTCTCTCAGCAATGTTGAAACACCCAGACAGCAGCATCCAGTTTCATCAATGTGAGGATTGTGCCCATGTGAAGGCAAAGGTCGATGGTTTGGCACACATCCCACATGTTGTGGGACCATTGATGGTACCCATGTAGCCTTGGTTCGGCCGCATGGCAATGAACAGGTCTATTGTAAAAGGAAGAAATACCATTCCATCAATGTCAAAGTAGTATTTCTGCCGGTCCTCTATATTTCCCAAGTCTGTATCCGGTACCCGACTTCAGTCCATGATGTCTTCATCATGTGGAACAGTCCTATTCCAGAGCTGATGACACAACTGTACCCAGAGAGGACCTGGCTGGTTGGTAAGTAACATATGTCATGCATGTTTGTATGCTATGTCTGTTGCTAGTGGGACAATGTTTTGGACTCATTGTTGCACACTTGTCGGATTCTCTTACAGGGGACCCTACATACCCAAACCATGCCTGGTTGTTGACACTGGTGAAGAACCCAGCTACACCATGGGAAGCCCACTTCAACAAGGCACATGGACGAACATGGTGTGTTGTGGAGCAGGCTTTTGGGCTCCTAAAGGTAAGATTCTGGGCCATCAATAAGACAGGTGGGGCCGTCCTCTACTCACCCTCAAAAGTATGTAAGTACATTGTGTTCTGCTGCATGCTCCACAACACTGCCCTGAGGAGAAACATCAAATACATCCCTGATGAGGGGGAGATAGCAGTGCCACCAGGTGAACCTCATGAAATGCCAAGTGAGGATGACAGTGATAAGGATGAAAGTGGAGACATGTGGACAGTCTCATCAATCAGTACTTCACTTGAGTGTAAGTATGTGATGTTCTTTGATTAGTGTGCCTGCATGGGCTACTGTAGGGGTCAGCATTTGTTGAGAAGGGTATCCCTGGCACCATGAGACAGGGTATCTTATGCTATACATCATAGAGCCCTAGCTTGCTGGCTATATCAGACTTGAAGATGTGACTATCTTGATGTCTCCTTTGTTTGAGGCAGTTACATTGCAGTGAAACAACTGAAGTTTGAAATGAGGTTTGTGTCATATATGCCATTACCTGCCAAAATTCCCTCTTTGTCACTTGGTCCTTCGAGGTCGGTTCACCATGCCATCCTTGTGTTAGAGTTCAGGGTTGTGTCATTGGCAGGTGGCTGTTGCTGCTCTGACATGTGAAGTGGACATGGATTGTTCCAGTTATTATTTGTTGCAGATTTGGAGTGTGTGCGTCCTATGCCCAGGCTGCCTCGACAGTAGGAGGGCAGGAATCTGAGCTACACAATAAAACTGTTTTCCGTGGTGTGTTGGTCCAATGGTCTCATGTGTGTGATCAAGTGGCCTTGTAACATGCCATTCTGTGCAATCAATTCCTTATACCTTCACGCTGTGTTGACATTGATCCTGTTTGACCTGTTAGTGACTGTAAATGTATTTCCTCATTGCAGGCCACTGTGCCTGTGCCACAACACTGAAACAGGTTTGTGACAGTCCACTAGGCGCTTGATCATTGTTATGGGAAGGGCCTGGGCTCAGGCTCTGCTGTACCGCCCTCTGTCTGTGCCATGGCCTATGTTGGGAGGCTTGGTTTTAGTATGTGATAAGGGTCAAAATGGAGACAAAATCCCATGCTCACTTTGCCTAATCTACAGGACAAGGTCTTACAGGCCCTTTCTGGTGTAGTCCGGTGCACGTTAGTAATAAGATATCTGGCCTGACTTCATATGGCTGGGACATTCTTGGCTATAACTGTGCAGACATTCTTACCACCGTATGCGCAGTACAGTACATTAAAACATTTGATGTAACCACACACCCGTGACACTGTGTTGCTAGTCATCCTCAGCATGACACTACCTGAGACATCACCCTCCACTCATTGTCTTCTAATGTCTAATGCATGTGATTAGCATTCGGCATTACAGACAGATATAAAGAGAGTTAGTAAACAGTGTTTTAGTGTTGATGTGATTTATTTACATTACAACAAAAATGAATAGTGATCTTGTATATAAAACAATTCTTAAGGTGAAGAATCAGTCATGGTGGATGCAATCAATAGGGTAGAGGCCACAGTATCTGGGGTCCAGAGTCCAGTGTCCTACTAGCATGGAATTTGGGAAGTGATTAAGGAACAGTCAACAGAGTGAGTCTGTGACACAAAAGAGTGACATCAGGAAGTGGTCTTGGCCATGTTTGGTGTCTTGGCTACAACATCTCCTGGATGCTTGCCTGTATGTCCTCAACTGCAGGGGGCACAGTAACTAAAGAGGCAGGGGTGACTGAGGCAGGTGCTTCCCTTGGCAGTGCCTCCCTTCAAGTGGCCTGGTGTGGATGCACCAAAGGAAGGGGTGTGATGTTGACTGTCCCTGCTCATGGTACTGTTCATGTCCCTCAGCACCCCTGTGAGGAAGGCCATGTTGGAATTGTGGGCCTCCCACTGTTCCTGCATCTCACATTGGAAACACCTATGTAGCTCCTTGATTTTCCTGACTTCGTCCAGTACTTGGCCCATAACGCCTTGGGGAAGTTGATGGGCATCCAAGACCTGACTATTGGTATCTTGGCAGGGGCATCACCAGCAGCCACTGGCCCACACTGTCCCTCCCAAGCAACCTATCCCAACCTGCCAGCACTCTTGGTGTAGCCTGCCCCCTTCCACTGGTGCCAGGTCCACCATTGTCAGGGTTGGCAGGTTGTGACTCCGGAACCTGGACTTAGGACCCAAGATGTAGGAGACAGTTTTAGGGATGAAGGTCTGGCCTCAACTGGTTGCCTGTTCTGTTGAGGCCACAGGGCTGGGAGGAGTCGATGTGGTCAGGCTGAGGCTGGCCAGTGTCATCTCCCCAGGTTGCCCAGATGGGCCAGAGCCATCCTCAACATCCAGTGGTCCAGGATTGTTCATTTTACTAAGGGCTTCAGCCATGGGGGTGGGGCAGTCTCCTCTGTGGTGTCGGTAGTAGAATTCCCTATTGCAGTGGCAGCAGAACCTGTTGATGTGGAGAGATGATGTTAGTAGTTCTATTGTAACATCTACCTCCAGTAGTTGACAATGACTATGGGCTAGGGCCATGTTCACATTGTGTTAGAAATGTGATATCTGGTTGGCAGTCAGTTTGCACTCTGTACAAGCAGGGGCCCTCACTCTAGTTATAGCAATGCAATGCAGTTATACACTCAAGATAACCCCTGTTCACCTCCTTGGTAGTTTAGCACAAGCAGTCAGGCTTATCTCAAAGTCCATCTGTAAAGTATTTGTAGCAACACACACAGTAAAACAATGAAAACACAAAATAGGTAATATTTATCAAAATCAAACAGGACCTAAATGACAAAATTCCAACATACTTAGGTCAAGATATGAATTTTCAAAAGAATGAGACTTACTCCATAGAAAACAATGTAAACATTGATTTTACACAAAATACCAGGTTTGAGTAAAAAATAAAGCTGCATGGACGAGCATGCGTCAGAAAAGTCAGCGATGTGTTGATTCCTTACTCGCAAGTGAGGCCGTCCCCCCCTTCTTCTCCGGTCAGGTAGGTGATGTGTCGCTTTTCTCCCTCACAAGAGAGTGATGCGTCAATTTCTGGACAGAGTACCTCGGATCCATGCAGGTTCACAATGAGTTTGACACACAGCGGCGATGCATGTAAAATGCGGTTGCACGATGTTGGAACACCACACTGCGTGGGGTTTGCGTTGTTATCAGCAACCTCAAGTGGGTGTGGTGTGTTTCTCCAGCTTTCGATGTGTCGATCTCCCAGCCGCGATGCAGGTGGAGCCCAATTTCAACCATGAAGCGGGTAGCGTGTCGTTTATCAGCCATGTTGCAGATGGTACTTCAACATTTTTCCCACACGGTGTCCTGTGCATGGACTTCAGTTCTTGTTCTGCCAACTTCACCTTTCAAGGTCCCAGGGACTGGATAGGGCAAGACTTGGCAGGGCTGGAGTCTCAGCAGAGAGTCCAGGTGCTGGCAGAGGAAGTCTTTGATTACCCTGAGAGTTCAAAACAGGAGCCAAGCTCAGTGCAAGCCCTTGGATGTTCTTCTCAAGCAGGAATGCACAACAAAGTCCAGTCTTTATCCCCTTCAACAGACAGAAGCCGCGACTGCAGTATAGTCCAACAAAGCATAGTTACAGGCAGAGGCAGCACTTCTCCTCAGCTCTTCTCCTTGGCAGGTTCCTCTTGGTTCCTGAAGTGATCTTGAAGAAATCTAAAGTTTGGGGTTTTGGATCTACTACTTATACCCCTTTTTGCCTTTAAAGTAGGCAAACATCAAAGGAAAGTCTCTGTTGTACACAAGATCCTGCCTTGCCCAGACTCCAGACACACACCAGGGGATTGGAGACTGCATTATGTGAGTTCCCTTCACTCTAGCCCAGAATGTTTATCAGGGTATGCAGGCTACACCCCACTCCCTTTGTGTCATTGTCTAGTGGAGATTCACAAACAGCCCGACTGTAAGTCTAACCCAGACAGGGAACCAAGGAGAGAGATAGGCCTTGCAACAGTGAAAAACGAATTTGGCTGTATTTCACTGTTAGGACATGTAAAACACATCTGTACATGTCCCACCTTGAACATATACTGCACCTTGCCCATGGGACTACCTAGGGGCTACCCTAGGGGTACCTTACATGTATAACACAGGAAGGTTTGGGCCTGGCAAGTGGGTACACTTGCCAGGTCAAATTGTCAGTTTAAAACTGCACACACAGACACTGCAGTGGTAGGTCTTAGAAAAGCCAATTACACACCTATTCACAGAGGGTCACTTCACATTAGCACTGGTCAGTAGGGGTAAAATGCCCAGAGTACAAAAAACAGCAAAAACAGAGTCCAGAACACAGTCAAAACATGTGAAGCAGAGGTATAAATAGACATGGGGAACCACACCAAGTCTACAAGTCTACAAGTCTAACACATTGTACTTGCTGATTTTCCTCATGTGAAAAGGTTCATATATTCGCATTTGTACTGAGATGCTATTGTAGTCACGTACCAAATCCTGTTCAGTGACCTAGCCTCAGACTGTCTGGAATCCTTAGCTGTTTGAGGGATGGTAATAGACACATGTCTTGCCAGCAGTGCAGGCAGGACATTGTCTGGGTAGGATGTTGTTTGAGTCATCTTGAAAGCTATTTGTCATGTGGGCATTTTCAGAACCTTGGATGATGTGTGATAGTTGTCATTCTGTGGTCAGTGCATTGTGGATGTGACTGCTGCCAGTGCCATACAGCAGACATATTTTAGGGCCTTTGATCTTTGTAGGAAGTTCCTACCAGACAACTGGAACTGTCATACCTATCTACAGTATTTTTATTTTGGCATGTCAGCTCCAGATGGATCTGGGTGTGTTGCCATGTTGCAGGGTGTACCATGACCTGCATCCTTGTCCCTCCGAGGTGTGTCACATTCATAGTTGGTTCAGGAACTGTTGCACAATATCATCTGGACAGTGATGTGTTGTTTGAAGTTGCGTGGCCTGGACTGCCTTGAACTGATTCAGAGGTTACTCTTGACATAATTCACAGTTCACATTGTCCTTCCACTGAGGTGAATAGACTTTCATAACAAGTATGCCAACAGGGAAAATTAACCATATGGAGAGTGGACTGGGTAATTGGATCAGGTAGACGGAGCCTCCTGGCCTCAGCAGTCATGTAACTCCCTTTACTACATGTCGTTTTTCAATTAGACTCTCCCAGATGTGTACAAGTCATGAGTGTGTTTTCAGGTAAAGGTATTTTTTAAGGTGTACAGTGTACTGTTGCTTGAAGGGTGAGTAAGGGTACTGACCATTTTACTCCCTGCATTCCACACACTGTAGAGTTGTTCTCCTGTCAGGTGAGTACAGTTGTATGGCTGAGTAGATAGACA
This sequence comes from Pleurodeles waltl, assembly GCF_031143425.1. Classification (NCBI taxonomy): domain Eukaryota; kingdom Metazoa; phylum Chordata; class Amphibia; order Caudata; family Salamandridae; genus Pleurodeles; species Pleurodeles waltl. Next base: position 914,920,603 of record NC_090437.1, read on the forward strand.
ATGGTCATAGTAGCAGAGGACACAGTTGTGTCCAAGTGTGGTGAGAGTCCCAGACATTCCTGTCATTGCCTTCCTACCCACACACTATGCAGTTGTGATCCCCTCAGGTGGGCACACTCCAATAGGGATTTGACAAACAGGGTGATTATGTTTGGGTTACACTGTTCTGGTTTTAGTGATGGTGGAACAGTGCCCACTGGGACATGTAGTGCTGTCAATCACTGTACTACACCCATTATACAAAGATGTTGTTCCACCAGGTGAGTCTAGTTGATATGTTAGAGGCCAGACAGGGGTCTATGGAACGGTGGACACTGGGCTGGTGAGTGGGGTGACATAGTAGATAGCAAGAGGTGATTAGTGAGCATGCATACCAAGTCAATGTGGTGGCATCTTTGTTGATGTGACTTACCTGAGTCAACTCCCTCAGGTAGTCCTGTCAAGCCCTCCGGATGCGGGATAAATAAGACCTTCTCCTCCCATGATGTTAGTTGTAGGGGAGGAGGTGAGGGACCACCCCCAGTCTTCAGGACCAAAAGCTGGTGCCTGGACACCATGGTACGGACCTTCCCCCTGAGGTCAAGACACCTCTTTCTGATGTTGTTCCAAGTGCGTGGGTAGCTGCCTACAGAGTTCACTCTGCTTACTATCCTTGGCCACATTTCCATTTTCCTAGTGATTGTAGTTTGCTGGACTAGGGCTCAAAATAATTGTGACTATACTCTGATAATTTCATCCACCGCTACTCTTAACTCGTCATCTGTGAAACAGGGATTTTTCTGTGGTGACATGGTGGTGGAAATAAACTTAGAAAATAGATATACTGGTTAGGTGCTGTGTAATGAGGAGGTGACAGGGAGTAAATGGAGTGTAGAGGTGCAAATATGTGTGGTGGATGTATGTGGGATATGTGCTTAGTGCAAATTAATGGGGTGAAGTTTTTAGGCAGTGCTCTGGCTGGTGTTCTGCGTTGATGTGGAAAGGATTGGAATGTGTGGAGGGGTGTGTTTTATAGGTGTGTATGTGTGTTAGAAGTGTTGTTTTCAAATGCAACCAATGTGGTGGTGTGTATTACTGTGGTGCTCACCAACCCCCGTGGTTCACGCCGCCACTGGAAGGCTGCCATGGTGGGACCTCCATGATGATTTTCGACTTGTAATACGGTCTGTGGTTGGTTGATGGGCTGGCGGTGGTGAGACCACCTATTCCCACCACTGCAGAGTCCTGGTGGGGTCAGATTTTTGGATGGCTTTTAACTGGCCTGCCTGTGTGACTCGTAGTATGGCGGTCTTTTTGACTGCCAACATGGCAGTGTTTTGGCAGCCGCCAACATGACGTTCTGGCATACTGACCGCCAAACTCGTAATGAGGCCCATAATGTATTCTCACTCCAATCTAAACAGCTTTGGGAAAATTACATACATGGGAAATTCACACTGACTGATGAAATTCACACTGACTGATGAACTCCAGTCTAACAAACACATCAGAAGTACATATGTTTGACTGGGGGAGAGGGGGAAATTTACTGCTGTAACTCTAGTCTAACAAACACAGTAGAAAGGCCATAAAATAGGGGGAAAAGGTCACATTTACCAATCTAACTTTGTTCTAACAAATTTTGGAATAACTTTATATTTGAGGTGTAAATATATGTAATCTCACTCCAGAAAGATGAACTTTGGGGAAACTTCAAATATTATATGTAGGGAGTTGGATTTACTCTTTTAGCCACAGTATAAAATATGAAAATTAAACACACTATGAGGAGGGATTTATTACTCTAACTCAAGCCCAACAAATAATGGGGAATGTGTATACATTGGGAGTGTTCAGAGTCACTGCACCCAAATAATATAAACACCCATAAAAATGGTTTTGTAAATTTAAATACAAACTTTTTTTTTTTAAAACACGTCTTAAAAATTGAAAATAATCATTAAATAATTCAGAGGCATATATATATATATATATATATATATATATATATATATATATACTGGAAGATGCAGGATCACATGAAAACAACAGCCAGCCAGGGCAAAAATCTGGATCCCAAAGGATACAAAGAGCCACAAGAAAATGTAATATCCAAGAAAGAAGTGACTCAAACAGATGATCTCATTAAAGAACAAAAATATATTTCTACTACAACGTTTCAGCTTCCGCCTTCCTCAGGTAGTACAAGATGGTTTGCTCAGTGGCTGCACAGCTGACACTGGTGGATTTTCAAAAAGCATCATGAGTGAAGATTCCAATTGGAATGTAGAATCAATGCAGTCCTGAGAACTCTTCAGATATGCAGAAATCAAGTGGCATGATGGACTGAACATCACCGACAATACCACTTGATTTCTGCATATCTGAAGAGTTCTCAGGACTGCATTGATTCCACATTCCAATTGGAATCTTCACTCATGATGCTTTTTGAAAATCCACCAGTGTCAGCTGTGCAGCCACTGAGCAAACCATCTTGTACTACCTGAGGAAGGCGGAAGCTGAAACGTTGTAGTAGAAATATATTTTTGTTCTTTAATGAGATCATCTGTTTAAGTCACTTCTTTCATATATATATATATATATATATATATATATATATATATATATATATTTATATATATATATATCAGTTTCTAAAACAAAACTCAGGTTGTTAAATACATATAAATATTTTTTAAAAGACTACCTCCCACTTCTATCCTTAAAAACAATATTAATATAATTTGTAATAGTAAGAGAAAATATTTTCACAACCCAAAAAAATCAATTTAAATGTTTAAATTGTATATATTGCGCTTGATTGTTAAATGCAATGTAATAATATTTTTTAAAACACAACCCCGTGTTCACCCAGTATACTCCGCAAGATGTAATACGAAATTCATTTTTTCATGAAGCAAATTCAATAATTCAATGAGTTTGATTAAATGAAGCATAATAAATTAAATAATCAGTTAACAACACAATCAATATCATAATCAATTAATGTAAATGAATATGTTTTAAATCAACAAAATGAAACACCCAATACCACAGTATATCTCAATTCTCAAAGATGAAGATAAATAAAAAGATGAAGAATTTAAAAAAACATGTAAATAAAGAAGCAACAATTTCAAACAGCCCAAATTTAAAATAGTAAAAAAATAACGATTATTAATATAGACTTTAAAAAATACTACTACCCATCTAAACACAATACACCCTACAGTCCTTGAATAAAATAATAAAATAATTTTCTACAAAACATAAACAATTATATTATAATGGATAATTAATTAAACATTTAAAATGCTTTTCAGTTCATTCAATTCACTTTTTTTTATTGAAGACGCAATGCATCCTATCCCCTTATAAACTTCACAACCCAAACGTAAAGTGTGTAACATAATAATAACGCTTTAAACATGTGACCCAATTAAAAAAAAAATTCATAACTTACAAGATTATTAGTCAACATTAATTACTACATATTTAATAAACCCTGGAAGCAGCTTGAAAACCAGAAACAGATTATCTTGGGGGTTTTACTTTTTAGCAGATGAATACTTTAACATGATTTATTGCACTATCTTTGCACATTTGGCTCCCATTCTGTCTGTTAGAGCAGAAGGGTGCCTGTTTGAGGGAAATCGAGGGCAATGATCGAATTTTTTCAAAAACTATTTAATTAGACATGGTAGCGCGTCCACGCATGATCCTGGAAGCAGCTTGAAAATCAAAAACAGATTCTTTTGGGGGATTCACTTTTTAGCAGGTGACTCTTTTAACATTGTTTTTTGCACTATTTTGCACATTTGGCTCCCATTCCATCTGTTAGAGCAGAAGGGCATCATTTTACGGGATATCGAGGGCAATGGTCTAGTTTATTCCAAAACTATGCAGACATGGTAGCGCGTCCGTGCACGATCCTGGAAGCAGCTTGAAAATCAGAAACAGATTCTCTTGAGGGTTTTACTTTTTAGCAGGTGACTCTTATAACATTGTTTATTGCACTAGTTTGCACACTTGACTCCTGATCCTTCTGTTAGTGCGGAAGGGTGCCATTTTTGGGGAAATCGAGGGTGACGCTGTAGTTTTGTCAAAAACTATTTATTGCGACATGGTAGCGTGTCATTGGAGATGATGCGCCAAAGGCGTGCGAAAGGCAAGCACGTGTGCACCCGTCAGTGACCAGAATGCACCATGCACCAGGAACCCTGGTCATTTTTCTTTATATCAGTATTCCAAGGAGGCTTTACTTAAGCTTAACATTTTGGGTAGGTGTTCAAATTGTTCATTATTCAATCCGGCACCACTTGTAATTACTTGCTAGAGGAAGGCCATAAGAATAACTCCTTTATGTGCATATTAATTAACCTGCGGCCACTGGCCAAACACAGGATAGAACTTTTTGAGTTCTTAGACTGCCATAAAGCCATCCTGGCATTCCTCACTGAAACCTGGCTGAAGGAATCCTCCAATCCACATATTGTGGAAGCAATGCCTGGTGGCTATACCATCAGCAGCCTGGATGGAGAAGGCAAACAAGAAGGAAGATTAGCCATAATTCATTGTGATTCTCTAACATTATTGTGTGAGCCGCTACCTTTATTGACATGTTGAGCGCTCAAATCTAAATGCAAGGTTTCTGAAAAATATACTTTACATGGAGGACTAGTCGACAGACCGCTGTGGCCTATGATGCCCTTTTTAGAATAAATTTATTAGAACTCACCATACAACATCCCAATTGCACTATTCTTGTTGATTTTAGGTTGCGCTTGGAAATTTCAAGCGATAAGGATGTGGAAGCCTTAATTGAAACTTTGCACTGCTTCGACATCACTCAGCAGGTGACTATGGCCACCCATAAGCTAGGCCATACTTTGGATGACATATATTCTAGCGACCCCAACCATATCTTTGTATATGCATTACCAGTGTTCTGGTCCGACCATATGGTAGTACAATTCACTTTGAAAATTCTTGGACTGTCATCTAAAGATGGCACTAATTCTGGTCATTTTAAATCCTTTAGACAGTGGAGCAAATTAGATAATAAGAAATTAACAGGCAGCTCAGTCAGACATTACCATATCTTGGTGGTGAGCCAAACTCAGCTGCGGTCAGTTATCATGACTGGTTAAGCACAATATTTTCGAACTTAGGCCCATATTTATACTTTTTTTGTGCTGCATTTGCGTCATTTGTTGACGCAAAAGTGGAGAACACTTACAAAAACTTATTGTATTTTATACATCAAAAGTGACACAAATGCAGCAAAAATGGGCCTTAGACTCAAAGAAAAGAATAAGACCCAATAGAACAATGCAAAGATAGTGGAGATGAGATCACAGCGAGGACAGTAAGAAAGCATATCGAGGCATAATCAGGGAATATAAAAATCTGATTCAGGAAGAAAAATCTAAATATTTTAGATCTAATATAAAAAAGGCCTCAAACTCTTCTAAAGAGCTGTTTAAAGTGGGTCACTATTTCTCCATGCAATGCTCCTCCCCGAGGGTTCCCCTAAGTCAGGATTTCTGCAACACTTTAGCCGTCTTTTTTCGAAACAAGGTAGAAGCAGTCTACAATGGTTTGATGCGAAAACTTCCTTATCCATTTCCAGCTCAACTTCCTCACCCCTTCTTTAATCCAGCTGGATTAGATCACTTTCCAATATTGAGCTTGGATCAGATGGTCAAGCTCATTAATCAAGTGAAATCTGGAGCACCATTGGATCCGTACCCACCCAAAGTTATGCAGTATGTTGCTTTCTGTATTGCGCCAGTTCTAACCACCTTTCTTAATCTGGTTCTCTCAACTGGCACTTTTCCTGCTAGCTGGAAAAAGTCATCTATACTGCCTCTGTTGAGAAAACCCTTGCTAGATACCAGCTTAGAGAAAAATTCTCCCTATCTCTAGACTCCCATTTCCGACCAAGATGCTGGAAAAATATGTAAATATTTGGATATCAAATTACCTAGAGGAGAACACTCTTCTGGAAAAGGAGAACATGGCTTTAGACCTGGTTTTAGCACTGAGTCTGCTCTAATTGTCATCTCAGAAGAGATTCTATCTATAAAAGATAATGGGGGGAGTGCAGCAGTGATCCTGCTTGATCTCTCAGACGTATTCTATACGGTGAATCATTCTGTTTTATTAGACACAAATGCTGATATTTCAAGCCTCGCACATAAGCTCATTGCTTCTTTCTTAGAGGGCAGAGATCAATTTGTGGCCCTTGGGGATTTTCAATCTAAGTATTTTTCTCTCCCTTGTGGGGTGTCCAGCATTCCTCACTTAGTTCCACCCTTTTTAATATATATGTGTCTCTGCTGGCCAAGCTGAAATCTGCTCATGGCTTTACATCAGAAGCCGACGTTGACGACACGCAGATTGCAGTTTCAGGCAACCACAAAGAGGTAGCAGAGAGGTTTAAAATGTGTATGAATGCAATATTGCCATCTGGGTGACACTAAAGTGTTTAAAACTTAATTCTGACAAAATGGAAGTGCTCATTTTTGGCAAAGATCCTACCTTTTGGGCCACTCTTGGTGGCCCCAGATCTGGGCTCACCTTGGGATTCTTTTTAACATCAAACTATCTTTTAAGGAGCAGGTCAACAAGCTTTCATCCTCCTGCTTCTTTCGTCTCCAAACTATAAAGATAGTGCTTCCTTATATTCCCTTTGAGCACCAAAAAGCAGTAATGCTGGCTGGGGTCATGTCCAAGCTTGATTACTGATATGCTCTGTACTTAGGGGCCAGACAAAACATATTTTAAAAACTTCAGATTCTGCAAAAGGCAGCTGCACGTCTTCTTAAAAAAATGCCTAAGTCCTTGTCAGTTGCAAATCCTCTTGTAGATCACCACTGACTCCCAATAAAAAAAGAGGGTGCTTTTAATGCACTGTGCCTGGTTGAAAAAGCTATATATGGTACTAAGCCTAGCTACCTAGGGATGAATCGATCGAAACTTAAGATCCTCTTCATCCCATTTGGTAGCAGTCAGCAAGTTAAATAAATTCTCTTGAGTTGGTTGTGGATTTATCTACACAGTAAGTCGGCTTTGGAACAAAAACCAACCCCACCTCCGTAATCTTCCTAATTATCAGAAATTTCGCAAGTTGTTAAAAACTTGGTTACTCACCTCTTTTTTATAGCTAATTGTTTTCAGTGGTTTTAAGCAGGATATCTCTTTTATTCTTTTTACTGTTTCCATTTCACTAGAATCCTAGACATCACCTGTTTCCTAGGATGTTGTTTTAGTTTGAGCCTAGATCTGAGTGCCAAGACACCCTTGGTTATTCGTGCGCATTACAAGTACAGCTTCACTTCACTGCACCTCAGCCTCTGTAATTCCCTAATGAATGAAATAACCTGAAATAAGTATTGCTGCTATGATATTTTTCTAAATATATTTAAAAATAAATTTAACAATAATATAAAATATGAAACAATAGTATAATATGGTATAATGCAAACGTATATTAAAACAGCAATATACTAAACAATATGTTAAACATAGATATTATTCTAACAAAGGTAAAATAAATATATTCTTGTCTTTTATATTTTTTCTGCAATAGTTTCTAGTCACAATATTTTGTTTATGATATTATGGTCACTATTGGAAGACTATTTAGTCAGGTGGATGACTCAGCATCATAAAGTGAAAGGAAAAATATAAAAATTTATTTAACATGAAACTAAATATCAATATTATTTTAGATTAAATAATAATGAATATTTGATTAATATATTTGCTTTAAATGTAGAAAAAAATGCTGCAGCATTGTTAAATAAAGTCTGAACCAAACTTCAAAAACTGGAAATATATTAGAATGAATTAAAATTATTTTTCTGAAGTCGAAATTAAAAAATGAATTCCCACCTAAAGAAAATCATATTTTTATGCACATTAATAATTATTAATTGTGATCTGTAAGATTTATTACAATTAATGTATGTTAATAAAATTTCAAATTTGAAAGAGGTTACTAATATATTTACAATTAAATAATAAAAATGTGCTATTTTATATATTTTTAACATGAATGTTTATGTATTGTTATTTTTAACTATTAACAACAGCATATGGAGCAGCAAGCAGGCTCAAACACACTCAACTAAAGGCATACAACCAAAGTCATTCAGGAACAACATAAAGCTAGAAAAGGAATTGTAGGTCAAAGATGTACATATTAAGCAAACAACTGTTTGGGTTTTATTATGAAAGAAGATTCCGAATGACATTCATTGGCCAATCCATGCAATACTGCCAAAACGTGACTCCAAACTACCAGGGAACATCTACAGGAAGGGGCATCAAGGGGGCAGGCAGGCACCTCAGGGATTATCCGGGGTGTGGATTTGGGGAATTGGATTGGGGAGGGAGGTTGGGGCTTGGGTTTGGGAGGAGTGGTCTTCTTCTTGGGAGGGGCGGTCTTCTTCTTTGGGGGAGCTGTATTGCTACTTGTATGGGGCAGGGGAGGCCTTGGAGGTGGAAGGGGCAGCCTGGGAGCTGGATGGGGTCCTTCTGGGTCTGGGTTGGGGGGTAGCAGGGCAAAGGTTGAGGTTACACGAAAAAAAGTTTTTGGGACACACGTGGGCGGTCATCAGAATGGGTTGGGATTTTGAGGTTGAGGGAGCTGTTGTAGGCTGTGTAGATGTGGATGTCATAGGTGTGTGCTTATGAGAGATATGCTTGTGTGTTGTGGCTGTCCGTTGGGTGGGTAAGTGTGGGTGTTTGTATGTTTATGGGGATGGGAGGTGAAGATGCTGGGGATGTGGAAGTGGCAGATGTGTGTTTCTGTTGGGGTGGTGACTGCGGGTTGGCTGGATGTGGTGGATGCATGTGTGTCTGTAGTTGTGGTGTCTGCAGGTGTGGTACTTCTGGTGGATGTCTGTGGTTCTTCTATGGTGGTTTTTGCAGGTTTGATTGGTATACTGGTGTACCTGTGATTAATGGTTTTGTCCCTGTGGATATGCTTGATGCTGTGGCTATGATGCTGGAGGTGGTGGGAATGTCCGCGGAAGTAGTGAGTGCTCTTGTGTCTGTAGGTAGATGTTTCTTATGTGTGTGCCAGTGTGTTTTGTGGTGCTTGTGTGAGCTACTCTTGGGTGTTGTGGTAGATGTCTGCGGATCTGTCTATGTTCCTTGGGTAAGTAAGGGGAGGGGGGATTTAGTTTTGGAAGCAAGAGATGGACTGCTGTCAGTGAGGAGGCCAGAGCCAGAAAAGATCTATGTAGGGTAGCCATTGCACCATGAATGCCTACCAGGAATGCATTAGTCTGTTGAACTGAGTTGCCAATCCCTGGATGACCGTCACAATGGCTGACTGCCCACAAAGATACTCCTAAGAAGGTCAATAGCTTCCTCACTGGGGGCAGTAGGGGTAACAGGGGCTGGGGTGAAGGAGATGCCCAAGCTCTTCGGTGAGCGGGCACGGCAAACTGGGTAGGGGAGCAACAGGGAGGGCAGTGATAGAATGGGGTGGCAGACAAAGAAGGTACAAGGGGATGCCCTGATGGGTCCACCACCACTATGGAGAAATTCAATGATGATGAGGATGTAGGTCTGGTCTCACCCATGGCACTCCCTTCCCCCTCCAGGTTACTGGGTCCCTTTGTGTCAGTAGTGTCTTAACCTGAGGTCCGGTGGCCAAAAGCTGCTTGCTGCTTGCTGGTGCTGATGCTATAAGGACAAAAAGGAATAGAGTCATCACATGTCCATGATAACACTTAAACCACAACTCTGATTGACAAACAATACCATTATGTCAAGTAGGCCTCAGGAAAAAAATGCACCTAAGTGACACATACATGTTCCATAACATATGCATGCATGCCATGTGGATTTATTAAAGTCGTCAGAGGAAAATCAGGATCTCAGAAAACTACAATTGCATTGTTGAAGTCTTGGAACCACAATAATCACACATCAACAAGGAGACCTCTTCATTCTCAAAGCTGTCCCACATTCAGCAGACCTCAGTTAACTAATAGCAAACAATATTCTCCCATTGTAAAGTCCATTCCAACATATCACACAGGGTCATGCACACATCTATCTAGCACATATATAACGAACCAACAATGAGAAATGATGCCCTGAATCATGCTATGTTGCTTACAAAAGTACAATATCATGAAATAGGTGATATTGAAATACCTATGTCACACTGGAAAGATATCAACAATGTACACTTCACCAAGTGGCATCTGTCCCAACAGAGTCAAGGATCTAGCAGTAATGTCTCTCAGATTGTTCACACATTATGCATTGAAAGGAACACTGTTGACATCAGGTTGAAAATGTCAGGGAGAGATGTCTCCAGAAGATGAAATAGCAAGCCCCAGGATAATCAGCATTAATGTGTGACACCCATTACAATGACATCATCGGAGTGTTTCTGTAGAAGCCATCTGTCCTTTGCATGTTGGAGAGTCACATAAGTTGCAAGGGCTAATAAAAGGTCCTCAACCTGTTGTCCAATGAGAAGCAACATCACTATCCACATCTTGGACATGCCAACCCTGGTGTCTGTGAGTGGATGAATTCTTGTACCCAAACACATGTGATGACAACATCATTGCATGTCACTCCATGATGCATGCCAACAGTCAGGGCACATTCCTTAACCATTAAACATGTGCAGTGCAGTTTTCCACATGATTCCACATCAAGGGCATAGATATGCACAAAGTGATTAAACACTCTGTGCCTTCCTGTCATGTCCCTCATTGCTCCTGCAGTTCTACATGACAAATGACATACTGTGATGTATGAAGTCATCTGTCAGACAATGAACAATGGTGACACACTCCTGTCAGTGGCATAATGTGAAATGTAATCCCATTGTAAATGTACAATTCTACAAACAGTTTGCAATACACATATATGTGAGGGAATATAGACATCAGTCCATCAACATAGATAGAACATGCATGAGACTGTAGCTTACAAATGTTTTCTAATGGGAAAGGAACACATACTGACATGTAGGCACAAGAAATGTTTGCAACAGTGATGACACATTATTCATGTGAATAGACATTCCCCACATAGCAAGAGAAAGTACTTTGCTACATCTGCAAACAATTAGCCTTGTAAGCCATGTCATATATATGATGGACACCTACACATCACAGACTGCAGTGAGGGACCAGCACCCTTCACACACTGAAGATGACTAGCTTCTGGGTGGCAGATGTCTACATACACAAATACCCAGACACACAGCAGCGTACAGTGATCCATATCCTATTTAACTTTGGCCTATAACATGTAGGAGTAGTGATCTCTTGGATAGGAATTACACCCACTACAACAACAAACAGTACATGAATGACCACTGTAAACAGTCATTTGTGCTCCCTGCAGAGCAAGGGGTGTGAGGATTCCACCCACTTTTGTCCTAGGTCCCAGGTCCAAAATGCAAGGCACACCAGTTTTATACACTTGACATGTCAACACAAACAATCTCCCATCAACTGTGTGACATAAGACTCATCCCTCGCTGTCGGGGGGCAGTCAGTACCTTATTTAATCACCTGGAAATGAGATAGGCAGGAATTTGGTGTGCTGTGCTGCCCTCAAATGCCCATCAAGTTCTGGGTAGGCCACTACTAGCATGCGGGCCATTAGGGTTGTCATGGTCCAATGGGCATCCAGCCAACGTTGGGAGGACAGTCCCAGCTGGACCTCTGCAATCTTCTGGGCCCAGCTTCTTCCATTTCTTGTGACAGTGGGCCCTCCTCCACTTGTCGTTTCCCAGGGTCTGCCCCTTCTTCGCAATGGCTCTCCATATCCCTTTCTTCGGATGGGCGTTGACCTGCATGGATGCAGTAGGCAAGATAAGCAATTCCACAATTCTCATCCAAGATGCCTAAATGGCTGAGTCACATACAAGTCAGTAAACCAAGGTAAGAACATTCTGTTTGGCCCATACTTCCCAAGTGTAGCACACACTAGCCATTAAGTACAGTGACATGACTACAAACACTTCTCAATATGCAGACCAACCCACCACCCTGCTAAGGCCCTGCACTCACTAGGTAGGTCAACTGACATCTTGTGGAACATGAGCTAGCAATCTGACTGAGGTTTGAGAAACTATGTGATACATCACACCTCTGTGGCTTCTGAAAGGTAGACGCCTTAGGCATGAATGCATCAAAATACTCACAATCTCTGAGAATGGTCCTCTGCATACAGTTCCTACAGGCTATTACCAGGGTACAAACTCAATAATTACACATGGGTAACAATGAAGGGACTGGCATGGTCGTTACAGAAAGAGTTGAATCTGTGCACGTGAGGACAAGTGCAAATACAAATGCAGACTCATTCCACTTCAGGGGTGGGGTTCTTTGTGTCTTATCATTAACACAGAACACATTTTTGGACATGTGAGTCTATATTACATTGACTGTATTCAAAACAACCTAGGCATTCATTGTCCATTTCTTGCAATGTGACTAGACTACTGAGTCACATATCATGGGTTCCCAGGAAACAACACAGTGTTTGCTCCTTTGAAATGTCAGAAATGCAATGAGCCTGCAGAGGACATATGTGACCTGTATGAAGGTGACAACAGAGCTGTGGGATTAAGGGTCCTGTCAGAGGTCAGAGATTCACATTGACAATGATGCCTTGTGCATATTAGTCACAGATCATTAACTCTCCCCTAAAACCATTTACAGTTGTATCAGAGAAAAGAGCCTCACTAAGCTGCATATTAGCATAGAGCCAATATTTGGCCTTACAACGTGATCTGCTGGGATACAGGGAGTAAGCACAGTGCCATAGCTGCATAGTAAAAGTGATTCAACACTAGCCCAGACTTGGGGCCATAGTATGAGATACATTTGTCAGGTCCTGGTCTCTGCAGGCTGAGCAGACAGAACCTACATACAACTCCATTCCCATCACTTCCAAGCATAACAGTACATAATGTAGCAAACAGAAATTTGGCATGTGGTGTGTGTGTGTGTGTGGCAAACTGAAGGGCAGAGTGAGTCATGGTAGGCCTTCCAAACAACAGTTTAGCAAGGACAGACGTAGTTTGAAACCTGTGTGGCAACATATACATTGCTCACTTTACACACAACTAATTCATACAATATGCATATACAGCTTGATGCTGTGATGAAAATACATGTTGTCTCACATTGAAAAATATCCATGTGGTAAGAGATGTCTGGGGATGGCTATAATGTCACCAGAGCTAGTTATCAACACTCAATACACACACACCACAATGTATTAGAACTCAACATATGGCACTGAACACAAATACATACTGTTGGAAAATGGGTTATTGGTAAGGGCAGGTAAGTACCTACACTTAGCAATAGGCCACTAACCTCCACTTAGGTCCAGTTAGGTCTCAGTAAATTAAACCTAGCTCAACACTTGGTAACTTGGCAACGAGCGACAAGGCTTAACTTAGGAGACAGAGTGTAAAGCATTCAAATATCACAAAACAGTAATTAAATAAAACACAGGAAACAGATTAAAAATCCAAAACCAATTTATAAAAAATAGATTATATTTTTATCTTTAAAATGGCACAAAAACGAATAAAATCGAATAAGGGGAACCAGAGATATGAATTTTTAAATAATTATTGTTTTTTTAGCGCCTAGAAACAAAAAGCGCCAATCGGGTCATCTGGTTGCACCTCGACCGGGGCAAAGTCAAAGTTTAAGGCCGACCGCAATGGAGCCCGGCTCGGCTACAGGCCGTGGGAGGCCTCGGTCAAAAGTTTATCTTCACACCTGGTCGTTTTTCTGAAGATTTTCTTCAGCGGGACGAACCTGCCAGTCCGTTCCGACCTCCTGGAACTCTTCTCCGGATCTGCGTCGTGGGAATCCTCGGTGGAGATTTTTACCTTTGGACTTAGTCATTTTTTCGAGGTGAAAATCCTTCTACCGGGGTAAACCTGGATCTTGATCCGACGTCCTTGGAGCCCTCCTCGGATACGCTGGCTGGGAGGTCCCAGTCAACTGTGTACGTTCGGACATAGTCTCTTTTTTGGAGATTTTCTTCAGCGGGACGAACCTGCAAATCAGGCCGGGTCACGGTTGAGGCAAGCCGGCTAGAGTTGCCGCGGCGGGTCCGTCCTTCTAGGGAGCTTTTTTTCAAAAGTTCTCCAAACTTCTCCAAACTTCTGGATTTTCTCCCAGATGTTCCTTTGAGGTTCTTTTGGGGTCCACAGCTCACCGCAAGGGTCCAGAAGCTCTGAGATGATCCTTGGGGGTGTGGACTACAACTCCCAGAATGAACCTGGCACAAACTCCTTTTTGGCCACTGGGCAGTGGTCAGCTGGTTGATTTCATCAGGAGTTGGTGCAGGGGACTCTGGTTAGCAATCTTTCACCTGTAGCAAACAGGGAGTCCCTCCTTGAACCAGTTGAAGCCATGCAAAGTCCTTCTTGTGGTGAAGCCCAAGTGTGCAGCTGGTGCAGTCCTTCAGAGTTCAGGGTCCAGGTGCAGGCCAGGGGTCCAGCAGGGCAGTCCTTCTTCTCCTTTTGTTCTTCCTTGTTGGATGTGGTAGGGAACTGAGGTGTGGGTGCAGGTCTGCCAGTTTTATCCTTGCTCCTGGGTGAAAACCAGGGGGGTCCTGATTCTCCAATCAGGTGCAGAGTCCTTCCCCCTGTGATGACCACTTCCTGGGAAGTGTGGCAAAAATCAATCCCACGAGGCAACATTCCGCAAAACTCCATCATGGCTGAAAATGATTTTTGGAGGTTACATCTGGCTGAACCCACCCACTAGTGTGGCTAAAAGTCATAAACAGACCCCTCTCTTGCCCTCTCCTAAACTAATCAAGGGGGCACCTAGTTGTCTGGGGTTGCAGGATGTGGGGGTGTTGCTGCGTTGCTCCAAATGTTCTTCTCTGCCTTTGAAGACCAGTTTGGCAGCCCTCCCCCTTCCTGCCTCACCATCTGCTCAGGGGAGATTCCCTCCCATAAGCACATCTCTTTGTGTGAAGCCAGGCCACTTCACACCTCATCCAGGTAGCCTGGCTAGGCTGGCAGAGGCTTGCCAATCAGAGCACAGCAGCAAAAACAATGCAGGGCTGAAATTGGCAACTTTTCAGGTAAAGTTTAAAACTCTTTACCTGAACAAGTTGTATTAAATCCAACAACTGGAAGTTGTTGGGTTTATTATAACAATTAATTTGATACCAAACTATTTGTATCTGTCACTTAAGGGGACTTTTAAAATTAAAATAAAGTCTCCCCATTCTAGCCTATGAAGGCCATTCACTACAATGAGGGAAAAATGAATTTGACTGTATTTCCCTCACCAGGGCTTATAAAACTATTTTTATAAGGTCCCTGCTTATAGTTACATGGCACCCAGCCCCAGGGGCATATATGGCACACCTTAGGGGTGACTTATATGCAAAAATAAGGTAGTTTAAGACTTTGGAACTACTTTTAATTACAAAGTCGAATTTGTGTATAACTTTAATTTAAAAGCAGCCAGCAAGGCAGGCCTGCCTTTAAAATGACGCTGAACACCTCAGCAGTGCACCTATGGGTGTACTACCTATGCTGTGGTCCCTAAACCTACATGCCCTACCATATACTAGGGACTTATAGGTAGGTTGACTTAGCCAATTATAATTAGCCTAATTTGCATATTGATTTTACACAGAGCACAGGCCCTGGGACTGGTTAGCAGTAACCAGGGCACCACCAGAGTCAGGAAAACACCAGCAAAAAGTGGAAAATGGGGGGCAAAAAGTTAGGGGGCCTCTGCAATCAGCCCTGTTTTCTCACACATACATATTGACTTTCCCATTGATGCCACACTGACTGCACCTACGGGCCCTTGAGTTTACATTTTGGCACACATGGGCACATTCTAGCCTGTGAGGAGTGAATATATGGTGAAGTACAGACAAAGTACGTGCACATGAGGCACTCACCTGCTCCTTTGGTGCACCATAGAGCTGTGCATACAGGGTTAGGACCTCAGACAACAGCTTCTCCAACTCCTCTAGTGAGAATGCTGGGGCCCTATCACCTGCTGGATGTGACATGAGTGCTCCCAGGTGGTACATGGCAGCTCAAGTTCTGGAGGACTTGCTGACAGCAGTGTCAGGAGTCAAATGAGGAATTTTGCAGAACATAACGTCACGTTGTCACTTACACAGCCGTCACCACCGGCGGTCACAGCCATTGGTACCTTCACCATGACATCCTCATGAGTGTATATCAGAGTTGTGACATTGGCAGGTATCCAATGCTGTTCAGACATAGGAAGTGGACATTGATTGATCCAGGTAATGTTGCTCACAGATGTAGTGTGTATGAGTCCTATGCCAAAGCAGTTTGGACAGTGTGTGCGTCAAAGTCTGAAGTGTCCAATACACTTGCTTGATGTGGTGTGTTGGGCCAATTGTCTCATGTGTATGATCATGTGGTTTTAAAATATATTGTCATCAAGTGCAATCCATGCATTCACCCTTCACATTGTGTCACCAATGATTTTGTATGATCTGTTTGTAGCTGTAGATGTGTTTCCTCATTGCAGGCCACTGAGCCTCAACATTGACATAGATTTGTGTCATATCACCAGATGCTTGGTAATTTAAATAGGATGGAGCCATGATCAGGGACTGTTGTACTTTCCTCTGCCTGTGCCATTGTTCATATGATATTAGGAAACCTGGTTAAGGTATGTGATAAGGCTCAAGCTGGTGACAACATCCACTGGTCTGTTAGCCTATTCTATAGTGCAAGGTCTGACAAAGCCCTTTCATCTGTGGTCTGGGGGACTGGACATTAGTATATCTACCCTGGTTCAATATGGTTCAGCCATTCTTTGCTATGACAGTCCAGATATTTTAACAGTCTATGTGCTGTACAGTGCAATATACTGTTTGGTGTTACCAGAAACTTGTATCAGTGTGTTGCTAGTAATCCTCAGCATGACACTGTGACATATCCCTCCTTCCATTACCATCTTCCTCATGTGCATCTCATGGGCTTATATCTCAACATTTCAAAATGTAGAACAGAAGCAAGCAGGCAATAATTTTCTGATAGACGAGTTTGTTGACGTAGGTGCAGGA
This sequence comes from Pleurodeles waltl, assembly GCF_031143425.1. Taxonomy (NCBI): domain Eukaryota; kingdom Metazoa; phylum Chordata; class Amphibia; order Caudata; family Salamandridae; genus Pleurodeles; species Pleurodeles waltl. The sequence goes on from NC_090437.1 coordinate 914,937,685, forward strand.
AATGAGACATATCCCTGTGACATATCCCTCCTTCCATTACCATCTTGTGTTTTCCTCATGTGCATCTCACTGGCTTATATCTCAACATTTCAAAATGTAGAACAGAAGCAAGCAGGCAATGATTTTCTGATAGGTGAGCTTGTTGATGTAGGTGCAGGAAATGAGACATATCCAGGTGACATATCCCTCCTTCCATTACCATCTTGTATTTTCCTCATGTGCATCCCACTGGCGTATAACTCAACATTTCAAAATGCGGAACAGAAGTAAGCAGGCAATGATTTTCTGATAGGCGAGTTTATTGACATAGTTGCAGGAAATAATGAGATGCAACATAAAAGGTAAGTGAAGAGATCAGTCATGGTGGATGTAATCATTTTAATAGATGCCACGACATTTGAAGTCTAAAGTCCAGTGTCATAGTACCATAGAAAATGAAAGGTGGTTGTAGACAGAGTGAATTCCATTACCATCTTGTGTCTTCCTCATTTGCATCTCATGGGCTTATATATCAACATTTCAAAATGTGGAACAAAAGCAAGCCGGCAATGGTTTTCTAATATGCAAGTTTATTGACATAGGTGCAGGAAATAATGAGATGCAACATAAAGGGTAAGTGAACAGATCAGTCTTGGTGGTTGTAATCATTTTAGAAGATGCCACAACATTTTAAGTCTAAAGTCCAGTGTCATACTTCCATAGAAAATGGAAGGTGGTTGTATTAGACAGAGTGAATATGTGGAACACAAAGGAGTTGCTTCAGGAACAGGTCACTTTCTGGCAGTGGTTGGTGTCTTGCCATCTGATGCTCTTGGATTCTTGGCTGAACGTCCCTGCTTGTGGGTGGGAGGGGTTCTGCTGGTACAGAGGCAGGGATGTCTGAAGCTGGCTCTTCCCATGACAGGGCCTCCCTTCCAGTGTCTACCACAGATGTTGAAGAGACTGATGTTCCTTGGCCAAAGAAGGGGTGTGATGTTGCTCATGGTCCCTGATCAAGTTACTGCTTATCTCACTGAACACCCCTGATAGGGAGGACAAGATGGTGTTGGTGGCCTCCCACTTTTCCAGTGACTCACAATGGAAGTCGCATTGCAGCTGCTTCATTTCCCTGAGCTTGGCAAGTACCATGCTTTGGGATTCTTGATAGGCTCCCAAGACTTGGCTGGTGGTGTCCTGGCCATGACAATCCCCAGTGGCCTCATGTTGCTGGTCCACAACATTCCTCTCATGCACCCTACCCCCACATGCCTATGCCCTTGCCACAGATTGCCCCCTACCACTGGTTTCAGGACCATAATTGTCAGAGGTGTGTTGCTGTGACTCAGGATCCTGGACTGGGGGCACAAGATGGTTGTCACTGTCCCATGGACATAGCTTGTGGGGGGGCGAATGGCTGCCTGCGATGTTGATGCAAACAGGCTAAGAGGACTCAATGTGGTCATGGTGAGCCTCACAGGTGTCATCTGACCAGGTTGTCCTGATGGCCTAGAACCGTCCTCAACATCCAGATGTACAGGACTGTTATCATCATTGAGGACTTCAACCATGGGGGAAATGGCAGTCTCTTCAGGGGGCTCAATTTTTCCGAGTGGCAGCTTGACTTGTTGATGTGAGATATACAATGTTACAAGTCACATTGTGATATCTACTTCCAATAATTTCTCTATGTGACGGGTACACCTGCTATCAATTGTATTGATCTGATATCTGGGAAACATACCAATTCCATTTCAGCCAACCAGCTGCAGGATGTATGAATTCATTAGCACTTGGGAGGTTGGGTATTGACTTACATCTTGGCACCAGTGCAGTCAAAATAGTGGCTGGGTAGAATGTGACTTTGATCCTTTTAAGGCCTAGTTGACGGTTATGCTGGCAGACCCAACTCTTTGTTATATATGTGATTGTATTCATCATGTGATCAGTGCATTGTAAATGTTTCTGCTGCCAATACCATTCAGGTGATGCATCTTGAGGCCTTTAGCTCTTTTTTTTTTTTTTTTTTTTTCACACAGGTTGAGCTGTCCTTTCTGTCCACCTATTTTCATCTTGACTTAGCTGCTCAAGATGGATCGAGATGGTTAGCCATACCACAGAGTGTATCATGATCTGTATCTTGGACACACCCTGGTGAGTTCACAAACAGATACATTTTGGTATATGGACACTGGCCTAGTGGTTGGAATTATAGGGATTGGCACTCCTGGGATTTACAGTCATGTTACTCCATGTACTACACACAGTATACATAAGTTATCCTCCCAGGTAAGTACACTTCCAGTGTGAGTTAACAAACAAGGATTTGTTGACAGATGCACACTGGGCTTGTGTTTGGAGTTGGAGAGACAGAGACTTCTGGACTTAGCAGTCATGTTAATCCCTGTACTTCATGCACTTGTTATATGCCCCCCCCCAGTTGAGTACAATGGACTGGTGGTTGGAGTGACAGTAAGGGAGCCTCCTGTGAGTTCTAGCCATGTTACTTCCTGTATTACATACACTATATAAAGGTTTCCTTCCATATGAACACTGTTTTGGTGTTTGGAGTTGGGGGAACAGTGCCTGCTGTTATTTGCGGTCCTGTCACACTCCCTGCTCCCCAATACCTGACTCTACCAGTGAGAGCACATCATATGAGAGTTAAAGGTATTGTGGACTTCAGAGAAGAGGGCACTCTTCTGGTGTTTGTAGTGACAGTACCAGTGCCTTCTGGCTTTAGCTCTCCTGTCAGTGTCTTACTACACGGCTTTAGCAGTCCCGTCAGTGCTTTACTACACACACTATACAAATGTCATCCTTCCAGATGAGTACACTTCAATGGTGTGTTCAGGGACAAGAATCATTTGAGCAGAGAATCCGGTGGTGGCTGAGTGGAGTGACAGTACCAGTGCCTCTTGCCTCAGCCATCCTGTCAGTTCCTGTTCTACACACACTATACAAATGTTGTTGTCCCAGATAAGTACACTTCAATGTGGAGTTGACTAACAAGTTAATTTTGAGTAGAATACACTATTCTGGTGTTTGGAGTTACAGTAATAGTGCTTGCTGGGAGTTGTAGTCATATCAGTCCCTGTACTGCACAGACTATTCAAATGTTATCCTCCCAGGAGAGTACACTTCAATTGGGAGTTGACAATCAAGGGTTGTTAGGGCAGAGGCCACTGGGCTGGCTGAGTGGAGAACAGTAACAGAGCCTCCTGGCATCAGCAGTCATGTCCGTCCCTGTACTAAACACAGAATGCAAATGTTATCCTCACAGGTGAGTACAATTCAATTGGGAGTTGACTAACAATGGTCTTTGGTGCAAAGGACACTGAGCTGGCTGAGTGGAGTAACAGTAACATTACCTGCAAGGGAGTTGTAGTCATGTCAGTCCCTGTACTGCACACACGCTATACAAAGGTCATCCTTTCAGGTTGGTACACTTCCATGGGGAGTTGATAAACAAGTTAATTTTGAGAGGGATAACTGTTCTGTTTTTAGAATTGTAGAACAGTGCCTGCTGGGAATTGTAGTACTATCAATCCCTGTACTATACATACTATACAAAGATGTTGTTTCTCCATGTGAGTTTACTTCACATGTGAGATGCCAGGCAGGGGTCTAAGGACAGGTGGACACTGGGCTGCTGAGTGGGTCGACAGTGAAAGTGCCAAAAGGTGTGCAGTGAGCATGCATGACAATATATTTTTGTGACATATTTTTGTGTTGTGACTTACCAGACTCCACTCCCCCAGGTATTCGTGTCAAGCCCTCAGGATGCAGGGTGGCCAAGACATTCTCCTCCCAGGATGTGAGTTGTAAGGACGGGGGGACCATAATCAGTTTTCTGAACCTCCGGCTGGTGCCTACATGCCATGGAATAAACCTTCCCCCTGAGGTCGTTCCACGTCCTTTGTGCGTGCAGTGGGGCCAAGAGAATTCACTTTGTCAACTATCACTTGCTACATTTCCATTTATCTGGCAATAGTAGGGTTTTAAACTTGGGCTCCAAATATATGCATCTCTACTCTTATGATTTCATCCACCATGACTCTTAACGCATCTTCAGTGAAATGGGGATTATTCTGGGGTGACATTGTGGTATTGAAAATAAAGGAGCAAGTTAACAGATGATGGTGAGTCTATGAATTTGGGAAACGCAAATGGATGTGATTGGAAATAGAAGTGTGTTGAAGGTGTGGGTTATGTGCTTACGGAAAGTTGGAGAGGTGCCTATTCTGAAGTTTAATTTTTTTATTGATGCACACTGGCTTCTGTGTTTGGCGTTGGAGATGCAAAGGATTTTGGTGTGTGATCGTGTGTGTTTCATAGTGTGCTACGCAGATGTGTTGAGTGTGGCAATGTGTGTCAGCTGTGTTGTTTTCAAATCCTTCCGGTGTGGTGTTGTGGATTACTTTGGTGACTGTGAATCGCTGTGGTTCAGACTGTCACTGTGACTTTTGACTTGCAATACGGTTGGTGGTTGGTCGATCGGCTGTTGATGCTGGTGGTCAGACTGCCTATTTCCCATCCCACCCTCAGTGGTACTGGTAGTCTAGCATTTTAGGCTGCCTTTTCGAAGTCCTGCCTGTGCAACTCGTAATACAGCAGTCTGCAAGACAGCCAATATGGCGGGATTTTGGCGACTGCCACTGTGGTGGTCTGGTGGTCTCACCATCAAACTTGTAATAAAGCCCTAAATAGGAAAATAACTGATAAGAACAGTTTTTTGCACTTCAAAAGTGCCTATCCTGTAGCTCTGAGGGAGAACCTACCTGTAGGCCAATTTCTATGGATTAGGAGAAATTTCTCAGTGGTCAACGATTTCAAGAAGAAAGAGAAGAACCTTACAGAAAATCTATTGGAACACAAGTATCCCAGACAGTATCCCAGACAGATTATTGGGAAGGCAAAAAATGGGCATGGGATGATCAGAGGAAAGCCCTATTAAAGGATAGTAAGAAGAAGGAGTCCAAGGAATAGATTTTTGTCAGTGCACACAACAACTCCTTCAACCAAGTTAAAAAGATTATAAACACACTTTGGTGGATTCTGAAACTGACTCAGCTATCTTTTGAAAACAAAAACAGTTTCTTAGCTCAAGAAAAACAAGAGCGTCATAGATTTTCTAATCCACACCAGACCAGAAAGGAGCCCTTCCCAATCAAAACACCCTCGGGAATCTCCCTATGGTTACTGCCCACTACCCCTGTGGCCAGTGCTTAGCTTATATGCTCATCAGCCATACAAAGACTTTGGATCTAGGCCTACTAATGTCCTGGGAATAATGCACACATTCAAATTGCAAGTATGAAAATGTTGTATACCTGATCGAGTGTTTATGTAAACTATGGTTTATAGGAATAGCCAAGATGAACATTAAATCAGAATCTAGGAACACTGTAGTACTATCTACTGTAAGAAGGCATCAACTAGGCTCACAGCACATTACATAGAAGAAGAACATACGTACAGTGAGCTACTATGGACCACTATAAAGAAAGTGCCACACATTGATAACATGACGAGGACACTTCTAGAGAAAGAGCAAAGTTGTATATACAGGCCAGAGACCCATAAAAAGGGCCTTAACAAGGAGATCTCTTGAAACTAGTTGAACTCTCTTTAATAAATACTTAGGGCCTTATTACGACTTTGGCACTCAGAATGATCAGACCGCCAATGGCTGCGGTCATACAGGTGGCCTTCCCTTAGTCGTATTATGATGTTTCTATCAGGCTGACCGACAGAAACATCATATTATGGCACTTCCACCGGTCATACCAGTAGAAACAGTGCCACTTCATCGGCCTCGGCTCCCTAAAGGGAGGCAAGGCCAATGTCATAGCACAACAGCACCATCAGAATGCACACTGTCTGCACTGGGGTATATCTACTGTCTACCCCGTCTTAAAGACACAGCAAAGCACATTTTGAGGCATAGGTTATGCCTGATAATCCTTGTCTGAGTGAGTCCTTTTTCATCATCTAAAAACCTGTTTCTTTGCACCTGTTTCTTTGCACCGTTATTCAGACCATCTCAGCAGCTCATTGAATAATTGATTTATGACCAATAGGAATCACTCACATCTCAATCAATAGCTCGCTGACATATTGCCTTTATGACTATAATTGTTATGAAAAAGTATCTTGTTTAATACATCACCTTCATGTCAGATCATTCAGGATCTGATTTATATTTTTGACCAAAGATTATTATTAGATTCCCCTCATGTGTTAGCCTGCTGCCATGACGGGCGTCACCAATACAGCCATCAAAAAATTATGATTCTTCAGCCCACAAAGAGTACAATGTTACATTGTGTTAAGCTATTCGAGAGGAACTAGGACTACAACTCCCATGATTCCTTACACATTGAGAACAGAATTATGTCTATGTGCATGCTCTGCGGGATGCAATTGGATGCCCAGGGAGAGACAGAAACAATGGGTCCCATTCTCACTGGTATGATGAGCCAGGTGAAGAGCAGGTCTTCTGAGTAGGTTGAAGGGCAGCATGTCACCCTTCATGAAGTAAGTGCAGAATTGTCCATATTTTGGCTCTTTAACCAGGAGATTGTTGTTCTAATCATCTTTGACTGTTTTGCTCTTATTTCTACATTATAATATAGGGTCTTCGGTGCATTCCCTTACCCACTTCCTTTAATGGATGATGCAAAACGCTTTTCAGTATGTGAATACAGAGTTATGCCCCCCATCTTCCCAAGAGGCTATTTAAGATTCACCAGTAGGGTTAGTCTTAGTGTATGAATGATATTGCATAGACTTCAGCAATGCAACAGTATTATCACAAAGCATGCCATGATAACTGAAGTTTTATGCATGAAATAAACTCACACATATTGTGGCACATGCAGTATGATTAGAACAATGCATACATGAATTCTGCATGTTTGCATGTCTGCATGTATAATAGTTTGTTTGAATTTCCCAACACAGAGTGAGTCCAGAGTATTCATCATCACTAGTGGTGATTGATCATGAAAAAGCATGATTTATAGCTTATCCAAAGATACTACTTTGCTGACAATAGATGTGATTTATACAGGTTTCTTTACTATATGAATCAAGACCTATTATGACTACCTATAAGTGCGCAATACCTCACCTTCCATGCATGAAAGTGCTGCATTTTTTTGCATGGTGTGATTACAAATACAGGACGGTATGTATGTCATGTCCTGATGAAAGCCCTGGACCCTAGTAGCCATTGGTGAAAGGCCAAAACATGTCAATTAGTTGTTAGGTTAATAGGACCATAATATTCTTACTCCCAATTTGGAATTATTTTTTAATCATACTCAAACAACAGTTAATAAAGAGCAACTCCGGTTGGTTTGAGGTATTTTTTCACTTAGGTACCCTGGCTATGAAAAAACATATTCAAAGTGCACCCCAAAATGTAGGCTTTTAAGGACCTGGATGAGACCCGAAGATGAAGTATGCCACTACTAGAGTGGTCAAGGATCTAATGAGAAAAATGTTTTTTTCTCTTTTTGGTATTGGCAAGATGTCTTCTGTGAGGTAAATCTCCACACTAGGCATGGGATACTCATGTGTGGTTGTTGATCTATGTAATGAAAGTGTATCACTCTTCCTATATATCTAAGTTCTCTCTACCACTCCCACCCCAGCTACAGGGCAGTTTGTGGATCCCAGCTCAGGAGTTGTAGTTCACAGGTTCTGTATAAATAACCATACAAATTATTCATACAACAAAATGTAGATTATGATTTCAGTGAAGTACAGTGGACGGTTGACAGGTCAGAGGCTCCACCAGAAATCCTTGCCTAAGGTCTGTGAATATCGAAGAACAATCGGTGCTTCTCTCCAAAGAAAGACTTGAACCAAGAAGGCAAAAAGCAGCAAGAAAATAGGTCAAGTAGGCTTCATTGGAAGTTGAAAAGGGAATGGGATTTGGGAAAAAGGAACAAGAACAAAGTGCAAAGGATGCTGAATAGTAAGTGAAACACAAATTGCAGTCTGCCAGTCTTGCCATTGAAAGTTAGGAGGTGTCTGTTCATTCCTACTGCCTCTAATTAAATGGCCCCAGTGGTATTTGAATTTTGTTTGGTTGTTTGCATTCTGATGCCTTAAACCAATGTCTCTCTGTGGTCTGAAATGTCTGCCGATACCTATTGTGCCTCAGCTGGCAGAGACCAGTAATTCAGATCTCCCATCAGAAACTTTCCTGTCTGGAACTAATTGATCATATTCAACACCTAGGTTCGAATGCCTTTGTGATTTTCCTTCACCTCCATGTTCTTACATGAACTTGCACACAATACACCCATAGTTTTGTGATGTGTGCTCAGCTGCTTTTTGGCTAGGTTTGTGCTCTAGAAATATGATATATATACATACACTTAACACCTACTACAAAACATAGACACAAATATTTACTTTTTTGCCACATTTGCATAAACTCTAGATGCACCTACCTTTCATCTGTTTTTCGTTTCATCAGGTTGAGTCTTGATCATGTGCCATTCACGCTTTCATCAACAAACTCACATCCATCTACAGGTACACCCATGCATTTTCATCATGTTGAATTAAGTATAACAAAATAGAGATTTATCCAATATTTTTATAGTTAAAAAGGGAAAGGGGACAGGGGCATGGTGCCTGTAGATAGTCTGAAGTGGGAGGATGTAAATTGTCAAAGGGTATTTAAGAAAAAAACAAAATAGAGCCTGCTTCCACTGAAGGATAATCAACTTGGCAGGGGTTGAGTAGCATAGCAGAAAAACTTATTATGGAAATGTCTATATACACCGTCCAATAGGGAACATGAAGCAAATTAAGGAAAAACATACAGATGAAAAGTACAAACAAATGTCCAGATATTCCAAGTAAAGTTCAAAAGGTTCAATTTGTTCAAATTTATAAAAAGCTAGTCTCTAACCCAGTCAATTTCTCCTCCCTGCAGGACAGGATATTCCGGGCATCCTCAATGTCAATTATTTGACTACATGGAGCTTCTCCTCCAATGCAAGCATTGCTAGGGGTGGGGAAGAACAAACACTGCAGAGGTTGCCTTATGGTAAAGAAAATGCAACATTTCCCTGTACTGTACTGAGGCCTCCACCCCAATTGGGAGTCTCCCTATTATAAAGTATGGGTAAAAGTAAAAATAATTATTCGAGATATTCAACATGTTTATTTATATATTGGTATGTAAAATATTAAAGTAAAGTTATTTATATATATTGATTGTATGTGTATGCCTAAAGAAAAAGATGCTGCAACATTATTACCTACATTTTGACATACAAATGTAATTATTTGAAATATATAAATTACATTAAACTGTTTTACCCATGGTTAAATTATTAAATAAATGTGTACCTAAAGTAAAAATATATGTTTATTTATGCAATATTAATTATTAAAAGTAATTCAGTTATATCTAATAATAATACATAATCAATTCAGTGGGTACATTAGGGGTGTGTGTTCATGCACATTGTAGTGTTAGAGGCCATAAAGGTATCAACCTTCAACAGGACTAGCAATCACTAATTCTCATTGCAAAGGTCAGGGCAAGAGATGTCCTATAATAAAATGAATTCATACCCTGCCATGGGTAACCAACTGACAACCTACATGTTAAAAAATCTGTACTAAAATACATCTCTTGATCATGATTTTCTTGGAATCCCTGAAAGCTAGTGCCTGACCTAATGTATTTTGTTACCACTTTTATAGATTAACCAGAATTAATACATAACTGGTTTAAACTCCATAGACAGTGAAAAATAGATGTCCCAGTTACATCAACATCTTCCATCACCAGTGTATCATGCAGTGTTAGCAACACAGACATGTGGCTTGCTTGCATGATCATCTACCTTTTCAGTCTAATTGTAAGGAATTTAATTATTTTTTGGGGTGTGCAACTACCCACTTTAAGGAATAATCACAAACCTTCTCTGGCTGATTCCTCCAAGTCCCTAAGTCATCCTGAGATCTGCCTTCTGGTAGCTATGAGAAAGAGCAGTTAGGCCTAAATGAGTGCAATGTGTAAACTATGTACATAGTACTGGAAAAACAGTAATGAAGTAAAAATGCCAAACAATATAAATTCCAAACCAAGCTAGACAATAGTGTAAAATGTAATAGACATAATGACATCAAGATGACACAAATCCATTAATTGGAACTGGAGATATGATTTTTTTAAGGTTTAAAGTTTTAAGTAGGAATAGCACCAAAAAATCCTAGTCGCCAATGATACTGTAAAATCACCGTAGACTTGGATCTAGGAGCAATTTCAGGCTGACCGTAACGGAGTGTGGATTGGATGCACCAACCAGTTTGTCCCAGTCAAAGACTTTACCCTCAGACTTAGGATCCAATTTATATCTCTCTGAGGGACTTTTTTTACCTTTGCCATCTGAATTAATATTAATTCAATATACTACAGCATTCTTAAATTTATTTAGTTTGCTGTTGGTGGCATTAGTGAGAGAAAAAGGCAGCACTGTGTTGAGAGATGGGGTGAGATAATGGGAGGGAGGAGCAGGTGACAATATAAGGGCCTATTCAAAAGGGCCTTTTCAAGTATGTAAAATAGTACTTCTGAAGTGCTCTTTTATGTACTCCTAAATGGCTTTGTGAATTGGCTCCAGCACATCTAAAATGGGAATATTCAGGCATTATTCATTCATATTTAGTACAAACAGAAAGGACTATATATTTTTTGCACTTGTAATTATAGAGGGTTGAACATTTAAAGGCTAATTCACAATTTAAATTGTACGTAACAGAGGGCCCAGGTATGAATTTGACAGTAAGGTCACCGCCGTGCCAACAAAATGGTTCTCCCTGACCACCAATGGAACAGTCCACCCACCCAATTAGGAGCTAAATAGGTGTACATACAAAAGACCGCCGCAGCATCACCTTCATTGCCATCAAATCCAGACTGCCATGCTGCTGGTTGAGGTCAGTGCGCATGTCTGAGGGCAGACAACCAGTTCAACCTTTTGTCCAATCAAGATGCATCTTGCTGCTGACGTGACTGTGGCAGCCAACCCTTCACACATGAGCTGTGGAAAATGGAGGGATTAAATGCAGAAACTCAACTTCACTCACCTGCACACACTCACTGCTTTCATGGAGCTGATCGTACATGTCCTGCCACTGTGGTGGCTGCTTGATGACTGCCAAAACCCACACCGTCGTGGACGCAACTGATGATAAGTCCCCCAGCTCACCCACTGCCATTTAATTTCCAGTTAACAGATACACAGACAGTTGCAAGATAAGGTTTGGGGGGCACTGGGACAGAACTATTTTATGGGTCCGTGTCTGAAAAAGCTAATAATGTTTGCTCCCAAGTCACCTCTTTGATGCCATCTTTAGCCAGATCACTGACACTGCACAGGGACACTCCTTTAATATTTAAATGTGTGCCCCAAAATTGTCAGGGATAGTGATGTGTGTCCATAATACACTAACACAACAGCAGGTCTACTGTAACATCACAGCAAATAATCACTGTGACACCCTCCAACCTCTCACAGGCGGGGTTCATTATTGATAGACAAAAAACATAAGTAGGGATATTGCATGAAACTTAAATACACGTTCTATGTTACATTACTGCAATAGACTCTCACACTTCATGTACATCAAACAATCCCATTTGTAAAATGCTATCCTAAATAATACACCTAATGTAAGCACACCATGGAATCTCCATCTGTAGAATTGGGTAGTCTCATTCAGAGGGCAAGTCTGTATCACTGGGCCACAGACCACTTTGGTCAAGGCCCATAATGTCTCTGTGCACAGGCCTCCTGGCTTAAAGTATAGCATGGAAAACCTAAAGCATCACCAATTTCCATGCATATGTGTTCAATGTGGAAGTGCAAGATATGTGAAGAAATTTATCATTAACTGCATTCCTCACATTCAACTAAAGTGGGTGTCAGCTACATAGAAAACAGTGGACATGTCACAAAAAGAAGACACAACCCATGTCAACCAACCACACTCCAAGTGTGAATTAATAAATGACTAACTTTCTCACAGTCAATACATATCCAAAATATATCATAGGGAGAGGTACAAGACAGATGAGGTAGGAAATGCACAAGACTAGCTGAACCCTTTACTATTTGAAATGCCACACAAAACAATGCCTGGCACAATTTAGAGACATCATAAATATGCATTCATGCAGCAGTGCCCCTTAACCTATATAAGTCCTGAACCGGTAACAAAATCAAAAATACAAACCTGGTCACATTGATAATTAAGTGCAAAAAATATCACACCTGCAGTCCACATCCCAATGTCACAAATCACAAAAATTAGGTGGGGCAAGTGTGCATCACCTTCATGAATGCCTGCCCAGAAAATTCCATCCCCCACACATACCATTACAATTTATGCATGTCCATAACAAACGACAACATACACATATGTGGAGCATAACCTGCCGCATAACCTGACATAATGTGTAAACACAATGACAGAGTGTCACAATCAAACTGTTGTCACATGTGGATGTACCCGAAAGTAGCTAGGGAAAATTAAAACACCAGTCAATGTGCTCCTGCAACAACTCTTTGAAATTGTGAATTAAACAAAAATTAAAACAATATACAAAGGCCAAGGGCCAGTCCAAACAGAATGAGTGCAGAGTGCTGTGTCACAAGACGTGTCTCATCAGACACTGCTAGGTAACCTACTCACAAAGGGGCATCCCTTGTGCAGGGCAGGCACCGCTAATATCTCATTTAGTTAGGGGCTCTTTGGGTTTGGGGGGACTTGTCATGTGAAGAGGTGGGTTAGGAAGAGGAAGGGGTGGATCGACACTTGGGGCATCTGGGAAGTGGAAGGGGTGTAAGCTCGTTTGGATGGAGTAGCTAAGACCTGGAAGGGGTGAATGGGGGGATATTAAGTGTGGTTTGGGAGGTGGGAGAGGTGGTCTTGGGTGTTGGAGGGGTGGGAACCTTTTTGGAAGTTGGAGTATGAGGTATGGGTGGGGTCAGTGCCAGGGAAAAGGAAGGGTCATCAACAGGGAACTTAGGAATGGGTTTGGGAAGGGGTGAGCTTTTGAAGGGAGAGGGAGTAAATAGGTCCGATATGCCTAGGGCTATTGCGGATGCAGGTGCATGTGTGTCTGGTAAATGTGCTGCAGGAATGGATGTGTCAGCTAAACATCCTGTGTGTTGGGTGCTTGCTTGTGTGCGTTTGTGTATAAGGTGAATATTGTGCCAGTGGTGCTCGCTGCTGTGGAAGTGATAAATCTGGGTCTGGTGGATATTGATGTGATGGTGACTGCAGGTGTTTTTGTCTGTGGTGTGTGAATGGATGTGACTGAGAGGGTGCATGTGTGTGTTGTGTTGTAAGTATTGGCTGTGGATGTGGTAATAGTTGTATGTTTGGTGCATGTGTGCATAGTTCAGATGTGGTTTGTGTGAATGTGATGGGGAGTCGTGTGTCTAAGTGGATGTGGTGTTGTCAGTGGTGGTTGAAGTTATAATGCAAGTGATGGAGTCTGTAGAGGTGATGGTGTGTTTGGTGTCTGTGTGTTTTGTTGTGAGCCTGATTTATTTTTTGTGTTTTTGTCTATGTGTGGTTGTGCTTCTGAGTCTTTATGGGTGTGTGACTGTAAATGTGTGCGTGTGCTTTGGACAGGTTGGGGAATAGTGTATTGGTGTGGGGAAAAGGTGGGGAGAGGGACAGTATGTTGGGGGATGGGAGGCTGCAAAGAGGGGGGAGGCCAGACCCTGAAAAGATCTCTGTAGGCCAAACATTGCACTATGAATGCCTTTCAGGTAGGCCACCATCTGATGCTGATGGCTGCCTTTCCCCTGGATGGCATTCAGAATGGCAGTCTGACCCACAGAGATTGTCCTCAGTAGGTCAATAGCTTCCTCACTGCGCAGCAGGGGGACAGGGGCAGGGGCTGAGGTGCCTGGAGCAAAGGAGATGGACCCCTCTTTGGAGACCGTACCGACCAACTGGGTGGGGAGCAACAGGGAGGGTGCTAATAGAACTAGTGGTGGCAGACATGACTGAGGTATGCCACCACTCAGGAGTATCCACGGGTGGAGGACTCTGAAGATGAAAAGCTTGAGGTAGCCTCCTCCGTGGCACTTACAACACTCTCTTGGCCACTGGGTGCCTTGGTGCCCTGAGACCCCTAGCCGGAACCACTGTGGCCAGATGCTTCCCCAACGACATTGGCACTGTCTCCTTCATTTGCCCTGTATGAACTTGAAATAACATATTAAAAATGGTTGAGTGCATCTGCAAAAATACACCTGACCATCAGATTCAATCACAAAAGATTACAGAAGGGCACAGACTACTGCAGCTGTATGGCTCACCACATGGCCTTCATCATTAGCAGGATATAGGAAAGTACCATCTTTCTTGGCATGTTACTCCCAATTTCTGCCTGTTTGTCAGTATGTTATGCTTGCCTCACTGGGATCCTGCTGGCCAGGACCCCGTGCTCATAGTTTGTGGCCTAATGTGTGTGTTGTCAGTAGTGCTTAATTGTGTCACTGAAGTTCTGCTCACTAGAACTCCAGTGCTTATGCTCTCTCTGCTTCCAAATTAGTCGCTATAGGTTAGTGACTTCATATTACAATTCCAGTTGAGACACTGGACCCCCTCTTATAAGTCCCTAGTATATGGTACCTAGGTACCCAGGGCACTGGAGTTCTAGGAGATCCTTATGGGCTGCAGCATTTATTTTGCCACCCATAAGGAGCTCAGACAAACCCTTCTTCAGGACCGCCAGTGCAGCCTGTGTGAAATAATGCACACACTATTTCACAGCCATTTTCACTGCACTTAAGAAACTTATAAGTAAACTATGGGGGTTATTCTAACTTTGGAGGAGTGTTAATCCGTCCCAAAAGTGACGGTAAAGTGACGGATATACCACCAGCCGTATTACGAGTTCCATAGGATATAATGGACTCGTAATACGGCTGGTGGTAAATCCGTCACTTTTCCGTCACTTTTGGGACGGATTAACACCTCCTCCAAAGTTAGAATAACCCCCTATATGTCTAACCTTCATTTACTGAAGGCTAGGTGCAAAGTTACTAAGTGTGAGGGCACCCTTGCACTAGCAAAGGTGTCCCCACGCTGTCCAGGGGCCATTCCCCAGAATTTGTGAGTGCAGGGATACCATTACACGCGTGCACTACATAGCTTCACAATGGTAACTCTGAATATGGCCATGTAAGGTGTCTAAGATCGTGGAATTGTCTCCCCATTCCAAATCTGTATAGGGAGGCCAATACCATGCATCCTTGGGGCTCCACCATGGACCCCCACTACTGCCAAACCAGCTCTCTGAGGCTTGCACTGCAGCTATAGTTGCTGCCACCTCATAGACAGGGTTCTGGCCTCCAGGTGGCTGAGCAGCTCAGTCCCACAAAGGCAGAACAAAACACTTCCTTTGGGAGGAGGGTATTACACCCTCTCCCTTTGGAAATAGGTGTTACAGGCTTGGGAGGGGTAGCCTCCCAGAGCCTCTGGAAATGCTTTGAAGGACACAGATGGTGCCCTCCTTGCATAAGCCAGTCTACACTGGTTGAGGGACCCCCAGTCCCTGCTCTGGCATGCATGAAACTGGACAAAGGAAAGGGGAGTGACCACTCCCCTGTCCATCATCACCTCAGGGGTGGTGCCCAGAACTACTCTAGTGTGTCCCTTGTGTTAGCCATCTTGTTTTCCAAGGTGTGGGGACACTCTGGAGATCTCTGAGTGGCCAGTGCCAGCAGGTGACATCAGAATCCCCTCCTGATAGGTGCATACCTGGGTAGGTAGCCAGTCCCCCTCTCAAGGCTATTTAGGGTCTCTCCTGTGGGTTCCTCCTCAGATTCAGCTTGCAAGACTCCTCCAGGAATCCTCTGCATCCTCTGCTTCAGCTTCTGACCATCGGATCAACTGTAGAATGCTCCAGGAACCACTGTAACTGCGACTCCTGTGACCTGCAACTACAGCTCCAGCCACCATTTGCAACAGTTTCCAAGGTGTGCACGCTCTGAGGACCTGCACCAGAAGAACCAAAGGAATCTCCCGTGGGGTGACAGAGTCACTTCCCTGCTCCTGAAGACACCTTTCAAGACGACGACTGGTTTTCTGGGACTCCTCTCATGATGACGCGCGTGCTGCCTGGAACACCGGCAGTGGACCAACATGAGCCAGATTGTCCTAAGGTCCAGCTGTCCAAATTTGGAGGAGGTAAGAGCTTGCCTTCCCAGTTTGTGACAGTACCCCTGTATACTGCGTCATCTCCAGCTCCTTGGGCTTTTGTGCACTTCTTCCAAGAATCCTTTGTGCACAGTGTAGCCCAGGTCCCCAGTACTCCATCCTGTGACGCACAACTCACTGAGTTGTTCTCTGGCGGCGTGGGACCTTCTTTTGTTGTGCTGCACCAACCGCAATTTGCACCTTCTTTGCCCATGCCCTGGGATTCCCATGGGTGCTGCCTGGTCATCTGTGGGCTCTCTCCAGTGTTGGGAGGCCCCTCTGCCTCCTCACTCCCAATTGAGCCCCCCCAAGTCCCTCCTGGGTCTAGGCAGCGCCATTTTGACCCAAACCGTGACCTTGCGTGAACCAAGGCTTCTTGTACGAATCCACCGACGCAAACAGCCTGCATCCAACTTCTCGACGTGGGACATCTCCTCCACCACACCAGAACCCTTCGGCCATGTTCTTTGGTGCTCTTCTTCAGACTTCTTATAACCGGAGAATCCTCTTTTGTGCCATCTTCTAGGTTGGCAGGGGCTCCTGTCCTTCCTGGAATTTTCTGCGACTTCTGAACTTGATCTCCTCTCTTCACAGGTCTTCAGGTCAAGGAATCCACAATTTTTTGCTTGCAGTCTTGCTTAGTTCTTGCAATAACTCTTATCACGACTTGTAGTGTGTCCTGGGGAAACTTGCAGTACTATACTCCTACTTTCCTGGGCTCTAGGGTGTGGTATTTTACTTACCTTTGGTGTTCACTTACACTCCCAGCACCCCTCTACACACTACACTTGCCTAGGGGGGAATTTGTGATTCACATTCCACTTTCTTAGTATATGGTTTGTTTTGCCTCTAGGTCTATTGCATTCTATTGTATTTTTTACTGTTTGCACTATTCTATGACTATCACTTACCTAATTTTGGTCTCTAGTGTATATGTTGTGTATAATACCTACCTCCAAAAGGAGTATTGCCTCTAAGATATTTTTGGCCTTGTGTCACTAAAATAAAGTACCTATATATTTGGTAACACTGAGTATTGTCTTTTATTGTGTATAAGTACTGTGTAACTACAGTGGTATTGCAAGAGCTTTGCATGTCTCCTAGTTCAGCCTAAGCTGCTCTGCTACAGTTAATTCTAGACAGCCTTAGCTGCTAGAACACTGCCTACATTTCAGTAATAAGAGATAACTGGACCTGGTATACGATGTAAATACCTTAGGTACCCACTACATACCATACCAGCCTCCTGCACAGGAGAACATGCATGCATGCTGTATTAACACAAACTAGTTGGTCACAGTGATGTCATAACTCCTCCAAAAGCCTATACCATGAATTAACTTATAAACACTCCCTCCTTATGTATATAGTCGGACAGTTGACCACTTTCTATACTTTTGCCCTTGTAGCATAGAATTCTGAACTGATGGCACACAATACAATGTCTAACAATAGGACATCTATACAGGGTCCACAGAAGCCAAAGATTCCCTGTAAAGATTATTTTCCTGAAACTACATCACAATATGACGATGGGCAAGTTTTTCAGCAAGGTAGGTGCAATAAGTGCGGTGGCAGGAATAATGTCACATACAAACGTTCAGGTCAGACTAATTTAATTTTTCTGGTGATAATTCATCATCCATCCTATTTCAAGACAGTAATATCAAAGTTGTACTGACGAATCTCAACTACCTAACACATGTAGCATAGAAAAGTCGGCTGGAGAGAATCCTGGCCTAGACATTTGAAGATATCTACTACAAATCCACACATCACAATGGTACATATGGCACTATGAACATTCCCAATCAGGTTTGGTACCGGAGGCAACACTATTTTCAGATTGCAATCCTAGAAGCCCTTACACCTTTGCTGTTTGCTTTATGCCAGTGAATACCAGTCCTGATGGGATAGCACAACATTGCACCATTTGGTATGTGAAATATAATTTGGCCTGTAGAACTGAGTTAAGGCACTCACATATGATCCCAAAATTGTCACATATCACTCCCTGATGCATGCCACCAGTCGGTGAATGCACCTTGAAACAATATTGTAGATTAAACAACAACAGGGGAAGGATCACTGGGTATTAAGTAGGCACGATTGCTGATGCCACCAGTGAGGTTTGCAACTCAAGTCACTGTAACATCAAAATTTACCAATGGGGAGTACAGTTCAGTCACTGCAGCAAAAGTGCATTTTATGCTATGGCTCCCAATAGATGAAATGCTGTAGTGAGGAACCATCACTCCGGACACAATGAAGACAAGTGATCTGTCTGGTACAACATTCTCCCAGAACATCAAACAACATGAGGTGATCATGGCCTTACTCAGCCATGTGTCTGGTCTAAACAGAAAAGTGGCAGTGATCTGGAGTCTGCTGGCCTCTTGCACATATTAGGCAAAGAACATCATCAGGCACTTGCTACCAGACCTACACAATCCAGAACCTTTCCTGTGCGTTGGCGGTGGCACACTCACAATGTTGTTTATCTAATGGCAACCAGAAATAAAATATAGTTAGTACGGTAACATGGATAACTCTGGCCAGGTCTCACCCCCTTGAATCTGCTGTTGGACCCTCAAATGCCCATCAAGCTCAGGATAGTCCATGCCAGAATGTGGGCCATTAGGGGAGTTAGTTACTGGTGTTCACCTCTTTCCTGTTGGGTGTACTTCCCCAGTTGGACCTCAGTGATCTTCATGGTCCAACTCCTCAGGTCCTCCAACCACTTCCTGGAATGGACGGACAATAAAGCCCTAGGGTCCACACCTTGTGGCAAATGGCTTTCCATATGTTGCTCTTCTGATGGTCATTCACTTGTATGTATCCGCCAGGGTGGATGACCACGGAAGCACTGCCAACAGGCTGGCGGTGCTTCCCTGCCCATACTGCCGCGGTCAGAAAAGGAGATCCGGCGGTTTCCCGCCGGATTTCCCCTGTCTGGGCTGAATCTCCATGGCGGTGCTGCAAGCAGCGCCGCCATGGAGATTCCGACCCCCTTCCCGCCACCCTGTTTCTGGCGGTTTTTACCGCCAGGAACAGGATGGCGGGAACGGGTGTCTTGGGGCCCCTGGGGGCCCCTGCACTGCCCATACCACTGGCATGGGCAGTGCAGGGGCCCCCTAACAGGGCCCCAGCATGTTTTCACTGTCTGCTTAGCAGACAGTGAAAATCGCGAAGGGTGCAACTGCACCCGTTGCACCCCTGCAACACAGCCGGCTCCATTCGGAGCCGGCTTCTATGTTGCAGGGCCTTTCCCGCTGGGCCGGCGGGCGCTCCTTTGGCAGAATGGCCTCCGCGGTCTTTTGACCACGGAGCGGCCAAATGGCGGTGACCGCCTATATGTCATTGCAAATATTTGAATTTTTTATGCTGTCATACAATTTGTCTGCAATTAGCCGAAGCCAAAATCCAAAGCAAACACATCACAAGTTCGGTATATTCAGTACAGTCATCTGCTGAGCAACCTCCTCCCTGGTCATGTCATACGCTGACTAAGCTAACACACTAACATCATGTAGCCATCGGCCATCATACATATACTATGATGATGGGCACTATGAAAAATGTCCACATCATTCTAAGCTGAAGCAGGGCACACTATTGGGGTCATTCTGACCTCGGCGGTAAAAGGCGCTTACCGCCGGTCAGAAGGCCGCCACAACACCACCGCGGTCGCGGTAAACCGCCACGGTCATTCTGACCCTCAAGATGCAAACTGCCAAAAACCCGACATCCACAAAAGTCCGCCACACCAACGGCCAGCGTTAAACTGGCGAAGACCAAACCTCCACCGTCATGCCAACAGAAATACGCCCATGCCATTACGACCCACGAATCCACGCGACGGTCTTTCAACCGCAGTATTCCATTGGCGGTACACACCGCCGCGCTCAAAATACACATACAGCTCCAAAACACAGCCACATGGGACAATTTGAAATACACACACCTGAGACACATACACACAACACTCCCACACACCCAATTAACTATAAAACACACACCCACATCACCCACAAACCCCTACGACCACAAATCAGAGCGGTTCTTGAGACAGCGGTGCCCTGTTCAGCGGTGCTTGTCTTGAAGGGCCCTGTTCAGCGGTTCTTGAGACGGCGGTGCCCTGTTCAGCGGTGCTTGTCTTGAAGGGCCCTGTTCAGCGGTGCTTGAGACGGCGGTGCCCTGTTCAGCGGTGCTTGTCTTGAAGGGCCCTGTTCAGCGGTGCTTGTCTTGAAGTGCCCTGTTCAGCGGTTCTTGAGACGGCGGTGCCCTGTTCAGCGGTGCTTGTCTTGAAGGGCCTTGTTCAGCGGTGCTTGTCTTGAAGGGCCCTGTTCAGTGGTTCTTGACATGTGTCTCCAGGGCACCATATCCGGCCAATATATGGAGTTCACTCGCCATCCGACTTCTCGCTTGTGGGGCCCTCCTGTGCTGGAGTCCCGGGCCCTTGGGTGTCCTCCTTCACACCCGGAATGGGGCTGGTGGGGCCCTCCTGGGCAGCTCGCCTGCTGCCGGACTTGTCGGCCGTGCTGCCCTTGCCATCCTTCCGTGATTCTCTGTGGCCCTTGCCTCCCTTTGTAGATGTGCCAGGTGGCACCCCACTTCCTGACGGTGCCAGGGTAGTGACTTTGGAGGCTGCAGTCTCTGGCCTCTCGCGCCGGGCCTTGCCTTTCTTGGTTTTCTTCCCAGGGGGTGGGCTGGCTGTCCCTTTACTGCTGGCCGATGTAGCTGCCCTTGAAGGTGGTGGACTCCAAAATCCTTGGACTATGGTCCTTGTAGGTCCAGGGGTTGTGGTGGCTGAGGTGCTGATTGGACTCTTACGAGATGGAGGGGGTGGGTCAGGTGATGGAAAGAGGTTAATTTTGGACAGGAAAAACTTTTTAGGAGCAGTGGGAAGGGTAGGTGCAGTGGGTATGGGAGTGGAGGAAGAGGATGTGGTTGTAGGAGAGTCAAGTGTGGTGTCTTTGGGTGCAGGTGCTTGTGACGGAGGCTGTCGTGAGGTGGATGGCTGTTGGGTGGGTGGCTGCCTGCGTTTGTGTGGTTTGGAAGAGGGGGTGACAGACACACTGGGAGAGGACACAGGGGACGTGTAAATGGCAGTGAGGGTGGTGACTGCACGTGTGCGGAGTGTTCTGGTGGGTGTGCTGGTGATGGACGTAGTGGCTGATGATGTTGTGCAAGCAAGTGTGAGTGGAGACGTCACAGGGAGGGAGGAGGGAGACGAGGAGGAGGGGGACACAGAGGAGGCAGTGGCTTTTGGTATGTCTGCATGTGGCTTTTGCTTGTGTGAATGCTTGTGTGATGTGTGGTGCTTATGTCTGGATGAGCTGCCCTTGGGTGTTGAGGTGTGTGCAGGCTGGTCTGTAGGTGTGTCTGGGATAGGCAGAGGAACAGGGGAGTGGGACTGGGTGGAGGAAGTTGGAGGAGGGAGGCAGGAGACAGGGACAATGGCTGCCGTCAGTGCTGAGGCCAGAGCGTTGAACGATCGCTGATGGGCAGCCTGACCCGAATGAATGCCCTCCAGGTATGCATTGCTCCGGTGCACCTCCCTTTCTACCCCCTAGATGCCATTCAAAAGGGTAGACTGCCCAACAATGAGCGTCCTGAGGAGGTCAATGACCTCCTCACTGAGGGCAGCAGGGGTAACTGAGGCAGGGCCTGAGGTGCCTGGGGCGAAGGAGATGCCCGCCTTCGTGTGCGAGTGGGAACGGGGCGAACGCTGAGAGGCTGCTTGGAGGGCGGAGCTGGTGCGCTGGGTGGCGGCTGTACCTGTTGTTGCGGTGGGCACGAATGTTGCCACCACCTCAAGGGAGCTCCATTCCGAGGACGTGTCTGTGTCGCTGATGTCTCCACGTGTCCCCGTTGTGGAGCTCCCCTCGCCCTCCGTCTCACTGGTGAACTCCGAGTCGGTTGCATGGCCCTCCAGGGCCATGTGAGATGCAGCTCCCTCGTGCTCCGATGATACTTCTCCTCCGCCTGATGATGCTAATGCCCACATGAACAGGAACAGCAGCAAAAAAGGGGGGGGGGAATAAAGACATGTTGAGTGCATGCATTGGCAACACAGTTGGCGGAGAGGACAGACACAGAAGCCCCCTGCACTACGCCGCACACTCTGGGTACACTACTCAATCATTGGGACTTGGCCTACAAGCCTATGGATGACAACTGCACACATAGGTGACACAGGGCCATGGATAGCTGTACTTGGCACCCTACAGACCCTTCAAGACAAGCACCGCTGAACAGGGCACCACCGTCTCAAGAACCGCTGAACAGGGCCCTTCAAGACAAGCACCGCTGAACAGGGCACCGCCGTCTCAAGCACCACTCCGCTGGGCCCTTCATCTCAAGCACCGCTCCGCTGGGCCCTTCATCTCAAGGCCCACTCCGCTGGGCCCTTCATCTCAAGCACCGCTCCGCTGGGCACCGCCGTCTCAAGCACCGCTCCGCTGGGCCCTTCATCTCTGCACCGCTCCGCTGGGCCCTTCATCTCAAGCACCGCTCCGCTGGGCCCTTCATCTCAAGCACCGCTCCGCTGGGCACCGCCGTCTCAAGCACCGCTCCGCTGGGCACCGCCGTCTCAAGCACCGCTCCGCTGGGCCCTTCATCTCAAGCACCGCTCCACTGGGCCCTTCATCTCAAGCACCGCTCCGCTGGGCACCGCCGTCTCAAGCACCGCTCCGCTGGGCCCTTCATCTCAAGCACCGCTCCGCTGGGCCCTTCATCTCAAGCACCGCTCCGCTGGACCCTTCATCTCAAGCACCGCTCCGCTGGGCACCGCCGTCTCAAGCACCGCTCAGCTGGGCCCTTCATCTCAAGCACCGCTCCGCTGGGCCCTTCATCTCTAGCACCGCTCCGCTGGGCCCTTCATCTCAAGCACCGCTCCGCTGGGCCCTTCATCTCAAGCACCGCTCCGCTGGGCCCTTCATCTCTGCACCGCTCCGCTGGGCCCTTCATCTCAAGCACCGCTCCACTGGGCACCGCCGTCTCAAGCACCGCTCCGCTGGGCCCTTCATCTCAAGCACCGCTCCGCTGGGCCCTTCATCTCAAGCACCGCTCCGCTGGGCCCTTTATCTCAAGCACCGCTCCGCTGGGCACCGCCGTCTCAAGCACCACTCCGCTGGGCCCTTCATCTCAAGCACCGCTGGCCCATTGGCAGAAGGGGCAGGCCCGGATCTGTGTCGGGCAGGGCTGCACGATGCACTCTGGGCACCATGCCTCCTCCAGTACCAGTGGAGTCTGTAATCCACCTGAGAGACTGTGGCTTTGCACTCCCCAGGATGTTACAGTGGGCAAGCCACCCACTGTGGAGACTTGTGAGACTGTGGCTTTGCACTCCCCAGGATGGCACAGTGGGCAAGCCACCCACTGTAGAGACTTGTGAGACTGTGGCTTTGCACTCCCCAGGATGTAACAGTGGGCAAGCCACCCACTGTAGAGACTTGTGAGACTGTGGCTTTGCACTCCCCAGGATGGGACAGTGGGCATGGAGGCCCCTCGTGGATCTGGCGTCGTGGACTCATGTGGCTGAGGTGCCTCCCCTTCCCTTCCCCCTGAGGTGCCTGTAGTTTTTCTATCTGATGCCCCTGCAGTGTTCTCTCCAATGGATTCGGGTCTCCTGTGTGGGCTTTGCCCATGTGTTGAGGCCCACTGGGCCACGTACAATGACTGAAACCCAATTTGGACAGGACAATTTACATATGTGTATATAGTTATAGATGTTGGATTTTTTTTTTTACTTAGCCTTACAATATATTTGAATTTCATGATCATTTTATTTTGTCTTTGCATTCTTCCGGGGGGTTTGGGCGGTGTCACTCTGAGTTGTTGCTCTGCATTGATGTGTAGGTAGTTGTGGGTGAGGGTAGGTGTGTCGCGTATGTGTGTGCACGTAATCTTTTCTCCTCCCCCCTCCCCTGTGTCGTAGGTGCAGTACTCACCGTTGTCTTCTGCGCTGGCGTTCGTGCTCCTGGTAGAGGAGCAGGTAGACAATAGCTGGTAGGATGTGTAGTTCTGGTTCCATGCTGTCCAGATTCCTCGTGGAGTGTGTATAGGTGAGCGTTTTCCCGTTCGTAGTCTGTTTCTGCCGTGTTTTTATCTGCGGGGCTCCCGCCCCAGAAAAGGTGGTGGATTGGTGAGTTGTGATAGGGTGGGCGGTACATTGTCTCCCGCCTATCTGTTGGCGGTGACTGCCGCGCTGTTTGTTTGTCCCGCCGTGGCGGTCGGAGTTTTAAAGTGGCGGTCTGTGTTGGCGGTTTCCGCCAGGGTCAGAATTCCATTTTTTTGACCGCCTGCCTGTTGGCGGGTTGGCCGCCGCTTTAACACCGACTGCCAGGGTTGGAATAACCCCCTATATCTGCTTCATTGTCCAAACACTTTTAGAGCCAGGCCCATTAACTTCATGGATAATGTCCATACAGCTTGGAAGCATAGTAAAGATTACATCCTAAGACTTGGACACTCATGACAACCTTTCCTTCACAACCAGTGATAGCTTTCTCTATGCTGATGTGTGGACATGTAGATAACTTAATGCAACATCATGCTACGTGTGTTTGAGTGTGTGTAGTATGTATCAATATTCCATTGCTGTATGGATGTTAATACGTTTTTGATTTATACATCAAACCACTTCTAACCCAAACAATATCTGCACTATAAATGTGTAAAATGTGCAATAGGCATGTTTAGTGCAATCATGATTTGTGGAAAATAGATTCCAGACCTGTAGGTGTAAAGGGGCTGTCATCATGACATGTGACACATTGTCAATGTGGGTCAGTGAATGAGGTATCAGGTCAAAGGAGTTACCTCAGTCACCATCCCACATGTATTCCCGGTAAAACCTATCTTGACTACTAATGTGTTTTCAAAATCTTTCAGTGCTCCACCAAGTACTCAGAGATTTACTGGAAAAATACTCTTGGCATTAGTTGTAGTGCCACAAAACTCCTCTGTGCCAGTCTGGGCATAACTCAAGCTCAGGCCTTGCTAACTGCCAGCAGAGCATAATAATCTCACCTGAACATAACATTTCAAGTATTTCAAATTATCATTTTGCAACCTGAGGTAATTCCATGTCTTATCAAGGTGTCTGTGAGCTATTGGTAGTTCACAGACAATATATTTTGAGAAATGATCTACACATAGTGATAGGTGGGAGCTTACAACTACCTAACATCATTATAAGTAGTTTAGTTCAGGATATATTTCCAGCTCATGCAGTAAGGGCCAGACATGTGTTTGCAGAGTTAGCATGTTTTGAATGCTAAATTGGTCACACGTACCATGAAAGATATTCACGCATATATTTCTACATACATCAGTAATGGACTATCTGGCTTAACACAGGCATATTATTACAGAGTAAAATATTGATACATGTGCATGTGAGAGAGTTACATGTTCCTCTGGAGAGCCACAGAGCTGGTTATACAGGAAAAGTATCTCAGTTGCTAGCAGCTCCAGCTCCTCTGCTGAAAAGGCATGGGCTTGCTCACCTGCTTGGCCTGCAATGATTGATCCTAGAGGTGACAAACAGCAGCTACATTTGAGGAGGTCTTGATAGAAGCAGTGTCAGGAGTCACGTGACGTATTTTCCAAACTGTGGCACACAAGTCTGGGATGTATACAGTAATCAGTGTACAGGGACACAGTCATCGGCTCTCAACTGCCACAATCACCAATGTTAGCCTATGGTTGTGTCCGTCGTGCACTCATCCACCCATTGCGTAGCTGACTTCTGCCAGCGGTGTCAGATGCACATTGCTCAATATGCGAGGTCAGGCAGCTGCCGTTTTAGTGGCTAAAAATGCTATAATGGAGACTGTTAACTGTTTCACCACCACTACGAATGAGTGGCCACATCTCTTGACATGTGACTGACCACTGATAAATATATTATAGTCTTTATCATATGTATGGTGCGTTAGTGCAATTATAGGCACTGCACACCACCGTTGAGAGCATATAGGCCCTCATTCCAACCCTGGCGGTCTCTGACCGCCAGGGCGGAGGGCAGCGGAAGCACCGCCAACAGGCTGGCGGTGCTTCCTGGGCTATTCTGACCGCGGCGGTAAAGCTGCGGTCAGAAAAGGGGAACCGGCGGTTTTCCGCCGGTTTTCCCCTGGCCCAGGGAATCCTCCATGGCGGCGCTGCTTGCAGCGCCGCCATGGGGATTCCGACCCCCTTCCCGCCAGCCTGTTTCTGGCGGTTTTCACCGCCAGAACCAGGATGGCGGGAACGGGTGTTGTGGGGCCCCTGGGGCCCCTGCACTGCCCATGCCACTGGCATGGGCAGTGCAGGGGCCCCCTAACAGGGCCCCATACAGATTTTCACTGTCTGCTTTGCAGACAGTGAAAATCGCGACGGGTGCCACTGCACCCGTCGCACCCCTGCAACTCCGCCGGCTCCGTTCGGAGCCGGCTTCCTCGTTGCAGGGGCTTTCCCGCTGGGCCGGCGGGCGGCCTTTTGGCGGTCGCCAGCCGGCCCAGCGGGAAAGTTGGAATGGCCGCCGCGGTCTTTTGACCGTGGGGAGGTCATTCGGCGGTAACCGCATGGCGGGCGGCGACCGCTGCCCACCGCGGTCAGAATGATCGCCATAGTCTAATACCAAAATTTTATGATATGAAAAGTTGAAACTAATATATGAGTGTTGTATAATTTACACATCAATGGATAAGTGACATGTCAAGGCAAACATGTGGATATATGATGGATATTGCACAATACACAATTTAAATTGAAATGTCTATTTTGAAATATGAGACAGTTATGTACTCTTACATGAGTTTGGCTTGCTCTTCACTTGGGACAGGGAGAAGACAACAGCCTTCAGTGTGCCACCCATTTCCAGACCTAGACACCTTGGAAGAAAGGGACATCATCCACAAGTTTAGATTAAATAGGCAAACCATACTGGATCTATGTCATTAGTTCGAGCCTGATCTCCTGTCTCACAACACATATCCCACATGTGTAATGCCTGTTGCATTTCCTGGCAACAGGTTCATTTCAATACATAGTGGCAATATGTGGTGGTATATCTCAACCAATGTTCTGTCATGTGCTAAAAGATGTGCTTTCAGCAATGATGAGACACCTAGACAGCTACATATGGTTCCCCAGACTTGAGTATTTAACCAATGTGAAGGCTGGATTCTATAGAGTTGCTAGAATGCCATATGTTGTTTCAGCCATTGATGGCACACATATTGCATTGATACCGCCACATAACAGGCAACAAGTTTGCAGAAACAGGGAACACTTTCATTCTGTTAACGTCCAAGGTGTCTGCTTGCCGATTTCTACATTTCCTACTTCTGTGCGCACTTACCAGGATCTGCTCATGATTTTTTTGTCATGTGGAACAGCACCGTACCCTAGTTGATGTCACAACTCCAACTGGAGAGGGCTTGGCTTGTTGGTAAGCATGATCTGAGATAACATTGGGGAGGGGTGATGTCAGGTAATATAAACAGGAACTGTGTAACTTATTGCTGCACCTCTGACTGTCTTCCATCTAGGAGACTCAGCCTATCCCAACCAGCCATGATTATTGGCCCTGCTGAGCAATCATGCAATGCCAGGGGAAGTCCACTTTAATGAGGCCCATGAAAGGACAAAGCAGCTAGTGGAGTGAGCTTTTGAGCTCCTGAAGGATTCTGCTGTCTGGACAAAACTGGAGGAGCTCTTCTCTAGTTGCCCGGGAGGGTGTGTCAGATCACCATGGCCTGCTGGATGCTGTACAACCTAGTCCTATGACAGAAAATCCTCTACATAACAGAGGACAGTGATCCTGAAGTGCCACCGGGTGAGGATCTTGGAATACCAAATGGTGAGGATAGTGGTGAGGAGGAAGGTGGTGGCTTGCGGCAAGATCTCATCAGCAACTTCTTTTCATGAGTGTAGGTATTTTGGTAACATGTCATGACTTGTACTATAACAACAACTTTCTGTGATGATGAGAGGAGTATTTTATGGGAAATAATCATGGAGGGCAAACTCTGGTTAATCTAAGTGGAAGATATTTAGTGAACAGGTGATGACACATGGTGATGGGGTTTTTGTTGCTTTGTTGTGCTCTGATATTTTGTCATGAACTGTGTACTCCAGAAGTCGACTATCTGAATTATCTCATGTGTATGGGTTGGCAGCTAACTTCCATTTCTTATCTGTTTCTGTTACCTTCACCATGGCATCATCTTTTGGACATTTCAGATTTGTGACATTTGTGAGTAAGTGGGGCTATCTGGATGTACAATGGGGACAGAGGTTGTTCCTGGGTATGACATACACAGACTTTTGGTGGACTAGGTAAGCTTGCACATTGATAGGTTGGAAGTAATGATGAAATCATGGACTTATTCTGTCATGTGGTCACCCTAATGCAATATTTGTGCCATCACGTGCTACAACAAAATGTTGTGGAGTGTTCAAACCATGCTATCCTTCCTCTAGAATGGATAATTCTTCATTGTGTGTGATGTGTATGAGGCTATTGATGTGTCTCATCATTGTAGGGTAAGGTGCATGTAGCATAACGCAGATATTTGTTCTTGACATGCCATCAGATACTGGTAATCTGGGTTGGAATCATCCTGTGCTCAGACAATGCAGTACTGGCCTGTGTATGCATATTGGTGTTATTGCTGAGGGATTACCTATGTGAGCTAGGTGAGATGGGTCCAGCTGGTGACATAGACCAATAAAAGTTTGCCAATTCAAAATAACATTATTAAATGTATTCCTTCTTTCCTTATTGTACATGTTTGCACAATAAATTGTGAGCACTGCTTAAACTTATTGGTGTCATGTTTGTATTGCTAAGTTTCTGACATGATGCCTGGCTATTGGTCCTGTGTTAGAAATGGGGTCTTTGGTTGACAGTCAGGTTACCCCCTGTTCAAGCAAGGACCCTCACTCTAGTCAGGGTAAAAGAGAATCACCCTCAGCTAACCCCTGCTTACCCCCTTGGTAGCTTGGCAGAGCAGTAGGCTTAACTTCAGAATGCTAGGTGTAAAGTATTTGTACCAATACACACAGTAACTTAATGAAAACACTACAAAATGACACAACACCAGTTTAGAAAAATAGGAGATATTTATCTAGACAAAAAAAGACCAAAACAACAAAAATCCACAATACACAAGTCAAGTTATCAATAAAAATGCAAAAAGAGTATTTCAGTAGTTGTAAACACACCCTAACGCTGTTCACGTGAAAAAGTACCTTGGGTGAGTCAAAAATAACCTCGCACCGGCGAATGCGTGTCAAAAAGAGTTTGCGAGGCGTTGATTCCACTCAGGAGCGGGACTGTGCGTCGTTTCTCCTTTTCGCCAGGTTGGGGCTCGTCGTTTCTTCTCTCCGCAGGAGAGCGATGCGTTGATCCGGTCAGCACTCTCGGGTCCGGGCAGGCCTTGCTTTGTTTTTCTACACCCAGCAGTACTTGAGTCGGAAATCCAGCCGCACGATGATCCGAAAACCCCTCAGAACGGGTTGTGATCTCCCAACCTCCGTCAGCGACGCTGTGTATCCTTTCTCCTGCTCCATACATCGATTCTTTGGTCACGTTTCCTGCAAGCGTCGTTTCTCAGCTGTGGAACCGCCAGTGCGTCATTTTTTCAGCCGCAGATCGGAGTTGCGTCGATCTTTTCCCCGCACAGCACTCTGTGCGTAGATTTCCTTGTCTTTAGGCTGCCCGCTTCTCCTTTCAGGGTCCCAGGAACTGTATGGGCACCACAGGGCAGATTAGGAGTCTCTCCAGAGACTCCAGGTGCGGGCAAAGAGAAGTCTTTGCTGTCCCTGAGACTTCAAACAACAGGAGGCAAGCTCTAGATCAAGCCCTTGGAGATTTCTTCTTAAGATGGAAGGCACACAAAGTCCAGTCTTTGCCCTCTTACTCTGGCAGAAGCAGCAACTGCAGGATAGCTCCACAAAGCACTGTCACAGGCAGGACAGCTCTTCTTCCTCAGCTCTTCAGCTCTTCTCCAGGCAGAGGTTCCTCTTGTTTGCAGAAGGGTTTCTAAAGTCTGTGGTTTTGGGTGCCCTTGTTATACCCAATTTCTCCATTGAAGTAGGCCTACTTCAAAGTAAAGTCTCTTTTGAATGCAAAATCCTGCCTTACCCAGGCCAGGCTTCAGACACTCACCAGGGGGTCGGAGACTGCATTGTGTGAGGGCAGACACAGCCCTTTCAGGTGTGATTGACCACTCCTCCCCTCCCTCCTAGCACAGATGGCTCATCAGACTATGGAGGCTACACCCCATCTCCCTTTGTGTCACTGTCTAGTGTGAGGTGCAACCAGCCCAACTGTCAAACTGACCTAGACAGGGAACCCACAAACAGGCAGAATCACAGAAATGGTATAAGCAAGAAAATGCTCACTTTCTAAAAGTGGCATTTTCAAACACACAATCTTAAAAGATGTATTTTTAAATTGTGAGCTCAGAGACCCCAAACTCCACATGTCCATCCACTCCCAAAGGGAATCTACACTTTAATCAGATTTAAAGGTAGCCCCCATGTTAACTTATGAGAAGGACAAGCCTTGCAACAGTGAAAAACGAATTTAGCAATATTTCACTGTCAGGACATAAAAAACACATTACTATATGTCCTACCTTAACCATACACTGCACCCTGCCCTTGGGGCTACCTCGGGCCTACCTTAGCGGTGTCTGACATTTAATAAAAGGGAAGGTTTAGGCCTAGCAAGTGGGTACACTTGGCAAGTTGAATTTACAGTTAAAACTGCACACACAGACAGTGCAGTGGCAGGTCTGAGACATAATTACAGAGCTACTTATGTGGGTGGCCCAACCAGTGCTGCAGGCCCACTAGTAGCATTTGATTTACAGGCCCTGGGAACCTCTAGTGCACTGTACTAGGGATTTACTAATAAATCAAATATGCCAATCATGGATAAGCCAATTACATACACATTTTGTAAAGGAGCACTTGCACTTAAGCACTGGTTAGCAGTGGTAAAGTGCCCAGAGTAACAAAAACAGTAAAATCAGAGTCCGGCACACATCAACAACCTGGGGAACAGAGGCAAAAAGTTAAGGGAGACCACACCAATGATGAAAAGTCCAACATCCTGCAATTTTCTTAAGCTGGTACATATGTACACACTTGAGTGTGGGTCAGAGATGTTTGTTGTCCTGAGCTAGACATATCCATACTTACACAAGTAGATCTTTCTGCCATCGTCCAGTTCATGTTGAATTACATGCATACATTGCTCGATGTGTGGTGTACAACAGCAGGCAATTAATTCAATATTGGTGGATTTATTTTAGTAAACAGGGATAAAAGAAACATTGTGTGATACAAACATGAGAAAATTAAAAATAAAGAAGTCAATCAAGGTGAATGAAATCATAGTTGGAGTTGCTACATTATTTGGAGTCCAAAGACCAAAATACTACTGCTGACAGAAAGTTAGATGTATCCAGAAATAGTCCACAGGGTGAATATGTAACATACACTGGAGGAGATTATGTTCATGGTTTGTTGGTGGTGGAGGTCTTGCCTTCCTCGCCTCCTGGTAATTTGCATAGACGTCCTCTCTTGGCAGTGCTGGGGGGATCTGAAGGTGTGTCTTCTTTTCGCAGGGCCTCCTTTCCCGTGGCTGCAGCAGATCGTGATCGTGATGGTCAAGATGTAGTTCGATGAAAGGAAGAGGTAGATGGTCCTGTGAACGCCCTGCACAGGTGCGTACGTATGTCCATCAGCACTACTTTTTGTGAGTCCACGATTGTATATGTCCCTTTGCAGCTCCTTCATCTCCCTGAGTTCATGAGTATCTGGCCTATCATGCCTTGGGACTCACAGTAGACTCCCAAAACTTGGCTGATGGTGACATGGGTGTGTGTCCCCAGTGGCCTCACTCTGCCAGCCCACAGTTACACTCCCACAACTCCTCCCACCATGAGCTTATGCCGTTGGTCTAAGGTACCCACACCCACTGGTTCCCTGCTCCTCTGTATCTGGGGTGGTGATTGTCACATCAGGATCCAGGACTGGGGGGCACACAATGTGAACTACTTTGCTAGGTACACAGGTTGTGGTGAACAATATTTGCTGATGTGTTAAGGCTAGAGTGGGTGGTATTGTTGTGGGACCAGTCACACTCAAAGTTGACGTCTGCCTAGGCTGACCAGATGGACTAGCATCCTCTTCCACATCCAGACCACCAGGAGCGTTGTCATCCCTGAAGGCTTGGTCCTGGTAGTATGAGTGTCTCCTCTGTCTGAAAGCTGTGGCTAGGTGTTCTACCAGATAGACCTGTTGTGAAAATAGAGAACAATGTTATTGGTGGAAGTGTGTTATGTCCCTCCTAAACGTTTTCGACACAGTAAGTCAACACCAAGGAGAATAAAAAATAGATAGAGGTTACTATTGTGACATATTTCAGTGGTCTTATATTTGCTGACAAGACATTTGTAGGTGTACAATACATATCCTTGAATTGTATAGCTCAT
Organism: Pleurodeles waltl; assembly: GCF_031143425.1. Classification (NCBI taxonomy): domain Eukaryota; kingdom Metazoa; phylum Chordata; class Amphibia; order Caudata; family Salamandridae; genus Pleurodeles; species Pleurodeles waltl. The sequence continues at coordinate 914,970,426 of NC_090437.1, forward strand.
TAGAAGTCCTGAGGTGTTTACCTATTGGGTTGAAGGATGAACATGGCATCGCCCCAACATTCTAGCCAAGACAGTGGAGAGTTGACAGGTATATATGACCATTCCAAAGGCATAGCTGTGTACAATACAGGCAATCACAGAAATTAGTTGAATACTTCACATTGCTCATCTTGTGACCTGTGCAAAGACAAATGTTCACTAGCAATTTCTAGACTGCTGATTTGACTTCATGTCTCCCAAAGATTTGGCACATACATACTTGGTATGAGGTCAGTCATTCCATCAATTGTTTCATTTGGGTAGGCCAGGACAACATAAAGCAAAGTATGCAGAGTTGTCTCTGAGTAAAGCATTGTATGTTGATTGCTCACGCCATATGAAAAGGACATCAGATGTGATATGTCAGACAAGTAAGAATGTCCAAAATCTCATTTTTAGGATGTATTGATTTGCTAAACAAGGCCTCATGGTAGTTGTAGTCATTTCAATATCTACTTGCCAATACTTACAACATGGTTGGTGTAACATAGGTGTTCATAAACTGCATTTGGAATGGACTATCTTGTTCCCAATTGACACATATAATGGAGTTCAAAATGAAACTTTTAGTGGGGGTCACACTTACTGACTCCATTGCAGCAAGTGGCATGTGATGGTAATTGATACATTTGATCTTATCTGCAGCAACACACATTGGCAATGATAAAACAACCTCTCTGCTATTTTGTGGATTGCATGTTAGAAAACTAGGCAGATAACATAATGGCAAAAGCTAGATTGGGGTAGACAGGACACTGTGCTTTAGTGACAGTTACTGAGAAGTAATTTACCAGAGTCTACTCCCCCAGGTATTCCTGCAGAGCCTTTAGGGTGGAAGACGGCCAAGAACTTCTCCTCCCATGGGAACCATCTAATTGGGTTGCTGGGGGGCCACCACCAGTCCTATTGCCCTTCCTTTCTTGCTTGGAGGCCAGGGATTGCAACTTCCCCATCAGGTCATTTCACCTCTTCCTAATTTCCTTCTGTGTGCGAGTGCGCAAGGTGGTACCTACTGCATTCACCCTGTCTACTATTCTGGTCCACAATTCCATTTTCTGACTGAACACAGTATTTTAGACTTTGACTCCAAACAAATGAGCTCTACTCTTATGATTTCATCCACCATGACTGTCACCTTTGCCTTGAAAAGCGTGGGTTTTTGGGCCATGACATATTGTAGGAAAGTACCATCTTGCCTGGCATGTTACCCCCATATTTCACTGTATATATGTTGTTTTAGTCTATGTGTCACTGGGACCCTGCCAGGCAGGGCCCGGCGCTCATAAGTATGTGCCCTGTATGTGTTCACTGTGTGATGCATAACTGTCTCACTGAGGCTTTGCTAACCAGAACCTCAGTGGTTATGCTCTCGCTGCTTTCCAAATTTGTCACTAACAGGCTAGTGACTAATTTGACCAATTCACATTGGCATACTGGTACACCCATATAATTCCCTAGTATATGATACTGAGGTACCCAGGGTATTGGGGTTCCAGGAGCTCTCTATGGGCTGCAGCATTTCTTTTGCCACCCATAGGGAGCTCTAACAATTCTTACACAGGCCTGCCAGTGCAGCCTGAGTGAAATAACGTCCACGTTATTTCACAGCCATTTACCACTGCACTTAAATAACTTATAAGTCAACTATATGTCTAACCTTCACCTGGTGAAGGTTGGGTGCAAAGTTACTTAGTGTGTGGGCACCCTGGCACTAGCCAAGGTGCCCCCACATTGTTCAGGTCAAATTCCCCGGACTTTGTGAGTGCGGGGACACCATTACACGCGTGCACTGTACATAGGTCACTACCTATGTACAGCGTCACAATGGTAACTACGAACATGGCCATGTTACATATCTAAGATCATGGAATTGTCACCCCAATGCCATTCTGGCATTGGGGGGACAATTCCATGATCCCCCGGGTCTCTAGCACAGAACCTGGGTACTGCCAAATTGCCTTTCCGGGGTCTACACTGCAACTGCTGCTGCTGCCAACCCCTCAGACAGGTTTCTGCCCTCATGGGGTCCAGGCAGCCCTGGCCCAGGAAGGCAGAACAAAGGACTTCCTATGAGAGAGGGTGTAACACCCTCTCCCTTTGGAAATAGGTGTGAAGGCTGGGGAGGAGTAGCCTCCCCCAGCCTCTGGAAATGCTCTGATGGGCACAGATGGTGCCCATCTCTGCATAAGCCAGTCTACACTGGTTCAGGGATCCCCCTGCCCTGCTCTGGCGTGAAACTGGACAAAGGAAAGGGGAGTGACCACTCCCCTGACCTACACCTCCCAGGGGAGGTGCCCAAAGCTCCTCCAGTGTGTCCCAGACCTCTGCCATCTTGGAAACAGAGGTGTCTGTGGCACACTGGACTACTCTGAGTGGCCTGTGCCAGCAGGTGACGTCAGAGGATCCTTCTGATAGGCTCTTACCTCTCTTGGTAGCCAATCCTCCTTCCTAGGTGGCCAAACCTCCTTTTCTGGCTATTTAGGGTCTCTGCTTTGGGGATCTCACCAGATAACTAATGCAAGAGCTCACCAGAGTTCCTCTGCATCTCCCTCTTCACCTTCTGCCAAAGGATCGACCGCTGACTGCTCAGGACGCCTGCAAAACCGCAACAAAGTAGCAAGACGACTACTAGCAACCTTGTATCGCTTCATCCTGCCGGCTTTCTCGACTGTTTCCAGGTGGTGCATGCTCTGGGGGTAGCCTGCCTCCTCTCTGCACCAGGAGCTCTGAAGAAATCTCCTGTGGGTCGACTGAATCTTACCCCTGCAACCGCAGGCACCAAAAAACTGCATCACTGGTCCTCTGAGTCCCCTCTCAGCACAATGAGCATGGTCCCTGGAACTCAGCAACTCTGTCCAAGTGACTCCCACAGTCCAGTGACTCTTCAGTCCAAGTTTGGTGGAGGTAAGTCCTTGCCTCCCCACGCTAGACTGCATTGCTGTGTACCGCGTGATTTGCAGCTGCTCCGGCTCCTGTGTACTCTTCCAGGATTTCCTTTGTGCACAGCCAAGCCTGGGTCCCCGACACTCCGTCCTGCAGTGCACAACCTGCTGAGTTGTCCTCCGGCATCGTGTGGGACTCCCTTTTGTGACTTCAGGTGGACTCCAGTTCACTTTTCTTCTAAGTGCCTGTTCAGGTACTTCGGCAGATGCTGCCTGCTTCTGTGAGGGCTCTCTACGTTGCTGGGCGCCCCCTCTGTCTCCTCCTCCAAGTCGCGACATCCTGGTCCCTCCTGGGCCACAGCAGCACCCAAAAGCCCTAACCGTGACCCTTGCAGCTAGCAAGGCTTGTTTGTGGTCTTTCTGCAAGCTTCATCGTGACGTAGGACACCCATCCTCCTAAGGGGAAGTTCCTAGTCCTCTTTTTTCTTGCAGAACTCCAAGCTTCTTCCAACAGGTGCCAGCTTCCTTGCACCCTCAGCTGGCATTTCCTGGGCTCCTGCCCAGTCTCGACACTGTCGCGACTATTGGACTTGGTCCCCTTGTCTTACAGGTACTCAGGTCTGGAAATCCACTGTTGTTGCATTGCTGGTGTTTGTTCTTCCTGCAGAATCCCCCTATCACGACTTCTGTGCTCTCTGGGGGTAGTAGGTGTACTTTACACCTACCTTTCAGGGTCTTGGGGTGGGCTATTTTTCTAACCCTCACTGTTTTCTTACAGTCCGAGTGACCCTCTACAAGCTCACATAGGATTGGGGTCCATTCGTGGTTCGCATTCCACTTTTGGAGTATATGGTTTGTGTTGCCCCTATACCTATGTGCTCCTATTGCAATCTACTGTAACTTTACATTGCTTGCATTACTTTTCTTGCTATTACCTGCATAATTTTGGTTTGTGTACATATATCTTGCGTATATAACTTATCCTCATACTGAGGGTACTCACTGAGATACTTTTGGCATATTGTCATAGAAATAAAGTACCTTTATTTTTAGTACTTCTGTGTATTGTGTTTTCTTATGATATTGTGCATATGACACCAGTGGTATAGTAGGAGCTTTACATGTCTCCTAGTTCAGCCTAAGCTGCTTTGCCATAGCTACCTTATATCAGCCTAAGCTGCTAGAAACACCTCTTCTACACTAATAAGGGATAACTGGACCGGGCACAAGGTGTAAGTACCTCTGGTACCCACTACAAGCAAGGCCAGCCTCCCACACATATCCCCAAATTAAAGGCAGTGACAGTGCAACAGCAATCTACACAAAGGGATGGAAAAAAAAGTTCTGGCATGGTGTTTAGTGATTAGTAATAAGGATGGGTAATACGAATAGACCTGCCTTCTCTCACCAAAATGCTGTGTCCAAATGGCTGTGCTGCAGTGAAGTGGCAAAGGATCATGGTCTGGAATGGGTTGTGTTTGATATTGTGATTTGTCGGTGTATCCACTTTGCAGATGTACATCCGGTGTGTTGTTTTTGTCTCCATCCAATGGCCACCATTATGATGCCATGCAGTGCACTGTGGCTGTCAGCTGCCACCAGCTACCACCACCAGGATACCGCCAGTTACACTGTATTTTCTTAATCAGCTTGGTGGGTACAAACTGCCCTGACAGTGAGGGACTACGTATTGCCAACATTGCAGTTTGTTTCCTCGCTGGCAGCACCCGCTCTGTCAACGTGGGTGGCAGTTCAGGATAGATGCATCATAATAGGGCATTCAAATGAAAACCAACAACTCAATGGTGTACTTGGGACCGCCATTGCAGCGGACTGGTGGTGTGACCGTCAAACTTTTATTCAGGCCCAGAGTCATCTTCTGATATTATTTCTTTGGTGATTTGGTACAATGCACATGGACAGATGGCAAGAGGGAGGTGTGTGTTGGTCAAGCCGGACAACATTCTTTGTTTCAAATATATGTATATGGTATGTTTTCGTTTTGTCATGTTGCCTTATTCAGTAAAGCTGAATGACATACCCTTTACAGGGAACGAGTTTTATTCTATATTTCAAGAATAAATGCGGAAAAACATATTTAACTGTATTAAACAATCAAGCAGATGGATGGTCAGAATTCAGGCTTTTAAGCAACATACACCGGTGAAGCCAAGAGCTCTCACCTGGGTAGTTAATGCTCTGGAACAGTCCAAAGAGTACACTGTACTTTTTGTTATTATAACTATTATTGCAGGATTGCCTGCATGTAATTAATATACTGTGGAAACCGTGGAGACAGCAATACCAAAAAATATCGAAACACTGCTTTGTGAGAATTAGAAAGATGGGATGCCGCAGCAGTTTCAATCAATGGCAGCAACCTTGATTTCCTCGGCAGGAGACAAGGAACTATTTTCAGTAATGCTGCACTCAAGACAATTGGGAGAGAATTTTCAGTGTTTTTGTTCCACATTTTGCCACTCTCTGATTACATCTCCCGGTGGATGGCAATCTTTTGCTTTCTGATGCACCGGACAGAACAGCTGTTACAGACATCTAATTCACTGAATCATGCAATATTATATATCAAATACGTGGGCTTTGATTTCTCTCAAATTGTTCCACTTTCCTTTTCATGTCAGGTGTGAGCAAGTTATATATTTCCATTTTTACTTTCTTGACAGCGCAGTTATATGGCTCAGAAGTTTTTTTTTTTGTTTTAATATGTTTACCTACACACTCTGGAACTCAATGATTGGACTGTTGCCTTGAAAATAGCTTGCTCATAAATATGCATTTAATCACTTGTTAATGAATGACAAATGATGTTTTGTTTACTTTTCAAAATATGATGCTTGAAAAAGATATTGTAAGCTGGTGTCGCTTGTCACTACATCTTGGTGCTGGTTCTGCCAAATATTTTATTTGATATGAAAATGCAATCTCCCAAAAATATACTTTAATCAGTATTCTTTCACATGGTATAGTAGGTGTTAGACCTGGCATCCTTGGTGTGGTTTCTCCTAAACCTTTTGCCCTCTGACCTCCTGTTTTGCTGACCTCTATTGTTACCTGGTTTTAGGACTCTGGGCACTTTACTACTACTGACCAGTGCTAAAGTGCATGTGCTCATTCCCTAAAACATGACAACATTGACTTATTCACATTGGCATATTTAATTTACTTATAATTCTGTAGTGAAAAGTGCACTACCGGTGCCCAGGGCCTGTAAATTAAATGCTACTAGTGGGGTTACAGCAGTAATTGTGCCACCCACTGCAGTTGCCCTCCAAACATGGCTCAGGCCTGCCTTTGCAGAACCTGTGTGTGCAGTTTTAAACTGCCATGTTGATCTAGCAAGTTAACCCTCTTGCCAGGCCCAAGCCTTCCTTTTTAATACATGTCACCCCTAAGGTAGGCACTGAACATGGCCACAGGCAGTGTGCAGTGTATTTAACAAGTTAGACATGTATCTTTAGGTTTTACATGTCCAGGTAGTTAAAAACTCTCAAATTCATTTTTCACTACTCCAAGGCATATCTCTTCCATAGGTTAACTTTGGGATTGCAGTATTAAATTTTTTAAATGTAATTTCCAATTGGGAAGAGATGGGACCGTCAGGTTTGGTGACTCTGCAATCACAAATTAAAATCACAAATTATGCTAAATTCGGATTTTAAATTGCAATTCTGCAAATGCTTATAGAAAGTTGTCATTTTCTTGCTTTAAATCATCTAGCGCCTTCTACTTGTCTCCGAAAACACATCTGGGTGGGTGACAGCTGGGCCCTCTTGTGCATTCCCTCCTGACAGTCACACACAAAGGGAACTTATGTGTGAATGACTAGCCATCTGCATGTTGATGGACCATCCTGGGCAGAATGGGAGGGAGGTGCTTAAACTTACACCCAAATGGGCTGTGTCCTGAGCCCTCACAAAGATCTGCATACCCACCCTCCGTAGTGAGTCTGGAGCCATGGCAGAAAGGACAGGAACACTGTGCACTTCAAAGGCCTCTCTTTGAGGTCTCCCCCACTTCAAAGGCACATATGTGTATAAGTACTGGACCTCAAACACCATCAAATCAGTACACTTCTGGACCTGAGGACATTCTGCAAGAAAGGACTAATGTGCTGCAGAAGGAATTGTTGCTCTGCTGGACTGTGCTGGATTTCGCTGGACTCCTGCTCTGCTGTGCCTACCCTGATGCCTGCTGCACTTCTTGCCTGTGAGTGAAAAGGACTGGACCTGAATCTCTACATCCCCAGAACCAAAGAGATTCCAAGGGCTTGCTGGTTGGCCTCCTGTTCTAAAGTCTTAGGTAGAAAGAAAACTTCACTCCAGCGTGCTACAGTTTCTGGACTCTGACAACTGTGATCCTACCCTGCCAAGTGGTGTCAATCCAGTCCTCGGCCCTCTGAAGTGTGTTCATTTGTTGTTTCCACCAAAAATAAATGCATTGCCATCATTGCACAGGATGAAACCGACACATCCCTCTTTTTTTTTCAAGAATCTTTTTATTGGTATTTCAAATGTTGTAACAATTATCTCATAGCATTTAGACATTATGGGGGTGATTCTGACCGCGGCGGACGGCGGTCGCCGCCCGCCAAGCGGTTCCCGCCGAAAGACCGCTCCGCGGTCAAAAGACCGCGGCGGTCATTCTGGCTTTCCCACTGGGCTGGCGGGCGACCGCCGAAAGTCCGCCCGCCAGCCCAGCGGGAAACACCCTTCCCACGAGGAAGCCGGCTCAGAATGGAGCCGGCGGAGTGGGAAGGTGCGACGGGTGCAGTTGCACCCGTCGCGAATTTCAGTGTCTGCAAAGCAGACACCGAAATTCTTTGTGGGGCCCTCTTACGTGGGCCCCTGCAGTGCCCATGCCCTTGGCATGGGCATTGCAGGGGCCCCCAGGCGCCCCACGACACCCCATACCGCCATCCTGTTCCTGGCGGGTGAACCGCCAGGAACAGGATGGCAGTATGGGCTGTCAGAATCCCCATTGCGGATTCCCATGGGCAGCGGAAAGTCGGCGGTACACCGCCGGCTTTCCGCTTCTGGCCGCGGCTGTACCGCCGCGGTCAGAATGCCCGGCGGAGCACCGCCAGCCTGTTGGCAGTGCTACCGCCAACCTCCGCCATGGCGGTAATTACCGCCAGGGTCAGAATGACCCCCTATGATTGTAGCCACACAGTAAATAGTTGCAACAACAACGCATTACATAGGTACGCGAACAGTGCTTACATCAGCCTGTGCATTTACTGTGACATTAGTTAGTCTATTAAGTGGATTATATAAGTTGGTGTTCGTCATTGTACAGGTAGCAAGCTTTACCCGGACTCTGGTAGAAACATTCTGCGTAATGCGGAAATCGTTTCACTGGGTTTAAGCACAGTGTACTGGTCAGACAACATTACTGTCATTTACTCCCCTTAAACGTATATTTGGGTGTACAGTTATTTATAAATTGAGATACTGGAGTAACAAAAAACAGGAACAATAAACCTTCATAAACAGTGGAGTTCATTATCTACTGATTTTTGATGGTGGTAGTGTTGTACCCCATTGTGTGTGGAAATGTTCTCAATATTATATGCGTGTGTTAGTGTAGTGCTGTGCCGCAGAAGGGTCACTGTTGTGTAGCGAACACCATGCCTCAATTTAGCTGTTTAGGATCAGAGTGGAATGCTCGGTGGGCGTATCGGTGAGGTTCCCATATTGCTCCCTGTGCCTGATGTGTACTGGGCTGAACTGTGATGCTAGTTTGTCCCCGCCATTGTGGTGTCCTCTTCTGGAGTTTGTAAGTGTGTCATCATGGCGTCCCAGCTGTCTGATAGTGGATATTTACGCAGGCCAAGTATATCATCTCTCCTCAGCGCCACCCCCTCAGCGCCTGCCCATGCCACAAATGATCACTTCCAGGCCAGCACAATTGGAGCCTCCGCCGACTTCCAGTTGCGTGTTATCAGTCGTTTTTCTGTTATAAATCCCAAATCTAGGAATCTTGTGGTGGCTCTGTGGTGAGGGCCCCTAGGGAATAGACCCAACACACAACTCTCCCATGCAAACTATATGGCGCGTTCTGTGCATACTGTTAAACTATTGACCACGGCTACCCAGTAACTATGCAGGGAGGGGCAGAACCACAGCATGTGCAAGAGATCTGCATTTACACATTTACATCGGGGACAGGCTGCGTCAGAGCGAAGGAAGTATTTATTAATACGAGCTGCCGTGAGATATGCCCTATGTATTATGTAAAATTGTATAAGTCTAAATCTAGAGTTGCGGGGTATGTTAGTGTGACTAGCAATGACAGACGCCCATTGCTTGTCCGTGAATGGTGTGGCTGAGTCGCATTCCCAAGCCGTGCACAGCGCATCGTTCTCGTGCACCGAGTGAGTTCTGAGAGCTTCCGTGAACCATTTGATCAGATGCCTGTTCTGTCCCATTGCCTGCATGTATTGTATGAGCAGATGGGTCGGGGGAGCTGTCGTTAAATCTCCCCACTGCCTTGATAAGGAACATAGTAGTGTGTTATTAGTAGAAACTGTCCAGCAGGGAGGCCTGTGTCAGCGACCAGAGCAGTGAATGAGATCAGTTTGCCCTCGCTGTACAGGACGCCCAAAGTGTGCAGCTCTGCATTGTGCCAAGTCCTTAGCTCTGCCCCAGTCACTGCTCCGGAGGCACGGGGCGTGCCCAAGAGCGCCAAGGCCGGGGCAAATGAAATGATCCTGCTCGTGAGTCGCAGGGACCCTGGATAGCAGCTATGGGCCACTTTAAGAAGAAGCTCCTCCGTTGGTGCTGAGAGCGTGATTGGGTGGAATAGATTTGTAACTCTTAGTAGAGACCAGGGTCCCACAGTAGTTGCCATATCTGAGAGGTGGAGCCCCGATAGCCATAGGGACACCCACTGAAGCTCTGACGCTAAGTAATAGTGCTTCAAGTTAGGAGCCGAGAGCCCACCTTGTGCCAATGGCAGATACAGTTTCTTAAGCGCCACTCTACAGCGCTCTTTGTTCCAAATAAATTCTCTTAATTTATGTTCCAGTTCCCTAAAGAAGGTGACCGGTACATAATGTGGAATATTGGAAAAATAATACAAGAGTTGTGGCAGCAAAATCATTTTCAAAAGGGCAATTCTGCCTGCCACTGATAGTGGCAGTGTCTGCCAGAAGACCATCTGGGATCTGATGGATGACACCGCCCTTCTAAGGTTTCCATTAAACAGGTCCTCTTTTCTGTGATAAATTTGGATGCCCAGATATCTAAACGTGTGTGGTTGCCAGGGAACTACCACTCCAGAAAGGCGCAGCTGCGGGTCTGAGAGTTTAGAATCAAAGGGAAAGAGGCAGGATTTTGCCCAGTTGACCCGTAGCCCGGAAAGGGTGGCAAATTGCTGCAAAATTGTCCCAACTTCCAGAGGGATCTGGGTGACATCTCTAAAGTACAGTAAGAGGTTGTCAGCATACAGTGACACTGTATGTATACCGTCTCCCAGTGGAAGGCCCCAATGGGGGCCCGACTGCGCATCGTCTCAGCCAGGGGTTCCATGGCAAGAGAGAACAGCAGCAGAGAAAGAGGGCAGCCCTGTCTGGTGCCCCTGCGCACCTCTACCGGCTCTGAGATACCTCTGCTCATCCTGACCCGGACCTGGGGGCTCGTGTACAGCAATTTAATCATACAGAAGAAAAGAGATCCAAGGCCAAGTTGCCGCAGAACTCCAAAGAGGTATGGCCATTCCAACAAATCAAAGGACTTCTCCAGGTCAAGAACCAGACAGCCCACCATCGGCCATTCCCATGTCGAGTAATGCATAACACGAAATAGGCGCCTGATAATATGTGATGTATCTCGTGCATGCACAAAGCCGTTCTGGTCTGCGTGTACGAGGTCCGGCACCATTGGTGCTAGCCGCGACGCTAGCATCTTGGCTAGTATTTTATAGTCTGTATTAAGCATTCATTGCCAATGGACAATAGTAGCCAAGTTCCAGAGGGTCCTTCCCTGGCTTGGGCAGCGACACCAGCAGCGCCTCATTCTGCAATATCGACAATGAGCCCTCCTGCACTGACTCTTCATACACGCAGAGAAGGTGGGGTGCAAGGACAGTGGCAAAGGTTTTATAGAAGTCAACAGGGAGTCCATCCGGGCCAGGAGTTCTGCCCGCAGAGAGATCATGAATGCTAGCTTGAATTTCAGAGAGCTCAAGAGGCTCCTCTAGTACAGCGTATTGCGCCGCTGTCAGTTGGGGTAGTGTGATTGCCGAAAGGATTTCCGCACAGATCTGTCTGCACGGTTGTGCAACCGAGCGATAGAGGGTTCGATAGTGTTGCGTGAACTCTGCATATATCTCTGAGGGTGTATGAAACACTGTGCCAGACATTGAGCGTATTTCCATAATCGGGCCACACTCCCGTTCACCCCTAGTCAGCCACGTCAGAAGTCTGCCAGATATATCTGCAGAAGCATGGGTGCGAGCCGAGTGCTGGCAGCCCAAGAGTGAGAAATCCACACACCGACCGCCTCGTGGGGAAAAGATCGACACAACTCCGATCTGCGACAGAAAAGTCGTTGCGTCACCGGCTTCGCGGCTGAAAATAGACGTTCGCCTCCAACAGGACCAATAGATCGACGCCCATAGCTGGGAAAACTACGTGCAGCATCGCTGACAGAGGCTGGTGAGATCGCAACCCATGCTCCGTAGTTTTCAGACCATTGTGAGGCTGAAGTTCTGATGCAGACAAAGCTGGGCATGTAAAGATGATGCAAGCCCTGCCCGGACCCGAGAGTGCTGACCGGATCAACGCATCGCTCTCCTGCGGAGAGAAGAAATGACGCGCCTGACCCGGTGAAAGGAGAAACGACACACAGTCCCGCTCATGAGTGGAATCAATGCCTGGGAAGCCCTTTTTGAAGCGCACTCGCCCGTGCAAGGCTACTTTTGACGCACCCAAGGTACTTTTTCACGCTAACAGTGTTAGGCCCTCATTCTGACCTTGGCGGGCGGCGGAGGCCGCCCGCCAAAGTCCCGCCGTCAGATTACCGTTCCGCGGTCGAAAGACCGCGGCGGTAATTCTGACTTTCCCGCTGGGCTGGCGGGCGGTCGCCTTCAGACCGCCCGCCAGCCCAGCGGGAAAGAGGCTTCCACGATGAAGCCGGCTCGGAATCGAGCCGGCGGAGTGGAAGCTGTGCGACGGGTGCAGTTGCACCCGTCGCGTATTTCACTGTCTGCGCAGCAGACAGTGAAATACATGTAGGGGCCCTCTTACGGGGGCCCCTGCAATGCCCATGCCAGTGGCATGGGCACTGCAGGGGCCCCCAGGGGCCCCGCGACCCCCCCTACCGCCATCCGGATCCCGGCGGTCGGACCGCCGGGATCTGGATGGCGGTAGGGGGGGTCGGAATCCCCGCGGCGGTGCAGCAAGCTGCGCTGCCGTGGAGGATTCAATGGGGCGGCGGTACACTGGCGGGAGCCCGCCAGTGGTGCCGGTCCGACCGCGGCTTTACCGCCGCGGTCGGAATCCCCATTGGAGCACCGCCGGCCTGTCGGCGGTGCTCCCGCGGTCCTCCGCCCTGGCGGTCAAAGACCGCCAGGGTCAGAATGACCACCTTAGTGTGTGTTTAAAACTACTTAAAGACTCTTTTTGCATTTTTATAGATAACTTGACTTGTGTACTGTGGATTTTTGCCATTTTGGTCTTGTTTTGTTTAGATAAATATTTTCTATTATTCTAGACCAGTGTTGTGTCATTTTGTAGTCTTTTCATTAGGTTACTGTGTGTGCTGGTACAAATACTTTACACCTAGCACTCTGAAGTTAAGCCTACTGCTCGTGTCAAACTACCAAGAGCGTAGGCAGGGGTTAGCTGAGGGTGATTCTCTTTTACCCTGACTAGAGTGAGGGTCCTTGCTCGGACAGAGGGGTAACCTGACTGCTAACCAAAGACCCCATTTCTAACAGTATCTTTATCATTACCATCTGTGAGGAGCAAAGCAGCACGTTTGACTTGCTCAAATTACAGAAGTTAACTTGAGGTTGTATAGATTACTATACATATTGCACAGTCAGTGAGAGTCAGTTACTTGGCAAAATAATAGGGGTTTCCAATAATTTATCCAGTCATTATTCAGAATAAAAACTTTGGGCATTGTGTTCTAAAATCAGCAAATTAAGCATATCAACAGTTGGCCTCTTACACTTGCGACATTATCATTTCTCAAGAACGTATGGTTACAGCAGTGTGACAGACAGTTCAAGTTCACTTAGATGCAAACAGCTCTATGCATGTTCTGCAGGCTCACTCCTATTGAACATCACAAAATGGTACTTGAATCAAAATGTATTTCACACCAACACATCAGCTATTAGTGAAGCTAATTCACCAAATCTATTTTTTAAATTACATAACACATTGTAAATGTACCTCTTTAGTTCACGAAGATCAGGATCTGTTCATTAAATATTGCAGCATTTTCCCAAATACCAGATTGTCATACCCTGCTCTGTCCCCAAAAAGCAACTTGTACAGATTTCCAAAATCCCACAGTATTGCTTAATTTTCACTGTTCACAGTGTCTCATGTTGTTTTATATGTACAAGGGCATGTGCAGGGAAACCCCGACAGGCATAGAAGTATTGACAGACACACAAATATACAGAGAACTCTGTAAGTTTGTAACCTGCACAGAGGTGCGTATGCATGCAGATTTAGAAGCACATATTGGGATACTCAAAAATATACGAAACAACAGGTAGGCAGGCTTACTTAAAATACAAATGCAGTCGCTAACTATTACATCCACATGCACATATAGGCACAGGCAGGCACACCAATTTATCTGCACAGTGGAACAATGAGGCACAGATACACACAGGGAGACAGAGGGTTAGGTACTGAATCACGTATGCATACACCCAGGTAGGCGCAAAATCCCACAGGCAGGAACACAATATTAAATGCAGATACTGAGACACACAGTAATAGAGAGTGAAAAGGACACACACACACAGGGGTATGAAGTCAGCCACACACACAAAGGGAGGTCTGTATGTGACTGGTACTCATTCACCAGTAGCGCCTCGAAACCCTAACGGGTACATAGCGCGCTTTATAAATTATTGATTGATTGATTGATTGATAGTTTGCCAATGCAAATTCTTCTGAGTCTAACAATCTCTCTGTGGTAGATGGGTAGAGGGTAAGTAGAATGTTGGGGTGCAATGTGGAATTGAGAGGGGGAATGTGGAGCACACAACAGGAAACAATAGTTGGAGCACAATCAAGATGCAGTTGTTGCCAGCTCCACTTCTGATGTATGTTCTGAATTAAAGAAGAATATATTACTTACCGGATCCTGATCTTTCTTTCTGACAATGGCAACGAGGATGGGATAGAGTGCTGCTGGTGGCAGATAGTGGCATATTGGTGTGCTGTCCGAGCCCATCTACTGTTTGTAAACACCGCTGCAATGAAGGACCTGCCATCAAGGGCCGGCCGATCTGCAACCAAGGATAGGGTGACCACCTGGCATTGAGGCAAAGTCTGGACAGGACTGCAAAAAATTCAGGACAATGGGTCAAAATTCTGAACAAAAATTCAGGACAAAGGGTGAAAATTCAGGACACAAATTCAAGAACAAACGTCAGTTTTACAGACACACCCAAGAGGGGCCATGCCTCACTATGTTGTCAGTGGATTTATTTACTCTTTTTTAAGATAGCACTATTTATTCACTGTGGTCTTTTTGCGATTGCCTCCTGGTATGCAACATTCAGGTGTCACATTAGGTCCTTGTTCAGTAGTAAATAATGCCCTTTGGTACTGTGTCAAGGCCATCACCCCTACCCAAATTTGCCCAATCTTTCTTGAAGAGAAAGAAACAGCAACATTTTGATTATGTTTCTGAGCATTGTAAAACTCCTGGCAAACAGTTTGGGAAACATTAAGGTAATTAACCTTATGCTAGTTTAAACAAATTGAACAAAAAGATCTGGCTCACCCCAACAGCCCATGGACTTCCAACCTAAAATAAATTGAATGAGGCAGGGCAGATGGTGTGGGTGACAGTCTCACACCTAATGTCCGGATGTGAGGTACCCATAACTTGTCTGTAGTCTCACAGCACTAGAGTGTATGTCTGGGGCTCTACATTTATCTCAGAAATGGGAGCCCGGACTACCAATTAAATATAATAAAAGAGGAGGATGAAATCGAGATCACATGGGAGATCCACGGCAAGTGATTCAAAGAGTTGTTGCTAAGAACTGGATACATAAGGAAGAGAAGAACAAGGTGGGACAATTCTTAAAATCAGACAAGATGGGTCCACCAAGACAATCAGAAGGTATTGGGTACCTGGGGAGTTGTCTCTGCACACAGGAGAGAAACAAAAGAGGCACTGTCAAGTGGATGAACAAGAAACACCCATCCACCTTGGCAAACTCTTCTGGTGCAATGGTCTGCTGCCTGCATGGGAAAAATTAAACAAAAACGTTGATTTTTTTGTTTTTGAAATGCATCTCGTTTTCCTTTATGGAAAACGGGTTGCATTTAAAAAAAAGAAAATGCTTTATTTAAAAGCAGTCACAGACAAGGTGGTCTGCGGTCTCCAGCAGGCCGCCATCCCTCTGAGGGCAGCTATTCCCAAGGGGGTCGCAAATTGTGACCTACCTCATGAATATTAATGAGGTGGGCATTTGCGACCCCTTTGCGAATCGCTCTTCTCTGCACCACTGTACTCTACGCCACTGCTCTCTATGCCACTCTACTCCACTCTACATCACTGCACTGACACTCTAGTCTGCAACATTGCACTCTCTGCCTCTGTACTGTATACCAATCTAGTCTGTACTACTTCATTCTATGCCACTGTGCTCTATGCCACTCTACTCTGCATCTACTCTGCATCACTCCACTCTACACAACTGCATTCTATGGCACTATACCCTACTCTGCACTACACCACTCTACACAACTCCACTCTAGGCCACTGCACTCTCTGTCACGCAAATCTACTCTGCACTCTATGCCACTGCACCACTCTACTCTGCTGCACTCTTTGCCACCTCTATTGTATGCCACCCTATTCCACTGCACTCAATGCCACTCCACTCTGCCCCATGCCTCTCCATGCCACTGCACTCTAAACTACTGCATTATATGCCAATGTATTCTAAACAACTGCACTGTACTCTGCACCACTAGGCCACTGCTCCTATGCCACTCTAATCCACTCCACACCCTATGCCACTAACTTTTAGCCATGAACAGCAGCCACTCTGGTGTATAAAATGGCTAAAACACATTGGCAAAGCCAATAACTCTTGCGTAGACGAGACCTATTGGCTTTTCCATTGTTTGTTAGTACTATGAGGTATGGCGGTCCCTGAAAGAACTGTGAATGTGTAAGTCCTTATTTTAAATATGCATTTGACGCCTCATGAGGGGTAGTGAAATCTATATAAATACAGTTACATCATAATATAGGCTGCTACAAAATGCTCAAATACATTTTGGTTAAATAAAAAAAGTGCTTTTCAAATACAGATTTGAATAATAAACAGTTTATGCCTAGTACTAACATTTTTTATAACACTCCATTAAACGTTAAAACCACACACTCCACAGCTCACCTTGGAACACCCTTAAGGTACTTCTCTAAAAGAAAATATGTTTGCCATCAGAAAGCTTCAAGTGACTCCTTTGATTAAAGTCAATGTAAGTTTTCAAGCCCCTTTGCATTTGAAGATTTACCAGTTGTGCACATTTGCATTTCTTTAGGGAAGGAGACACCCTGGCAAGAAGGCCTTTTCTTATCTGTCTGCCCCTATGTCCATCCACAGGAAACTCCCTACCTTTCCATCTAGCTGGGGAAACTGATCTGCCCGTAATTTTACCCTGCTGTTTGTTGTCCTTTTTAGTGAAAGGCTAAAATTACGGACAAATGCCATCTGTTAAGCCTTTCATCACGGAAAACAAACGGCAGGGTGAAATTACGTGCAGTCCATGAAATTTAAGGACCTGCTTTTCCTTGAGGTGGCTGTGATTTAGGGGTGGTGTGAAATCCGGTCGCCTCATACGTGTAAGCCTTTGGGAGTGGATGCAGTACGTCATCCGGCTGCCCCATCACCACCGTGTCATGCCATCTTGGGAAGAACGCAGTGGTTGTGGCATTAGTTGTGCTATGTTTTCTGGTGGGTGTGGCTTGGAGTCAGAAGTCAGCTGCATCAATCAACCGGTCGCTGCGCCGCTGCCTCGTCACTGAGCAGCCATTTAGGGAACAACGTGTGGATGTGGAACTAGTTGTTCTACATTTCCTTGTGGGCCTGGCTTGGAATCAGAAGTCATTTGCAACACACATATCTACATAATATAGGTTTTGTTGACATAGTGCTACTTTTACACCATCAGCGTAGGTGACCACAAAGACATTACAATTAGTGGTATTTCTAACGGCTATTGTGCCATTCTTCAACAGCATCAAGGGTCAGTGTTTAATGGTGATTGGCACAGAAATCTACTACAGTGTGATACCGGAACAGTGTCAGACTTACAGTGATTTGCACACAAATCATCTACAGTGCCATACACTGAGGTATGGTGACTGGCACACCATTTTATATTTAAGTTATCTATAATAGACAATTATTAGTAGAACATTTACCACACTATTCCCCTACTGTGCCAATCCAGAACAGCATCATTCTAAGAACAATGATTAGAAGATCATTTATTTTACAGGGTCATATTAATTCTGTGCCATTCTCATAGGTAGTTAGTAGAATTGTTTTTTATGAATGTGCTACATTGATGGTGAGCATTAAGAGTGAGTATGGTTCCATATTATGAAAATGAGTGCCATTGAGAAGTGTGATATTGATCAGTATAGGGAAAGGTGCAGAAGACATTGTGACGCGAAGGGTTAATTAGCTTGAGCAGTGTAGATGAGCGTGATGCCTGCTGGAACCCCCCGAACAACGTGGAAAAGTTCATGATATTATTTTCAAGCTTGTTTGTGTAGAAGACTCTGTCTCAACCTTGAGAACGAGAATACAGGGAGAAGATGGAATGAAAAAAAGGCTGGGGAAGGGCAGAGCAACCAAGTGCTGATAACATAGCTAGAAAATGCCAGAAAGAGATAGAATCCAAGCTTCGAGTTATTTAAGCACTGAAGTGTGGGTGAGGGACTTGAAGCTCGCAGATGGAGTTGTGAAAGCTGCCATGGCCCAGCGCTGCCTCCCTGTTTTGCTGGCCATGATGCTTTAGGGGGAGAGAGGTCCAAGCAGACGGTAGAGGGCTTCCCAGCATTTTGTGGACTAAGTTAAGTTCCACACAGGGATGAAAGTCCTTTGTTTCTCTGCTCTATTATTATGATTGATTATTTATGCTTGCACTGTGTTTATAACCTGAAGTATTCAGCTCGTTTATATTTTGCTTTCTAAACATCGTAGTGTAAGCCTGCTGCAGTAACTGAAACATGCATTTTGGTGTGCAGTAAATCAAAGCTTATCTGAAGTATTCAGCTCGTTTATATTTTGCTTCCTGAACATCGTAGTGTGAGCATGCTGCAGTAACTGAAACATGCATTTTGGTGTGCAGTAAATCAAAGCTTATATGAAGTATTAAACTCATTTATATTTTGCTTCCTGAACATCGTAGTGTGATGCATTTTGGTATACAGTTAATCAAAGCTTATATCTGTCAATGAACTCTTTGCTTATATATATGCATAGATGCTCTTTGTAGTGTACTTATATATAAATTGATGTTTTTCATTGTTATTCTTATTCTACTATTGTTAATGTGCTAAATGCCTACATTTACCTGAAATTCTAGTAAAGCTAAATTGTATTTATAATTGGCGTGTGGTCCTTCATTGAGCGTCCTTATTGACTTATACCAAACAGGTGTCAACCAGTCACCTGGATAAGACATTTTGGTACCAGGAGTGGGGTTTAAGTAAATAATGCCTCTTTGGGGATGTAAGAAAAGTGAGGCAGAGAGCAGAAGGCAGCATGGGGCAGAAGCCAGATCCATTCCCGGGTGGTTAGCAACTGACCCGTTCCCTGGTGTGGCAGGACTCCTGAACCGGTGGGCAGCACCGGTGTAATGGGATCATGGGAGGCATTAGATGAGAAAGTGACTCCTCTCTTAGTGGAAGATGCGGTTGAGAGCGTGAAGCTAAGAGGGGCGAAGCTGTTGCTGAAAGCAGCAGGGCAAGTGGGATAGCTTTTCCTGTCTGCGCTCCGTACGGTATACAGGAAAACATTAACACAAGATGCAGAGATAAGAAAACTGCTCGATGAGGTTGCAGCCTTGCAGGAAAGGCAGTTACTTATGAAAGAGTCCATAGAAAGTGCAGTGACTAGGGGTGATCAAATGGAGGCAAGGTGCACCGCATTAGCAGTACGAGTAGCAAAACAGAAGAGTAGTCAGAAGACTAAAATGCCCTCAAGTGTGCAAGTGAGGGCACTGGTACGCAAACAGAAGAGTAGGCAGAAGCCTAAAATGCCCTCAACTGTGCAAGTGAGGGCACTGGTACGCAAACAGAAGAGTAGGCAGAAGCCTAAAATGCCCTCAACTGTGCAAGTGAGGGCATTGGTACGCAAAGAAAATTGGAATCCACATACGTGGGAGGATGAGGTGGAAGTATGTGTAACAGAACTAGGTAGAGTTGAAAGTGGAGAAGGACGTGTAGGTGAAATTGAAGGTGAAAAGGGAGTGAATGGTGGGCAAATACAGAATTCTTGTTTGGTAAGAGATTATATGCAGAGTGAGTTGTTGGAGAGAACCCGTATGTTTAGGCAGATGCCTGCAGAGCCTTTGTTTAAATGGTTGGTGAGATCGTGGGACACTGGAGCAAAAGATGCACCACAGAATCCTTTTACGTTAGGTCCCATCACAGAAGGAGACCTGTTTGAGCTGGAAATGATAGTACAGCATGATGTAGATGATGTAGTGATGTGGAGCCTATGACAGAGGCAGGGAAAAAAGAGGGTGCCACAAGATTGGGCCTTAGTGGAAATAGAGTGCATAACTGATGATCGGCCGGTCACCTTAAAAACATGGGTCCCCTTACTAGGTTGGACAAGAGAAGGAGGGGTTGGCAATAAAGTAGGCAGAGCGCAGGAGTTTGCCATCGTGAAGTGGAAATGGTATCTGCAGCAGAGGGCAAAACCGGGACCAGCAGGAGTGTTGAAGTTACAAGAAGATAAGCTAGGGGCAGTGGACTTGCAGGCAATGGCCCCTGCGCCAGAGCCCTCTGAAATGGAATCCTCACCATTTAAGACACGCCCGCCTTTTGAACAACTCACCGAAGAAGAGCAGCAAAATGCATGGTTCACAGATGGCACCGCCCGGTACTATCATGGAAAAAGACAATGGCAAACAGTCGCATTCCAACCTGCTACAGAAACGATGTTGCTGCGAGGAGGGGATAATGAATCAAGCCAGCTTGCAGAACTGCAGGGGATAGCAGCAGTGATTGAACAAGCCCCCATCGGAGAGAAAACATTTGTGTACACTGACAGTCGGGCCACTTACCAAGGACTAGTAAGCTGGGCCCCGACTTGACGCAAGGATGGATGGAAAATTAGAGGCACCCCCTATTTCGGGAGGTGAGCAGCTATGGGAAGAGATGTGAGAGAAAGGGCAAAAATGTAAAATCTATGTGGGACATGTGGATGCCTATTGCCCATCGGATACCTCACTTGCATCTCTATTCAACAACACCACAGATCAAATGGCCAAAACGCGATCGGTGGTCATCAAGGAGGAAGCTGAAGCTGCTTTAGCAAACAGAGCCCATACAACATCCGGATATCTAGGAGAGAATGGCACTTATGCATGGGCACAACAACGTCAAATTCTTGTCACTAAAGAACAAGTGCAAAAAGCAGTAAAGGAGTACCCCACATGTAACCAGATTAGACAAATGCCCTTGCAAAAGAAGCCTAGAGGCCATATCAGAAGAGGAACTGCAGCTACTATGGTGTGGCAATTAGACTATATCGGGCCGCTACCAAAAGAAGGAGGAAAAAGCTACATATTGACCATGGTGGACACCTGCTCTGGCCTTATGTTGGGTATGCCCTTTAAGTCTGCAGACCAAAAGTCCACTTTGCGAGGGCTAAACTACCTGATAAAACATTATGGGGCACGTGTTGAGATCCAAACAAATAGGGTCACACACTTTTCAGGGAAAACAGTGCCGGGCTGAGTGCAGGAACTCAGGAATTCAGTGGATTTTGCACCTTAGTTATTATCCACAACCTGTAGGCATGATTGAGAGATATAACGGATTGTTGAAAGAACAGCTAAAAAAGTTATCAGCACATGAAAGACTAGCACAATTGATTTGTGAACAAGCGTACACCTTACACATTGAAGAAAGATCTGCCCCCCCGATAATACCCAGAGAGGTGAGGTAGGATTTGGAAGCACAGGAAGAAAAGTATGGGTGAACTATCCAGGGAAAAAGCCAGAGGCAGGAGAGATATTGAGTCAAGGGGTGGGGAGTACGTATATTGTACTTTTAAAGAACTCTAATGTACCTGTATTTGTACCTGCAGTGAGACTTACCCCACGGTCGTAAATGATGACATCTGCATCGATGATGTGGTTCATGATTATAACTGGAAAAAGTGTATGGGTCCGACCGAATATAGCAGAGAATGTCGTTACGAACCTTCATGTCACTTGTGCACCTCAAGCCGCTAACGTAACTGATGACCAGGGAAATGTTTCACTTTGCAACGTGGAGGTACCTGGAGGCAAGTGGATGGCTGCCAAAGCTGTGACCTGGAAGGTAACTGGACAGCAAATCCAACATGCTAACGGACTGAACAAGGTGCAGGGGATGCCAGCAATAGTACAGGCTTTGAGTTATGTGCTAAACATGATATGTAAATATTGTGATACGAGGACACATGGTGGTTGTTACAATGAAAAAAGAAACCAAAGGAGTTCCATACTCCAAACCACCAGCCTTCATGTTTTATGTAACCGAAAGACGCATGATTAGCAACTTAAGCAACGTTTCTATAGTTCGATATAGAATAGGATGTAAGCAAGCTCTGCAAGCAAGCATAATTAATCGTATTGTGTTACAGATAAATATTGTCAAGGGGAATGTCTCAAAGTATGATCATTATGTGCACCATGAACACCACATTTATGGCCCTTGCCAAAGTTACGCATTAGAAGAGATCTAGGGTCTTTGATAGCTGGGGCCACCGGAATCGGGGTAGGGGCCCTGAATTCTTTTGATGTTGAAGCCATTAGGAATAAGCTATCTTCTACAGGATATAGTACAGGAGAGGCCATAAAAGTAATTTCTCAATGGGGGCCCACACACTCACAAGAAGTATGGAAAGTCCTGCGTGGGTTGTATCGCAATTGGCAATGGCATAATTTCACTTATGAACAATTCGGAGAAAAAAAAAAAGCTTTTAAAACACACTAGAAGTGTCCAAGGGCATCCAGTGCATACTATGGCAAAGCATTGTTAATCAACAGTATGCAGACTTTAAAGCAGAATGGGGACAGCTTCAGGGTGAATATTGGAGACAACAATTGCATTTGCCTGAAGAAATATGGGTAAAGCCCATACAGTTTCACTGTGAGGAAGAAATATGTTATGCTCTTTTTGATATAGCAAGAAGTGATCTTCCTCCTGACATATGGGGCCCCTTTATAATGCTCCCCGTAGTGATAAGTAAAAGAATGGTGGATACCTCACACTGACAAAAAGTGGATTGATTAAACAAATCACACTGTAGATCCCACTAGATGTGCAGATTGGTCTAAGGGGTGGGTATGTACCCACACTTGACGGGTGCTAGATCCATGTCTTCACACAATACCGGTAGAATGTGAATGGTTACCTTATCCTATTGAATGGCACAGACTTATATCAGATAGGGACAGAGAGCATATGTTATGTCATTAATCATCCCTTACTTATTAATGGATTTATACAAACCACCGGAGAGCAAGTAATGTGTGTGCGCAATATTACCAGCATTATTGACATAAGCACTCACATCTTGTACCGACCGACTAAGTTCACCATAACCACATTACAGACACAAATGCGTGCGCAGTTAGAGTGGAACATCTCGCTTGTTGTTAAGCTACCCAGATTAAAGGCAATCAGGCACTTCGCACAAGTTACCTTTGCTAAATTTGATATGGCAGCTAAATACACGAAGGATACAGCCATTCTTATGACCATAAACGCTAAACAGCTTATACACACTGCTTCATGCATCCAGCAAATAACTGAGCATCATTGGTATGACATCTTCTTAGGCTGGGCAATAGGAGCTATGAAGATGCTAAATATAGTGTTACAACAGCTAAGTTGGTTATTGATTGTTTGTGTTACGCTAATGACTATACTATGTAGACTATATGTATGCACAAAACAGCTTTATACTAAGATGCAGGCGCTTAGAATAACACTGACCAGTATTAGTAGTAACCTAGCTAGCGGAATGTCAAAGTAACTGATATCCGTATCGCATGCATCACGCTCATCTAAGGGGTGGAGTGATCAGTATAGGGAAAGGTGCAGAAGACATTGTGACACGAAGGGTTAATTAGCTTGAGCAGTGTAGATGAGCGTGATGCCTGCTGAAACCCCCCGAACAACGTGGAAAAGTTCATGATATTATTTTCAAGCTTGTTTGTGTAGAAGACTCCGTCTCAACCTTGAGAACGAGAGTACAGGGAGAAGATGGAATGAAAACAAAGGCTGGGGAAGGGCAGAGCAGCCAAGTGCTGATAACATAGCTAGAAAATGCCAGAAAGAGATAGAATCCAAGCTTCGAGTTATTTAAGCACTGAAGTGTGGGTGAGGGACTTGAAGCTCGCAGATGGAGTTGTGAAAGCTGCCATAGCCCAGCGCTGCCTCCCTGTTTTGCTGGCCATGATGCTTGAGGGGGAGAGAGGTCCAAGCATGCGGTAGAGGGCTTCCCAGCATTTCGTGGACCAAGTTAAGTTCCACACAGGGATGAAAGTCCTTTGTTTCTCTGCTCTATTATTATGATTGATTATCTATGCTTGCACTGTGTTTATAACCTGAAGTATTCAGCTTGTTTATATTTTGCTTTCTAAACATCATAGTGTAAGCCTGCTGCAGTAACTGAAACATGCATTTTTGGTGTGCAGTAAATCAAAGCTTATGTGAAGTATTCAGCTCGTTTATATTTTGCTTCCTGAACATCGTAGTGTGAGCCTGCTGCAGTAACTGAAACATGCATTTTGGTGTGCAGTAAATCAAAGCTTATCTGAAGTATTAAACTCATTTATATTTTGCTTCCTGAACATCGTAGTGTCATGCATTTTGGTATACAGTTAATAAAAGCTTATATCTGTCAATGAACTCTTTTCTTATATATATGCATAGATGCTCTTTGTAGTGCACTTATATATAAATTGATGCTTTTCATTGCTATTCTTATTCTACTATTGTTAATGTGCTAAATGCCTACATTTACCTGAAATTCTAGTAAAGCTAAATTGTATTTATAATTGGCCTGTGGTCCTTCATTGAGCGTCCTTATTGACCTATACCAAACAGGTGTCAACCAGTCACCTGGATAAGACATTTTGGTACCAGGAGTGGGGTATAGGTCAATAATGCCTCTTTGGGGACGTAAGAAAAGTGAGGCAGAGAGCGGAAGGCAGCATGGGGCAGAAGCCAGATCCATTCCCGGGTGGTTAGCTACTGACCCGTTCTCTGGTGTGGCAGGACTCCTGAACCGGTGGGCAGCGCCGGTGTTATGGGATTATGGGAGGCATTACATGAGAAAGTGACTCCTCTCTTAGTGGAAGATGCGGTTGAGAGCGTGAAGCTAAGGTGGCGAAGCTGGAGCTGAAAGCAGCAGGGCAAGTGGGATGGCTTTTCCTGTCTGCGCTCCGTACGGTATACAGGAAAACATTAACACAAGATGCAGAGATAAGAAAACTGCGGGATGAGGTTGCAGCCTTGCAGGAAAGGCAGTTACTTATGAAAGAGACCATAGAAAGTGCAGTGACTAGGGGTGATTAAATGGAGGCAAGGTGCACCGCATTAGCAGTACGAGTAGCAAAACAGAAGAGTAGGCAGAATCCTAAAATGCCCTCAAGTGTGCAAGTGAGGGCACTGGTACGCAAACAGAAGAGTAGGCAGAAGCCTAAAATGCCCTCAACTGTGCAAGTGAGGGCACTGGTACGCAAACAGAAGAGTAGGCAGAAGCCTAAAATGCCCTCAACTGTGCAAGTGAGGGCATTGGTACGCAAAGAAAATTGGAATCCACATACTTGGGAGGATGAGGTGGAAGTATGTGTAACAGAACTAGGTGAAGATGAAAGTGGAGAAGGACGTGTAGGTGAAATTGAAGGTGAAAAGGGAGTGAATGGTGGGCAAATACAGAATTCTTGTTTGGTAAGAGATTATATGCAGAGTGAGTTGTTGGAGAGAACCCGTATGTTTAGGCAGATGCCTGCAGAGCCTTTGTTTAAATGGTTGGTGAGATCGTGGGACACTGGAGCAAAAGATGCACCACAGAATCCTTTTACGTTAGGTCCCATCACAGAAGGAGACCTGTTTGAGCTGGAAATGATAGTACAGCATGATGTAGATGATGTAGTGATGTGGAGCCTATGACAGAGGCAGGGAAACAAGAGGGTGCCACAAGATTGGGCCTTAGTGGAAATAGAACGCATAACTGATGATCGGCCGGTCACCTTAAAAACATGGGTCCCCTTACTAGGTTGGACAAGAGAAGGAGGGGTTGGCAATAAAGTAGGCAGAGCGCAGGAGTTTGCCATCGTGAAGTGGAAATGGTATCTGCAGCAGAGGGCAAAACCGGGACCAGCAGGAGTGTGTGGTTCTAAAAATTCTGGACCCATGTAATTTACTTTGCCACAGCAGTACGATTTTAGTATCAAAAGACCGATAATGACTAGTACACTAAGCATGAGCATTTTCGCTCAATTCCAGCAGCGTTTTCACCTCGAAATCGCCATTTTCGTCCTGCACTCGTGGCTCCCATTTTATACACGGCAGCCATTTTTAAAAGTTGCCCTCACTTAGGCTTATAATACAGTCAGATTTGATTCCAAGGACACGTACACCTTGATTGACTTTTCTCTGACCTGGGCAAGCTGGAACCATTGCCTCAGGCCAAACCTGTTTGGTCAGTCCCTCTCCCAGTGGCCGAATCAGATAGCATCAAGGCACACCATGCCATAAAACCCTTATTATCGCTCACACACCCTGCCTAATCTTGCTCACACCTGCACCTGCTCTTTTCTTCTTCTTACTTTACGAGGGGGAGGTGCCCGTTTTTATTGGGGGTCCACACTTATCTGATGTAAAATACTAGACCTCGCCGGGTAATTTATTATGGGTTGTAGTGAAAACATGTGAATGACCAACCAAAATGTCAAGAATGTTTGCCTGAAGCTTAAAAAACTGTATATAAGGAAACCTGACTTTGCATTGAAACACAGTCTCCTGAGAACATACAAACCATGCTGTTGTACTTCTAGGACGCTTGTTACTTGGTTGCAGCCAATAAATTCGATCTTTGACTTCACCTAGAAGACTCTGAGTTTCTGTGGTCTGAATCAGGAAAGTACCCGAGGTCTTTGGGTGTACCCTGGCACCACTGGGTTACCGGATCAGTACCGGTTCTGAAAAACTCAGTACCTCAGTTGGCGCCCAACGTGGGGCGATACCCGCGGTACCGGTCCAAGCCTGAGGTCCGTGAGGAGCTTCGTGTGAAAATTCTGGAGGAAGGCCGCCACTTCATCGACCCCTGCATGTCGACGTGGTCCGAAAGTCTTTGCTGCGAGGTTCCCCGCTTCCCGACGGCTACGAAGGACTGCTGCCCTGGCTATCGCCCTGATTTGGACCCTTGATGTTTGGTAGAGCGAAACGATAAGACGAGTCTTCTGGTGACGTCATCGATATTTTCAGTTAAGTATAAGTGGAGCGTCTCCCAGTCCTTGGACACTTGGTTTGGTCCTTAGTTGGACATTTGGTTTGGTATCCCTTCGGGATCACTTTGATTTGGAACTTGCAAGTACCAAAGCCGAAGGACTCGTGTATTCACGAGACTATCGTAAACGATAATCCTTTGAAGTTTGAAGCTAGACTAGTGAGCAAAGATGCCTGGTCTTAGCAGACTTGGAAATTTGTTTTGTCTTGGTTGTAAAAGGGACTCCCGGTTGGAGGACTCATGTCCGGTTCCTCCGATTGGAACTCCAACCTATGAACTATATGTGAAGCACGGAGTAGGCCCCATCACATATAATGAAGTATGGATCCGTTACACCAGAAAAGATGGTGTTTTAAAATGGCCCCAAAATGGTAGCTTTGACACAGAAATCTTAGATAACCTCGAAGTTAGACTTTTTTAGAAGAAAGCCCGGCCGGCAATGTTTGATTCTTTCCGCTTATGGCGTAAGGAAGCCAAGCAAAAGGAAATTAAATTAGCTAAGAAAAATAAGAGAGAAAAAGGTATTTTGATTATGCAAGATGCTATACAGTTTAAAGATAACGAAGTAGAACAGTTGAATGAGCAGTTGCATAGGCGACATAAAATGACAGTAGATAAATGCTATCCAGTTTTGCCGCCTCTTCAGCAAGATGCAGCAAAAGACTCTGAAAAAGATCCCCTAATGTCGCATTTGCTAAGTTCGCCACCACCCTATGCGCAGAATGCCACGGCACCTCCGCAACCTCTAGTTGCACAACCAGTGGTTGCATTGCCTCCTGCTCCTCCACAGCACCCACCAGCTATTCTTCAGTTGGTTCCTATTCCTCCGGTGCAGCCTCCTCAAGGGCCACCGGCTTTGACATCTACTCTGCCTTTACTTCCTACAACTTTGACTACTATAGCGACTACCACTCCTGGTATTGTTTCTGACACTGCTTCTGTCTCTCCCTTGTCTCATTCTGTTTTTCCTCCTGTTCATTTGTCAACCTCTCCCTCTATCCGTCAGAGAATGACAAACCCTATGACTAGTCTTTTATCCCCTCTCTTTGGGTCATTAGCTACGACCCCAGTTTCAGAGCGTAAACAATTGCATAGCCAATTGCCTGATGGTAGGGAGAAAGAGACACTGAATTATTTGGCGCATAAATGGGTTACTGAACCAGCGAGATATGAACTAGAGTCTGTTATGGATGTCTTCCATCAGTGGGAAGAACCGAAACAGAGATACGTTTTTGAGAAAATGTGTACTTTTCTTTCTGAGGATTTAGAGGAAAATGGTTTGGAGCCCAATCCGCCTAAATTGTGTCGTGTACGGTTCGATTTTGCGACAGGTTTGATTGTGGGTTCAGATGTCGAGAAAGCAGTTGCAATGTTATTGTCGTTTAGGACTGAAGGTGTTTCCAGGTTATTGTTTAAATATGATTCTTCTGCTAAAAAGAAAGGGAAACAGTACCCCATGAGAGAAGTTCCCCCACAATGGAGGGAAGGGGACCCAAATGCTAATCCACCTGTCCTGCCTCATTTCCAGCGTGTATGGGTACACGTTCCATGGAAGCGAGCTGAATTTTTAGCCCTTAAGCAGACATTGCCTGATCTCCGTAAGAATCCTACAGGGTATTACAAGGAATTGTCACAGACTGCGGGGTCTTGCATTATGAATTTAGCTGACATAGACATGTTGTTTGGGAATGTTGTTCCACAGCCTTTATGGGGAAAGATTTGCCATACAGACCATGCTCAAGAGTTAGGTGACACATGGGCTAATATTGCTGCTGCAGATGCCCGACAAATTGGTGGTGCTAAACCTGAGCCTTTAGTGACAGAGCTTCCTGGTAGGATTATTGATTACATGAAAACTATAATGCCTGCGATGCATGTAAACTGGGATAAATTGTCTGCATGTAAGCAAAAGAAAGAAGAAACGGTATCAGATTTCTTCACCAGGTTTGAAGAAACGTTTGTGGACCACAGTGGTCAAGATATGAGCACAGAAGGTGGTCAACGTTTGTTCGTTGATAAATTTGTGCATAATCTGCTTCCTGAGTTGTGTAAAAAGTTAAAAGATTCAGAAAGTTCTTGGGCAGTTTCCTCTTCAGCGCAGATATTGGCTACTGCACAGTACTACGAAAATAGAGATAAAGATGAGAGAGATAGAGTAGAGAAGAAAACTAAAGAATTGAAAACGAAGGTTCTGTTACAACAAGCGTACCCGCCACGTGGTGGTCAAAATAGTGGTGCACAGAGTAACTATCAGAACAACTATCAGAATAACTATCAGCCCCAACCGTTTCAGAGAAACTCGCAAAGAGACGAGTATGCTCAACCACGTATCCCAGTAGGTCCCAATCAGTGTTCATATTGCAAGGAAGTGGGTCATTTCAAGTATAGTTGCCCTGCTTTGCTACAGCGCGCAAATGGTACTTCTGGTTTAAGAGGTCGAGGTGTTCCACAAGCACCTAGAGGAAGAGGACGTGGATATGTTCCCCAGAGCGCGCGCCCATTCCTCCCTCAAAACTCAATGAACAGATTTGATCAACAGGTTAATGCATCTGGTAGGACGGCTCAGTACTATACTGATGATTACTATACGGAGGATGAGCATTTGGACAGTAATGATTGCTAGGATAGCCATAGACAAAGAGAGGGAGTTGTTTCAGTTCCAGTAGATCAGAGTGGGCCTTATGTTAAGGTGATTGCATCAGGTGTGTCAGAACCTTTTCTGTTGGATACTGGTGCTACCAAGAGTTCTATTATGCACTCAAAACTCCCTGGCGCACCTTTGTCTGGTGAAACAAATGTATCAGTAGGGTTTTCCGGCACCCCAGTTAGAAATCCGATTTCTAACCCTATATCTCTTTCTGTTGGACCTTGTAAATTTGAAACACCCCTTATTTTGACGACAGGTTGTGGCGAGAACTTGTTAGGATTAGATCTGTTAAAGAGATTGTATGCGACATTGAATTGCTCTCCTTCTGAAGTGCAACTCACATTGGGTAAGAAAGTGGTTTCAACAATGTATTTGTCAAAGGACAGATTTCCACCAGAATTTTCGTCTCTTCCTAATACTCTTTGGGCTACTGGACCTAATGATGTAGGTCTTTTGGAAATTCAACCATATGTGATAACATTAAAAGCCAATGTTAAAATGCCACGTATTCCCCAATACAAGATCTCTAGTGAAGGGGAAAAAGCGTTGTTAGCAATTATTTGTGATCTGATTGAGAAGGATGTAATTGAAGAGGCAAGAGGCAACGTTTGCAATAGTCCTGTTTTGCCTGTCTTGAAGCATACTGACCCTACTCAGCCACATGTTTATAGGTTTGTAATTGATCTTAGAGAGGTGAACAAAATAGTTGTGCCACAGTTTCCAGTCGTCCCCGATATCACTGCATTGTTGACAATGATTCCAGCTTCAGCCACTTGGTTTTCAGTGATAGACCTGAAAAATGCTTTCTTCAGCATCCCTATTGCAGAAGAGAGCAGGGACATTTTTGGCTTCAATTTGGGAGGACGAAGCTTCAGATTTAAGAGAGCTCCTCAAGGCTATTGTGAAAGTCCATCTATCTATAGTCAGGCTTTGAAAGCACAACTTGACACTCTTATGTTACCTGATGGCGCCACTCTCATTCAATATGTCGATGATTTGCTAGTTGCTGCAGATACTAAGGAGATCTGCAAAGAAGCAACATTGTCATTATTGCGTCATTTGTCTGATTTACACCACAAAGTGTCCCTTTCAAAGTTACAGTATTGTCAAAAAGAAGTGACCTATTTAGGTCATCTCTTTTCGAAGGAGGGAAGGCAACTGACCCCAGAGAGAATCAGGGCTGTTGCAGCAATGAGTGTGCCAAGAACACAGAGAGAAGTGCGTGCTTTCTTGGGTATTACATCATATTGCAGACAATGGATACCTAATTTTTCGTTAATAGCCAAACCCTTGGTGGCATTAACTTGTAAAGATACACCAAATCCCGTCCCATGGTCTGAAGATTGTCAGAAAAGTTTTGTCGAATTACGTGATGCAGTATGTTCAGCTCCTGTGTTGGGTACCCCCAACTACAGCAAGCCTTTTACATTGTATGTCCATGAGAAAGAAGGTTGTGCGTTAGCAGTTTTGACACAACAGTTTGGAGACAGGGAGCGTCCATGCGCCTATTTCTCTTCAACCTTAGACCCAGTAGCTAAGGCACTACCAAGCTGCTTAAGAGCGGCAGCGGCAACTGCTGTTTCTATCCGACAGTCTGCTGGTTTAGTGATGAATAACACATTAATCGTAATGGTTCCACATGCAGTGGACACGTTGTTAAACAGAACCAAGACACAGCATTTAACTAGTGCTCGATTGTCAGGTTACGAGTTGACATTGTTAGGAAGCCATGTACATATAAAAAGATGCACTACACTTAACCCAGCTACGTTATTGCCAATTGTGACGGAGTAAGATACTTCTGAACAACATGACTGTCTCCATAGAACAGAAGAAGAAACTAAAGGGAGAATAGACCTTCTGGACACTCCCCTTGCAAAGAGTGATGGTACTTTGTCGGTGGATGGTTCATGCTTTAAGCTCACGAATGGTGACACGACTGCGGCGTATGCTGTGACAACTTTGTGTACGATTGTTGAAGCTGCACGTATCCCACACAATTCAGCCCAAGCAGCTGAGTTAATAGCCCTAACAAGAGCATGTATAGTATCAAAAGGAATGAAAGTGACTATCTATACCGATAGCCAATATGCGTTTGGTGTGGCCCATAGTTTTGGGCGTTTGTGGAAGGAACGTGGGTTCCTGACCTCGCATGGAACTAAAATACAGCATGGTCAGTTGGTAAATGAGCTCCTTGATTTACTTACTTTACTGTTGCAAGTTGCGATTGTGAAGTGTAGCGCACATAAAAAGGTGACTGATGATGTTGGTCGTGGGAATGCATTTGCTGACGAGGTCGCAAAAGAAACGGCAAGGAATGTGATGAGCCGAATGTATGTCGCGGGCCCTGCAAGATGGATTGGTGATGTTGGAATGTGTGAAGACACGATAGGAAGCGTGAAATCGATTCAAGCTGAAGCCACAGAGAGAGAATTGAGTGTGTGGAGAGAAAGTACGGGTAAATTGGATGCGAATGGTTGTTGGGTCGAGTTGTCAGAACATCAAAGATGGTTGCTACCCGATGCGTATGTGCTTGCAGTAGTTACAATGGCTCATGGAATGGCTCACATCAGTGTGAAAGGGATTTGTAAGTTGTTGGCCCCAGTATGGCAAAATGCAGGAATTCCCAAGTGCGCAGAAAATGTGGTTAAAAATTGCATGGTATGCCTGAAACACAACCCTGGTAGAGGAACCCCAACTCCAGCTGGTCATTTTGCACCTCCTACGTATCCGTTTGAGGTTTTGCAGCTAGATTTCATCCACATGGAGAGGTGCAACAACTTAAAATGCGTACTCGTTGTTGTTTGTGCCTTTTCAAGATGGGTGGAAGCCTATCCCCTAAAAGACAATACTGCGCTATCCACAGCCAAAGCCCTTGTGAAAGAGTTCTTCCCTAGATTCGGAATGCCGAGAATGATCTGGAGTGACAATGGAAGTGAATTTGTGGGTCAAGTGATGAAGAAAGTATGCGAAGGGCTAGGCATAAACCAAAAGTTTCACGCTGCAAATCACCCCCAATCAGCTGGATTAGTGGAGTGCTATAATGGCACTCTAAAGCTACAATTGGCCAAGATACAAGCGAGCTCTGGTCTTAAATGGCCTGACACTCTACCCCTAGCACTCCTATCAACCAGAATGACTGTGCATTCACGAGTGAAACTTAGTCCTTATGAAATAGTCTTTGGCCGCCCGGCCAATATATGGGTAGTGCCCAGGCACAAGAAGTTTAGCGATATAGAGCATCCTGTTTTGCTTGACTATCTGTATGAATTGACGGCTAAATTGCGTGTTTTACGTCAACAGGTCCACGACACCCTGCCTCCGGTCTCTGAATCTCCAGGTCATCCCATTGAGCCTGGATCCTGGGTTTTAATAAAGAACTTTCAGCGAACCAAAAACGAGCAGCCCAGGTGGACCGGACCGCACCTCGTTCTTCTCTCCTCAAGATCAGCTGTTCGAGTAGAAGGGAAGAAACACTGGATCCATGGGACCCATTGCAAAAGGGTACCCCTACCTCTGCCATATGACCGGTGGGTCCAGGAAGGTGTCACCGACTCAGAGACTGAAACCGTGCCACGTTTTCTGCCTTTCAGCGATGCACGAATAAAAGGAACACTCACTGAGAAAGAAAGTAATGACATTTTATAATCAGCAGTATCACCGTCAGTTCGATTGGACACTACAGAACCTGAACTCCTTTTTCAGGACCACACAATACCCGGGACTAACCGTTATAATCTACGACCAAGAATAAAGGACAAATAAAACAGTTTACTTTTCTTCCCTTTAGCAAAGTTCTCCAATATGGAAAATTATTTTTGAATGACTTTTTTTTTTTTTTTGTGTTTTTCGAACCTCCATCCGGGTTCAGCTGTAGGAACGTGGCTGAAAAGGCTTAGGGGGGTAGCCTGTGGACACAAGGTCTACAGGTCTGGTTTGTTCTAGGGCGGCCTGGAACATTCAGAACACTCCTAAGTGAAGTAAACCAACCGCCACGAACGGCAACGGTTAGAGGATGGAATCTTTCCAAAATGGAGAACATGTTGAAAGACTGAGTTTCAAGAAGAGAATATGTGAAACGATAACCAGGAAACGGTTTTTGCTGCTGTGCATTTTTATGTTATTTAGTTGGTTTTTATAGGATATGTTTTATTCAGTTTTAATGTGATATTGGCACCCACTACCTCGTCTACACCTCCTCCTTCCACTGTTTCCCCACATTCTTTTCAACTCCTCCCTAAACATGAATCTGCTAGGAGACTAGAGTTCATTAATAACTCCTTCATCCAGCTTTTGCACCAACACCAACTAGTGATAAATACAACTGACTGTTGGGTGTGTGGCCTTATGCCTCACACAGCAGATAAAGGTATCCCTTATCTGATCCTGCCTTTCAGCCACAATGGTTCCGTGTGGGCATTCAGAACGATATTCATCTATGCACACTACCCCTTACGTTTTGCGGAAGACAACCCTAAGAAAAATGCTTTAGTTAAAGGTATCATAGACATGATGAAGGACAATATCTTCTACGAGACTATCCCCAGAGATGAGACAATAGCATATATAGGATGGAACATGACCGGATATGAAGCCACAATGAGTGAGAAACAGCAAGCTAAGATATCTTCCCTGATTTGGGTTCTACCCCATCATGGTCACCTGTGTCTGCAAGGTACTGGCAAGAATCCCAGAGCTCAGCTAGGGGAAAGTGTCTGCACTGAGACATATGTCTTCGCATCTCAGACCTCCCGTCCGCTCTTGGCAGCTAAGGGTACCTATTTCATCTGCCATGATAGAGCCTTTACATGGTTTTTCGGGCACATGCTTCGTTTCGTTCCTGTTGCCACCCTACCTACACAGCAGCGGCAGATTACCACAAGACAAGGATAGTTAGAGGCGTCTTCAGTGAAGAAGACACTGCAGGATAAGAATTTGGGGACTTCGTCAAGGGTTTTCTGCCGTTCTGGGGACAAATAGGTAACAGCAGGAGCATAAGGCAATTGATAAGAGTGGTTGAATCCACCGTGGCTGAAACCGCTGGTGCCCTTGGTAACTTGACTGCTGAGCTCCAGTCGGATCGTCTTATGACCCTTCAGAACAGGGTCGCATTAGATGTCATACTTGCAGACCGGGGTGGAGTATGTACATTGATCCAATCGAGTTGCTGTGTTTTTGTCCCAGATAACGCTCCAACAGTTTACCAGGCCATCTCCAAACTGCATAGAATTTCCGAATCTATTCATTTAGATAGAGGAGATTGGTCATTAATGGGATGGTTCTGGGAACTGATATCAGCATGGGGATGGAAGATACTGATGGTCATTGGGATGATCTTGGCCATTCTTTTCCTGTTCTGTCTATGCGTGCAGTGTGCTCCTGCGATATGTGGCCTCTGTGTTACATCATGCATAAGGAAACCTGCACCAAGAGACGAGCTAAATACTAGGATGATGTTACAGCAACATCTCAACGACTTTAGAAACATAGACCTGGACTCAGATTAGCATGAGAATAGGTTTATTGCCTATGTAAGGGCAAAAGGAGGATTTGTGGTTCTAAAAATTCTGAACCCATGTAATTTACTTTGCCACCGCAGTACGATTTTAGTATCAAAAGACCGATAATGACTAGTACACTAAGCATGAGCATTTTCGCTCAATTCCAGCAGCGTTTTCACCTCGAAATCGCCATTTTCGTCCTGCACTCGTGGCTCCCATTTTATACACGGCAGCCATTTTTAAAAGTTGCCCTCACATAGGCTTATAATACAGTCAGATTTGATTCCAAGGACACGTACACCTTGATTGACTTTTCTCTGACCTGGGCAAGCTGGAACCATTGCCTCAGGCCAAACCTGTTTGGTCAGTCCCTATCCCAGTGGCCGAATCAGATAGCATCAAGGCACACCATGCCATAAAACCCTTATTATCGCTCACACACCCTGCCTAATCTTGCTCACACCTGCACCTGCTCTTTTCTTCTTCTTACTTTACGAGGGGGAGGTGCCCGTTTTTATTGGGGGTCCACACTTATCTGATGTAAAATACTAGGCCTTGCCAGGTAATTTATTATGGGTTGGAGGACATGAAATATGAGGTTTCATCATGACACTGTTTTTTCCTTTGTAGTGAAAACATGTGAATGACCAACCAAAATGTCAAGAATGTTTGCCTGAAGCTTAAAAAACTGTATATAAGGAAACCTGACTTTGCATTGAAACACAGTCTCCTGAGAACATACAAACCGTGCAGTTGTACTTCTAGGACGCTTGTTACTTGGTTGCAGCCAATAAATTCGATCTTTGACTTCACCTAGAAGACTCTGAGTTTCTGTGGTCTGAATCAGGAAAGTACCTGAGGTCTTTGGGTGTACCCTGGCACCACTGGGTTACCGGATCAGTACCGGTTCTGAAAAACCCAGTACCTCAAGTGTCGAAGTTACAAGAAGATAAGCTTGGGGCAGTGGACTTGCAGGCAATGGCCCCTGCGCCAGAGCCCTCTGAAATGGAATCCTCATAATTTAAGACAGCCCCGCCTTTTGAACAACTCAACGAAGAAGAACAGCAAAATGAATGGTTCACAGATGGCACCGCCCGGTACTATCAAGGAAAAAGACAATGGCAAACAGTCGCATTCCAACCTGCTACAGAAACGATGTTGCTGCGAGGAGGGGATAATGAATCAAGCCAGCTTGCAGAACTGCAGGGGATAGCAGCAGTGATTGAACAAGCCCCCATCGGAGAGAAAACATTTGTGTACACTGACAGTCGGGCCACTTACCAAGGACTAGTAAGCTGGGCCCCGACTTGGTGCAAGGATGGATGGAAAATTAAAGGCACCCCCTATTTCGGGAGGTGAGCAGCTATGGGAAGAGATGTGGGAGAAAGGGCAAAAATGTAAAATCTATGTGGGACATGTGGATGCCCATTGCCCGTCGGATACCTCACTTGCATCTCTATTCAACAACACCACAGATCAAATGGCCAAAACGCGATCGGTGGTCATCAAGGAGGAAGCTGAAGCTGCTTTAGCAAACAGGGCCCATGCAACATCCGGACATCTAGAAGAGAATGGCACTTATGCATGGGCACAACAACGACAAATTCCAGTCACTAAAGAACAAGTGCAAAAAGCAGTAAAGGAGTACCCCACATGTAACCAGATTAGACAAATGCCCTTGCAAAAGAAGCCTAGAGGCCATATCAGAAGAGGGACTGCAGCTACTACGGTGTGGCAATTAGACTATATCGGGCTGCTACCAAAAGAAGGGGGAAAAAGCTACGTATTGACCTTGGTGGACACCTGCTCTGGCCTTATGTTGGGTATGCCCTGTAAGTCTGCAGACCAAAAGTCCACTTTGCGAGGGCTAAACTACCTGATAAAACATTATGGGGCACGTGTTGAGATCCCAACAGATAGGGTCACACACTTTTCAGGGAAAACAGTGCCGGGCTGAGCGCAGGAACAGGGAATTCGGTGGATTTTGCACCTTAGTTATTATCCACAAGCTGTAGGCATGATTGAGAGATATAACGGATTGTTGAAAGAACAGCTCAAAAAGTTATCAGCACATGACAGACTTGCACAATTGATTTGTGAACAAGCGTACACCCCACACATTGAAGAAAGATCTGCCCCCCTGATAATACCCAGAGAGGTGAGGTAGGATTTGGAAGCACAGGAAGAAAAGTATGGGTGAACTATCCAGGGAAAAAGCCAGAGGCAGGAGAGATGTTGAGTCAAGGGGTGGGGAGTACGTATATTGTACTTTTAAAGAACTCTAATGTACCTGTATTTGTACCTGCAGTGAGACTTACCCCACGGTCGTAAATGATGACATCTGCATCGATGATGTGGTTCATGATTATAACTGGGAAAAAGTGCATGGGTCCGACCGAATATAGCAGAGAATGTCGTTACGGACCTTCATGTCACTTGTGCACCTCAAGTCGCTAACGTAACTGATGACCAGGGAAATGTTTCACTTTGCAAAGTGGAGGTACCTGGAGGCAAGTGGATGGCTGCCAAAGCTGTGACCTGGAAGGTAACTGGATAGCAAATCCAACATGCTAACGGACTGAACAAGGTGCAGGGGACGCCAGCAATAGTACAGGCTTTGAGTTATGTGCTAAACATGATATGTAAATATTGTGGTACCAGGACACATGGTGGTTGTTACAATGAAAAAAGAAACCAAAGTAGTTTGATACTCCAAACCACCAGCCTTCATGTTTTATGTAACCGAAAGACGCATGATTAGCAACTTAAGCAATGTTTCTATAGTTCGATATAGAATAGGATGTAAGCAAGCTCTGCATGCAAGCATAATTAATCGTATTGTGTTACAGATAAATATTGCCAAGGGGATTGTCTCAAAGTATGATCATTATGTGCACCATGGACACCACATTTATGGCCCTTGCCAAAGGTACGCATTAGAAGAGATCTAGGGTCTTTGATAGCTGGGGCCACCGGAATCGGGGTAGGGCCCTGAATTCTTTTGATGTTGAAGCCATTAGGAATAAGCTATCTTCTACAGGATATAGTACAGGAGAGGCCACAAAAGTAATTTCTCAATGGGGGCCCACACACTCAAAAGAAGTATGGAAAGTCCTGCGTGGGTTGTATCGCAATTGGCAATGGCATAATTTCACTTATGAACAATTCAGAAAAAAAAAAAGCTTTTAAAACACACAAGCAGTGTCCAAGGGCATCCAGTGCATACTATGGCAAAACATTGTTAATCAACAGTATGCAGACTTTAAAGCAGAATGGGGACAGCTTCAGGGTGAATATTGGAGACAACAATTGCATTTGCCTGAAGAAATATGGGTAAAGCCCATACAGTTTCACTGTGAGGAAGAAATATGTTATGCTCTTTTTGATATAGCAAGAAGTGATCTTCCTCCTGACATATGGGGCCCCTTTATAATGCTCCCCGTAGTGATAAGTAAAAGAATGGTGGATACCTCACACTGACAAAAAGTGGATTGATTAAACAAATCACACTGTAGATCCCACTAGATGTGCAGATTGGTCTAAGGGGTGGGTATGTACCCACACTTGACAGGTGCTAGATCCATGTCTTCACACAATACCGGTAGAATGTGAATGGTTACCTTATCCTATTGAATGGCACAGACTTATATCAGATAGGGACAGAGAGCATATGTTATGTCATTAATCATCCCTTACTTATTAATGGATTTATACAAACCACCGAAGAGCAAGTAATGTGTGTGCGCAATATTTCCAGCATTATTGACATAAGCACTCACATCTTGTACCGACCGACTAAGTTCACCATAACCACATTACAGACACAAATGCGTGCGCAGTTAGAGTGGAACATCTCACTTGTTGTTAAGCTACCCAGATTATAGGCAATCAGGCACTTCGCACAAGTTACCTTTGCTAAATTTGATATGGCAGCTAAATACACCAAGGATTCAGCCATTCTTATGACCATAAATGCTGAACAGCTTATACACACTGCTTCATGCATCCAGCAAATAACTGAGCATCATTGGTATGACATGTTCTTAGGCTGGGCAATAGGAGCTATGAAGACGCTAAATATAGTGTTACAACAGCTAATTTGGTTATTGATTGTTTGTGTTACGATAATGACTATACTATGTAGACTATATGTATGCACAAAACAGCTTTATACTAAGATGCAGGCGCTTAGAATAACACTGACCAGTATTAGTAGTAACCTAGCTAGCGGAATGTCAAAGTAACTGATATCCGTTTCGCATGCATCACGCTCATCTAAGGGGTGGAGTGATCAGTATAGGGAAAGGTGCGGAAGACATTGTGACGCAAAGGATTAATTAGCTTGAGCAGTGTAGATGAGCGTGATGCCTGCTGAAACCCCACGAACAATGTGGAAAAGTTCATGATATTATTTTCAAGCTTGTTTGTGTAGAAGACTCCGTCTCAACCTTGAGAACAAGAGTATAGGGAGAAGATGGAATGAAAACAAAGGCTGTGGAAGGGCAGAGCAGCCAAGTGCTGATAACATAGCTAGAAAATTCCAGAAAGAGATAGAATCCAAGCTTCGAGTTATTTAAGCATTGAAGTGTGGGTGAGGGACTTGAAGCTCGCAGATGGAGTTGTGAAAGCTGCCATGGCCCAGCGCTGCCTCCCTGTTTTGCTGACCTTGATGCTTGAGGGGGGAGAGGTCCAAGCAGGCGGTAGAGGGTTTCCCAGCATTTCGTGGACTAAGTTAAGTTCCACAAAGGGATGAAAGGCCTTTGTTTCTCTGCTCTATTATTATGATTGATTATTTATGCTTGCACTGTGTTTATAACCTGAAGTATTCAGCTTGTTTATATTTTGCTTTCTAAACATCGTAGTGTGAGCCTGCTGCAGTAACTGAAACATGCATTTTGGTGTGCAGTAAATCAAAGCTTATCTGAAGTATTCAGATCATTTATATTTTGCTTTCTGAACATCGTAGTGTGAGCCTGCTGCAGTAACTGAAACATGCATTTTGGTGTGCAGTAAATCAAAGCTTATCTGAAGTATTCAACTCATTTATATTTTGCTTCCTGAACATCGTAGTGTGATGCATTTTGGTATACAGTTAATCAAAGCTTATATCTGTCAATGAACTCTTTGCTTATATCTATGCACAGATGCTCTTTGTAGTGCACTTATATATAAATAGATGCTTTTCATTGCTATTCTTATTCTACTATTGTTAATGTGCTAAATGCCTACATTTACCTGAAATTCTAGTAAAGCTAAATTGTATTTATAATTGGCGTGTGGTCCTTCATTGAGCGTCATTATTGACTTATACCGAACAGGGGTCAACCAGTCACCTAGATAAGACAGATATCTATTTTGTATTTTTGTAGTTACTATGACAAGCATACAACCTCTGCCTTTCTATTAATGCAAAACCCTGTGAGCTGCCAATAGAATGGGATTTATGGTTGTATTTATTTGAATCTTATGTGATGGGTTGGAGGAGGATGAATGTTCGTCTGAAAGTTATTGGTCTTTACTAAATCATAGATTGGGTGCTATTACTTTGAGAGAATTTAAGAATTTACACCCGTAGAGAATGCCAACAATTTGGATGTATATCAATATGCTATTAAGCAGCTGCAGGATAGAGTTGGCAGAAAAATAAATGTGGTCACGGAACAGTTTACGTTTTACTAAAGAGCAGAAAAGAAAGATGAAACAATTGATCAGTTTGTTGCTACATTAAGGGGCTTGGCAGTAACATGTGATTTTGAACACATTACATATGATCAGGTGTTAAGAGATCAACTGCTTATGAAAAACAAATCTAAGGAAATTCAAGAGAAATTGTGGTCATGTGGGGAGGTGTCCTTGAAGACAGCTGCAAAGGTTGCTAGAAGTATAGAGGTGTCAGAAAAATGCATTTAGACAGTGACGAATGAGAACACGAATGGAAGTACTGTGTGTTCTTTCGTTGGATGGAAAGATAATAAAAACAAAAAGGAAAATGTTGGAAAGTAAAAGTAATGATGTTCAAAATCCACAGAGTACAAGCAAAGGATTGCTATGCTTTAGGTGCTGTTCAAGTAGATATTTAGCTAACTTTAAAAGTTCTCTGGCTTCAAATAAAGTATGCAGTACTTGTAGGAAAAAGGGTCATTTCAGCAGAATTTGTAAGAGTATGAGTATGACTAAGAAGGTAATTCTAGTGGTGAAAGATGTTGAAGTTGAGGATATACGTTTACAGGGTGTTGTTTTGAGTTTGCAAAATGATCTAGAGATGAAAGGTAAAATGAGCATGATTCTACCTTGTTGATCTATTTGCATAGATGGTGTTCATGTTGAAGGAATGGTGGGTGGGTGTGCTTGGTACACTATAATTGTCACGAGTCACCCTGGGCTTACCGTTGGTACTGGAGAGGGATGGTGAGCGGCCCCGGTTCCTGCAAGTCCTGCTCTGACCGAGGTAGGGGCGACCCCTTCCGGTAGCCACGGTGCTGTTGACAATAGTAAGCCACCACAGTCCGTGCCCTCCAGAAGGAGTCCCAGAGGAAAAACCCAAAGGGGAAAAAAACCTCCAACAGGAACTCCCTGAAACAGAAGGAGGACATAAGAATTAGAACTCAGGATCCTGGAAATCTGGAAGACTGAAGACAGAACAAGAACGACTGGCGTCCAAACGAAGACCAGCCAGAGCGTGACCACCACCGATGAAGTGCTGCAACGCAATGAGAAGAAGAAATGATTCCCCTTATATACCCCTAGACAGGAAGTGATAAACAGGAAGAAGTAACACCACCATCTTGGCTTGGGAAGGAACTATAGCTAGAGATAGAAAATATGCCCTTGTACAAAAGGAACAGATGCATGCAGGGAAGAAGGGAAGTGCACGGCATGCTGGGAAGGAGAAGGCATGCCTCAAAACCATGCAGGAGAAAGAGGAAGGCCCTGAAGGCGTGTGGCAGGTAAGTAATGCTAGGGGGGAGGACCCAGACACACCACAACAATGTCTGCGTAGCACGCCATGCACGGCGAGGACCCAGGCCCAATTCTGGGCCTCCGGCATCGCCGCGTCCTAACAACGGCTTGCGGCCGGAGAAAAGGGCTGCTGCGGGCTCCGCGACCTTTGACAAGGGCCGCGGCGCCCCCGCCGCCCGGCCGGGAGACGCTGCGGCTTCCCCTGCGGTTCAGCCGGGAGGCGCCGCAGTGGCCCGCGGCGCAACAGTAGCCCTTCCAATGAATGAGGTATTGGAGACGACCACGGAAGACCTGAGAGTCACAGATTTCCTGGACCTCGTATTCAGGCACGTTATCAATCAATTGAGGAGAACAGGTGAATTGTCTGCAAAACGGATCAGGGATGTAGGGTTTAAGCTGTGATAAATAGAATACAGGATGTATTTTCCAAGTCAGAGGCAAGCGAAGACGAACAGACACAGGATTGATTTTCTGAAGAATCAGGAATGGACCATAATATTGAGGTTTAAATTTATTTTGGGTTAGTCAGAGAGGTAAGAATTTAGAGGAAAGACAGACCTTATAACGCGGGCCTCACAACGTTTCTTATCAGCCATTCTTTTCATGCATGTTTTAGTGGCTAAAAGATTTGAATGTATGACACGTTGGATACCCCGTAGTTGCCGGACATATGAGGTAATGGCAGGAAGATTGGAGGTTTCTTTCAGAGGAATGGGAAAGGCCTTTGGATGGAATCCATAAGAACAATAGAAAGGGGAGACTTTCGAAGCACTGTGTACTGAATTGTTGTATGAGAATTCTGCAAGTGGTAGGTACGTAGACCAATTACTCTGCGTAGCATTACAAAAACTACGTAAGTATTGTTCAAGGCCTTGATTCAGCCGTTCTGTCTGTCCATTCGTTTGGGGATGGAAACCAGATGATAAGGCCACCTCCATTCTTAGTGTTTTACAAAATTGTCTCCAAAATCGGGAGATGTATTGGGGACCCCGATCTGAGATAATGACTTGTGGCAGGCCATGAAGCCGAAAGATCCCCTGAATAAAGTTTTGACTTAGGGCCAGATGTAGCAAAGGTTTGCGACTCGCAAAGGGGCCGAATCGCTATTTGCGACAGTGCAAAATCGGAAATGGGATGCAAAAAGCCCATTTCCGACTCCCAAAAAGCGATGGGACCCGTTTGCGAGTCGCATCTGTTGCGACCCCATTTTGCGACCCGCAAATACCAAGTCGCAATTTGCGAGTCGCAAACCTTATGCAATTGCAACTCGCAAATTGCGACTAGTCGCAAAAAGCCCATTTTGCATGTCCCATTTACCACTAACTCAGAGCAGGTGGTAACCATTACCAAAGTATAAAAGGAGACCAAGAAGGCATCTGGGTTACACAAGATGGCGGAGATATACCTGATAGCAGTGAGAAGGAGAGTCCACGCAGCCCAGCAGAGGAGGAGGAGGGGCCACAGACAGGAGAAGATATATAGAACAAGGCAGACTCTTTTTCAGCAAACTGAGGATGAGATCTATGACAAATACCGCCTTAGCAGCGCAGCCATACTAGAATTAATTGATTTACTCAAACCACAGCTAGAACACCAGACTCTGCGTGGCTGCGCCATCCCTACGCATGTGCAAGTGCTATGCTCACTGCACCTCTTGGCCTCAGGGAGCTATCAGGGGGTCATTGCTGTGGCAGGTGGGGTATCCCAAAGTGCAGTGTCAAGGTTCCTCAGGGCCTTCCTAGATGCCTTAGTCACGCACATGTCCCACTTTATATTCTTACCAAGGAATGAGGCAGAAATGAACAGCACCAAGCTGGACTTTTACCGCATTGCCCACTTTCCCCATGTCATAGGGTGTGTAGATGGGACACACATTCAAATATGCCCCCCTGCTAATCTAGAACACCTTTTCCGCAACAGAAAGTGTACCCACTCACTCAATATTCAGGTTGTTTGTGACGCCCATTATGTCATCACTGACATTGTAGCTAAGTTTCCAGGCAGTACCCATGACTCATACATTTTTAGGCATAGTGGGATACATCAACGCCTGGAACGTGGGGAATTCGGAGATGGTTACCTCCTAGGTAGAGC
This sequence comes from Pleurodeles waltl, assembly GCF_031143425.1. NCBI lineage: Eukaryota > Metazoa > Chordata > Amphibia > Caudata > Salamandridae > Pleurodeles > Pleurodeles waltl. The sequence continues at coordinate 915,014,540 of NC_090437.1, forward strand.
CACAGACACTTGCAGACATACACACAGGTCACTGTGCATGACAATCTGGACTTCCTAACAGTGTACTTTTGTGCCCAACAGGTGACAGTGCATATGCTCTCAGGCCTTGGATCATGACTCCGTTTTTAACACCCAGCAATGATTCAGAGAGGCAATACAACAGTGCACATAAGAGGACCAGGAACCTCATCGAGCGCACCTTCGGACTCCTGAAGGCAAGATTCAGATGCCTCCACCGCAGTGGAGGTGCCCTCCAATACACCCCCATTACCGCATTCAAAATTGTGGTCGCATGCGCCATCCTCCACAACATAGCCACCCGACGTGGGCTACCTCTCACCCCTGCAGACCCAGATCCTGATGATGAAGAGCAAGAACAACCACATCGCCATCATGGGGATAGGAGTATGGCAAATCAAGGCAGACTGAGACGAGAACACATTGCAACACAATATTTTGGACGGTACGTGTCAACTCCCACCATACTCACCTATTAACCAAAAACTCCATTTGTTAAGTGGAACAAAAATATTTGTTTTATTAGTGTATTAAAGAAACTATTCACAAGTAAAGATTGTCCATGGGCAGGAAAATGCCAACCAGGCATGTGGCACATTAACGTCATGTGCCACATTTAATGGTCCAGTGTGATCTCTAAGATCTTCTGCCCCTCCTGCCAGCCTGGCTGGTCCCTGGTGCTTCTGTGGTGCTCTGCCTGCCACTCCTGAGCACCCTGCTGTCAGTGACAGAGACACTGCTCACTGTTGAGCCCTCCTCACTGTCCTGGGGTGTTTCCCCTGTGGCCCTCGACATTTCCCGTGTCTCCATCATTTCGACAATGTGGGTGAGACGTCCCAGGCCCCTAGCCACATCCCCAGCGAAATGGCCCATCTCCACTTGCAGCCCAACTGTCCTCCTCGACAGGCCTGTGGTATTCATGGCGAGCCTGCAGATGGATGTGGCCATCCGGTCCAGTCTGTGCAGGAGCTGCCGATCCCTGCGCCGCCCACCCTCGGCCTGGGCCAGTAGTCCTCCCACCAGTTCCCTCATGGCAAGGGCAAGGTCCCCAGTGTTACTGCAGATCATGTCCATCCGTGTGTTGAGGTGCTGCATGCTGGCATGGTTGTTGCACACAAAGCGGTGCAGCACACCACTAATTCTGCCCAAAATTCTATTCTGTAGGCGCTGACCACACAGCAGATGTGCCTCACTGGTGGTGGGAGGAAGTAGCCCGGATGCAGACTGCAGCCCTGATGGTATGGACCTGCGACGCCTGCGCAGCGGTGGCTGCCCTGTGCTTCCACCTGTCTCATCCCTGCCTGTTGCTGGGGCAGCCTCTTGTGGAATTGTTGCAGCAGGTGTGGCTACTGCAGGGATGCTGCTGACCGTGCAGGTGGGGGTGCTGGCGGGTCCTGGGGTGTCCTCATGGGCCTGGCTGCTTGGAGTGTTGGTGGTGTCTTGCTGGAGACCTGTGGGACATGGGGAACAGACTGTCAGTGTCTACTATCTATTGCACACTTCCTAATAAACATTTGCCTATGAACTGCCTACTTGACTACATTTCCCATAATGCATCATTCTGGCATTTGCTACCCTGAAATGGAGCTATCTTGGTTGTGCATGCCCCTGTGTACATGGTGGGTGGGGGTATGGCATTGAAAGGGGTACAGGCATATCACTTGGTACTCACCGGTTGATGTGCTGGGCTCTGAGGTGTCCAGGTCCCCAAATCCAGACACTGCCTCCTGCTCCAAGGTTTCTTCCACCCTTTCTTCCAGGGGTGTGGGTGGTGGCACAGACGATGGTCCCCCTCTTGTGCCTCTCATCTCCCGGAGCCTTTCAGCCACCCTCTCCTTGGTCCGGGAGCGGAGGTCATACCACCTCTTCTTGATGTCGTCGATGGTCCTATGGCTCACCCCCAGGGAATTAATCTTGTCCTGTATGTCCTGCAACAGCTGTTTCTTTGTGGCTTCAGGAACATTGAGGGCTGCTCTCCCAAACAAGTCATCATAGTGCTGACAGCATTCCTCTGTAAGCACCTCCAGCTCCCTCTCAGAGAATTTCAGCTTCCTCTTTCTTGGTGTTCCCTCCATGGCAGCTGCTGTTTGTCCTGTGAGAAATTCGGCAGTTATAAAAGGGTGTGGTCCTGCCTCCTCCCAGGTGTATTAGTAAACTTCCTGGCTGTGATGTCATCATCATGTGCCAGGAAGTTTTCCAGAGTGTTCTGGAGTGGTTTCTGGAGTGTTCTGCTGCACCTGTAATCAATTTTCAAGGTAATCGCAATTTGCGACATCTACTCGCTAATTGCGAGTTCGTTTTTTGCACACTCGCAAAAAGCGACCTCGCAATCTGCGGACTCGCACACTGCGTTGCAAGTCCGGGTGCGAGTCGCTATTGCGGCACGGTTTTATTCCTTGCATTCCAAATTGCAACTCGCATTTTGCGAGTCGCATCAACTCGCAAAATGCGAGTCACAATTTTTTTTTTTGATACATCTGCCCGCAAGTTCCTTAGCCGTAGGTAGTTTCCTTAATGCTGTGAAATGTGCCATTTTAGTGAAGGAATCAATCGGTACCATTATTACCCGATTCCCAACCGAAGGAGGCAAAGAGCACATAAAATCAGTGGATATAGTGTGCCAAGGACCTGGTGGAACAGGTAACGGACGGAATAATACTACTGGTTTATTGCGAGGTGTCTTGGCTTGTGCACAGATGGGACAAGAAGTTACATAGTCCACAGTATCTGCTTTGATTGTGGGCCACCAAAAAGAGCGAAGCAGGAGCTCTTGGGTAGCCTTCATTCCGAATGACCTGCGATGGGAGAGTCGTGGCACATACGTAGGGCTTCTGTTTGGACTATCTTAGTAGGTAGAAACAAAGCTTTTTTGTGATAATAGTATTTCTGGACTTTATGAAGCTGCGGTCGTAAATTGTTCATTTCAGTTGTTTCAAGGTTGGAATATTCAGTCTTAACCTTGTCTAGGAATGTTTGTACTAGGCCAATGATCTTATTATTTTCAAATAGGTTTTGCACAGGAGAATCGCTACACTCCGGGTAGCGACGGGATAGGGCATCTGCCAAAATATTCTGAGAACCAGGGATATACGTGATGTAAAAATCACGTTGACTAAAAAAAAAAAGCCCATCGAGCCTGCAGACTATTTTGGCACTGAAAGTTTCTCAAACACTGTAAATTCCGGTGATCTGTCCGTGCCTCAAAAGGTTCTTTCGATCCCATAAGAAAGTGTCTCCATTCCGTGCAAGCTGTCTTCAAGGCGAGTAGTTCTCGTTCTAACACCTAATAGTTGCGTTCGGAGTCAGATAGTATGTGTGAGAGATAGAATACAGGGTGCTCTAGCCCATCATCATCTTGTTTTTGTAGCAAAGCAGCCCCGATTGCTCTTTCTGAGGCGTCCGTGATGACGATGAACTGTTTGGTGGTGTCTGGATGCCGTAGAATGGGAGCTTGAATGAAGGCCTTCTTTAACTCTTGAAAGGCAAATTGGGCGTCTTGGGTCCAACAAAAACCTTTCCTTAGATTTTCTTTCTTAAGGGTTTGTGTAATATAACTGGTTCTCTGGGCAAAGTCAATTATAAACTGTCGAAAAAAATTGGCCAATCCCAAAAAACACTAAGGGGGTCATTCCAACCCTGGCGGTCATCGACCGCCAGGGTGGATGACCACGGAAGCACCGCCAACAGGCTGGCGGTGCTTCCCTGCCCATTCTGACCGCGGCGGTGAAGCCGCGGTCAGAAAAGGTGATGGGCTGAATCTCCATGGCGGCGCTGCAAGCAGCGCCGCCATGGAGATTCCGACCCCCTTCCCGCCACCCTGTTTCTGGCGGTTTTTACCGCCAGGAACAGGATGGCGGGAACGGGTGCCGTTGGGCCCCTAGGGGCCACTGCACTGCCCATGCCACTGGCATGGGCAGTGCAGGGGCCCCCTAACAGGGCCCCAGCATGATTTTCACTGTCTGCATAGCAGACAGTGAAAATCGCGACGGGTGTAACTGCACCCGTCGCACCCCTGCAACACCGCCGGCTCCATTCGAGCTGGCTTCTGGGTTGCAGGGCCTTTCCCGCTGGGCCGGCGGGCGCTCCCTTGGCGGGCGCCCGCCGGCTCAGTGGAAAAGCCAGAATGGCCTCCGCGGTCTTTTGACAGCGGAGCGGCCAATTGGCGGTTTCCTCTTGGCGGGCAGCGCCCGCCGCCCGCCAATATTGGAACGACCCCCTAAGTTTCCTTGATGGAAGAGAGGGATGGCCAATCCAGAATGGCGTGAATCTTGTCTGAATCCATGGCAACACCTACTTGGTTAATGCAATACCCCAAGTATTTTACCTCTGTTTGGTCAGATTCGCATTTTTCTGGCTTGCAGAATAGATGATGTTGTCTAAGCCTTTCCAATACTTGGAGTACATGTTTAGTGTGTTGTTCTGGGTGAACAGAGAATATTAGAATGTCATCCAGATAGACGACCACTGTCTGGTGTAGAAGATCAGAAAAAATAGCGTCCATGAACCTTTGAAAGATCGAGGGAGCATTGGTTAGTCCAAAAGGCATCACCCGATATTCATAATGGCCGAAAGGTGTTCTGAAGGTGGTCTTCCATTCATCACCTTCCTTTATCCTTAAAAGATGGTATGCTCCTCTAAGATCTTACTTGATGAATTTCTTAGCCCCTCTGACGGCTTCTAAGATGTCCTTAATAGGAGGCAGAGGGTAGCGATCCTTAGTAGTAATCTTATTTAATCCTCGAAAGTCTATGCAAGGACGTAAGTCTTTCGTCTTCTTTGGTACGAAAAAGAGAGGATCCCCTGTAGGTGAAGAGGAAGGGGCAATCAAACCACTTTGTACATTTTCCTCTAGATATTCCTTGAGGATCTTTTTCTCAGGCTCGGTTAGAGAATACATTCGCCCAAAAGGAACCACAGCATCTGATTCCAAGGGAATGGCGCAATCGTATTCTCTATGGGGTGGCAGTTCTGTCCTTTCTGGTTTTTGGAATACATTGGCATATTCTAGATAAGGTCTGGGTACTCCTTGTAGGACGTTGATGGAACATCCCACCTTAGGTGGTGTTAATAAGAGTCTCTTCGGGGACCAATAGGTTCCTGCTAAATAACAATGGTGTTGGCAAAAGTGGGAGGAAAGAGAAATGGTCCTGGTTTCCCAATTATTGTAGGGATTATGCAGAGTTAGCCATGGAATCCCCAGAATCATTACGTGATGCGGTGAGGATATTAAGTCGAAGGAAATATTTTCTTGATGTTTCCCGAACTGCAGGCATAAAGTGGGAGTGGTATGCCGGACAGGTCCTGAGGCTAGGAGTGAACCATCCACCGTGTGGACTTGCTCTGGTACTTCCTTGGGAATTTGCAGAATCTGTTTTTCCATGGCCCAGTTTTCGTCTAGATAGATACCACTGGTGCCACAATCCAGCAAGGCCAGTGATCTTTCTTCAGGGCCATCTGTTAAGTGTAATGTGACGGGTAAGAGGAAAAGAGCAGTTATTTCTTCCCTTGAGGAACAGATGGAAGGTATCTTCGAATATCCCGTCCTCACCCTTCTCACAGAGGACGGGAGTAGGCGTTTCCCAAGGGCTTGGCTGGACGGACGGGACAGGTACGAAGTAGATGACCAGCAGCACCACAGTAAAGGCAAAGTCCTTTTTGTCACCTGTTTTCCCGCTCACTAGTTGATAATGGCCCTCGTGCCATGTCAATTTGCATAGGCTCTTCATCAGTAGTACCTTTAGGTTCAGAACGAGTCTCCTCGTAGTGATGAGGAAGGGCGCGGGAGGTCATCGAGTGTGATGGTATACGACTCTTTTTCTTCTCCACCCTTCGCTCATTTAGATGATATTCTATTGCAAGGGTCAGATCCATTAAACCCTTGAGGTTCTCCACTCTGGCGGAGTGCACTAGTTCATCTTTGATGTCATCCCTAAGACCCCTGCGAAACAGGTTCACCAAAGTACGCTCCACCCAAGAAGTTTCGGCTGCCAACTGTCTGAATCATGTGATGTATTGTAGAACATCCTGACTTCCTTGTTGAATATCGAATAGAGCTTCTTCTGCTGAAGACTCAAGTTCAGGATGTTCAAACATTTGTTTAAAGGCAGCAACAAAGTTTGAATAATTAGACAGGCTGGGATCATTGTCTGTTACCAAAGGGGTTGCCCAGGCCAAGGCTGGGCCAGATAGAGCGCTGATCAAATATCCAACCTTAGTCTTGTCTTGCATGAACTGTGAAGGACGGAATGCGAAATAGACTGTCAAGGCATCTAGGAACTCTCGCAATTTGTTTGGATCCCCAGAGAAGCGAGGTGTGGTTGCAGAGACAGTAGGAACATTAATGGCTCTAGAGGCTAAGGCTTGTCGGAAAGCCGTATTTTCGATTCGTAGCTGTTGGAGTTCTTGGGCCTATTGTTGGATAGTCAGGAGCAAGGTTTGACTTGTTGGTTCCGTACTCATCACGGGATTCTCCATGGTTCTGGTCAGCGACTGAAGTTTTGGGCGTTGCAATCTGTCACGATTCACCCTGGGCTTACCGTCGATACTGGAGAGGGATGGTGAGCGGCCCCGGTTCCTGCAAGTCCTGCTCTGACCGAGGTAGGGGCGACCCCTTCCGGTAGCCACGGTGCTGTTGACAATAGTAAGCCACCACAGTCCGTGCCCTCCAGAAGGAGTCCCAGAGGAAAAACCCCAAGGGGGAAAAAACCTCCAACAGGAACTCCCTGAAACAGAAGGAGGACACAAGGATTAGAACTCAGGATCCTGGAAATATTGAAGACTGAAGACAGAACAAGAACGACTGGCGTCCAAACGAAGACCAGCCGGAGCGTGACCACCAACGATGAGGTGTTGCAACGCAATGAGAAGAAGAAATGATTCTCCTTATATACCCAAAGACAGGAAGTGATAAACAGGAAGAAGTAACACCACCATCTTGGCTTAGGAAGGAACTATAGCTAGAGATAGAAAATATGCCCTTGCACAAAAGGAACAGATGCATGCAGGGAAGAAGGGAAGTGCACGGCATGCTGGGAAGGAAAAGGCATGCCTCAAAACCATGCAGGAGGAAGAGGAAGGCCAGGAAGGCGTGTGGCAGGTAAGTAATGCTAGGGGGGAGGACCCAGACACACCACAACAATGTCCTTGTCGTGCGCCGTGCACGGCGAGGACCCAGACCCAATTCTGGGCCTCCGGCCTCGCCGCGTCCTAACAATGGCGTGCGGCCGGAGAAAAGGGCCGCCGCGGGCTCCGCGACCTTTGACACGGGCTGCGTCGTCCCCCGCGGTTCGGCCGGGAGACACCGTGGCTCCCCCTGCGATTCGGCTGGGAGGCGCAGCAGCGGCCCGCTGCGCAACAATAATGAATAAAATCATGTTCAAGAAGTTGTGGACAGGAAGAGAGCTATGTCCTCAAGATGCTAATCCAGGTGCGTACTCTGCTATAGAATTCCTATGCAGGGATGTATATGGGCTAACAAAGGAACTATGATTTTGGGTTGGCCTCATATAAAGGAATTGGGGATGAAAGTTGATCCATGTACTTATCTGCCAGTTTATTCCGTGCATGATGGAATACAAGTTGAATTTTTTTTCAAAATAAGCTAATCTTAGAAATGAGTTACCTAGTGTCTTCCAAGAGGCTTTAGGAAAAATGAAGGGGTTCAAGCACAGAATTGTATTATGTGAAAATGCTGTACCAGTGAGACAAAAAATGAGGAATGTACCATTGGTATATAGAGATAAATTAAAAAGGATATTATGGGGGTCATTCCAACCCTGCCCATTCTGATCGCGGTCACAAAAGGGGATCCGGCGGTTTCCCGCCGGATTTCCCCTATCTGGGCTGAATCTCCATGGCGGCGCTGCAAGCAGCACCGCCATGGAGATGCCGACCCCCTTCCCGCCACCCTGTTTCTGGCGGTTCTCTTTTCTAGCTCTCTGTGAAAAACAATGTTGCCATGTTACCCCAAATGTTATATGGTGGTGACATCCAGTATTTTTAAACTCTGCAGGGGTTAAGTTTGCTGACCAGGCATCAGATGCACGTGTTCTGCTTAAAGATGACAGACAACAGCTATGTTTAATCTTAAGTTCTATAATTGATATTTTAGTAAATCAGTTCTACACATACATGAATTGTGAAGGAACTATTTTCCTACATGAACCTCAAATATAACTTGTTTTAGACTGCCAGGTTGTAAGCCATGTTTGGAACATGGCTTTAAAAATTCTCTAACTTTTCACAGAAAATTAGAGCAGGACATGAAAGAAGATTTTTCTGCATGTTGAATTGAATAATTTAAGACTACCCAATGGAGGACTATTGCATAGTTTTGTCTCGAGCTTCTTCTCGACGGTCTGGGGCTAGGAAGCTGTTACAAGGGCTATCAGTGCCACTAGCTCACTGACACTCAATGACACAGTGGTGCAGGTGACGTGAGTGCTGTCTGCTTTTTCATATGGAACTTGTCATGGCTGAAACACTAGGGTCAACCCTGGACCATGTGAAATTTTATCTTTAAGAATTTTCAGATATGTGATGGAATTGCCATGCATTATGTAGAAATATTCTATTTTCTGGATTCCTGTGCAGAAGAAACTGGGTTATTAGTTGAGTGGGTAAGTGCCCACCTGAAGTTATAATCACAATCTTTGTCAGTTAGAACCACTAATGTCTCTAAATAATTCTACAACCAACCGCTGGTAACCATAATACATAATAGACAGGCTTAACTTGGAGGCATTATGTAAACTATTTGCGCGATACTAAAACAGTAATAATGTTCAAAAGCAAAACAATACAAAAGCTAACTTCCAAAAATAGAGTCACATTTAATAATCAAAATAACACCAAAATGGCAAAAAGCCAATATATTGGGAACCAGGGATATAATTTTTGAACAAGAAGCACAAAGTGTCATTGGTAGTCAGTGGTCAGGATAGCCCAGGACTGATGTGCACTTTGACACTGACCACGATGGAGCACTAATCAGATACACTAAAAAGGTTCATCCTGGTTGAAGATCTTACCTTTTGTCTTTAGTGCTCTATGACCTAATAAAGCACAGGAGTACACTTCTAAAGCCCTCCTGGACCTAAGAGGAGGCACCTAGAGAAACAAAGGGTGGGAGGCAGAATCCAGCCAAGGTGCAGTTGCCACTGATCAGCTTGTTGTATCCCTGTAGATTGAACAGTATGTCAACCTTATGACCCTTGAAGTTCACTTCTTTGTCCTGGGCATAAGAAGGAGAGCACGTCCAGTTTGCTAGGTTCTTCTCAGTTCTCAGACAATAGTTTCAGTTCTCTTCTGATCTTCCAGGAGTATTCTGAAGTGTCTGAAGAAGCCACATTAATGTCTTGTACAAACTTGTGGATAGGAACGATGTCTGAGGATGCCCTAACCAATGAGACAATTCCCATTTGCTGAGACTAATTTAACAATTTCATCCATCACTTTTTTGTATACTTCAGAACCAGTCCTGTGTTGCTTGTGTTCCAATTCAGTTAGGACATTGCTTGGCATTTCAGGCTGGCCTGTTCCAGTTGAAGCAGGGTAAATGCTGATTTACATATAGATGGATCCATACTGAAGTGGCATGGTGTGTAAAATAATGATGGACAATGTGCGGCCTGAGTAATTACCAGTGGGTGAAATTAATTCAAGCATTCCATCCATCCCTTTTTTGTGTACTTCAATATCAGCAGTTATGTCAAGCAGGTCTTGACAATCCAGCAGGATCCAACACTGCCATGTCAAAAAGAGGCCCACTGGGAAGAAGGCCAGTCTGGTTGGAGGGACAAAACAAAGATAGATGCCTGGGTGTTAGCTACATCTGCTTTTAATCTTTAAAGGAGGGAAGGACACTTGGAGCAGCTCAGGACCTCCCCCACTTTCTGCAAACCCAGACAACCAGGTGCCTTCTTGATTAGATTAGGAGAGGGCAGGAGAGGGGTGTGTTAAGGATTTTTAGCCACACCAGTGGGTGGGCTCAGCCAGACCTAACCTCCAAAATTTAGTTTGTGCCATTTTGGTTTTTTAGGGAATGTTGCTCCCTGGGATTGATATTTGCCACACTTCCCAGGAAGTGGTCATCCAAAGGGGTAGTGACCTGCCTGTGAATGGACAGTTGCCCTCCCCCTGCTTTCTACCCCAGGAGGAAGGATAGGTATGGCAGAGCTGCACCCACACCTCAGATCCCTGCTGGAAGAAGACACTGGAGAAGGAGCATTTCCCTGCTGGACCCCTGGCCTACACCTGGACACTGCACTCACAAGCACTGCCCCAGCTGCACACTTTGGGCTTCAACAAGAAAATGACTGTTCCCTCCTTCTGCAACTCCAGGAGTGGACTCCCTGTAAGTTACAGGTAAAAAGAAGCTGCCCAGAGTCCCCTGCATCAAGTCCCACAAGAAGAGCCCAGGTGACGAGTGTCCAGTCCCATTTGAGGATTCTGACCAGGTACATTCTGGGAATTGTACTCCCAACTCCTGAGGAGCAACTCAGAGCTTCTGGAACCTTGGATCAAGTTGTGGACACTTCAAGGACCCAAAGAGGGCCTCTGGCATAAGATCCAGAACTTTGGAGACATTTGGAACAACTATTGTAAACAGCTCCATAGGTTTAAGAGGTACATTGTGGGAATTGTAGTCCTGTACCCCAAGAGGCAAACCAGAGCCGCAGAACCCTTGGCTGGTGCTATGGACCACTTTCCTGTATCAAGAAACACTTCTGAAAGTAAGTGTAACTGTGCCTATCGTGGGTGGCCTGAACTCTGTACTTTGTCCCTGTTGAGTGTGGCCTTTTTTAATCCTTTGAGCGATATTTGCTTCTAAGTGCTGGAATTACTTTTAATCTTTAAAAAATTTATATCTCTGGTTCCCTACATTGGATTGTTTTTAGTTTAGTGTCATTTTAAAGATAAAAACACAATCTATTTTTATAAATTGGTGTTGAATTTTTATTGTGTTTCATGTTTTACTTATTTACTGTTTTGAGATTTTTAAAGGCTTTCCAAGCTTCCAATGGTTAAGCGGTGATTAATTTATTGAGACCTGACTGGACCTAACGGGGGTTAGTGGCCTATTGCTAAATGTAGGCACTTACCTGCCATTACCAATAATCCACTTTCCAACAATGGCGAACCACAACAACCACAGGGTAAGTCCCAGTGGGGAGCAATGTGGTAAATATGCAATGTCAAAGGAGGAATGCAGCCATGCACCAGTGCTAAAATGCACTGTCTGCAGGCTCAAGGGTAGTATACTGCCACATTTATGGTTAAACAGCAAAGATATGTCATATGCACTGAACTCCAGCAATTAGCACATCCCAGTCCAGAACCATCACCTTCATTTTCTTCATTGTGTGAAGTGCAGCATCATCCCACGTTTTCCTCACTTTGTGCCTCATGTATGAGGAAATGACGCAGTGAAGTGCAGCCAGCCAACTTACTATGCTGTGACATTTAGAAAGCGCAGGGATGTGCCATATTCTCTGAAATTCAATTCATCCCTGTACTTTCTTCAGCAATGGCACACAAACTGCTGCCTAGCTCCAATGCAGGCATGCTTGCACCATGCAGCTACTCGGTCTCACTTGGCCCTATGATGGCTGTGTCACAGGACAACCAACTCATCTGAAAGGGGGGCCAAGTTTGGGCGATGAGAGACATGCACACATAGAGACATAGAAAGAAACATGTCTATTGTACTCTGCATGAAACTAAATTGCACCCAGCTGATATGGCGGGCAGGGGAGTGCACACGGGTGTCAACTGCCATAGAGGGGGCAACACAAAAACTCATCCAAATAATCAATTGTATGGTGGGTGATATAAAAAATGCACAACACTGGACTATGTGTGTACAAACTAATGATGATATGTGGGCACTGCTACTGCTTTGCATGGTGGTGCTCAGCATGGTAGGTGCTGACTCTTCATGGCAAATTGACATTTGGTTTGAATGGGGAATCTGTGCATACTGGAGAGGTGGGAATGGACATGTGTACTGCATTATACCTATACAAATACACATGCCCCACTAGGTCCTACTGTGTAGTGCTTGTGTTACACCTGGGAAGGGATGGCAGACAAAAGCCCACTGGGGGACTACAACCTACATGTCATGTGGACTGAGGTGAGCATTTGGCACATGCCTTGAAGGAGTATGATGCAACAATGCCTCACTCTGCCAAGTGTACAATTTGGAGGATGTCAAACAGGGTTCAACAAGGGATACCAAGAAACACAAAGCCACCACAAATGGACCCATGGAGGAACTCAGGCTGAAATGGGTGGGCCTACTGTTTTGGGATTCAGATGCAGGGACTTGCCACCAATCACACCACCACTACAATGTGGGATGAGGCCCTTATAATTACTGTCTATAACAAAATAACATGTGGTTCCACTGGATATGGACATGCATGATCAATCTGTCGTGGGCATGTGAGAATGAATCTTTGATATGGGTAGTATCACTGTTTGCCACTTATCTGTGCCCCAGGACCCAATAGTGGGTTCTCTGAGGAGGTCTGTATACATACATTGGTATGGAACTGAGTCCTACAATGTGTGACACTCTGCAGATAAGAGACTCAGGTCAGGATGTTATGGGGGAATGCAAGTGAGCTAAACTCACTTCCCTCACATCCCTTCAGAGCAGGCACACAGTAGCTAAAAGAACAATTTATTTGCAACATTGATCTTGGAAAACTACATCAATACCCATGCCCAACAGGTGTACTACACATCACTGTCAGGACCCCATGTATGAGGAAACGATGCAACATGGTGCTGCAAGCCAGCCTGCTGTGCTGCACTGCATCATTTTGAAAGTACGGGGATGCATTGTTTTTACCAAAGTGCAATGTATAACTACTTTCTTCAGTGATGGTGCACTAACTGCTTCATAGTGTCAACAAAGGCACCCTTGCACCATGGTATAGGGGTGCCTGAGTTGCAGTGATGATTGCTCATGTGCTGAACGGGACACTTTCTTGAACTTTTACAATCATGAATGGCATCGTCCACTTTCTAAGTGTGCTTCAGAATGCAGCACACATTGAAATAGGTAGAAATGAGGGCTAAAATATCAGTATGCTCACTTCAATGTCACCCCCAAAATTGTATATAAATCTGATGCTTTCCAGATATTTAAATCTGGGAATGTGTCACATTCCTTTGGAAGCCATGGGGATTGCGGGGTAACACCCACACCAACAACCACAGAAACTCACCTGTTATGCAGTGTAATGGGTGAAAGACGTACACATGTACAGGGCCATGACAAGCCTTGTAAATTAGGGGCCTGCACACTGTACCAAGAAGCATCAAATCCAATGACACTCCAGTTGTGCAGTGTGCTGTTAGGACCTTGGAAATGAGGTGTTGAAAGTGCTCCCTTGGAAACCATTAATGTAATTCTGATTACTCAAGTCAACATCTAGCAGAGCTAAACAGTAACTTTCCTCCATTGCATTGCAGAGGATGACACCATACCTCTGGGCCAGCTGCCTGTCCTGAACTTCTCAGATGATGTGGATGACTAGCTGCAAACCGTACATCTGAATACCCTCCAGCAAAGCCTGGGTGCCACCCAGACACCATCTCTCGTCATAGGGAGGCTATAAAAAGCTGCACAGTCTCCAGATGATCCACCCAACATCCAACATACACCATCAGCCAGCCCACCTAAAGCCCTGGACTCTCAGGACCCAACACTTACATTCCAGAAAACTGCAGTGGGAGCCCGGCAGGAGGTGGCAGTTACAGTGCGGGTGGGGATGGAGACTGTGGTGGGTACCCTAGAGGCAGCCCATTGGTACCTCAGTCTGAATAAGGACAACTCAGCTTCCATACACAGCACCTACTCTCCACTTCATGGCTTCCAGAGGTCCCTGACTGACATGGCTGGTGTGATGAGGCAGAGACCTGAGCAATTGTCCAGCCAAAGTGGCATCTGCGAGGTTTCCAACTGACTGGGGGCAATACAACCTTTCTTGGAGTCCATTGAGCTGAAGCAGGACTTCCTTATTGCCTCCTTGGGTACCCTCCACTGTGACGTTGCTTTAATGTTGAAGACTCCGCAGGTCCTCCTTGCTGCTGTGCTGCCTCATGTGTTTCAATAGACGAAAGTTGCCATGGACACGCCATCCACTTCTAAAGCCCCTGATGTGTGTGTACCTCAATCTACTTCATCACCTACAACACCCCTCTCACTGGAGGCACATACATCAGAGGATGAAGATGTGGAAAAAAAAATATCTGTGGAACATGCCCTCTTTCTCCTTTTCTCTGTGCTTAAGATCATGCCAGTGTCAAAACAACTGGCACTGTCCTCAAGTTGACTCTCTCACTGTTGACCTCTAACATATGTGGACAGTCATTGTGACAAATTTTCCCTAATAGCAATGTGGTCCTCCTCCTCACTAAAGCACTCCTTTCCTACATATGTCCCATGACATGTTACCCCCCATGGACTCTGTCTGAACATGCAATGGCTTCATACATCTGTTAGGGTTGTTGTCTCATTGAATGTACATCAGTACTGCATGTAAATTTACACATGTAATTAAATTCATGTACTACAACCTTTGCGTTGCATGTGTGTCTGAAGCAGGACCGATATAAACATGTTGCATTGTGCAAAGTAATTAGCCTGACTACTTACCAATGGGATATGTGTGGATTGGAGTGAGAGACAAAGCCATATAGACTGAGTGAACATAATTAATGAATATGGCATGTATGCTGACTAACAAACAGTTCCTGAAGCTGCCAAGCTTGTCATGCAACAGGTATCATGCATTAATTGTGACAGGTAATATAACTCACACCACAAGAGGCTGGGATAATGGTAGCAACCATTCAACATGGATGTGACAACCAAATGATGCAAGTGTAAGACTGTCAGTGGCAGGCATAAGTGTGTTAGTAACAAATCCTAGATTTAGGGTGAGTGAAATTACAACAACATTCCACCAATGCAAGCCCCATGGCTTACCAACACAGAGCAACTGCACATGAATGCCTGTTTTGGAATGTGTATCCATTCAGATCCAGATTGTCATGTACATTGCTCAACGATGTTTGTAGATAGCTGATGTAACCCCATTGCCAACCTGACATGTTCTTGCCAATAGGCAATACACCGTCGCATGTTTTCAAATACTCCTTGCAAAGCCAAAGGCATGTACCTAACATGACCTGTGCAGGCATGCTACCTCCTACACAGTAATTCATGATGGAGACTATAATGTTGGAAATAACACAATTTAATAAAGCTATACCTATTTCACTAAAACTACCTAAACTACCTATACTAATCTAACCTAAACTCCCTTATATTAAGTTACACCTACAACTACCTTATTTAACATTTTATGACACATGATAAACATCAACCCCCTTTAAAACACATCGTTAGACAAAGACAGCAGTAACTACAGCTATAGATTAACTAACTAAACATCTACGGTTATACAAATATATATGTGTGTGTGTGTGTGTATTTTTACATTTTAAACATGTTTTATTTTTTTTCATAAGAACACATACCTAAAACATCACCTACCCCTCTAAAACACCAAATAAAAAGAACCCCCTGAAAAAGAACCCACCCCTAATAAAATGACTGTGTACCACAACTAACCTATACTTCACTAACCTATCTAAAACTATATCAACAATAAAAACAACTATATAGAAGGGGGAGGGATGTAAGGATCATCCTCAGGGTTTGGTGACGTTATTTCATGGAGCAGGATGAACATCTGGTCAGTCTTGTGCTAGTCTGGACCCCTTTACTTTAAATTGGCCACTTTAGTACGAATGTCCCTCAGTACATTTGTATGGCATGATGTTAATGTGGCAGTCGTTGTGGCAGTGGAGGTGGATGGACCTGCCTCTACAGGCCCATCCCTGTCTGTGGCCTGATCCTTGCCCTTTCCATGGTTGGTGGAGTTTGCTTGTTCCATGATGGAAGCCTCTTGGGGAAAGAAACTCCAGGACCACAATGCTTTCCTTCAGTTGGCCCTCTCTTCATATTTTCACTTCTGTGATGAGGTCATGTTTCTTGATTAAACATAAAGAATACATGTCATACAATGATTTAGGCAATCATTATGACATTGGCGGTAAATCCCACTTACCGCTATGCTGACTACCGCCAACATACTGCCGCCGCAGTGGATTACTGCGACCCAGATTATGACCCACACATAGCAATACGTCACTATTCAGCCACACACAAACACAAGTTTGCCAGCCCAAAGATCAGTAATAAACTGGCGGTACCAAAACCCACACCATTATGCCAACAGAACTATGCCCACAGCATTATGACCTACGAATCCCCGCGGCAGACATTCAATGGCGCTAAACCATTGGCAGTACATACCGCGGCACTCAAAATATGCACAACCTAACAAAATAACACCACATTGGACAATATGTACAACACACACCTGACACACATACACACCCACACCCACAACCCCACACACCCACACCACTATAAAACACACACCCACACTACCCACAACCCTTTAGCATTCCAAACAAGTGTCACAAGAGAGATGGCAAGACCACAGACAAGACCACAGACAGACCACCATCGCATATACGGCATCCACGCACCTTACATCACACACCCCAACACACCACCCCACACACACCTCTCACACTACATCCATGGTACCACAGCGACACCCCAGGTTCTCAGAGGAGGAGCTAAGGGTCCTGGTGGAGGAAATCATCCAGGTAGAGCCACAGCTATTCGGATCACAGGTGCAGCAGACGTCCATTGCATGGAAGATGGAGCTATGGCAGAGAATCGTGGACAGGGTCAACTCCGTGGGACAGCACCCCATTACAAGGGACGACATCAGGAAGAGGTGGAACGACCTACAGCGGAAGGTACGTTCCACAGAAGCAAGACACCAAATAGCTGTACAGAGGACTGGCGGTGGACCCCCACCTCCTCCTTCACAACTAACAACATGGGAGGAACAAGTCTTGGTGATTATGCATCCTGAGCGCCTGGCAGGAGTAGGAGGAGGACTGGACTCTGGTAAGTCAATTCTCTATTACTACCACCTGCATGCCATCACAATCCCCACCCTCACCCTCACTTCCATCACTTCACCACCTCCCTCATACCCACCATCACAACCCACTCATCCCAATATGAAGCCCTGTATGTAACACCAATGCACACAAAATAGCTACTCA
This sequence comes from Pleurodeles waltl, assembly GCF_031143425.1. NCBI lineage: Eukaryota > Metazoa > Chordata > Amphibia > Caudata > Salamandridae > Pleurodeles > Pleurodeles waltl. The sequence goes on from NC_090437.1 coordinate 915,031,790, forward strand.
CTCAAAGGCAAATCTGCCAAGACAATAACAACCATACAGGGCAACACCCCAATGCACCTGATGGCACACACAGAAACAATAACACTGCATTTACATCCCTACAGGTCCCCCACCCAACGTCACCAGAGAAGAGGTGCCAGCAACTTCCGTTCCATCCCCCAGAAGAGGCCCACAGTGATGTCAGCAGTTCTGGACACCTGGATCTGGATGACCAACCTGGCCCATCAGGGATCTCCGGACAGTTGATTATCCGGGTACGGTCCCCTACCACCACAGAGCCTCCCCCCTCAGGAAACACCACCACAGTACCCACCTAGCGGGCCCATACCTCTGCCCCCTGGATACGTCAATCAGCAGTGTGTCCACCACTACAGGGACCCCAGGCCACCCACAAACACAGGACGATCAGGGACCTGGGGTCAATGTCAGTGGGCACTCGGTTCAGGACACAGAGGCACAGGACAACAGGGAAGCTGGGAAGACTGCTGTGCGACAGGGGGAGGACAGGCCCAGGGAACCTCCTCTCCAGGAGGCACTCACCAGCATCCTGGGAACATACCACCATTCCCAGGAGACGATGGGGCAGATACTGGACAAGTTGCAGGAGACCCAGCGACTGCAGGAGGGACAGTACTTGGGGATCAGGGAGGACTTGAAGGACAGAAACACCACCCTGGTCACCATTGCAGGGGTGCTGACTGACATGGCCAACACCATGAGGGAGGCAGTGGCACACCACCTGGCCCCTGAGACTAGCCAAACTGATGAACAGCCTTCCACCTCTACTGCTGCTAGTGGACAGGAGGCCCCACCACAGGACCAACAGGCCACCAGCACCCCACCCCCTGCAGAAGGAGAACCAGCCCTCAAACGGTCCCTGCGATCCAGGCAGAAGCCAGAGAACATTGCCAAGACCAACTTCCTCTACCCAATCCCATTCCCCTTAACCCCAACCTATCCCAAGCATACAGGCAGACCAGCATGCACCCAGGACAACACACAGGAGTGGTTCCGGCAATCACAAGCACCACACATCATCCCACAGGCACTCACACAAACACCATCCAGATGCAGACATATCAACTCTTCCTCCTGCACGTCTCTCCCAGTAGCGTCCACACACACACCTTCATGCACTACATCCTCATCCACTACCTCCATAACTAGCAGGCGTATCACTACACATCCCTCACTGGCAGTCACCACCCCCACAAGGGCAAGGAGGCACCACCAGCTGCAAAAGTGAAGGGCAAGGGGCCAGCAACAGCGGGCAGGAAGGACAGGAGGCCTGGTGCTGGGACTCATTCAGAGCCCCACCACCAACTATGGCGGTTCTGCCGTCCGAGGCTGCAGGGGAAATGGCTGGAGCCTCCCCCATACATTGCCAGCACCACCACCAGCAGCAGTAGCCCCAGCAGTGCCAACAGCACCGCCACCAGCATCGCCACCAGCACCACTGCCAGCACCATTTCCAGCAGCCGCAGCCCCAGTGCGCAGCCATCCAAGACCGCAGGGGAAGGGCTGGAGCCTCCCCCCACCACTGCCAGTACCACTTCCAGCAGCAGCGGCCCCAGCACTGCCACCAGCACCGCCACCCGCACCGCCACCAGCAGCAGCAGCCCCAGTAGGCAGCCATCTGAGGCTGTAGAGGAAGGGCTGGAGTCTCCCCCCACCACTGCCAGTACCGCCACCAGCATTACTGTCTGCAGCAGCAGCCCCAGTGGGCAGCCGTCCGAGGCTGCAGGGGAAGGACTGGAGCCTCCCCGCACCACTGCCAGCCCCGACACGAGCACTGCCACTGCCGCCACTGAGCAGCCATCACCGCCTGCAGGCAGTGTGTAGTCCTGCCTCCATGGGCTGTACTGTGTCCTGGACCCTGCAAATCCTGTAGGTGTGACACCTAGGCGAGAGACTGTGACCTTGCACTCCCCAAGATCTGCATCACAGGGCACAATGCCCCCTCCAGAACCAGTGGAAGAAGCCATCCACTCACCCCAACCTTGCCAGGATGAAGAAACTGGTCACAAGGCCCCCTCCAGAACCAGGGAAAGAAGCCATCCACTCACTTCATATTTGCCAAGATGAAGCCCACTGGGGACAAGGCCCCCTCTAGAACCAATGGAGAAGCCATCCACTAGAGAGACTGTGGCTTTGCACTGCCCAGGACCAAGCAGTGGGCAAAGCACCCACTTGAGAGACTGTGGCTTTGCACTCCCCAGGACTCGCACAGGGCATGTAGCCCCCTCCAGGACCAGTGGTGTTGTACCATCTTCCGGCTGAGGTGCCCCCCCATTCCCCATCCCGCTGAGGTGCCTGTGTATTTTCGACCTGATGCCCCTGTAGGATTCTCTCTGTGTTTTTGCAGGAGCGAGATGGGGCCTTGGCCTATGTGTTGTGGCCCTGCGGCCCACGGACATTGAGGACTGGGCAGTGCCCCTACATTTGTAGATATGTATATACATTTGTATTTTGATGCACTAATTCATGTTATTTTATTGTATTACACTAACTTTCTTCAAATCTTTTTGTCCTTGCATTATTCCTGAGGAGTAGGGGGTGAATATGTAATGTTACTGCATTCGGTTGTGTGTACGGTGTTGGGGGTGTGTGTTGCGTGTGTGTGTCACTCTCTTTTTCCTCCCTCCTTCCTTGTGTGCTAGGTGGCAGTACTCACCGTGGTCGTCTTTGCCGGCGTTGCTTCTCGTAATGCAGGAAGAGGTATACGAGCATGGGGAAAATGTGCAACTCTGGTTCCATGGTGTTGCGGTTGTTCCCTGAGTGTCCAGAGGTGAGGCCTTTGACTTCTGTGTTCTGTTTCTGCTGTGCTTTTGATGTCATTGGTACCACCCTGAAAAAGGTGGCTGATAGGCCTAATGTAATACTATGGTCGGTACATTGTCTTTTGCCTGGCTGTTGGCGGTTATCGCCGTGGTGCTTGTTGCTACCGCTGTGGCGGTCGGGGTGCTAAAGTGGCTGTCTGTCTGAGCGGTTTCTGCCGTGGTCATAATTCCATTTTTTTTACTGCCAGCCTTTTGGCAGTATTACCGCTGCTTTATCACCGACCACCAGGGTTGTAATGAGGGCCTTAGTAGGTAAATAATAACAAGCATGCCATGTAAATATTATCTGCAGACATTACATTTTTGCTATCATTAACCACAATACCATCTTGAGGGGCAAAGTTAACACACGTCTGCACAATATTTATCATCTCCATATTGATTATGGTCAAGGTACCAAGGCTTGTTAATGTTCCACAATAGCAATGCCCCATTGTGGGACATCTTCAAATGACCATGCCATCATTGACTATGGTCATGATAAACAGCTGATTTCTGGTCATTGTTGGGCACACTCATCTTGTTGCATTGCTCGTCAATGTCCCTTCTGCATTCTCTATTGCCTTTGAAACTGTTGGAATGTACCAAAGTCATCTGAGCAAGAACTGCAAGTTAGCTGTAATGTCTCCCAACATTATGGTGGTCATTATGAATATGGCGGGAAACACTACCGACCGATGTGGCGACGGTGAACAGAAGACCGCCAGTGGCGGTGAACAGCACACCGCCATTTAATGATGCCAAAAACAGAAACCTCCAAAAAATCTGCAACCTCCAGCCACCGCCACCGCCCATGATGGCGGAAAGGCTGTACACCCCACCCCGCTACAGCCAAGCAGATAAGTCCTCCGCCCACCAAATAATGATGCACAAATCACCGTGGCTGATGGTGGATGTTGAACGATCATTGGTGGTACAGACCGCCATGACCTGCAATGGGACCCAAAAGCAAGAAATGCACACATTGGCAAGTTTGAAACCCACACACCTGACATACATCCATAACACTATAAAACACTCACATACACACCCCAACAATCCTTTACAATGCCAATTGAATGAATCAGACTGACAACACTACACGCATACACTGTACACAACAGAAAAGGCACACACACACACATGTACACAAAGGCACCCTCACCAATACACCCAGAATACCACACCCATAACACACCATGGCACCCCCGAAGCACCCACGCTTTACAGTTAGGGAGCTAAGGACAATGGTGGACAAAATACTGAAGGTTGTGCCACAAAACTTCGGGGCACAGGTGCAGCACACACCCATCGCCAAGAAGATGGATTTATGGCAGACGATTGTAAACAAGGTCAATGCAGTGGGAAACCATCCACAAGCAAGGGACAACATCTGTAAGAGATGGAACGACCTGCGTGGGAAGGTGAGGTTGATGGCATCCAGGCACAACATTGCGGTACAGAAGACTGGGCGAGGACCCCCACCTACACCCCTGACTACACCGACTGGGAGGAGAAGGTACTGGCTATCCTGCACCGGGAGGGCCTCACTGGACTAATTGGAGGACTGGACTCGGGTAAGTCATCTACAATTACTTCATATCCAACACACCTGCAATGCATGTACCACACCACCACTCCAACTACCACCAGGACCAGTTCTCCACACAGGCCACAATTACTACATCCAGTCAACCTGCTTGTCCATACACCCACTAACCAGCCCACATCCCTCCCCCTGTGCACAGTCACCTACCCCTGCAAGGATTCACAACGGCACTACTGCACCCACAATGCACCTCCACATCCCATGCAAAATGAAAGGATAATCCCACAAACAGGGGAATAAACAGCACAAAATAGGGCAGGGCTGTGCATCCTCATCCATTTTTGTACATGTAACATACATGTCCAGTTACCCCCTCAGGCACCACCCCCAATGCCATCCCCGCCTGCCCAGATGATCCCCACCCAGTTGCCAATGATCGCTCTCCCAAAAGGGTGGGCGTCTCCTTTACCCAAGGCACCTCATCCCCTGCCCCAGTCAGCCGTGCTGCCCTCACGGAGGAGGCTATTGACCTCCTGAGGACTATCTCTGTAGGGCAGACAACCATTGTGAATGCCAGCCAGGGACAAGCATCCCAGATGCAGCAATGCAATGCATACCTGGAAGGCATTCACGGTGCCATGTCTGGCCTACAGAGATCTTTTCAGTCTCTGGCCTCCTCTTTGACAGCAACCAATGTCCCTGGTCTTTCCGCCCCCTACAACCACCTCTACCCCTTCCAGCACCCCACTCCCTTCAACCATCCCAAGCACATGTTCAGACATCCATGCACACACCTCAACACACAAGAAGTACAAAGAGAAACACAAGCACCACACTTCCCACCACAGGCATACACACAGACAACATATAAAGGCACACTCAACAACATCCACTTCCCCCAGTGTGTCCACCTCTCCCGCCTCCCTGTCTGTTACCTCAACATGCATACCCACAAGCACTGCACACTCAGTCACTGCTGCTGGCCCCAAGTCATCCATCCCAGACACCACACCTGCACTCACCACAACTACATTGACTGACACATGCAGCACACTCTCCAGACCCGCAGACACCCAGACAACATCCATTTACACTGGCAGCCTGTCTTGTCCCACTGTGTCCACCCCCTTCTTCCCAAGACACTCAAACGTTCCCAGACACCCACTCAACACACATCCACCACACATCATTCTGTACAGGCACCTGCATCCACGTCCAATGCACCTACACCTGGTACAACCACTTCCTCTACTCCCACACTTTCCTCCATATCCACCCGATCTGCCCCTAAGAAACTCTCCTGTGTTGACCTGTTACAACCCACTGACCCACCTCGTCTCGTCCCTAAACGTGCCCATCTCCTTGCCCTGTCCACTCCTTCCTCGTCCAAGTCCACCCCAGTCTGCCCTTCCCATTCCTGTGCCCCTTCCCCAGAGAGGAAGAAGCCCCATGTTGCCCCAGTTCCCTCTGCCAACCCCGGTCCAAACCCACTCCCCCACCTTCCAAGGGCAAACCTAAACCCACTCCACCTCCCAAACGTAAGCCTAAGCCCCCCCCTTCCAGACATAAGTCCCCACCCCCGCCACCCCCTACCCCTTTTCCCTGAGGTACCTGGCTGTCCCATTGATGTCCCTTTACGGAGTACCCTGTATATGTGTGGGAGTCAAGTCTGGCCCATTTGGGCCCTTCAGGGTATTCTCCATTGACTGGCCAATGACCTTATTTGGACATTACTATTTTAATGTTGTATTAAAGTTAGTGTGCCCAGTGGTGCTGTTGGCACAATATGGAGATGTGGTTCATCCTTTCATTGTGGGGGTGTGGTGTGCACTTGTGTTTACTTTGGTGCAGGTCTTTGTTGCCTTTTGTCAAGTGAGTATCTCTTATTCTGGTGTGTATGGCTTAAGATGGTGGGAGGGGTTGGGAGTGCGTTGTAGGGTGGGTAGAGTGGGTGAGTGTGTAACTGTGCCCCTTCTTCCCATGTTTACTAGGTTGCTGTACTTACCATTGTCGTCTTCGTCGCCGGTCACAGTCGTGGAGGTATATTGAAAGGAGCAGGACTGCCATTAGTTGCAACTCTCTCTCCATGTCTGCTTCGGCATGTTGTGTGTGCCTACGGTGAGTGTTTCCTTTTATTTGGTTCAGTGGCGGTGGTTCCAGCCTCGGAACTGATGGTGGTCTTGTGCTTCATTATTTGTTGGGCGGGTGGAGCCTTTCCGTCGGCCTGTGGGCAGCCTCTTCTGTCATTGTCGGCACTCCAATGATGGCGGTGGGTGGATGGACCGCTACTTGTTTTTCATGTGCTTCATTATTTGGCAGTCCGGACCGCCAGCCTGTTGGCGGTAGTTACCGCTACTGCCGGCGGTGCGGTGATTGCCACCACTGCCGGCAGAGCGGTGATTGCCGCCATGTTCATAATGAGGGCCTACGTGCCTTATATGGCAAGAACACATATTGGACACACTGGTATATGGAAACTATATGTGCCAGGTATCATATGTGAGAATGGAGGGTGTATAGATCACTCACATCACACAGAGATACATGAAACTACTCCCATATCCACTCATATCATTACATGGTGGGGTGTGCGGTGAGTTATTGCATACTCCCAGAGTAACAAGATGTGTTCCACTACGCAGCTCATTGCCTGTACATATGTGTCCAGAATGCAGGTCATCTTGCTGCACACCAGCACAGCCATTTGATATGTGGGGGCATGCATGCCCTACATCTCATCTGCAAAGAGATCTTGGAATGACATTGGCTAGTGCTGTTCAATGTGTGAACCTGTTTGCATAACATCCTGTAGACTATCAGGACCAGCACTATCATAAGCTAGATTGAGTATTGGCATGTCCTATGACAATGTTGTAAGGACATCCCTCTGGTCTAACACATATTTCTAGATCTTTGAAGATAACAGGGGATGGAAATGTTGATCCATCCAACATAGAGCATGTGACATCACGCCACATGGGTGGGCAATTCAACTGCAATTTCAAGTGTGGTATGTTGACCTCTGTCCTGCTTATCTTAGTGCCCTATTCACACGGTCTTCAGTTCAGGAAGAACATGAGTTACTGTGATGTACCTGTGGCACCCACAGCAGTAACATGGTCTGTCAACAACTTATAGCCACCCTGCACAGATGTGTAGTACCCTGTACTTCTATCACATGTCCTTACTGTCATGACTGTGTTTTAAATCATGCACCATGGTAATCATTTACGAGGCCCTAGTGGCACACTGCACCACAGGAGCAACATTTGTTTTATGCCCTGGTGGCACAGTGTGCTAGCCCATATTTACAAAGCCACCCAAAGCCACCTTGTGTGAGTTTTCATGGCCTTGTAGCTATGGACGCCTTTCATGCATAACACTGGGTGAAAGGTGCATTCCATGGGTGTTGCTTAGGTATTTCCATGCAACACCCAATAAACCAAAGGAAACTGATGCATTCCCAGATTTACAGGAATGACACAACTTTATGTCTCCCTGTTTTTTCATCTTTCTATGTGTGCTGCATTTGCAGACACAAAGAAGAAAACATCTTTTATGGTTGTTTTTGTGTGTCCCTTCCTGCACACAAAACAAATCATCCCCACATTGTAGACAACCTTGCACCATGGTGCAAGGGTGCCTGCAGTGGCACTAGGCAGAAATTTGTGAAGCATGGCAGGGGTAGAGAACAGAAATGCACCATATATTGTAGATATAGCACATTTCTGTCCTTTCATGGTGGCGCAGGGTGGCTGCGCCATCCTGTGCCACGGGCATCATAAATGAGGCTCCGTATATGGGCTAGCCAGAAACATCAGTGGTAGATTTCACTGCGAGTAACAACAGCCTATCTGTGCACATGAAAATCTTTTCTCTGGTATACAGTGTCATGCCATGTTCAGTGATGGTTCCACTACCACATTCGCTCACAAAGTAAGCAAAGAAATGTTAGGAGCAAAATATTAGTAGAGAGAGAGGGAAAGGTAGCCCAGGATAAGAAATTAAGGACAACCCAAGGACAAGGATGGGTAGCAGTAGTCCCAGATCGGGGGAGTATGCCACAAACGATACCCAGTGTACCTCTTAAAGAGGATAGTCAGCGAGCAAAAAGAAAAAAGGGCATCCAAAGAAAGGTAATAGAAGAAAGAAGGGAAAGTAAGGGATTAGAGGGAGAGAAAAACATTAGGAGATTAGTAAAATGTGGAGGAAGTGGAGAATTAAATAATTCAGTTTGCCCAGAGAAGCACAGTATTTTGTTTCCACCGAATGGTCTTGGGAAAGAAAGGAAAACGGATAGCCCTAAAGGAAGTATGAGTAGGTGGATATATTTAGAGCCCTGGGGAAGCAAGACAGGGAGAAAACGGAGGAGAAAGTTAAAGCCCTTGAATCGTACACGCCTTCTAGAAGTGATGGCCCTGTGTCCAAGCCTATATGAGATTGAATAGGAAGACATAAAACAAATAGGATTCATCTTAAACTCGGAAGGGGCAGAGGTGACAAAGGCACTCTTCTACTCTGAATGCATTACACAATGGGTATTGCAAGCTGAGATGGAGCTAATGAATGATGGTATAAGGTTAGTGCAATTAAGCAAGCCAGAGGTAGAGGAAAGAAATAGTAGAGTCATTAGGTTTCATGCAGTCCTGCTCCGAAATCAAGTACAGTGTAACTTGGTACGTAATAAAAATCAAAGAACATGTGTGGATGGAAATGAGGGCAGATTAGGGTGGTCATTACAACCCTGGCGGTTGGTGTTGAAGCGGCGGTAAAACCGTCAACAGGCTGGCCAAAAAAAAAATGGAATTGCGACCGTGGCAGAAACCACCAACATAGACAGCCACTTTAACACTCCGACCGCCACGGCGGTACAAACAAACACTGCGGAGGTAACTGCCAACAGACAGGCGGAGGACAATGTACCGCCCACAGAATTACAACAGGCCAATATGCCACGTTCTCCGGGGAGCGGATTCACCGTGAACAAAAACACGGCGGAAACAGGACTTGGAAGGGGAAACGCTCACCTCTACACATTCCACGAGGAACCAGGACGCCATGGAACCGGAACTTCAGATTCTTCCAGCCTTTATCTTCCTGCTCCTCTACCAGGAGCACGAACACCAGCGGCGAAGACCACGGTGAGTACTGCACTTACGACACAGGGGAGGGAAAAAACTGTGACACACACACGCAACACTCCCACCCCCACCCTCACCCACGACAACACACACACTAATACATCATGATACATTACAGCTACACCCCCCCAATCCCCCCTGGAAGAATGCAAGGACAAAAGGAAATGAGTCGAATGATTGTAATATACCCAAAGACAGTAATCAAAAATATATACATATATAAAGATATTCACACTATAAACACATATATACACCAAGAATACAGGTCTAAAGAATTCCACTATCATAGTCCGTGGACCACTGGGCCCAAAAGGCATGGGCGAGGCCCACACTCAATACCCGCACAAGACGGAGAGAACACTGCTGGGGCATCAGATAGAAATAAAACAGGCACCTCAGGGGAAAGGGAAGGGGGGGCACCTCAGCCGGATGAGTGCACGACACCAGCACACGAGGGGGCTCCATGCCCACTGTTCAATCCTGGGGAGTGCAAAGCCACAGTCTCTCAAGTCTCTACAGTGGGTGGTTTGAGCACTGTTCAATCCTGGGGAGTGCAAAGCCACAGTCTCACAAGTCTTTTCAGTGGGTGGGTTGCCCACTGCTGCATCCTGGGGAGTGCAAATCCACAGTCTCTCAAGTGGATAACGTTCTCCACTGGTTTCTGGAGGGGGCTTTGTGCCCAGAGTGCTTCATCCTGCCAAGGACAGAGGTAGTGGATGCCTTTCTCCACTGGTTCTGGAGGGGGCTTTGTGCCCAGAGTGCTTCATCCTGCCAAGGACTGAGGTAGTGGATGCCTTTCTCCACTGGTTCTGGAGGGGGCTTTGTGCCCAAAGTGCTTCATCCTGCCAAGGACTGAGGTAGTGGATGCCTTTCTCCACTGGTTCTGGAGGGGGCTTTGTGCCCAGAGTGCTTCATCCAGCTTGTGTTGGAATCTTGTGTTGGAATCTTTGGCGCTCACTGGCCTGCGGTACTGGTGGCGGCGGTGTCCTGGGCAGCAGTGCTGGTGGCGGCGGTGTCCTGGGCAGCGGTGCTGGTGGCGCCGGTGTCGTGGGCAGCGGTGCTGGTGGCGGCGGTGTCCTGGGCAGCGGTGCTGGTGGCGGCGGTGTCCTGGGCAGTGGTGCTGGTGGCGGCGTTGTCCTGGGCAGCGGTGCTGGTGGCGGCGGTGTCCTGGGCAGCAGTGCTGGTGGCGGTGTTGTCCGCTGTGCAGATTTTCCCAGACTTGCCACTTTTACGGTGCCACTTCCCCACCTTGGATGGTGGTGCAGCTGTCTCCACATTTGCAACTGTACCCCTGGGAGCGGCTTTGGTGGCTGATTCCTTTCCTCTCTCCCGCCGGGCACTGGCCAACGTTTTGTGCTTTACAGGTGGGGGACTGTCCGTGCTCTGGCTCCTTGCCACACTGGCTGCCCTGCTGCCTGGCACACTCCAGAAGCCGGTTACTACTGGCACCACTGGTCCCGCAGATGTTGTGGCTGAGGGGCTGGGTTGGGACCTGGAGAGGCGGGCCCCAGGACACTAAAGGGGTGGGGGAGGTGAGGGGAAGAGGTCAAGGCTGGACAGGAACACTGGGACGGGTAGATGGAGGGGCTTTGGGAGTGGAGGAAGAGGTAGTGGTTGTAGGAGGTGTACGTTTGCTGACTTTGGGTGAAGGTGCATGGGCTGGAGGCTGTTGTGAGGTGGATGGCTGTTGGGTGGGTGTGTGGCTGTGTTTGTGTAGTTTGGGAAGAGAGCTCACAGACACACTGGTAGAGGACACAGGGGATGTGTGAATGGTAGTGGGGTGGTGAGTGCACGTGAGCAGGGTGTGGTGGTGGGTGTGCTGGTTATGGACGTAGTGGCTGAGGATGTACTGCATGCAGGTGTGAGTGGAGACGAGACAGGGAGGGAGGAGGGAGACGTGGAGGAGGGGGACACAGTGGAGGCAGTGGATGTTGGTGTTTCTGCATGTGTATGATGCTTGTGTGAGTGCCTGTGGGATGTGTGGTGTTTATGTTTGCCAGAGCTTCCCTTGTGTGTTGAGGTGTGTGCATGCTGGTCTGATGGTGTGCTTGGGATAGGCTGAGGTACAGGGGTTTGGGTCTGGGTGGAGGAAGTTGGAGGGGGGAGGCTAGAGACAGTTACAATGGCTGCCATCAGTGCTGAGGCCAGAGTCTGAAAAGCTCGCTGATGGGCTGCCTGACCAGAATGAATGCCCTCCAGGTATGCATTGGTTTGTTGCAATTGCCTCTCTACACCCTGGATGGCATTCAAAATGGTAGACTGCCCAACAGTGAGGGACCTGACGAGGTCAGTGGCCTCCTCACTGAGTGCAGCAGGGGTGACAGGGGCAGGGGCTGAGGAGCCTGGGGCGAAGGAGATGTCCACCCTCCTGGGTGAGCGGGCACGGGACACACGCTGAGGGGCTGATGGGAGGGCAGTGCTGGTAGGGGGGGTAGTGGCTGTACCTGTAGATGCGGGGCACAGATGGGCCCGCCATCGCAAGCGAGCTCCCATCAGAGGAGGAGTCCGTATCGCTGGTCTCAGCTCCTGTCCCTGCCGTGGAGCTCCCCTCGCCCTCTGTCCCACTGGTGAATTCAGACTCCATTGTGTCGCCCTCCAGGGCCTTGTGGGATGCAGCTCCCACCTGCTCCGGTGCCACTGCTCCTCCGCCTGATGATCCTAATGCACATAAAGAACAGGGAGACCACAAAAAAGGGGGGGAAGACAGAAGAAAGACATGTTTAGTGAATGCAATACCGCTACCGTTGGTGGACACTACAGACACAGAAGCCCCCTGCACTATGCAGTGCACTTGGAGTTCCCTAATCAATCCCAGGGACATGGGTTACAAGGCTATGCCCGATTGCTGCACACATGGATGTCACAGGAGACTGACTAGGTGTAGTTGGCACTGTACACAGGTGGGGTGGGGGTGCCACAGGGCCTGGCTTAAGAAGGGACCTTGCCTACTAAACTCGCCCTGGCCTATGGGAACCCACAGCCCACCTCCCCCACCCAGGCACCTACAATGCATGCTGAATCAGCAGAATGAGAGTGTACTCAGCCCCTTGTGGCTGCTGTGATGCCCTCAAGCGCCCATCCAACTCCAGGTACGCCACCGCCAGGATCATGAACATCAGGGGGGTCATGTTGGGAGGCCATCCCCAGCTGGGCCTCTGCCATCTTCTTGCTCCAGTGGCGAATGTCCTCCCATCTTTTCCGGCAGTGGGTGCTCCGTCTGTGGTAGACCCCCAGGGTCTGGACTTCCTTGGCGATGGCACGCCAAATGTCCTTCTTTTGGTGGGCGCTGACCTACAGGGATAGTACAGGGGAAAAGGAGAAGATATTACCATCCGCACCATCACAGTCATTGGCCTGCATCCCTACCATTGCCATGACGCACATGCACTCACTGTCGTTTCATGCACGCCTCATTCTCACCCCCCCTATCTTTCATCCACACCACTCCACACAGGCATTGCCCATACAGCATGTTCACAGTGTACTTACCTGTTTGTCTGGAGGACCGCAGAGTAGCGTGTACTGGGGGAGGACCCCATCCACTAGTTTGTCCAACTCCTCAGTGCTAAAGGCAGGGGCCCTTTCCCCAGTCACACGAGCCATTGTCTCTTCCTGAGGTCACAGGAGCACTTGCAGTGTAGGTCCTCTCTTGTCAAAGATCAGGTATCAAGTGATTGAACACCGCCGGCGTACATCATCATTGGCTCCTGGGACCCATAGGGTCCAATGTTAACCAAGGCAGGATTGCGCAGTTCCCTCATATCCCCTTGTCCCACTTTACAGGTCAGGCAGCTGCCATTTCAGGGGGCCACATGGCATTATTTTGGACTGCGTCACACCTATCTAGGCCTTGCTTAAACACTAATACAGGCATGTGTTGATTTGCTAATATTTTCCAATTAAGCTGTGTTTACATACCTCATAGTTGGTTGACTCTCTGCTCGCTGTTCTCCTCCATAGGCACCGTCCGCTGTGCCATGTGAGGAGATGGCGGCACCCTCCGGTGTACAGACCGGCTGGTGGACCTGTCGACAATGGAGGAGCGACATGTGGTCATCAACTATAGACTTGATCGTACCACAATCCTCAAACTGTGTGCCCAGTTGGTGCCAGACCTGATGTCAGCTATCCGCCATCCCACAGGAATCCCCCCTCAAGTGCAGGTACTGTCAGTACTCCATTTCCTAGCAAGTGGGTCTTTTCAAACTACAGTGGCCATAGCATCAGGGATGTCCCAGCCTATGTTTTCCAATGTGTTGTCCAGAGTGTTGTCTGCCCTGCTGAAACACATGCAGAGTTACATTGTTTTCCCTCAGGTGGAGGATTTGCCTACAGTGAAAGGTGATTTCTATGCCCTGAAAAATATCCCCAACATCATAGGTGCCATTGATGGGACACATGTGGCCTTGGTACCACCACAGGAGTGAACAGGTGTACAGAAACCGGAAGAGTTACCATTCGATGAATGTGCAGATGGTGTGTTTGGCAGACCAGTACATCTCCCAGGTGAATGCCAAATTTCCTGGCTCAGTGCATGACCCTTATATTCTACGGAATAGCAGCATCCCTTATGTGATGGGGCAACTCCAGAGGCACCGTGTGTGGCTATTAGGTGAGGAAATGGACCCAATACAGTGTGACTCGGTGTCTGGGTCTGGGGATGTCCCTATGAGTTAGTGTGTGTCTAACAGTTGTCCCTCGACATTTGCAGGTGACTCTGGTTACCCCAACCTGTCATGGCTACTGACCCCAGTGAGGAATCCCAGGACAAGGGCAGAGGAACACTACAATGAGGCCCATGGGCGAACTAGGAGGATTATAGAGCGGACCTTCGGCCTCCTGAAGGCCAGGTTCCGGTGCCTCTATATGACAGGTGGTTCCCCATTCTACTCACCAAAGAAGGTGTGCCAGATCACTGTTGCCTGCTGTATGCTTCACAACTTGGCTTTGCAACAACAGGTGCCTTTTCTGCAGGAGGATGGTCCAGATGGAGGTGTTGTGGCAGCTGTGGAGCCTGTGGACAGTGAAGACGAGGAAGCAGAAGAAGAGGACATAGACAGCAGGAACACAGTGATCCTGAAATACTTGTAGTGAGACAGAGGTAAGAAGACAACACTGGCTGCTACATCTGATTTAATTCTACTACCTCTCATCTGTCTGTCATTTTCACCCAGTGTATGGTCACTGAGTTGTCACTCTCCCTTACGATTTCACAGATGTGGGTCCCACTGTGTGACATCTGCTTTGTTTCCGCATGGACTAGAGCTGTGTGACATAGGTATGTTGACATTACATTTGATGTAGCATTTTGCCACTGTTATTGCTAATACACATTTTCGAAAGCACAGACAGACTCCTGATTGTTTTGTGATTTAAGGGTGTTTAAGTGCTCAATAGTGGAGGGGGTTGTAAAATGGTCAGGGGTGATGGTGGAGGAATGTCCCTGGCAGAGTCCAGTCTATTAGTCTCACAGGTGCATTGTCCAAAGGGGCATAGGAAGTGGAGCTGGGGAGGTTTAAGGACAGGGTGACAAAGTGGGACAGAAGGATTACAATCAGGGTGGTCTAATTTCTTGGTGGGGGTCTTGGCATTGTTCTCTGTCTTTGTCCTGGATCTCAGGGACTGCTTGCGGGGTGGTTCTCCATCTGCAGGGGGTGGGGTGCTGGTGTGGTGGTCCTGTGGGGGTGCCTCCTGTCCACTAGTGCCGGCGGAGGTGGTTGGCAGTCCATAGTCCAGGCTAGTGTCAGGGGCCCCTTGTTGTGCCACAGTGTCCCTCCTGGTGTTGATGAGTTCCTTCAGCACCCCTACAATGGTGCCCAGGGTGGAATTGATGGATATGAGTTCCTCCCTGAAGCCCAAATACTGTTCCTCCTGCAACCGCTGGGTCTCCTGAAACTTGGCCAGTACTGTTGCCGTCGTCTCCTGGGAATGATGGTAGGCTCCCATGATGTTGGAGAAGGCCTCGTGGAGAGTGGGTTCCCTGGGCCTGTCCTCCCCCTGTCGCACAGCAGCCCTCCCAGTTCCCCTGTGTTCCTGTGCTTCTGTCCCCTGAACAGTGTGTCCACTACCACTGCCCCCAGGTCCCTGGTGTTTTTGGGGTGGTGGGTTAGCCTGGGTTCCCTGTAGTGGTGGACACACTGCTGATTGACGTGTCCTGGGGACAGAGGTATGGGCCCATTGGGTGGGTGCTGTGACGGTGTTTCTAGAGGGGGGAAGCTCTGTAGTGGCCTGTGCCAGTGTGAGGGGAAACAACTGTCTCGAGGTCCCAGATGGGCCGGGCTGGTCATCTTGATTCAGTTGGACATGGCTGCTGTCTTCACTGTGGGCCTCTTCTGTGGGTGGAGTGGACATATCTGGACCCTCCTGTCCGGTGACGTTGGGTAGGAGTCCTGTAGGGGTGTAAAGGCATGATTATTGCATCTGTGTGTGCCATGGTGTGCAATGGGTGGGTGACCCTGTATCCCAGTGCTTGCATTCCTGTGTAGGACCTTGTGTGATAATGGTTTAGGGGGGTGTATGGGTATGTGCAGTGGCCATGCGTTGGTGATGGGTGTCCATGCTTTGGTGTTACATACAGGGCTTGGGTTTGGGATGTGTGGTTTGTGATATTGGGACATATGTGAGGAGTTGGAGTGATGGGGGTGAGGGCGAGGGTGGGGGTATGTGATAGCATGCAGGTGGGTGGGGGATGAAGTAGTTAAAGGTTTGACTTACCAGAGTCCATTCCTCTTGCTACTCCTGCGAGGCCCTCAGGATGCAGTATAGCCAAGACCTGCTCCACCCATGTTGTTAGTTGTGGGGGAAAAGGTGGGGGTCCGCCGCCAGTCCTCTGAACCGCAAGGTGGTGTCTTGAGACCACGAAATGCACCTTCCCCCGCAGGTCATTCCACCTCTTCCTGATGTCATCCCTAGTTCTTGGGTGTTGTCCCACCGTGTTGACACTGTCCACGATTATTCGCCATAGCTCCATCTTCCTAGCTATGGTGGTGTGCTGCACCTGTGATCTGAATAGCTGTGGTACTACCCGGATGATTTCCTCCACCATGACCCTGAGCTCCTCCTCAGAGGACCTGGGGTGTCTTTGCGGTGCCATGGGGTGGTGTGGGTGATGTGTGGGGTGGTGTGTGTTGTGATGTGTGGGGTGATATTTAGAGGTGTGTTGTGTGAGGTGCTTGGATGTTGTGTGAGTGATAGTGTTGAGTGCCTGTGGATGCTAGTTTGTAGATGGTGGTGTCTCTCTCTGGCATTCAGGCGCAATTGTTGACGTAAGGGTTTGTGGGTGTGTGTTTTATATTGTATTGGATGTGTGGGAGTGGTGTGTGTATGTGTATCAGGTGTGTGTATTTGGAATTGTCCAATGTGGTAGTGTTTTGGAAATGTGTGTGTATTTTGAGCGCAGCGGTGTGTACCGCCAATGGAATACTGCAGTTGAAAGACCGCTGTGTAAATTCGTGGGTCGTGATAGTGTGGGCGTATTGCTGTTGACGTGGCGGTGGAGGTTTTGTCATCACCCGTTTATCACTGACCTTTGCTGTGGCGGACTTGTGTGGGTGTCTGGATTTTGGCGGATTCCAAGCTGTGGGTCATGATGACTGTTGTGGAATTCCGCGGCCGCGGCAGTGTGTTGGCGATCTTCTGCACTGCGGTAAGCGGCTTTTACCCCCAATGTTGTAATGACCCCCTAAGTGTAACTATAGTCACTGATTACAATGATGTAAAGTTGAGGAACTGCTTTGAGCCCCTTGTAAATCCTGTGATAATTACACCGGGGGGGAATCGAGCAATGTGGATTAGGAATTAAGCTCTTCGCAGAGCCATCTGATTTTTTCCTGGAAATTAGTAGGCTATAAAAACCAATTAAAACAAGACTTGTTTAAGGGAGAGCTGGAAAAATGTGATATAATGTGTTTCCAGGACACTTGGCTGTGTGACGAACCACAACCACAACCAGAAGATGGTTTTATGAGGCTCTTTAGGGGAGCAACCCGGCAAAGTCCAGGCCACCCGTCAGGAGGCCTAATAACTTTGGCCTCAACCAGAATAGCGAATAGGCTTACAGAGGTAAAAGCTAAATATCACTGGCTATTGGTAGGCCAGGTAGATCTATATAATATAATTGGAGGGAATAGACAGCTTATGATAATTAATGTCTACATACAACCAGGGAATACATATGATTATGACTTCCAACGGGGTTTGTTTGAGGAAGTCTTGTAATCATAATGTATAGGTAAAGCAAGACACTTGGTTTTAATGCTGGGAGATTTCAATCATAGACTTGACCCTAATAGTAGTGACAAACTCTATAAGGATCTGCTTGAATCTGCACAAATTCCATATAGTAACTTTCCAAATGTAGAATGCTCTGCCCGGGACTTGTCCCTAGTAAGAACCCTAGGCATGTTTTGTATAAACGGACAAATGATTATGGATCACCCGGCAAAACAGACCTTTCGTATAGGTAACCAGGGATGCCTTATTGACTCTGCCTTTATAAGTACTTGGCATTTTGGAGAAGTACTGGACTTCAGAGTTTAGCATATAGAGGGCTGTGATCATTCACCCTTGCGGTTAACTATCCAGTCAGCAAATAAAGGCTAAAAAGAAAGAGAAAAAGCACTGATAGTGCAGGCAGAGTACCCTCGTACGACAATTACCTGAATCACAGAAAGCAGTTTAAAATCACTTAATGAAGTGATAGTAAATTATACAAACATTAGAATGGAGGCAGATTCAAAAAACACTTTCAAGAGTTATAACAGGGGATTTGCACTAATAGTTGAATGTCTAAAAGTAATCTTAAAAACAATGCGAGAGGGAAAGATGAAGGGAGAAGCGTGTCTGACCAATAATAATAAGATATGATTTAATCAGGATTGCAGGAGACAGAAGTGGAATGTGTGTAAATTAGAAAGGGAATATAAGAAAAGACCATCTATTGACATAAAAGAGAAGCTCTGCCAAGCAAATCAAATTTATAAAACCATTATAAAACAGAGGAAAGGGGCATATATAAATAGGAATTGGGAGATAATGACTAAGGTGATGAGATCACAGAACATTAGGGGTTTTTGGCAATTGATAAGGGAGGGGAAAACTACAGGAACCATGCAGTGCTTTGTTGGAGAAGAGGACTGGAATAAACATCTGTGTAATGTATATAAAGGAACTGATGCAGAGAAAGAATACAGTGTTAATAGGAAGATAGGTAGAGACGAGAGATCAGCTTTTGCCCTTCAAATGATCAAAGAAACAATTGTGGCACTTAAATTAACCAAAGCTGCGGGCCCAGATAATCTCCCAGCAATAATTTAAAAAAATAATATCGATTGGTGGACTAAATTCTTTCACATTATGGTTAATTAAATTATGGGTAGAGAAAAATGATTTGATACCAGTAGAGTAAGGTGGTTTAAAAGAAGGCCACTCGACAATTGACCACTGTTTCAGCCTGTGGTCATTAGCAAAAAAATCCATTGAAGTGCGAGGAAGTCTGTTTTGCTGCTTTCTTGACACCTATGCTGCATTTGATTTGGTAGATAGAAAATTACTATGGGACATGTTAAAACAGTTAGGATTTGATTCAGATTCATTATTTCTCCTTCATGGTTTGCATTCACAAAACTGGGCCCAAGTCATTTTAGATACGAGTGGTTCACTTTCAAAGAAGATCCCCATAAGGAATGGCTTACGCCAAGGGTGTGTTCTGGCTCCATTATTACTTACTATATTTCTGTCAGACTTACTAGGGTTGCTGAAGGAGGCTAAAGGTTTAAGCCCAAAAATTAATGGGCAAATATTTCCTGGCTATTATATGTGGACGATCTAGTGATAATCGATATGACGGAGCTAGGGCTACAAAGAAAATTAGATGTGTTTAATTCTTATTGCCAAAGAAAATAAAATGGTAGTAAATATGGATAAAACAAAAATAATGTCAATAGGGAAAAAGAAGAGCGTACTCACCTACTATATGGGAGGAGAAAAAGTAGAGAAGGTAAAAAATATAAAACTATTTAGGCATGTGGTTTGATTCGTAACTGAGATGAAAAGATCATATTGATGCTCTAAAGAATAGAGCTCTAACGTTGGTTTGGGGATTTAAACAGTTAGCTGGTAATATGGGGGACTTTCCCTTCAGCCATTTGTCTCTGCTTTCAACGCTATGGTACGCCGTCAGTTTCAATATGGGATTGAAATTTTAACATTCTCTGGGAAATTAAATTGGGAGGCAGAAGAAAGCGCATGTGTAAAGCGTATGCTATCACTATCTCCTTCAAGCATAATACAAGCTATAAGAGCAGAATGTCAAATGACGGCTTGGACCTACCAGGGACTGCAAGCCTTGCTGAAATTTTGGTTAAGCATAAGAGATGAGGGAATCGCTAAGATTGCAAGAATGTGTAAATGAGAAATAATAACAAGTGAATTACACTGGGCATCACAAGTGAGAGGACGGTTAGAAAAGATTTGCATCCTCGTAGGTTTTTCTGGTAGCCAGTGGTGTGGAGATCAAATTCCAAAGCAATCTTTATGCATAATGGGAAAGGAGAGGGCAAGAGAGTCAGATTTGAAGTACTTGGAATGTAAGATTTCCACCAAGTTTATGGTAGGTGGATGGAGGAATCCCAATAGTTTTCCTTATATAGAGGCCCTACCCAACTGAAGATGAAGGGACGCAGTGCTACAGTTTAGAATTGGTTTAAACCCAGGGTATAGGGACTGTAAAGCAAAAGCTATTCTTTAGGATGCACAGGGCCTCTGCCCTTGTGGCTTACTACAGAACTGCAGTACTCAACATATACTTTTGGATTGCCAGGGGTTGTTAGAAGTGTGTAAGAAGTTTTTAAAACCAATTTTTAAGGAATATAATATTATGAATTGGGATCAAGCGCTTAAGTTACTAGTAGACATGAGATCTTTGAATGTAACGTGCGCGCTGGGTAGATTTTTAATTGGATCACAAGAGGTTTTAATTGGTCTTATAGGGTCTCGTAAAATGTAAGAAGTGAAGCTGAAAAAGAGATGGTATTTTTTAGATGAACAAAGAGTCTATAAATTGATTATTTTAGAAATTACAAGGATTGATCGTAATATAGGACAATTATTTTGTTATAATGAGGTCCAAATCAAAATGTGGTGTCACTTTATTTAAGATTTGCCCTCATGGAAATGATGAGAACTAAAGGCTTAGCAGAATTGTAAGCGGGAAAGTGAGTATGCACAATTCACTTTGTAAAATTAGTAGGAAAATTAAATTTGTATTTGAGGTTAGAATAATTTATTGAATTATGTAAGGAGGGTATGATAATTATGAATTGGAATGAACCAACAATATTATATGGGAAGGTATTATGTAATAGATAATTTTACTGAATTATTGTTTATTGTGTCTTGCACTTTTAAGTTTTTAAGCCAAATAAAGAATTGATACAACACATACACTCACGGATCCTGGCACTATGATCATTGCTCTTTGGTCATACCAGCAAAACTGTGGGCCCTCAGTGACAGCAATCTGAACTACATTGAAATTAGTCAGGTGCGAATGCACATCCTGGGCCCAACCTCTTCCTTGCTGTCCACATGGATGTATAGCATATGGAGTTTGATTTTGTATACATGCACTTTGTATGTGGCATTGCACACAGCATACATCACACACAATCCTTGCATTACCTATTAAATATACAGGATGACACTTACTGGTAGCATTGGGGTCTCAGAAGCTTTTCACTTCTCCAGTTGTATACGGCTCGGGTCTAACTGCAAAAAATAACATAAGACACAGCACTGTGAATGTTGAACAATGAGCACTGTGGTCTAATATTGCACATTACACATGACTTGCAAATGGCCATAGAAACCGTATGGTTGCAACAACTCAAATAGGCCATTGGACATGTCTCAATGACATATGTTGGTAGGCCAGGCTGAGATGTACACATATGTGCTAGAACCATACATACATGTCTCAGGTACAATGTTCAAAGTTTTCAAATGACTTACTACTCAAAGATTTTTCAAGTGTAACAGCACTCTGCACCTACATGGCTCACAGAACACACTACCAATACTCCTGCCTCACTCTTATCATCACATGTACATGACTATCCAACATACAACAGTAATTAGGCATCCTTGTCCCCTCAATTAGCTAACATCAGTAGATGTAAATTCTGCATGGTCAAAAACAACAAACATACATGTTTTGTTCATCCCCAAACCAAAACATTTTTTTTCAGTTGCAGACGTGTGTGATATATACAGGTGTATGACAATCCACATATCATAACTATGAAATACCTTAATCCTTTCCGTTTCCCTGGTTCCTATATGTGCTGCTTTCTAAAGACGGGCTAGACAAAGGGAAACACGATTGATGATTGTGTATGGGCAGGAAGGTGTCTTCCTGCACGTGAACACTTGTCCCTGGCATCCATGCGCTGTTGCCTCATGTCACAAGGGTTCCTGCATTGGTGCTCATCAGCAATTTGTGGGTAAGCACAGGGGACAAGAACAGGAATGTGCCATATGTCATGTTTAAAGCACATTGCTGCACTTGTCTGGGATACTGGTTGGCACAGCAAGACGACTTGCAACCCTGCCTTGTAACTAACTTAGTTAAGAAGGCCCTATGGCCAGCATACACTTAAGTTCAAATGCAAAACAGAAATCACCCACAAAGATTGTGCACTTACCAACGGTTCCACATACCTCGATTCTAAGGTAGTCAAGGAGGTCACATCCCCGGCAGATGATGTCTACCCGTTGATGTTTAGGTTGATGGGGCATCCTCTCCACCTCGCAAATCCGCTGCATGTGACAGTGGACCTTCCCCCTCTACAGCTGGCGTGCCTCTATACTGTACCCCAAAATCACTCGACTGCCTAGGCTACCATATGTGGTAGGTTGTGGGTGACCAGCCAGATAAAGATCCTCAACTCATCTGTGCTCATGTGACGGGCCCTTCCCTTTCCCATGTCTCACCCTAAACCCATGATTGATGTAACAAAAGGAAAAAAAAACTACCCTCACCTACCCCAGCAAACTTATTTACCCCAAGGACAAACACCCAACAATACACAGTTAAGTATGACACAATATACAAATAGACACAACAAAACAGATGTCAGGGACTCAACAGAGACAGCAGGCAGCACAAAAGACTCCAGAAATAGCACTCTTCAATCCAGCACCACATAACCTCTACCAAGCACAGATACAAAGACTGTGAGTGTAAAATGAAGTGAAAGCAACTTTACACTTCCTGATTTGCAGCTTGGCTGATACATTTTATCACTTCCTGGGTGGACGATTTCAGCCAATGCATCACTTTTTTATGTTTCACACCAATACATGGATTTTTGAGGACACATGAGAAAGTTACAACGCATTGCATGGGATGTGCCATTTTTGGCATAGGCAATGGAGTAAGAAACACACATTGGGACAATTAATTGTTTTTTTAGGTAGTGACTGAAATATGTGTATCTTTGTATGGTGTCATGTGGATGTCCACATTTAGGACAACGCAGATGTCTGACAATATGTGCTGTGTCCCAAAATGCAGAGAGGAGGCTGTCTGGCAATATTGGGGGGGGTACAGTCTCCGGTTCAGGCAAGTGGATGTGATAACTAGTACACACATGTGAAGAGATATATGAATGGTGCAATTTTCTCAAGTTCCCCCATCCAGGGGCCTCCCATCAGTTGACACACTGCCAGTTTGCCTCCGGAGATTGTCTTTACACCTGGCACCACATTTTACATACAGCGTGTAGTCCAAATCAGTAAGTTGTTCACAATAGCATGGGCCCACTCTCTTCTGCACTAGAGGGTGCAATCTCTGTTGCTGTCTTAGCCAATATGAGTATATGTATACCACAGCTTAGTTATGAATGTCTTTCATACATGTGTAGCACCTTCGTGCATTTGCAGGGAGATCAGGTAACAGCTCATTGTATGCAAATGACCAATGTGCACCTGCGCTACTCATACCATGCTGGAATAGGTGGGAATACTGTGGACTTACCGTGCCATTTCCAAATGGGTTAGCACGTGAAGGTGTCCTGACTTGTACATTTCACATGATTTGTGGTGCACATGATTGACATTCACGCTGATGGTGCAATGTTGACACAACATGCATGCCTTTGCGTGTCTAGAACATACTAAGGGCAACCAGGAGGTACCTCAAACTGTTATTACACTCTGCATCAAGGTGGTGTTGGTTGTGCATTGCCGTGTGTGTGTACACCTACAATCCCTGTGTTTTTAAACTTTGTGACAGGTAATGTGACTCATCAGGACCAGGTTCAGTTGCATACTTCCCTCCCTTGAGAGCATCAACAAGAATGCATGAGTTGATGTGACCTTGGCCCGTCTGTTTCAATGTGTCCTGCATCATGAAAATCACATTGGCCCTGTTGGACAGGGCCATGGATGGTACAGGTGCATGAGGGTATTAAATGAACTGTGATGCCAAATGACAGCAGATTGTGTGATATGTGAGCCTCTTCAACAACCATATGTTGGCATCCAAATTTTTACATTCTTTATCCAGGTGATCCATGTGGGCGGTCCAACACTGATGCACCAATAAAGTCCCTCACCAACACCCATGGCAATGATTGACACTTGTGAGCTTCTTGGGGTGCATTCTGTTATGCAATCTCTATGAGTCCATGATGTGCTTTATAGCTGGACTGCGCACGTCCACATGGATGTTGTTGATAAGCTTGTGCCACCAGATGATCCATGTGAGAGGTCACACCAATGTCATCAGCCAGTGGTACCTCTGCTCATATCTGTTTGACTTACACTCCTATAGGAGCACACAAGCCTCTTGGAATTTGCTTAAGGGACAGAACGTCTTATTACTTCTTCTGGTATTAGTCATCATGAATTCAACAGTGGCAGACTGTTGGATGTCCTATTGGCAATCATTGGAGTTATGCCATGACACATTTACCTCCTACATTGCAATATCTGTTCTTAAGTCATATCCTACCATATAGGCCTATGGTGCTAAGTTCCAAAAATGTTAAAAGACCTTCATATGTAGTCTTCCCATCACCAGAACATGTCACACATCTTTTGATATTTCCCTGCTCATAGTTACATGGCAATCCATCACTCCCTGGGGCACCTAGGGAAGACCTTAGGTGTGAATTGTAGGTAAGACTTATGGGGGTCATTATGACCCCGCCAGTAAAAACCACCTAACGCCATGGTGACAGCCGCTAAAAGACCGTCGGCATGTCTACCAACTGTTGTCCGGATTATGACCACAGCCAGATTTTCGCCAGAAGGATGGCAGACATCTGGCTGTGGCCATGCCGGTGGGTGGCGGTAAGGTGGCGCTGCTGCCAGCAGCAGCACCACGCCAGTAGACCGCAGGCAGCCGTATTATGAGAATAATACAGCCTGGCAGTGTTCTGCTGGCGGACACTGCTGGTGGCAGCAGAGCCCTGTCCCGTCTCCTGCCGAGTACCCCCTGACTACAGGTAAGCCTGGTGCTCCGACAGGCGAGGGGGTGGGGGTGTTGTGTGTGTGTTCGGGTGTGCTTGTGTATGCCTGTGCGTTCGTGAATGCAGGGGTGTGTTGCATTTTGTATGTGTGTGCATCTTTTGGAGATGTGAGTGCGTGTATGTTGAGTAGTGTGAATGCATGTGTGCGTGTATGTATGTAAGTGTGTGCGGATGTGTGTGTGAATGGATGCAGGCATGCGTGGATAAATGTTGAAATTGGTATGTGTATGCATCTGTGCGTGTGTGAAAGGATGGCGTGTATGTAGGGAGGTCTGGAGAAGGGGCTTTGGGGGAAACCTGGGAGGCGTGGGGGCGGGAAGGGGTTCCCTGTCACTGATAGTGCCTACCACCATGGTTTTCGTGACGGTAAGGATGCCACGAAAACCATTGCAGTAGGTGGGGTCATAATCCCGCAGGCGGGCAAGTGACAGCCACCGGGCTGGAGATTGATGTCTCCAGCCCTGGAGGTCGTTACCGCCATGGCGTTCGGTGTGGTACATTGGCAGTTTGGCTCCAGCCAAACCGCCAATGTCATAATATGGAGGAAAGTACTGCCTGCCTGTTGGCTGTTATGACTCTGCTGGGCTTCTGTATGGTTGTGTTTGTGAGGAGTACTCAACCACAGCTACAGACTATGGGGGTCAATACGACCACGGCAGTCAGTGCTATATTGGAGGTATTACCGCCAACAGGCTGGCGGTATCTACCTCCACTATTATGACATTGGCGGTCTGACCAAAGCCAAACCGCCAAGTCAACACACCGACTTCCACGGTGGTAATGACTGCCTGGCTGGAGACTTCAGTCTCCAGCTCGACGGCCGTCACTAGGCCGCCCATGGAAATTTGATCCTGCCCACCGCCATGGTTTCTGTGGTTTCTGTACCGCCACGGAAACCATGGCGGTAGGCACTATCAGTGCCAGGGAATTCCTTCCCTGGCACTGATAGGGGTCTCCCCCACCCACCTCCCCCTCACCAGAGGCACCACCCACCCTCCCCATCCTGACCCCCCTCCCCACATATGCACACATACACGCACATACATACACACCCGTACACACACACATTCACCCACGCATGCATACATAAATCCACACTCACTGCAAAACTCACAAACATACATCCAGGCACACACGTAAGCACACAACACAACATTCACGTACACACACACACAGTCATGCACACACGCATTACACACGCATGCACTCATTCAAACACAATCACACACAGCCCCACACACGTACACAACATCCCCCACCCCCCCTCCTGTGGGAGAACCCAACTTATCTGCTTGCAGGGGGTCCTCCGGCATGAGACGGGAGGTAGCGTCCATCAGTAAAACACTGCCAGGCCATATCATGGAACATGATACGGTAGGCAGTGTTTTGCTGGCATGGCGCTGCTGCTGTCAGCAGCGCCACCTTACCGCCATCCTTCGCCATGACCGTAGCCAGAATTCCGCCAGCATTCTGATGGACTTCCAGCTACGGTCATAATGGCATGGATGGTCGGTAGCCAGGGCGACGGTATGTTGGCGGCCGTCGCTGTGGCTGTAGGTGCCATTTGCCGCCAATGTCATAATGAGGACCAATATCCTTTGTCACCTGCCCAGTGAGTGGGGTGGATTGGGGGATGGGCATTTCAGCTAATGTCCCCACATACATGTACAAGTCACTCTGTATCCTGATTTATTCAGACATATTGCCAAATGTATGAGATGTGCTATGACATTGATTGGCATCCATGCAAGATTATCACTAATTTGTTTGACACTGTGCAACACACACAGGTGTACTGTCCTCTGTGATACACTTAGTATTTGTCATACATGTGAGTGCAAATGATGTAGATCTTGTGAGTTGTCACCAGAGTTATGAATCATTCAGCTATTCAGTTGACGCCAATTTCACTCTGATCCACTGTTGCAGTTTATGGATACAATTTACAAACATTGCCATGCAGTTTTGCCCCAATGCATCACATAGTGATTCATATATATATATATATGTTTTTCGTTTCTACCAATAGCTCATTGGCGGAGTATTTTCAGTTCAACATGTTTGTTCAACAGGTAATGCAAACATTAAACCATTACTTTTCTTACTCAGTGCATCATGGGCCTGATTACAACTTTGGAGGAGGGTGTTAATCCATCCTAAATGTGATGGATAGACCACCTGCCGTATTACGAGTCCATTATATCCTATGGAACTCGTAATACGGTGGGCAGGAGGAGAAATATAAGAGTCTCCCCCAGAAGTATCCAGGCAGCGAAACCGTCCCTTGAGTAGGCCAAAGGTCCACTCAATGATGTTTCTTGCGTGGATGTGCTCCTGGTTTTAGGCCTTTTCCATCTCAGTTTGTGGATTTCCAAATGGTGTCATCACCCACTGCTGGATGCCATGTCCTTCGTCTGCTGAAATGAAAAAAAAAATGGCAACAGTGTCATTGTGTTGGATTACTGTATTTGCATACATCCTGCACTTGTGTGTTATGGATATTGGGATTGTCATGCACTTCTCCCATTTCTGACCACATCACATGTCAATCATGCCAGTGTACTGCCATTTCTAGGGGCCTGTTCACTCACTTTATGTGATGTCACATGCTGTGCATGAGAAGATACATCATACATCAACTTCTTGACTGTCATATTTCTGCAGCAGAGTTTGTTGGTGGCTGATTTCCATTGCTCTAGTCCACTCAAGGTTTGGTGTCCGCGGTACATGTGTGGTGAGGAAGAATGTGGATGTGAATCTTTTTTGGAGGTCCAGCATAGGTTGTTGGTAACACACCAGACATGGCTGACACTGATACATGTATGGGTCCATGGTCATCCCCAGAAGTTGGTGTTAGCCTACATTAAATTTGCCTATGCCTTTGAATGTCCTACATTGTCAATGCCAGTAGACAAGATGCCATCCGCACAGTATGCACTTATACATCCCAAATAAGTGACATGATGTGATGACTGCCATTTCCCAATCCATGGTTTCATGTCCGGGGGAAGGGGTGGCATTGTGTACATGTGTGACTGCATTGTGCTCAATTTGTGCACACAACACATGCACGCTGCAGATTTTTGAGTGGTAATCTGCAGTCCAGCTACACAACTACTTGCATTGTTCTACATCTCTGAGAAAGGGAACTGGTTCACAATACTTAGTGACTCCTACAATCACAGGGTCCATACAACTGAACATTTACACAAGTTGGCTAGCAAGTACAAATTAACACTTGCATCAGGGGTTATAGGTGTTCTTATTTGGTTTCAGGATGGAATTTGTGTATGAATGACCAGCTTCCAGCCTAGGTTGCTGCCTCAAAAGCATGGTGAGTGATGTCTATGTGTGGCATTACACTTCACACATGTGCAATGAGAGTTATTTTACATAACATTCCATTTGTACAGTTACGTCACCTGCCTGTGGGACACAGTTTGTCATCTTGCATCTACTGGCCCCATGGCACAGGGTGGCACAGCAAGTGCCTTGCTGTACTGCCATGTGCCACTGGGAAAGGGAAGAAATGCACAACATCTACAAGATACGGTGCCTTTTTATCCTCTACCTCTATGTTATCACACAAATTGATACCTAGCACCAATGCCAGCAGCCTTGCACCATGGTGCTAGGGTGCCTGTATTGTGGGAATGATTGTTTTTTTGAAGAAGACCTTCCTGTATATAAAATCATCACAAGAGTTGTTTCCCTCTTTCTGCAGGATGTAGCACACATAGGAAGAGAATAAAAGAACAAGACATGAAGACATTTCTCCCCATTGCATCACTCTTACACCTCCCTTGAGGTGGCGTATGAATCTGTCACATTCCCAGCCTTGTAAATCTTGGAATGCATCTGATTCCTTCAGCTTCTACGGGTGTTACATGGGTACACCCCAAACAACACCCATTGAACACCCTTTCATGTAGTGTTTTCCGGAAAGAGACCCATATCTACAAGACCATGAAAAGCCATACAAGGTGGCTTTGCATGACCTAGTAAATATTGAGTGGCACACTGTGCCACCAGAGTGTCAAATAAATGCCATTGCCTGCAGTTGGGGTGCAATGAGGTGGAACAGCTGGATGATGAACTCCCTGTGCAGCTGGTAAAAGGAGATAACATCTTCCTTCCTGAGGGCAGTGAGGTCCTCTGCCAGTAGATGCAATCCCTTTTATGCTCTGCGCTGTCTCTATGGTGTGTGTGGTGGTGATTGTGGTGGTGCTGGTGGAGGTGGTAGTAATGGTGGTGGTTGCAGTGGTCTTCTTGGTGCTCCACGCTGTAGCAGGAGTAAATCCATGTTGTCCTAGAGCTTGCCAGAGTGTTTTGGGTCTGTTCTCTTTATGTACCTGTGCCAATGCGTCATTTGGCATATCTGGCCTGAACAGGCATACATTTTTTGACGCATGGCAGACTTTGTGCGAATTTTCCTAAGACTGCATCATTTTGCGGAAAGCTTGTAATTACGGCTGCTTCAAACCTGAATCATTTTTTGAGGGGCAACACCTACCTTGCATATCATTGTTGGTATCTGACGCAGTCAGATCCAATGCTGATAGAAAATGACCCGGGGGTAAAAAGTGATGCTAGAGGCCTCTAGCATCACTTTGGAAATATGGAGTTGTTAGAAATAGAGTTTCAGGTTGGCAGTCTGTGTGCACCCTGTTGAATCAGGGTCCCTCACTCTAGTTAGGGTAAGGGAGATAGACAACTAGGATAACCCTGCTCACCCCCTTGGTAGTTTGGCAAAAGCAGTCAGGCTTATCGCAGAGGCAATGTGTAAAGTATTTGTACCAACACACACAGTAATACAGGGAAAACACCACAATATAGGCACAACACCAGTTCAGAATTTTTTTGCAAATCAAACAAGACCAAAGAAAAAAAATCAACATACACAAGCAAAGTTGTGAATTTTTAAGTTAAAAAGAGTCTTACTCCATAGAAAAGAATGGAAGCACTGCTTTTACACAAAGTACCTTGTTTGTGCAAACATTAAAGCTTCACAGGCGAGCATGCGTGGGAAAAGTCAGCGATGCATTGATTCCTTACTCGCAAGTGAGGCAGTGCGTAATTTTTTCTCTGGTCCAGTAGGCGATGTGTCATTTTTCTCTCCTGCAGAAGAGCAATGTGTCAATTTCCGGAGAGGCAACCTCGGATCTGCGCAGGTTCACGATGATAATGACACCCAGTGATGATGCATATGAAATCCGGTGCACGGTGGGGAAAAGCCACGCTGCATGGGCAATTCATTGATTTTAGCAGCTGCACACAGGTGTTGCGTCAATTTCCCAACTGCAATAAAGGTGATGCATCAATTTTTCAGCTGCAAAGCAGGAGTTGCATAGATTATTTCCCTGTGCATGGATTTCGGTCTTAGTTTCACCCGCTTCTCCTTATTTAAGGTCCCAGGGATTGGAGTAGGCACCACTTGAGAGGGTAGGAGTCTCAGCAAGAGTGCAGATGCTGGCAAAGGAAGTCTTTGACAGCCCTGAGACTTCAGAACAGGGAGGCAAGCTCAGTCCAAGCCCTTGGAGACACTTCACAAGCAGGAAAACACAGCAAGGTCCAGTGTCTGTCCTCTCAAACGCAGAAGCAGCAACTGCAGACCAACTCAGCAAAGCACACTCACAGGAATAGGAGCAGTACTCGTCCTCCAGGACTTCAGCCCTTCTCCTTGGCAGAGGTTCCTCTTGATTCCAGAAGTAATATAAAAGCCTGGGGTTTTAGGTCCACTACTTATACCCCTTTCTGCCTTTGAAGTAGGCAAACTGCAAAGAAAGGTCTCTGCTGTTCACAAGAGATCTTGCCTTGCCCAGGCTGGCCCCAGACACACACCAGGGGGGTGGAGACTGCATTGTTTGAGGGCAGACACAGCCCTTTCAGGTGTAAGTGTCAGCTCTTCCCTCCCCACTCTAACCCAGGAGCCTTATCAGGATATGCAGGTTGCACCCCAGCTCCCCTTGTGTCACTGTCTAGAGGAAATTCACAACAACCCAACTGTTAGTCCGACCCAGATGTGGAATACACAGGTAGGCAGATGCACAGAATGGTTACACAAGAAATTGCCCACTTTCTAAAAGTGGCTTTTTCAAACTGACAATGTGAAAACCAACTTTACCAAAAGATGTATTTTTAAATTGTGAGTTCAAAGACCCCAAACTTGTCATCTCTATATGCTCATGATTGGAAACTGCACTTAAAAGATATTTAAAGTCAGTCCCCATGCTAACCTCTGAGAGAGATAGGCCTTGCAACAGTGAAAACTGACTTTGGCAGTATTACACTGTCAGGACATGTAAAACACATCAGTACATGTCCTACCTTAAACACACATTGCACCCTGCTAATGGCGATACATAGGGTCTACCTTAGGGGTGCCTTCCATATACAAAGCAAAGGTTTGGGCCTAGAAAATGAGTACACTTGCCAGGTTGAATTGGCAGCATACAATTGCACACACAGACACTGCAGATGCAGGTCTGAGACATGTTTACAGGGCTACTCGTGTGGGTGGCACAATAAGTGCTGCAGGCCCACTGGTAGCATTTGATTTACAGGCCCTAGGCACCTCTAGTGCCTTCTTCTAGGGGCACACTAGTAAATCAAATATGTAAATCAGGGATAAACCAATACAATTTACACAGAGCATATGCACTGTAGCACTGTTTGTAGTGTTAAAGTGTCTAGAGTCCTAAAGCCAACAAAAACTGGTCAGAGAAAATAGGAGGAAGGGGGCAAAACGTTTGGGGATGACCCTGCAAAAAGCGGCAGGTCCAACAGGAGTGAATCTTACACTGACGCTACATGAAAAAAATTACTCAGTCATGGCGCAAGGGGCCTGTACATAAGCCCCTATATTTTTACTGTACTCATCTACACTCTCTTTTATTTTGCCTTTTACTGTTGTGTAGAACCTGCACATTTTCTTTCAGCTTATATACACTCATAATTTTTTATATACTTTTTAAAAATGTACCCTAATTTACATACCTGTAAAATGTCTTTGCTGGGCTGCGTTTTGTGTCTCAACATCACTTAATAGCCCTTGTCAGTGCAAAACTCAGTCAGAAACATAGCAATGCTCTGCCACTCTCAGTATAAAAGTACCAATAATGGCTACCCCCACCCCACTTTGCTTTCACTGGTACTCCTGTATTTAGCAAATAACAATCTTCCTTTCATCCTTTATTTTGGTTATAAAACTTCTAAATGTTCAGTATTATTATCCCTTTCTACGTCTACTGTAAAGAAGCACAATTTTTAGTGCAATCGCAGATCTGTCTCTAGGTCCAGTATGCCTCCCCACTGTAAAATCTTGTCAGATCTGTGGATCCACATGAAGCCCGTAAAAACATTTAACAATCTCCTGTTAATGCTTTGCATTTATATTTTACTTTGTAAAAAATACTCAGCTAGAAGCCAAACACTCCCTCTGCACACCACTCTGCTTTTGAGTTTCATAGTGCAGTCTCTTTTTTCCCCTGATCATACTTTGACTCTTGCTCTAGGCAAGACTGCTGGTTTAGAGATGACAGAACTTTTGTGTGTAGGTGACTAGGCCTATCCCACAACAAGTCACAACCGTAGGCCCAACCCTCCGAGGTCACAAGCAGTACCTCATCAAAATCCCAAACAGTAAAAGGTGATTTGTAGCAGCCTTTACATATGGACTCAAGAGTGCGACATCTCAGGGGAGTCGTGGATAAATGGAGATTACCCTTTTCTCACATGAGCTACAAGTCCAATTCATACACACAGGCAATGAAGAAGATATAAAGCTTCAGTAGGTTTTATTACCAAGACTGCTATCTACTGTAAAATGCTTGGACAGCAATGATTAGAATAATGAACAAAGCAAGAAATAGAATGATAAAAACAAGAGTTGTGAATACAAAGACACCCACCATTTTTCAATAACATGAAATGTAAAGCAGGTGTGAAATAAACCCTAATAACTTAGCATGATGAACCTCATCTCTAACCTAAAGAGAGCTAGGTGTGTTAAACATAATCTGGCAGTACCACGTCCATGAGATGAGCCCGCCAAACCCTTGTTACCTTGGAATGAGGTCTCTAGATGAGACTTTGTGGTGACACGAAGGCTGGGTCTGCATCAAGGCAACATGCAGCATGGATATCGCTGATGGCATCTGGTATGAGTCCCTCTAATAATCCTGTCTGTGTGAGATGTATTTATTCAGATCTTGTAAGACCCCTGTTGCAGGTATGTTCCCAGACAATAGATATGAAGTCATGCTTCTAAAAAAGATACATTATGTTACTGTCACACGAAAGTGGGAAAGTACATGATGTAAATACCTAAGTATCACATTTATCTTTGACGCTGATAGTGATGCCTTTACAGAGTGGCACTGATAATGTGAAACTAAAACATCTTCCTAACTATAAACATGGCAGCCATTTTGGAGTAAATAATTAAATAAAGGTGCTAACACAGAGCAAGCTAAGTAGGTTAAAAGACACTAGGTGATAGGGGCACAGGCCTGCAAGCCAAAGGCTAAGCTAAACTCCTGATTAGCATTAAAACTAAATAGGATCCCCTATACCTTTCCTCACAGTCATTTAGCTCAGTTTCCATAGTAACCATGTTTGTAACACTCTCAGCTAGCACTAGGTCAAAAGTTCACAAGGATTTCTCTGAGCAGCATACTAGCTTCAAATTAAACTATAGCAGGTTTGGTTATCTTTTTGCAATTCCAAACATATCCCAAACACCATAACATTGTTTTTTTCAAACTCCAATCACAGATACACAGGTAGTTTTTTTCTTAAAGTGAAGACCTACATTTACTTCCCTGCACATCTCTGTCATCCATCAAATATGCTCTTTTATCATTTAGGTGCCGTCCTCCACTTTAACTGCCTTTCATCTTTAAAACTGTCAAGTTCTGCTGCAGTCTTTTCCTGTGTGCTAGCACTGCTTGTCTACAAAATGGTCGGAGGGTAGATTGTGAGCCATAGTTTTGTGTTTTGGGCCAGAGAGAGTGCTAGAAAGAGTGACATTAGCAGGGACTTAGGTTTACCTAATGTAGACATTATTTGGGTTGGCTAAAGAGGGGTTAAATGGCATCAATTTCTGTCTTTGGTTGAAAGCATTGTGGTTTGCCAACATCGAGACCTCATGGTTGTGCACAGTGGTGACAATGACCTAGGCACAATTAATGGAGTAGGACTGGAAATCCTATTGAAGGATACCATTGGTAAACTAAAGACATTTTCCCACATACTGCCTTGATGTTCTCCAACATTTGCCAAAGACAGAAGTGGCAGTGGTCAACTGGATTTTGTCCTCAGAAAATGAAATCCAGGAAACATGTCAATAATTTTTTTTTTTGTATTCCACCGAGACTCAACATGGGCTGAGTACACCACAACAACTTACGCTGTGATATGGAGGGAATATATTTAAAAAATGAAGTCCATTTCAAAGACTAAGACTACAGGGTGTTCCTCTACAACTTGAAAGAATACATTACTTTCTATGTGTAATAATCATCTATACATCAAAAACATAAAGTCTGTTTTCAGAGGCAGCTCTTTTCCCAAACATTGGTTTATTTTGTTTTAAAATCCTTTTTTAACTTCTCACATGGATCTGTTGATCCATCGCAGACCCCTAACCAAAAGCACACATTCAAACAGTTTTTGGCTCTGCTGTGGATCCCGGGATCAATTCCCAACCAAAAACATTCATTCAAAACAACAACTTAATTACTGAAATGGGCATGTGAATGGCTGTCTGAGTGTCTGAGAGAGTGTGGAATCGACTATATTGGTGTGTGAGTGGGTGTATAAGTCTTTCAGTGGGTGTCTGAGTGCTTGTATGGGTGTGTGAATGGGTATGTGAGTTGCTATGTAGGTCTGTGAGCTAGCATGTGAGTGGGTTTGTGAGTGGGTGCATGATTAATTGTGTGGGTTTATGACTGGGTGATGGTTGTGTGAGTGTGTGTGTGGATTTGTTAGTGAATATGTGAGTCTGTGAGTGTGTATGTAAGTGTGTCAGTGGATATGTGAGTGGGTGTATGAGTAGCTGTATGGGTCTGTGAGTAGTTGTAAGTGTGATTGAATGGGTCTGTGAGTAGGTGTGTGAGTGGCTGTATGGGTATGTGAGTTGGTGTTTGAATGGCTGTGTTGGTCTATGAGTAGGTATGCAAGTGTGTCAGTGGGTATGTGAGTAGGTATGTGAGTGGCTATATCAGTGTGTGAGTGGGTGTACAAGTGTCTGTATGGGTGTGTTAATTGGTGTCTGAGTGTTTGTGTGGCTGTTTAAGTGGGTGTGTGAGCGGGTTATGAATGGTTGTGTGGGTCTGTCAGTGGAAGTGTTAGTGGCTGTGTGGGTCTATCAATGGTAGTATGAGTGATTGATGGGTGTGTGAGTATCTGTATAGGTATGTGAGTGGGTGTTTGAGTGGTTGTGTTGGTCTATGATTAGGTATGTGATGGTGTCAGTGGATATGTGAGTGGGTGTGTGAGTGGCTGTATCAGTGTATGAGTGGCTGTGTGAGTGTCAGTAAGGGTGTGTTAGTGGGTATGCAAATGGCTGTGCCCGTGAATAAGTAGGTATGTGAATATGTCACTGGGTATGTGAAAGGGTTTGAGTGGCTGTATCAGTGTGTGAGTGGGTGTGCATGTTTGTATGGGTATATCAGTGGGTGTCAGAGTGATTGCATGGCTGTGTAAGTAGATGTGTGAGTGTATGAGTGAGTGGCTGTGTGGATATGTGGGTTGGTGTACACGTGGTTTTGTGTGTTTGAGTAGGTGCATGGGTCTGTGAGTGGGTGTATAAGTGACTGTGTGGGTCTGTGAGTGGGTGATTGCGTGGATTTGTGAGTGGGTTCCCCAGCCATTGTGTGGGTCTGTGAGTGGGTGTGTGAGTGGCTATATGGGTGTGTGAGTTGGTATGTGAGTGACTGTATAGGTCTGTGAGTAGCGTTGTGATTGTGTCAGTAGGTATGTGAGTGGGTGTGTGAGTGGCTGTATCAGTGTGTGAGTGGGTGTGTGAGTGGTTATATGGGTCTGTGAGTGGGTGTATCAGTGACTATGTGAGTCTGTCAGTGGGTATCCAATGCTTGTATGGGTATGTCAGTAGGTATGTGATTGGCTTAATGGGTATGTGAGTGGGTGGTCCAATGATTGTGTGGGTCTGTGAGTGGGTGTGTGAGTGGTTTTGATGGTCTGTGAGTGGGTGTGTGAGTGGCTGTATGGTTCTGTAAGTGGCTGAATGGGTCTGTGAGTGGTTGTGTGAATGGTTCTTTCGATCTTTGAGTGGTTATTGTCAGTGGCTTTCTGAGGAATTGTGAGAGTCTGTGTGTGGGTGTGTGTGACCTCACCGATGGCATCACACTTGACATCATCCAATGAGTGTGTTAGCTTGTTTTATAGTTCACATAGTAGTGGGTAATTACCATATTATATCTCTACCTAATTTTGTACAGCCTCGGTCAAACTAATTGGAGTAAGTGTTTACAAAACACATGTACTCATAATGCATCATATGGGTGAAGGGGCATTGAGTCCTTTCTAAATATTTGTATTCAGTAGTAACTCTCTGTGAAGGTGACAGTTGATGATTTGTGTCCAGTATGTTCTACAGAGGTTCTTTCGTTCTCATAGTAGATATTAAATATTGTAAGCAGCCTTAAGTATTTAGACAGAATTGTCTCAGCATGATGATTTCAACATAAGATTGTGCACTGTGTGCACCAGGTATTGACCTATATGCATGTGCTTAATTAGCTTAGAAGATGGGCTAACGGTAAAGTTTTCCTCACCGTATGAAGGGTGCAGATGGGAGGACCTTTAACACTTTCAGACCTTGGGTTTTCTTAATGACAAGTTTAGCAAAGATGGAACACTGTTTTTAGTCAATACTTCTTCTCATGATAATTTTGCTCTGTGCAAACAGTGTGGTACAGAGTAAACTGTTTCCAGAGAATAAACAATGTTTACAATATCCACTTTTCTAGTAATATCCACTTCATTTCCCATTGTAGGTAAAGTGAATGTGAGGGGTTTAATACAGGTAAAGTCATGGAACAGAAGTTGAGGATATGGAGGAACTTCTCTTTCTCTGAACGTTTGTATACATATTGAACACCGTGTGAAGTTGGTGTTGCTCATCTATCTGTGGTTGATTGTTAATGTGACCTCAGCTACCCAAGAAGTGTATTTTATAAGGTCTATGTTGCCACAATATAAGCCTGCTTCACCTGAGGGATTTGTATGTGTTGATGACATTACTGATGCTTCCTATTATTCTTAGCCACTTTGGCCCATATTTATACTTTTTAGCGCCACGTTTGTGCCACTTTTTGATGCAAAAGCGGCGCAAACTTACAAATTGTATTTTGTTAGTTTGCGCCGCTTTTGCGTCAAAAAGCAGCACAAATGCGCCACTAAAAAAGTATAAATATGGGCCGTTGCCTTTACTTTGAGACCTCTAATGTCATACGTTTGTAGAGTAATTTGTACACAAGAAACATGGATGATGATATCAGTGATGTCATCAGTGTTGTCATCAATGTTATTTGAGCTGTGATCAGTGATGTCATAAATTATGTCATAGAACATGTCATGAGTTAGTTCTGCTAGCTATAACTGGTGAATTACTATGTTTTTTAATTTCAAAATGTTATGTGGACACTGACATATTCACATAAAATTAACTTTACATTAACATTTGCTTTTTTCAAGGAATTTTCAAGGGTTTTTCTTATGTAAAGTAAAATATAATTACAATTCCTAACTATGATGCCACTATAACCTTTGCCTTTTTCGGTGAATTTCTAGGGTTTTTGTACAGAAAGCAATATTTTCTTTCTTCACATAAAGTCAACCCTCCCATTGTGGATGGCCTTTAGTTGTGCAGCCAGACCCTGTATCTAACCCCCTGCAGGGTGTCAACTCAATGCTGCACACAGCCTTTGACTGTGTGCATTGGGGGGTTGGCCACAGGACTTGACCAGCAGCCAGACCCTCTGGCCAGCCCTCCTGCATGCGGCAAAACCCCCACAGTCTGGGACTGTGTACCGTTGGCCCGAGGGCTCCATGAAACCCATTCTATGGGGCTTTTTTTAAAGGGAGAGAGATGCACAGACTCCCTACGAGAGCCTTATCAGGTCAACGAGACCCCATAGCCATGGGCAGAATTCTAAGGTGATGGGAGCATGAGGCCCCCCTCCAAGACCCTTATCAGGCCCCAAGGACCTCACCCTATTGGCCAAATGCAATAAAAAAGGCAAAGGGGCATGCAGACTCTTTCTTTTACCATGCCTCCTTCCCCCATGGCCAAATTCCATAATTAAGTAGAGGGGGCCGGCCTCTATCCTTGAGCCTCATTAGGCTCCTGGGACCCCATCCGCAGGGGGGCAAATTCCACCAACAGGCCGGCAGTCCAGACTGCCAAATAATGAAGCAAATGAAAAACAAGTAGCGGTCCATCCACACACCACCATCTTTGTAGTCCCGACCAGGATGGAGCAGGCCGCCAACAGGGCAGTGATAAGATCCTACCAGCCCCCAAATGATGAAACATAAGACCGCCATCAGTTTTGGGACGGGAACCTCAACCAGGCAAAGTGTGACGGAAATTAACAATATAAAAGGACACACTCACCGGAGGCACATAGTACACGCTAACGCAGATATGGAGAGAGAGTTGGAAATAATGCCAGTGCTGCTCCTTGCCATACACCTCCAGGACCGTGACCGACGACAAAGACGATGACGGTAAGTACTGTAGCCCAGTACACATGGGAAGAAAGGACACAGTTAAAAAACCCACCGCACCCACCCTGCGACGCACTCCCAACCCCTCCACATCCCAAGCCAAACATACCATAACAAAATGTACTTTCCAGACACAAGCCAACAAAGACCTGCACCAAAGTACACACATGTGCACATCACCCCTCCATAGTGAAACACTGTACAATGTCACCATATTGTGCCAACAGCACTACTGGGCACTGAAACTTTATTTACAAAGACATTACGTCATGTCCAAATAAGGCCATTGGCCAGTCCATTACAAATAGCCTGAAGGGCCAATACAGGCCGAACTTGACTCCCACATGTGCAAAGTGTACTCCACTGGAAAGGGGCATCAGTGGGGCAGCCAGCCACCTCAGGGACAGGGTCAGGGTGTGGCGGGGTGGGGATTTAAATCTGAAAGGGGGGCTTGGGCTTAGGTTTGGGTTGTGGAGGGGGTTTGGGCTTGCCCTAGAAAGGAGCGGGAGTGGGCTTAGACCGGGGGTGGCAGAGGGACCTGGGGTAACACAGAGCTTCTTCCTCCCTGGGGAAGGGGCAGAGGAATGGGAAGGGCGGACTGGGGCAGACTTGGACATGATAGGAGTGGAGTGGGCAAGGAGATGGGCACGTTTAGGGACAAGACGGGGTGGGCCAGTGGGTTCGAACAGGTCAACACAGAAGAGGAAAAGCTTCTTAGGGGCAGTTGGAGGAGATTTGGAGGCAGGTCTGGGAGTGGAGGTTGAGGGAGTGCTTGTACCAGGTGTAGCTGTGCCAGACATGGATGCAGGTGCCTGTAAAGAATGCTGATGTGTGGTGAATGTGTGGTGGATGTGTGGTGTGGATGTGTGAGAATGTTTGAGTGTACTGGGAGGAGGGGGTTGGACACAGTGGGAGAAGACAGGCTGCCAGTGTATACAGATGTTATCTGGGTGTCTGCAGGTCTGGAGAGTGTGCTTCAAGTGTCTGTCAATGTAGTTGTGGTGAGTGCAGGTGTGGTGTCAGGGGTGCATGTCTGGATGTCAGATATTGTGGTGACTGCATACATGGTGGCAGCAGCAGTGCCTGAGGGTGCAGTGCATGTGGGTATGCATGGTGAGGTGACAGACAGGGTGGCGAGGGAGGTTGACACACTGGGGGAAGTGGATGTTGTTGTGTGTGCTTTGGTATGTTGGGTATGTACATGTCTGTGGTGGGAAGTGTGGTGCATGTGTTTGTCAGTATACTTTTTGTGTGTTGATCTGTGTGCATGGCTGTCTGTACATGTGCTTGTGATGGGTGTAGGGAGTGGGGTGCTGGAAGGGGTAGAGGTAGTGGGAGAGGGGACGGAAAGACCAGGGACACTGGCTGCCGTCAAAGAGGAGGCCAGAGCCTGAAAAGATCTCCATAGGCCAGACATGGCACCGCAAATGCCTTCCAGGTATTCATTGCATTGCTGCATCTGGGATGCTGGCCTCTGGGTGACATTCACAATGGTTGTCTGCCCTACAGAGATGGTCCTCAGGGGGTGAATAGCCTCCTCCGTGGGGGCTTCAGGGCTGACTGGGGTAGGGGACAAGGTGCCTGAGGTGAAGGAGACGCCCACCCTCCTAGGTGAGAGGGCACAGGCAACTGAGTGGAGAACAACTGGGACGGCAGTGATGGCATGGGGGTGGTGGAAGATGGTATAGAATGGGTGTGCCCAGTAAGGGTCCGCCACCACCAGGGAGCTCCCATCAGAGGAGGTATCAGAGTCACTACCTCCGGTGGTAGTTGCCTCCCCCGTTGTACTCACCTCACCCTCTGACCCACTGGTCCCCTTGGCGTCCATCAACTCTGCCTCCTTGTAACCATGGGCTGCTGCATCCCCACTCGCCTGTGCCACTGCTCCCTCACCAGATGATGTTGATGTTCACAAAGGACACATGAGCACAGGGGTGGGGAGACAAAACAAGGGAGACCTTTGTCAAAACCTGAATATATGTATATCTCTGGCTCACACACACTCCCATCCAGGTCACACACTTACACACAGCACATACAACATACCTCATGATTGTGCCCCTGACTAGTGGCCATTACCCCAGAATACACCACATAAAACGTAGACCTGATACACTGTGTGAAGTACACCCATGAGAGACCATGCCCAGCCAATGCACTTACAAGTCCATGAGGCCACAAAGCATACCAGATGACAGAAAAGGGACCCCCCATGGGCCTATAGAGACTACCCAAACTAGCTCTCACAACATCCCAGAGACTTTGAGGGGGCAGGACTGCGGGAACACACCTGTCCAAGGGCCTGGCAGGAGAATGCATACATACCACAGCACCAACATACATACATCAAAGTAGTATCATGACAGTGTTGGTACTCACCCCCTTGTGGCTGCTGTGCTGCCTTCAAGTGCCCATCCAAATCCGGATAGGCCACTGCCAGACAGGTTGACGGGCACCCCTACCTATTGGGAAGCCTTCCCGAGCTGGGCCTCTCCGGTCTTCCTGGCCCAGCACCTCAGGTCCTCCCACCGCTTCCTGCAGTGGGTGGTCCGCCGGTTGTAAACCCCCAGGGTCCGGACCTCCTTGGCGATGGCTTGCCACAGGCCGTTTTTTTTATGGGAGCTGACATGCATGGGACACACAGTGCAAAAAAAAATATGTCAGTATGTGTGCACCGAACACAGATGACATGTCGTTCCCCATGGAAGGGCCATTGTTGAAAGGCATGTTTTCAACTCACACATAGTACATGCCAGACAGTCTACGACTGGGCAGTTACACATCAAACCCACATGCATACAGGCACCCGCCACAATCACACACATCCAAGGATGACAGATGCCAACTCATCTGCTTCTCTGGTCGCCCATACAACCTTGCATACAGGGGTAGGACCCCGTCCACCAGCTTCTCCAGCCCCTCCGCGGGGAAGGCCGGGGCCCATTCCCCTGTAACCTGCGCAATCTCAGGGATCAGAGTCATGACACAGCAGCACACGCAGTGGAGTACTACCCTGTGTGGGAATCAAGAGTCAATTGTCAAGTGTCTGACAAAATGGTGTAGCTACCGCAGCGGTGTGCTCCGTCACCTCCGGCGGCGATCATGATTGGCCCAGGTTCCCCATTGACAACCATATAATCCAATGGTTGGGTGCACTGTGGTGAACACCGCCTTCCGCCCTGACGACTAACACCAGCGGAATGAAGTCACTTCCACTCTATCATACTTGGATGGCAGGAGGCTGCCATTTTGCTACCACCACGTCATCATAGCCTGGCCAGGGGCCTCATCCAGAGCCTGAAACTCTCCGCCTTTCATCGCTTACTGACATGAGTCTATGATCCTCGCATGTACCCATCTTTGGAAGTTTGTCAACACTGGGATGCCATTATGACAGAGTTAAATCAGAACACATTCGCCTGACGGTGTACTTCATACTTTGCATTTGTGTGTGTTAGCTATATGTCGCACTTACAAAATACAGTGACATCATGGAATGCAAGTGTAAGTTGACACTCAGATTGTGTTCTTTCCTCCCCCGTAGGTAGAGACCCATGTGGCAAGGGAGGGCCACATCTGTATACAGACCGCTGGTTGATCTGGAAACTTTGGAGGAACGTCACATCATTATCACATACAGACTCAATAGAGCTACTATCCTTGACCTCTGTGTATTAATGGATCCTGTACTGAAGCCGGAAAATCGAAATCAGAATGCCATCCCTTCAGCTGTGCAAGTGAAATCCGTAATCCATTTTTTGGCTACGGGCTTATTTCAGGTGACAGTGGCCAAGGGTGCAGGGGTCTCACAGCCAATGTTCAGCCTCATCCTGTCAAAATTCCTGGATGCCTATGTTCAACACTTGCAAACATATGTCCAGTTTCCCTAAATGGCTGAACTTCCAACCATCAAATCTGGATTTTATGCCTTTGCTAATATCCCCCATGTGATAGGTGCCATTGATGGAACTCAAATAGCTCTCATACCCTCAAGAGTGAATGAACAGGTGTACAGGAATCAGAAGAACTATCACTCCATGAATGTACAATTGGTGTGTACTGGTGACCATGTCAATTCCACGTTCCCAGGCTCAGACCATGATTCCTTTGTCCTGAGAAACAGCAGTGTACCACACATGATGGAACAACTACAGAGGATGGCTCATAGGTGAGTGTGTATGACACTGGATCAGTATCAGTACATATCTGACAGCCAGGCTATATGCAAGAAAAGGCAGTTTGTTAAGGTCCTGTTTCGCCCACTTTTGCAGGTGATTCTGGCTACCCCAAATTGCAATGGTTCTTAACACCTGTGAGGAATCCCAGGACAGATGCAGAATTATAATGAGGCTCATGGCCATACTAGGAGGGTGATTGAGTGTCTCTCTGGAGATCCCTGTGCTATGTCCCTGACAAGGTATGTACGATAGTGGTGGCCTGCTGCATGCTGCACAACTTGGCTGTGAGGAAAGCTATCCCCCTTCTGGAAGAGGAAGGTGCTGTCCAACCAGCCCAGCAACATCAGAGAGGGGATGAGAGTGATGGTGAGGAAGAAGTGGTAGAAGATATCAACTCCAGGACGCAGCTAATCTGCCTATACTTCTAGTGACTCTAAGGGACTGTTCAATGATGCTGATGTATTCACTGCATAGAGTCAGTCTGACTCATGTAATTGGTAATGTGGTGTCAATAGTCAATGACAATGCTAACTGATGACTGAAGTGGCATGTGCAGGGAAAACCCAATATTATATACAGTGTGACATACTTCAGACACTACTGTCCGTTGGATCCCCTCCTGCAATAAAGGTATGATTATGAAATTGACTTGCTAATGCATACACACTCAAAAATCATATCTCATAATGATAAAGGGACATACGATTTGAGTGGATAGGTGTATTTATTGAATGACAAAATCTACATAAGTGTTGGGACAGTGAAAGGGAGGGGCCACATGGTACACATACATACTCAGGTACAAATGCTCAGCTGTTGCTAGCATTGTGTTTGGTCCATGTGGCCATTGGAAGATAGTATGATGGCAGTGGCATGTCAACAAGGTAGCACAGTGGAGAGGAAAAATTGTTTACTTTTGTGTGTGGACTGGGTGGCATGCTCATTTTGGGAACCCCTACCCGTAGGTTTGAAAACAAAATATTTTCTGATGCCTAGTGGACTTTCTGCTTTCCCTGGGGGCAGACCGGAAGCTATTACCCCTATCTTCCCCCCAGGTGAGACAGACAGACTGTTTTTCATGTTTGGGCTGGGTGGGGGCAGTGGCATACCCATTTAGGGCAGTCACAACCCATTAGCTTGGAAAATATTCCTTGGTGCTTGAATTTGGTGGCATCCAGTGGCATAGCGAGCATGGGACCCACATCTGGACTTACTCCGATTGGGGTGAAAGTTTTCATTGTTCAGCATTCCGTCCATCATCTGCTCTTTTTGCTTTTGTCGCCCTAAACTGGAAAGGTATGCCCAGACATGCAACATG
This sequence comes from Pleurodeles waltl, assembly GCF_031143425.1. Lineage (NCBI taxonomy): Eukaryota > Metazoa > Chordata > Amphibia > Caudata > Salamandridae > Pleurodeles > Pleurodeles waltl. The sequence continues at coordinate 915,076,083 of NC_090437.1, forward strand.
TGCTCACTGTGCCACTGGATTCAGGCTAGCCTGCCTGACGAGGGGTGATACCCCCAAACCGGTCCTAGGAAGCTTATTTCAGGTCCAGGGAGGACCTGGCCTGGTATTTCAGACTAGACTGTTCCCATGGGGGGCAGTGCAAGACTGATTTGCATATGGCTGGGTCCAAACTGGGGTTCAGCGGTTGAGCAAAGTTAGATTAAAACCAGATCTGCGACTGGGGGTAAATGTTTGCATTTTTGTATTGTGCAGCATTCTGTCCATCATCAGTTCTTGCTTTTTTAGGCCTAAGTGGAAAGGGTAGGCCCAGATGTGGGTCCATTGCTCACTGTGCAACTTGATTCAAGGTAGCCTGGATAATAAGAGGTGATAACCTGAAACCAATCCAAGAATGCTAGTATCCAGTCCATGGCGACTTGGCCTGGCAGTTGGTGCTGGACTGTACCCATGGGGAGCAGGGTCAAGGCTGATTAGCATATTTTTAACATTCCTTCCATCATCTGTGGATTTAAATTTCTAAAAGTGGCATTTTTTAAATTGTGATCAAAAACTCAACTTTACCATTAAATGGGACTCCAAAACTATTTAAAAGACATCAAGCATGATAAAGCTACCAGCACCCTTACATCGTATGAAATGTAATAAGGAATCCCCAATGTTGTACTATGTGGGAGTAGACTTTGCAGTAGCGAAAAACAAATTTAGGATTTGTTCTCTACCAGGACATGTAAAACTTGAAAGTACATGCCCAACCTTTTACTTACAGAGCACCCCAATGTGCTACCTAGGACTTAACTTACAGCTGACATATGTAAGAAAAGGGGAGTTTAACATTTGCCAAAGGGGTTGTCATGCCAAGTCAACATAGCAATTTAAAACTGCATTCAGTCTGTAATGACAGACCTGGAACATTTTGTAGGTGCTACTCAAGAGGGTGGCACAGGCACAGCAACTGCTGCAGGCCCACAGATAGCATTTATTACACAGGCCTAGGGTATGTTATACTACTCTACAAGGGACTTAGGGGGAAATTAAATATGCCAATAGGTAATAAGTAATCTAAGCCATGTTTAGGGTGAGAACAATTTAGCACTGATTAGTGGTACTAAGGCAAACAAAATCAAATTTAACAATAAATGGAGGAGTGAAGGCAAAATGTTTGGGACTAAATCTACAGAAGGGCCAAGTCCGACAGTGGTCAGTTTTTTGGGCCACACTTTAAATGAGGACAAACTGTGACAAAACACTACATAGCAAGCATCATATTGCATGGTTGAGTGTTCATACCACACATGGACCCTTAACATACTTGGGAAAGATGTTATGCCACACAGAGAACTATCAAGCATCTCTAGTCACACACTGATGTCATGCCAATGCAGGTAATATATTTACATAAATAAATCCAGGAGTCGCGAGGAAGTGAGAAATAGAGAGATATTATGTTCATCTGGAGATCATCCCTAATGAAAATTATGTCTAGGGTTGCTCCCTCACCAAAAATAAAACTGTTTGCTAAATATCCTGATGTCTAATGTCTTACGCATACAGCCTACTGCAGCTCTGTATTTTAAAGCTCTTTTTTCTAAAAACAGGCAGTTTTATCCTCTTCATCTGAAAGTAGCCTATTACAAAATCTTATCCTCAATTTCATTGAAATAAAATGTCAGGAGAACAATTTTAATTCTGTCCTTATTGCTTCCGCCATCGACGATTGAGGGAGGCTTAGAAATCTTTTCAGACAGTGTTCTTCCAGCTTATTCCACTCTTGATAGCCACTCATGTAGAACATTTCAGTACCATAAAGGTATTTGGTTGGGCCATTGGCTTAAATGTTTGTAGAACAGGAAGCAACCAAGGTCCCTATATTTCCTACCAAACATACGTAGTCCTATTACAATAGGCAACACCTAAAAATGTAACAACAACTCAAGTGCAATTTTCAGTCTATATTTGATGCAATGTACATTCCAAGATACCTAACATGTAACTTCTATCATCTTTATTTTGTTAATGAACCATTGGTATTTTTTCCTTTTGTAATTTAGCTAGAAGGTCAATTTACTCATCTCCAAGATGAACTATACTTCTTCTGGAACATTCAACCTAAAATGGAAATAACAAACATAAAATTTGTTATTTTGAATCAGTGTTACACACTTAATGGAACTTGATCGCTTCCACTGTCTTTCAGCACACAAAATCCTGAGACTAAATCAAAATACCGTGTGGGAATTTATACAGTCAGTAGTCCATTCTTGCTTCCCAGATTTGAAGGTTTAATGCTTTTGGACACTGGAGTTAAAACATCAATTAAGGCATATCAAATACAAATTATCTAAAACCTCCTTAGGTTTTTTGTCAAATTTCATTGCTCTTTGGTTTAGGAAAACAGCTTAAGGAATACCTTATTCAAATGCCATATCACCCATCCTTCTTCCTCTTTAGAACACAATTTGAAGTTAAAATCTCCCATTAGCATAACCGGAGCTTGAAGTAATAAATTAAACAAATCCTCTTCTAATCTTAGCTACTGGGTATCATAATAAATTTTATAATCCAAAGACACGTAGACATTTGCTAGTATGATGGGCTCTAATGACGTTGATTTTGGAAGCAATTCCAATTCACAAATTTGAATCCAGTTACATGTGGCTTCTCTCATAATAACATCTTTTGCAATTTTTACCAAGGCCAAGCTCACCAGACCCCAGACATGCATCAAAACTGATTTGGGGAGGCTCCAGTAAATATATGAACTAGTCAAATTTTGGAAATTCTGATAATTCCTCACACACTCATGTTTCTTGAAAATATATCACATCACATACTTGTACAAGTTTACTTGTAGTCTTAAATATCATTAGCCTTTTAAGACCATGCACATGTTAATATAGAAATCTTATGTAGTGTGGGGTATTTTTTTTCCTAATCAGTATCACTTAGATATTGGGTCACCCTTATTATTCAAGGTTCTGTAATGAATATCTGGCTTAATAGGTAAATCTTGTAACTTAAGCACGGCATCTCTATGACCACCTTCCCCATCATCTACTTGTCTTTTGTTTGGTCTTCCAGGTCCTTCATCACAGGATGCAAAAATATGTGCTGTGGTCAGGGCTGTATGATACTGCATGATTCTTCATGGTCCTAGTTTATGTTTTTTCCATTTAACCTCATCTGGATTTTTGCCTTACAGATTTAACTTGATACATTTTTTACATTCTCTACTTTATTTAGGGCTTCAAATTATCCTTTCTACTTGTGCATTGTACCAAAGATTATTCATATCTACTCACTATATCCTCTTTCCCTTTTACATTCTTATTGGCACTAGGACCCTCATTCCAACCCGGAGGGCAGCGGAAGCACCGCCAACAGGCTGGCAGTGCTTCCTGGGCTATTCTGACCGCGGCGGTAAAGCCACGGTCAGAAAAGGGGAACCGGCTCTTTCCCGCCGGTTTTCCCCTGGCCCAGGGAATCCTCCATGGCGGCGCTGCTTCCGACCCCCTTCCTGCCAGCCTGTTTCTGGCGGTTTTCACCGCCAGAACCAGGATGGCGGGAACGGGTGTCGTGGGGCCCCTGGGGGCCCCTGCACTGCCCATGCCACTGGCATGGGCAGTGCAAGGGCCCCCTAACAGGGCCCCATACAGATTTTCACTGTCTGCTTTGCAGACAGTGAAAATCGCGACGGGTGCCACTGCACCCGTCGCACCCCTGCAACTCCGCCGGCTCCATTCGGAGCCGGCTTCCTCGTTGCAGGGGCTTTCCCGCTGGGCCGGCGGGCAGCCTTTTGGCGGTCGCCCGCCGGCCCAGCGGGAAAGTTGGAATGGCCGCTGCGGTCTTTTGTCCGCGGGGCGGTCATTCGGCGGTAACCGCATGACCGCCTATGTGTCAACGTTTCGGGATCCCAAACAGTTTCCTTTCTCTCATGTGAAAGTTTTTACTTGGGTACTCTTGGGTTAACGTCTTCTTCATTTTATTGTTCGTAAAAGACTTTGATCAAATTTTCTCCTTTTTATTTTCCATTTTTATCTTCTTTGTACCTATTCTGCAGCCATGTTTCTTCCTAGTTTTTTTTCTCTTTTTCCTGTGAATCTTGCAACATTTGCTGAAAAGAATCTTACTTGCATCATCCCATGCCTATTTAAATTGCTACTTCTTGGCATATATATCTTTTATTACAATAAGGCCATTCTCTGTGCCATTTTACTAACATATATTTGAAGGAGATACAGATTGCTTCTTCCTCACCAATCCCTACTTCCCCAGCACATACTTCCTCCATCAATCTGTCTCTATTTCCTTCCCTTACATTTCTACACCATTTTGACTCAACATGTCTCGCTAGTGTTGGCATATGTTTATTTATTTAACAATCTGGTTTCAGATTTTACTTTATCATTATTTTAATTAATTGTTTCAAATACTCTGTGTAGAGCCCTCTGTATTAATAGAAACATAACTAACATGGAAGGTGAATCTGAAGTGGTGTCATTTAGATAGAGGAAAAATCTTGCATCAGCTACTCCTTTCTTGTTATTTTTTCTTTAAACACTGCTTCCTTTATGTTGACCAAAGTGGTTGTCCCAAAAATAGTGCCTTCACTTTTGACACTTTTAGCACTAAGATTTTAATCTTCAACTTAAATCAGGGGTTATGAAGAGAGCTGACGCTCTAGGAGATCCAAATCATAATCATCTGAATATAAAATCAGCTTTACATGTACATATCTGGAATGATCCATGGTTTGAGCCATAAATTTAGACGTTTACTCAAAATAGTATCTCTTTTTACCTGCACAATTTTGCCATCACTTGCTTATGAATTAAACTGTTCCATTATAACTTCTACTTCTCCAATTTTTGGTCTTTAAGTTTAAAGTGCCTGTTCACAAAGGTTTTTTATAGTAGAGGCAAGGGAAACAATTGGAAGGGATACAGCATCACCCATAAACGGTTCCTCCACCATTTTAGACACTTCTTTGTCCTCCTTTGACTTGAGCCGTGCATCCTTTTGCACATTTTCCCTTCCTTTATGGCACACTGGCTTCTTGGTTTTCCTTCTGGCACCAGACATCTAAATGGCCTTTCTCATGGGTCTCTATCATCTGTAGACAAGATTAGTGAATGGAAAGAATAGTATGCTTTATCCCTTATGGACTTTTCAATTTAATGGTTCAACCGCCTTTTCCAGAGCCCAGCTAGTTTGCCACAAACATGTGCATGTGACCCTGCCCATGTGTTGTTCTACTTGGGCTCACTCAGCTCCTTAAATTCCTTAGGCCTTTCCAGCCTCCAGCAATCTCTAAAAACATAACCAGACTGCCCTTCCAAGCACCTGGCATCCATTACCTGGCTCACCCCACCACCTTTACCAGCAGACACATCTCTAGACCCCTCCCAGGTAGGGCAGCTGTATGCAAAGTTAGTAGATGCTTGCCCCACACAACGAGGACAATAGCCACCTATCTATGACATTGAGACACCTGTGGTGTTGTTGGGAATCATCCAGAATCCTCCAAGATAATCTAAGATGCTCCAATAACAGCACTGGGGTAGGGGCAAGACAAGAGACAGGGCAAAAAAAGTAAAAAAGCTAAGAACTGTTCCAGTGCACGCCTGGAGCACTTCCAGTGCTACAATAGGGAGAGTCAGCAGTGCACAACAGAGTGAATTATGGCAAAGGCATTCCGGTTACAGAGGGTGGAGGAGAACACAGACATCAGCACATACTAGCCTCAGCCTCCACTAGGACTGCCTTGTCTCAGTGTATTTTATTTCCGTGCCAGTGTATTCCATTTTGCAATTGCCAATAGACATTTCTTCTTCCCATTTAATAACTACTCAATCCTGCTGGCCTGTATGACAATCTGGTTTCTAAAAGAGTCATTACCTGATGGGATGGAATGCATGAGGCCATCCTGATTTGTTACACGCCTTTCTTCAAATTCTTGCAGGCTTATTGAAAATTCCAGGGAATCTAGGAGTCTGTAAATTAGAAAGGTTGCCTTGGTCTCACTGGTGTTTTGACTTAAATCTGGTTTCCATTTTGGAAGATGTGTCTCACTGTCATCCTGTTCCTGCTAAGTGCTACAGAAACTACAATACTGTTATCAGCCATTTAGGGTTCAGGGTTGGGGGGTGTTGCTTTTAAAGCTTGTGGGATAGGACTAAATTGGAAGACATCCTAAAACTATCACATTGGTCCGCAGCATTGTTGTAGTTGGAATCTTGCTCCTTGGCAAGACTGCTAGTTTAGGGGTGACAACACTTTTGTTTGTAGGTGACTGAGTCACTCCTACAACAAGTCACAACTGTTGGCCTAACCCTCCCAGCTCACAAGTAGTACCTCACCACAACTAAGACAGTAAAAGTGATTTCTGGCAGCCTTACTCATGAACTCTAGATGAAACCTCTCAGGGAAGTTGCGGTGGAACGAAAGTTACTCCTTTCTCTCCTTAGCAATCAGTCTCATACACACGAAGGCAATGAAGGAGATGCAGGAGAGTTTTCAATGTAATTATTGCAAAGTCTGCAATCTATGGTAAAATACATGTGCTGCAATGATTAGGATAATGAGCTGTAGAAAAAGCATAATTGTGAAGATGAGAGGTGTGAATATGAAAACCCCCACCACCTTACAAGAAACATAAGAAATGTAATTCCTAACCAAGTTAGCCTATTCTCTACCGTAAAAAGAGCTAGATGTGATAAACCCTAATCTGTCAGTGCTTTGTCCATGAGAAGTGCCCTCAACCATCGTTACATTGGAATGAGGTCTCTAGGTCAGACTCCGTGGTAACACAAAGGCTGAGTTCTGCAGCAAGGTGACGTGCAGCATAGATGGCATCTGGTAGGAACCCCTCTAATGACCATGTCTGTGTGAGGTGTATCTATACAGATCATTTAGGATACCTGACGAAGGTATGTTTCTCAACAACTGATAACGTGGCAGACTTGTATTGCATAAACAATACCTAACAAGTGCACATGATGTTCCTATCACACATAAGTGAAAAAGCGACATGGTACCGACATGTATCACTGATACTGATGCCAATAATGACACGTTCTCAGAATGGCACTGATAAAGAAACTCAAAACATTTCTTATAAAATGTGAGCAATGGCAGCAAGCTGAAAGAAATAATACAATATATAAAATAAAACAGATCATACTAACTGTCAGTCAGTCAGTCAAAGAACTTTATTTGGCAAATGCCCTAAAAGTACATACAAAGACACATATTTGAATCTGTAAAAACCCTTGACATGTAACAAATAAGTATACTAAAACATAATTAAGAATCGCTAAAACACAAACTTTACAGATATTATCTCAGAATAGAAATCACTCACAAACATATAGAGATTAAAATGGAGTAGACCTTTTCCTAATACTTAGAGAAGCTGTAACAAAATTTAGTACATGGTGACAAGTTTGGATATCTGGCAATCTCTGAAAATATAAGAGAGCTTCCTTATAATGGATAGGTCTAAGATGACATAAAATGGGTAAAATAAAAGCCTTTCTAGGAGCAGCATATAGAGAACAAAAAAGAAAAAAATATGTGGTACTCTGCTTTGATTTGGAATCACAGGGCAAGGTGGTAAATCCTTTTTCCGGAAACATGGTTTGGGAAAGGCTTCCTTAAAATGAATCAAATTAAATCTAAAAGATGTTAAAAGAGAGGTTATTTTAGAACTTGGAAACCAGATCAGATAAGGTTCAAGACATGGGACAGTTACAATCCGGATATAGGGATCGAAAGTTTTCAGTTTCAGGGAGCTATAAAATCTCGACTCTGATATGTGCTCAAAATAAGTTGACTTCAAGACAGACCTAGAGTTTGTGGTTAGCAATTGGGGTTCTTCAAACATGTACCTGAGCCCTAGCTTCTCAAAGGAGTTTCGCTGGAACACAAGCCAGGGAATCCTGTTTGAGTTGTCCAATTGTAAGCAATCAGAAATGCAGTCTTGAACAAGTTTTGCCACAGGGTTCAACCAGCATCTGATCCAGAGCAGTGAAGGAGCGATAGAGACCCTGTCCTCTAAAAAACGTTGGCCAATTTCCTCATGACTGATGATGTTTGCTATACATTTTGGAACCGTCAGTAGTCTACGCAGGAATTTATTTTCAGCACTTTGGAGAGAGGATATTTTGTTGTAGCCCCAAACTCCTGCCCCGTATAGGACTGCTGCAGCACTTTTGGAGTTATAAAGTGTTTTAATCTGTGCGAGGGGTCTGTGACCTAATTTAATAGTAAAGCGAAAGATCGCTTCATTATTCCTTGTCAGCTGTTGGAACTTGAAATTGATGTGAGTCTTCCAGGACAAAGAGGAACTCATATACATACCTAAATAACAAAAACATTTTACCTTATTTAAAATATGTCCTCCCATAATAAATTGTTTAGACTTTGTATTAAGTGGGCCACATGTCATAACAAAAGTCTTAGGGTAATTTACTTTAAAATCAAGGTCCAACATAAAATTGTAAAATAGGTCCAAGAGTCCCTGTAAACCATTTGCAGTATGAGCAATTAAAACTGCATCATCAGCATATAATAAAACTGGAAGCGTTCTCTGGCCCATCTTTGGTACAGCCTTTCCATGTTTTACCAACGAATCATAAAGCCCATTTATATATATCAAGAAAAGAAAAGGCGCTAGGATACATCCCTGTCTTACGTACCTTATTGATGGAATAGGAGAAGTTCTCTGTCCATATAAACCAGTCTGAACTGAAACCGTTAAATCTGTATGTAGGCGTTTAAAAAGCTCCAAAAGGGACGTATCGCAACCTAAAGCTCCCAGAATTTGCCATAACTTTGACCTATTGACCATATCAAAAGCACTAGTTAAATCAATAAATGCCACATGAATAGACACTTTTTTGGCTGTCACATATTTACTGAGTATCAGATGCAGATTTAAAACCTGCTCAACTGTGCCTACACCGGGTCTAAAACCAAATTGAATTGGAGACAAAATTTGGGCATCAGTCACCCAATCTTCTAAACAGGATAAGATCACACTTCCTAAATCCTTTCCTGTTGAATCAATAAGACATATTGGTCTATAACAGGAAGGATCTTGTCTGTTTCCTTTTTTGAAGATGGGAACAATAATAGCCGATTTCCATGAAATATGTACATTACTATTTGCCACGCTATTAAACACATTTGTAACTAAAGGACCCCAAAGATCAATTTCAGATTGAAAAAGATCAGCGGTGACCCCGTCAGGGCCAGGAGCCTTTCCCTGCCTTAGTCGATTAATGGCGCTTAGGACCTCATAGAGATCAAAGGTAATATCTAGGGTCTTGATATTAGAGTCTGAAATAGAATGTGCAGTAAGGTTATCTTCTATATACAGGTTCTCATTGTCATCATTTCCTGGGCAAAATACTTTCCTAAAATGGGTCACCCATACGTCCTCTACAATGAGACAATCATCGGCCTTAGTGTTGTTATCTGAAAAGTAATGATGATTTATCACCATCGAGAATTTAGAAGTGTCCTTCAGCTCAGAGGCAGCCAAAAGTTCATCCCAAGCCTTAGATCTAATTTCTGATTTCCTTTTTTTCAAGAGCAGCTTTATAATCGGCTCTAGCTAGTTTAACTAGTTGGCGGGAGGGGGGAACTGCTTTAAGAGCATCTTTAATTTTTTTATGAGAAGAAGAGAACAAAGAATCAAACCATCTATGGACCGCTGGCACCTTCAAGGGCCTGTTCACCACCAAGGCTCGTGAGAGATAAGTACATAAAGATTTAAATTCATGGACTATACATTCAGGATCTAAGTGCTGAGACAGACACATATTAACAGAGTCAGAGCTAGTGCTTACAATTTCCTGATTAAATAATTTAGGATTTATTTTGTCCCATTTTAAGCGTAAACCGCAATTTGGATTAAAAACAGTACTAGCTCTCAAACTTTTATTCTTAGGAACCTGGTTAATATTTAAATCCAGATTAATGCTGAGGTCACTGGCGCAGTTAGGTGTGACCTTAAATTCTTGAATTAGATGATAATCAGAGGAGCCAATAAGTATATAATCAATGATGCTCCCCTTCGGTTTTCCTGTGAAGGTTGGTATATTTCAGGCGTCAGCAGCCAGTTTCTCCGTAACGTGTACGAAATCAAACTTACATATAAAATAGTTTAGGGCATCTCCTTCAGCAGTGTGAGTGAAATGGATTGATGACTCTCTGCCCTCATCAGGGAAGGCACACAGTTCCGTGAGTTCCTTGCTACACAAAGGAGTGTTAAAATCGCCCACCCACATTATAATTAGATCGCTGTCCTGTAAAACATTTGATGACTCAATGAAGTCTGCTACCTCCTCCAGGCATCACATAAGAAGACCCCGGGGGATGTTATTGTAAAAAATGTAAATCAAAATATCTTTTTGTCCGCTAATAGATACTAAAACAACCATAAAATGAGGGGAAGACCAGATTAAGGGCACGTTTTAAAAGAGATGTAAGGATACAAGAACTAAAAGGCCGCCACGTTCTCTCCCCATTGGGTAGGTTATAGCTGGCTGACACAGGGAAGTGAACTCATTCAAAAGGAAAGTATCCTTAGACCAAGTCTCCTATAGACAAATTATGTCATAGGAAGAAATAAAGCTCCTCCAATCCGAGTTGTCAGTTTTAGACCGCAACCCCGCTATATTCCAACTAAGCAGAGTTAGTGGTCTGAACCCAGGACATGGTGTTTAACCTCTAGTCTTTGTAGGAGTTGGCAAATCCAATACAGACTTTCCTGCGTCCCAAGTGCATTCATTGTAAACATTCCCAGATATTGATCTCGCCATATTAATAGGGTGGGGGTAAACCATGGCCGTCAGTCAATCGTTCTCGTCAAGACAATTAAGAGCCAAAAAACGATTGCTAGTGGGTACGTTTACCTGCAATTGGGACCTTACTGGGTCAGGTGTGTGGGATCTTGGGTTAGTAGCGGAGCGGTGTGGTAGGAGCACGGGGTCATAAAATTGACACAGGGGATGTATTTGGATCTTATTACATGACCTATTGCATTGGTCAGAGTTGGTCAAAAAATAGTCCACAGAACAGGAATTAGCAAAATTTAAAACAACATAGGCCCTCATTCTGACATTGGCGGTCTTTTCGCAAGACCGGCGAGTTACCGCCGCGGTAAAGACCGCCGACCGCGGCGGTATGCCGCAGCGCGTATTCCGACCGCTGGGAGCGTTCCGCCGGAATACCGCCAGCAGCCACACTGGCGGTCGGCGGGAAAGTGGAGACTGGTCAACCTCCACCGCCACGCCAGCAGAACACCGCCCCCAGAATTACGACCCACATTTCTGTGTGGCGGTCTTCTGTTGGCGGTCTTCTGTTGGCGGTCACGTCCCTATGGCTCCTGTCGCCTCCCGGAGGACCAACGCACAAGGTAAGTTGATCGTCCGTGAGGGGAGGGGGTGGGGGGGTGTTGTGTGATGTGTGCGTGCATGGGGGTGTGTAGAGGGGGTGTGTGAGTGCGTGCATGCGGGCGGGGGGTGCTGCTGTGCCTTTGGGCAATGTGTGTAGTTCGGCGGGTGCGCATGTCGGCATGTATGTGTGTGGGTATGTGCCCCCGTTGTGTATGTGTGTGTGTAGGGGGTGTGCATATGTGCATGTTGGGGGTGCGTGCATGTCGGGGTGCGTGTATGTGCATGTCGGGGTGGGGGGGGCAGGGGGTTCGTACCACCTCTGGGGGGTGGCAGGGGGGTGGAGGGTGTGGGGGGAGGACTCGTGGGGGGCAGCGGGGGGTGGGGGAGACCCCTATCAGTGCCAGGGAAGGAATTCCCTGGCCCCGATAGTGCCTACCGCCATGGTTCGCATGGCGGTTCCCGACCGCCAAAAACCGCGGCGGTAAGCAGGGTCATGATACGGTTGGCGGTCTTGGGTCGACCGCCGGGCCGGATTGTGCAAACTCCAGCCCGTCGGTCATGACCGCCGTGGCGGTCGGAGTGGGGAAGTGGCGGTCGATCGCGGCGGTGACCGCCGCGGTCAGAATGCCATTTTTTGGACCGCCGGTCTGTTCGCGGTCCGACCGCCGCCTCTCCGCCGACCGCCAAGGTCAGAATCAGGCCCATAATCTCCCTCCTCCATTTTCTTTGAATATCCAACCCTCCTCACTCCGCGGGCCATAAGAATCTTATCATTATGATGAAAATTAGGTTTAATATTAGATTTCAACCAGTGACCAGATTTCCTGATTAGGGATTGGGTATCTTCTATTTTAGAACTCACCAAAGGGGGAACATTTGATAGAACCAATACAAAAGGATTCCAATCTGAGGTAGATGTGAAGAATCTGCATGGTTTGTAGATTTATTTTGACCCGTAGCATGTAACCTAGAGGAACAAACTTCCCTGGTCAACCCCTGTGCAGAATCGTCAGCTATGTTTCCTTGGCCAGAAACGGCCTGTAGATTGGGCTAGGGATTACTAGCTACTTGAGGTAACAAAGTAGATAGGGGGTTGGTTTGATGAACCTGGTCTTGGCTGTGAGATTTTCCCATACTTACTAATCCTGGCTTTAGTAAATGAGATAAAGTACTAGTCCCGTCATTACAAAAGCAATCAAGCTTCCTAGTAAACATTGTGATAAGTTTCGCCTCTAAGGTTGCACAAAAAGCTTTGAGTATAGAATCTATAACACTTGTAAAATCTTCAGGGGCATCCTTTCTCAGAAAGCATTCAGGAGTAGAAACCAGGGAAACTGGATCTTTGGCACTTAAAACCGAAAGGGTGGATGTTCTCTTTTTAGGGCCCAAGGCATTTTTTGTATTTTTAGACTTTTTCTCGGCTCTCCTCTTCTTCAGAGGAGCTAGAAGAGAAAGAACGTAAATTACAGGTAACTGGCCAATACACCGTTAGGCAACCTCTCTATCCTATCCTTAATAAACCACATGATGATTTATTGTTACTAGATCGCCCTCCACCTCCGTATGTCGTCCCTTCTGCCCCTCATGAGTTAGCTAAGGTCTCCAGTTCAGAGCAACAGAAGATGCGAGACAGTCGCTCTATGTTGCCTGCTGACCGTGCGTCTGAGCTTAGATCTATTGCTCGTAAAACAATTTGTAGCGTTGTCTCTGCTTCTGAACTTTTAGACAACATGAAAGGGTGGACGGAAAAGGAGCAGCTATATTTTACTGAGGCATTTGGCTCAGAAGTTATTGAACTATATCGGAAATATTCTGTTGAGTTAGAGCCCGATGATGTCGCAGCTGATCATAAGCAAATGCGTGATGGTCTTTTTGTTTTCTCCCAGGTGGCTGATGCAATCAGGCGTTTGGTGAAATTATGTGTTACGGCAGTCCGCTTGCAAGACGAGAAAAGGGCTGTGGGCGTAGTTGCATGGACATCTCAGACCGGTGGGGTGCAAGCTTCCATCTTCGGAACAGATAAGACTATGATAGTTCACGCGAAACCAATGCGGGAGGCCGCGCCTTTGTATGTTCCTCCTAAAGGATTGGGTACAAGTGATGATAAAACTTCTGTTGATGCTAAGGGTTATTTTATTTATAATTGGGTGTATACTCCTTGGAATAGGGCAGATGTAATGGCACTTAAAACAGCATTACCTGACCCGCAGAAAAATCCAGCCGCCTTTTTTGAGGAAGTTGAGGGAGCAATTAGTTCTCGTACTATGACTTTGGCTGACATTGATTTATTTTTCGGATTGATATACCGCCAGATATGTGGAGAACTGCTCGTAAAATTGATGATCGTGCAGTTTTTGGGGCGTCATGGAAAGAATTAGAACAGATGGACGGGGATAGGGAACCTGCGAAAAAGCCATATCAGTTGATTCTAGATCTTCCTGCAGCCATATTAGTTAAGTTAAAAACGACTATTCCCCCTAAAAAGATAGATTGGACTGTTTTAGTGTCTTGTAAGCAAAAGGCAGATGAATCGGTCTCTGATTTCTTTACACGCTTTGAAGAAGCATTTCATGATTTTAGCGGTCAGTTATTGTCAGATGATACAGGTAGACATTTGTTTGTCGATAAATATGTTGCAAATCTGTTACCAGGAATAGCTAGTCGTCTAAAAGCTAGTGAAAGTTCATGGACTACCTCTACTCCGATTTCTCTGTTGACTATGGCTCAGTATTATGAACGTCAGGAATTAGAAGCAAAAGGTAGCGAGGACAAAAAGATTAAAGAATTAAAGACTAAGGTTATGTTGGCTCAAGCTTATGGTCCGCCTTTTAGAGGTAGTGATAGAGGTGGACGTGGATCTTATAGTTCTTCTTACACTCGTTCGAATTTGTCTGTTGATCAGTGTGCGTATTATAAGAAATTTGGGCATTGGGCTGCCGATTGTCCAGCACTACGTGTTCAGCAGTGTTCACGTGGTCGGGGACAAATGAGAAATCGCTCAGGATATTCAGGACCTAGAAGAAGCACGAATGATCATGCTAGGGTTGATGCTAATGTACGAGGGCAGGATGTGTTTAACACTTTTGATAGACGGAACCAATACCAGCTGTCTAACTATGTGCAGCCTGATTTCCAAGATTCTGTTTATGCATAGGATTGCCTAGGATGGGGTAAGAAATCAGTTGAAGTTCCAGTAGATCAGAGGGGTCCCTATGTTACAGCACATGTTTTGGGTTCTACTGATCAGTTTCTGGTTGATACAGGAGCTACTCGTAGCGCCTTGTCTAAACAATTGATTCCAAGGGCTCCCCTGTCTGGCTTAACCATTACATCGATAGGTTTCGATGGAACACCTTCCCCTAGCCCATTGTCACAACCACTTGCATTCCATGTTGATAAATTTACTGCTCCATGTCCATTTTTGCTTTCTCCAAATACACCAAACATTATTGTGGGTCTTGATATGCTCAAGTATTTCAGGGCTAAAATACGATGCTCTCCTGAAGGTGTGCGTGTTATTTTAAATGATAATCATCCTGTGATGGAAAGAGTTTGTCTTGTTAAAGAGGATATTGCATTAGCTTCACTCCCTAGTACTTTGTGGGCTACTTCAGATAGTGATTTGGGACAAATTATTATTCCACTGGTACATATTAGTGTTAAGGAGGGAGCTGTATTGCCACGTTTGCCTCAATACAAAATTTCACAGGAGGGCGAAGAAGCACTCACACGAATTGTGCATTATCTTATTGCAGTTGGAGTTGTTGAGGAAGTTCTGTGTAACAGTCCGATTCTTCCTATTCGGAAAAAGGATACTGATACTAGGATTTACCGATTCATTATTGATTTACAAGAAGTCAATAAGATTGTGATACCACAATATCCTGTGGTATCTGACATCACAACACTCCTCACTTTATTTCCCCCGACAGCAACTACGTTCTCTGTGATAGACTTGAAGAATGCTTTCTTTTCAATCCCTATTCATCCTGATAGCCGATATTTGTTTGGTTTTACTTTGAATAAACTATCATTTCGATTTTGCAGAGTTCCTCAAGGCTATACGGAGAGTCCAAGTATTTATAGTCAAGCATTAAAACGACAACTTGATTCTTTTGTTTTGCCTGAAGGTGTGGCTCTCAAACAATATGTCGATGATATTTTGTTGGCGGCTGATACCCCTGAGCAATGTGAAAAGTGCACTTTGTCATTACTTTCTTTTCTTGCTTCACACCATCATAAAGTGTCACGAAAGAAATTGCAATATTGTAGACCAAAGGTAACATATTTAGGTCACCTTTTGTCTAAGGAGGGCCGTGCACTTACATCAGATCGTATTCAAGCAATTTTAGACACACCAGTACCCTCTACTCAGAAAGATGTTCGGGCATTCCTTGGTCTTACTTCTTTTTGTGGGCAATGGATATTAGGGTTTTAACACATTGTCAAACCTTTGCTAGGACTTTTGACTAAAGATACTCCAATGCCCCTCCCATGGACAGATGAATGTGAGACTGCATTCAGGCAGCTGCGACAAGCCCTTTGTTCCGCACCAGTGTTAGGTACTCCAGATTACATGAAGCATTTTGCACTTTACGTACATGAGAAAGATGGATGTGCATTGTCAGTTTTAGTACAGACACATGGCGATAAGCAGCGTCCCTGTGCATATTTTTCAGCAGTACTTGATCCTGTCGCTCGAGCGTTGCCTGGGTGTTTTAGTTCAGTTGCTGCAACAGCTGTGTCAATACGTCAGAGTGAAAGGATAGTTTTGTCACATAAGCTGTTGGTGTTAGTACCCCATGCGGTTGATGCTCTTTTAAATCAAACAAAGACACAACATTTAACTAGCGCCTGTATAACAGGATATGAGTTGACATTGCTGGCTCCTCACATTACACTGAAGAGATGTGCAACACTAAATCCAGCCTCTTTGTTGCCATATCCGGTGACTCAGCCTCAGTCACAAGAAACACATGATTGTATATTCCTTACCGAAGAACAGACAAAGGGTCGTATTGATTTACAAGATACACCCCTTTTAGATGTAGATGGGAAATTGTGGGTTGATGGGTCTTGTTTGAAGTTGCCAGATGGTACGACCTCAGCTGCATATGCAATCACCACAATGCACACGGTAGTGGAGACAGCTCGTATACCACATGTCTTATCCAGGTGACTGGTTGACACCTGGTCGGTATAAGTCAATAAGGACACTCAATAAAGGACCACACGCCAATTATAAATACAATTTAGCTTTACTAGAATTGCAGGTAAAATTTAGGCATTTAGCACATTATCAATAGTAGAATAAGAATAGCAATGAAAAGCATCTATTTATATATATAAGCAAAGAGTTCATTGACAGATATAAGTTTTGATTAACTGTATACTAAAAATACATGTTTCAATTACTGCAGCAGGCTCTCACTACGATGTTCAGGAGGCAAAATATAAACAACCTGAATACTTCAGATAAGCTTTGATTTACTGCACACCAAAATGCATGTTTCAGTTATTGTAGCAGTTCACACTAAGAGGTTTAGAAAGCAAAATATAAACGAGCTGAATACTTCAGGTTATAAACACAGTGCAAGCATAAATAATCAGTCATAATAATAGAACAGAGAAACAAAGGCCTTTCATCCCTGTGTGGAAACTTAACTTAGTCCACATGCTGGGAAGCCCTCTACCGCCTGCTTGGACCTCTCTCCCCCTCAAGCACCACGAGCAAACAGGGAGGCAGCGCTGGGCCATGGCAGCTTCCACAGTTCCATCTGCGAGCTTCCAAATCCCTCACCCACACTTCAGTGCTTAAATAACTCGAAGCTTGGATTCTATCTCATTCTGGCATTTTCTAGCTAAGTTATCAGTACTTGGCTGCTCTGCCCTTCTCCAGCCTTTGTTTTAATTCCATCTTCTCCCTGTACTCTCTTTCTCAAGGTTGAGACGGAGTCTTCTACACAAACAAGCTTGAAAATAATATCATTAACTTTTCCACAATGTTTGGGAGGGGGTTTTAACAGGCATTACACTCATCTACACTGCTCAAGCTAATTAACCCTTCGCGTTACAATGTCTTCCGCATCTTTCCCTATACTGAACACTCCACCCCTTAGATGAGCGTGATGCATGTTGAAACGGATATCATTTACTTTGACATTCCGCTAGCTAGGTTGCTACTAATACTGGTCAACATTATTCTAAGCGCTTGCATCTTTAGTATGAAGCTGCTTGGTGCATACATATAGTATACATATAGTCTACATAGTACAGTCATTAGCGTAACACAAACAATCAATAACCAAATTAGCTGTTGTAACACTATAGTTAGCGTCTTTATAGCTCCTAGTGCCCAGCCTAAGAATATGTCATACCAATGATGCTCAGTTATTTGCTGGATGCATGAAGCAGTGTGCATAAGCTGTTTAGTGTTTATGGTCATCAGTATGGCTGTATCCTTGGTGTATTTAGCTGCCATATCAAATTTAGCAAAGGTAACTTGTGCATAGTGCCTGATTGCCTCTTATCTGGGTAGCTTTGAAAGCTTTTTCCATATTGTTCATAAGTGAAATTATGCCATTGCCAATCACGATACAACCCACGCAGGACTTTCCATACTTCTTGTGAGTGTGTAGGCCCCCACTGAGAAATTACTTTTATGGCCTCTCCTGTACTATATCCTGTAGGAGATAGCTTATTCCTAATGGCTTCAACATCAAAAGAATTCAGGGCCCCTACCCCAATTCCGGTGGCCCCAGCTATCAAGGACCCTAGATCTCTTCTAATGCGTAACTTTGGCAAGGGCCATAACTGTGGTGTCCATGGTGCACATAATAGATCATACTTTGAGACATTCCCCTTGACAAAATGTATCTGTAACACAATACGATTAATTATGCTTGCATGCAGAACTTTCTTACATCCTATTCTATATCCCATTATAGAAACGTTGCTTAAGTTGTTAACCATGCGTCTTTCGGTTATATAAAACATGAAGGCTGGTATTCTATTGTTCATTGTAACAACCACCATGTGTCCTGGTATCACAATATTTACATATCATGTTTAGCATGTAACTCAAAGCCTGTAATGTTGCTGGCGTCCTCTCCACCTTGTTCAGTCCGTTGGCATGTCGGATTTGCTGTCCAGTTACCTTCCAGGTCACAGCTTTGGCAGCCATCCACTTGCCTCCAGGTACCTCCATGTTGCAAAGTGAAGCATTTCCCTGGTCATCAGTTATGTTAGCTGCTTGAGGTGCACAAGTGACATGATGGACTATATTCGGTCGGATTCATACACTTTTTCCGGTTATAATCATGAACCACGTCATCGATGCAGATGTCATCGTTTACGACCGTGGGGTAAGTCTCACTGCAAGTACAAATACAGGTACATTTGAGTTCTTTAAAAGTATAATATACGTACTCCCCACCCCTTGACTCAATAGCTCTCCTGCCTCTGGCTTTTTTCCTGGATGGTTCACCCATACTTTTCTTCCTGTGCTTCCAAATCCTCCCTCACCTCTCTGGGTGTTGTCGGGGGGCAGATCTTTCTTCAATGTGAGGGGTGTACGCTTGTTCACAAATCACTTGTGCAAGTCTATCATGTGCTGATAAATTTTTTAGCTGTTCTTTCAACAATGCGTTATATCTCTCAATCATGCCTACAGCTTGTGGATAATAACTAAGGTGCACAATCCACCGAATTCCCTGTTCCTGAGCCCAGCCCGGCACTGTTTTCCCTGAAAAGTGTGTGCCCCTATCTGTTTGGATCTCATCATGTGCCCCATAATGTTTTATCAGGTAGTTTAGCCCTCGCAAAGTGGACTTTTGGTCTGCAGACTTACAGGGCATGCCCAACATAAGGACAGAGTAGGTGTCCACCATGGTCAATACGTAGCTTTTTCCTCCTTCCTTTGGTAGCGGCCCGATATAGTCCAATTGCCACACTGTAGTAGCTGCAGTTCCTCTTCTGATATGGCCGCTATGCTTCTTTTGCAAGGGCATTTGTCTAATCCGGTTGCATGTGGGGTACTCCTTTACTGCTTTTTGCACTTGTTCTTTAGTGGCTGGAATTTGTCGTAGCTGTGCCCATGCATAAGTGCAATTCTCTCCTGGATGTCCGGATGTTGCATGGGTCCTGTTTGCTAAAGCGGCTTCAGCTTCCTCCTTGATGACCACCGTTCGCGTTTTGGCCATCTGATCTACGGTGTTGTCGAATAGAGATGCAAGTGAGGTGTCCAATGGGAAATGGGCATCCACATGTCCCACATAGATTTGACATTTGTGCCCTTTCTCCCACATCTCTTCCCATAGCTGTTCGCCTCACGAAATAGGGGTGCCTTTAATTTTCCATCCATCCTTGCGCCAAGTCGGGGCCCAGCTTGCTAGTCTTTGGTAAGTGGCCCGACTGTCAGTGTACACAAATGTTTTCTCTCTGATGGGGGCTTGTTCGATCACTGCTGCTACCCCATGCCGTTCTGCAAGCTGGCTTGATTCATTATCCCCTTCTCGCAGCAACATCGTTTCTGTAGCAGGCTGGAATGCGACTGTTTGCCTTTGTCTTTTTCCTTGATAGTACCGGGCGGTATCATCTGTGAACCATGCATTTTGCCGTTCTTCTTCGGTGAGTTGTTCAAAAGGCGGGGCTGTCTTAAATGGTGAGGATTCCATTTCAGAGGGCTCTAGAGCAGGGGCCATTGCCTGCAAGTCCACTGCACCTAGTTTATCTTCTTGTAACTTCAACACTCCTGCTGGTCCTGGTTTTGCCCTCTGCTGCAGATACCATTTCCACTTCACGATGGCAAACTCCTGCGCTCTGCCTTCTTTATTGCCAACCCCTCTGTCTCTTGTCCAACCTAGTAAGGGGACCCATGTTTTTAAAGTGACCGGCCGATCATTAGTTATGCGTTCTATTTCCACTAAGGCCCAATCTTGTGGTACCCTCTTTTTTTCCTGCCTCTGCCATAGGCTCCACATCACTACATCATCTACATCATCCTGTACTATCATTTCCAGCTCAAACTGGTCTCCTTCTGTGATGGGACCTAACGTAAAAGGATTCTGTAATGCATCTTTTGCTCCAGTGTCCCGCAACCTCACCAACCATTTAAACAAAGGCTCTGCAGTCATCTGTCTAAACATACGGGTTCTCTGCAACAACTCACTCTGCGTATAATCTCTTACGAGAATTCTGTATTTGCCCGCCATTCGCTCCCTTTTCACCTTCAATTTCACCTACACGTCCTTCTCCACTTTCAACTCCACCTAGTTCTGTAACACGTACTCCCACCTCATCCTCCCAAGTATGTGGATCCCAATTTTCTTTGCATACCAATACCCTCACTTGCACAGTTAAGGGTATTTTAGGCTTCTGCCTACTCTTCTGTTTGCGTATCAATGCCCTCACTTGCACAGTTGAGGGCATTTTAGGCTTCTGCCTACTCTTCTGTTTGCGTATCAGTGCCCTCACTTGCACAGTTGAGGGCATTTTAGGCTTCTGCCTACTCTTCTGTTTTGCTACTCGTACTGCTAATGCGGTGCACCTTGCCTCCATTTGATCACCCCGAGTCACTGTACTTTCTATGGTCTCTTTCATAAGTAACTACCTTTCCTGTATACCGTACGGAGTGCAGACAGGAAAAGCCATCCCACTTGCCCTGCTGCTTTCAGCTCCAACTTTGCCCCTCTTAGCATCACACTCTCAACCACATCTTCCACTAAGAGAGGAGTCACTTTCTCATCTAATGCCTCCCATATACCCGGCGCTGCCCACCGGTTCAGGAGTCCTGCAACACCAGAGAACGGGTCAGTTGCTAACCACCCGGGAATTGATCTGGCTTCTGCCCCCTGTTGCCTTCCGCTCTCTGCCTCACTTTTCTTACGTCCCCAAAGAGGCATTATTGACTTATACTCCACTTCTGGTACCAAATGTCTTATCCAGGTGACTGGTTGACACCTGTTCGTTATAAGTCAATAAGGACGCTCAATAAAGGACCACACGCCAATTATAAATACAATTTAGCTTTACTAGAATTGCAGGTAAAATGTAGGCATTTAGCACATTAACAATAGAAGAATAAGAATAGCAATGAAAAGCATCTATTTATATATATAAGCAAAGAGTTCATTGACAGATATAAGTTTTGATTAACTGTATACTAAAAATGCATCGCACTACGATATTCAGGAAGCAGAATATAAATGAGTTGAATACTTCAGATTAGCTTTGATTTACTGCACACCAAAATGCATGTTTCAATTACTGCAGCAGGCTCTCACTACGATGTTCAGGAGGCAAAATATAAACACTACAGAAGTCAGCTCAAGCAGCTGAACTAATAGCTTTGACACGAGCATGTGAGCTTAGTACTGACTTATGTGTGAACATTTATACAGACAGCCGCTGTGCTTTTGGAGTGGCTCATGATTTTGGTTTGCTTTGGAAGGAGAGAGGGTTTCTCACATCCCACGGGATGCAGATAATGCACGCAGAATTAGTGCATAACCTCTTGACTGCATTGACATATCCAAAGAAACTAGCTATTGTGAAATGTAGTGCACATAGGAAAGTGACTGATAAGATAGGGCAAGGTAATGCTCTTGCAGACCGCGTAGCACGTGAGACTGCGATGCAGCGAAGTACTACTTCTATGTATGTAGTGAAGTCACAAGCTGAACGTTGGCATAATGCTAGACAAGACGTATTAGATATACAGAAATCTGCTTCTGTGAAAGAACGTGAACAATTTTCTGAAGATGGAGAATTGGATGATGAGGGCTGTTGGCGGAATAAGCAGATGGATAAATGGAAATTGCCTATAGCTTTTGTACAACCTATGGATCAGATGGCACATGGGCTGGCACATGTTGGAGCTTCAACAATAACGAAGTTGCTTACGCAAGTTTGGGAGCATCCAGAAATTTCCAGTACAGCTAAGAGAGTAGTACAGTCTTGTTTGATATGTTTACAATACAATCCTGGAAAAGGGACACATACTCCTGTGGGAGGGTTTGCTACACCAACTGCACCTTTTGAAGTTCTACAAATGGATTATGTTCAGCTTGAACGCTGCAACAATTTAAAGTATGTCTTAGTGGTGGTTTGTGCCTTCAGTACATGGATAGAGGCGTACCCCACAAAGGATAATACTGCCATTACCACAGCAAAGGTGCTTTTGAAAGAATTTTTCCCTAGGTTTGGTGTTTGCAGACTTTTATGGAGTGATAACGGACCTCATTTTGTTGGGGAAGTTATTAAGTATGTCCTGAAAGGATTAGGGATCAAACAGAAGTTCCATGCGGTTTTCCACCCACAATCAGCAGGGTTGGTGGAAAGGTATAATGCTACTTTGAAGCTGAAGTTAGCGAAGATACAGGCTTCCACATCCTTAACTTGGCCGGATGCATTACCATTGGCATTATTGTCTATTAGGTCAGTGCCACACTCCCGACTCGGCCTTAGTCCTTATGAGGTGGTATTCGGGAGGCCAATGAATATTTGGGGAGTTCCTAAGCCAAAATTTGTATATGATGTACCTTGTGTCCTGATGAATGATTATTTGGCACAGTTAACCGACAATTTGGTTTCTATTCATCAACAGGTTCGAGAAGCACTTCCTGACAGATCTACAGGTGAAGTCCATGAACTCCGACCTGGTGACCAGGTGATGATTACGTCTTTTGAAAGATCAAGCACCTTGGAACCAAGGTGGCGAGGCCCAGAACAGGTGCTCCTTGCGACAAGGACAGCAGTTCAAATGACGAACCGAAAGAATTGGGTCCATAGTACTCACTGCAAGAGAGTGCTACCTACCTTGGTGGAACCTGCTGTGCTGACCGATCATCGAGAGATTTTGACTACGGAGAAAGGCCGTGCTATATCACCTGACGAATCTGCAGAGGTCTTCCCGGACCATACGACTTCTGGAGTGTCGCGATATAATTTGAGACCGAGGAAAGAATCTGAAAATGTTTTGAAAAAACTGGTTGAGCTACCACCCTGGGTTAGTGAAACGGAGAGCCAATGTGGCAAAGGGGGTGGATCAGCCATGCATTAGAGTAGTGACACCCGTCTTGGCCCGTGGTGAAGAAATCAGCGGCTGCCCAGGGATAAGAGCTCCAACGATTGTTTTTAATCCATTTCTGAAAGGGTTGATTATCACTGTTGCTAAAATGAATAACAAACTGATCATTAGTACTATGGGGTTTGTTATTGTTTTGGTGGTTACAGCAACAATCACCTGGTTTGTTGAAAAGAAGGCTCCTGCTCGTGAGTTTGTTGTTGCCACTACTCCAGTACCAGAGGATCACTATTACTTTACGCTTCCCTATCAGGAGCAGAAGCACCGTCAATCATACTTCAATAATACTTTCATTCAGATGTTGCATCATACTCATAATGCTACAAATACTACTAACTGTTGGTTATTTGGAATGATACCTGCGCATCAAAAGAAAGGAGGAACACCTTTCATTCCTCTTCCTTTTTCACACAATGGTTCTTGTCAAGATTGGTACACGCTTTTGTTTGCATCTGGAAAACGTATATAGTGCGGACTTCTTTTTCGCCTTAATAAAGTATGCTACCAAGACAAAGATGGGTATCCCCAAGCCAAAGGAACTAAATGGGAATGGGAAGAGTATCAACCGGACAATGTTTCAATACCATATGTCTTCACAAATATAAGAGACTCTGACAAGAAAGAACAATTTGTGATTTCTGTTACAAAAACTAAAGCAGATTTATGTATACGTAGCATTGGGCGAATTCCAGTAGGGATAAGCGAATGTACCTTGATTTTAACTATTGAGGGTGTAAATAATAGTAGTTTTACAGCTTCACATAATACATATTTTGTTTGTGGTAACTATGGATATTACCAACTACCTGTTGGGTGGTCAGGTGTGTGTTATGTATCTTTTCTATTACCCCCTGTGTTTTTGGCCCCTGCATCATATCACTGAGATTTAAAACTGTTCAATGACATCATTAACAATAGATAATAAAGGGAAATAAGTACAAATGAGGTAGACCAAACGGATACTAGCCTGCAACAATATGTTTATTTTAATTTAGGATTGTTCCCCTTTGTGGGTGCTGTGTTGAACAGTAGGAAAGTGAGACGATTGACTAGGGTTGTGGAAGCTGTTACCAATCAGGCAGCTCTGGCACTTGGGAATATTACTGAGGAGCTCCAAATTGCGAGGATTGTAGTGCTCCAAAATCGTATGGTACTAGATGTGATATTAGCTGACTGAGGTGGTGCATGTCGCATCATCGGTAGTAGTTGCTGTGTTTTCATTCCTGATCACTCACCTTCAGTATATGATGCAATATCTAAATTGCATAAAATTGCTGCAGAAATGCACACAGAGACT
This sequence comes from Pleurodeles waltl, assembly GCF_031143425.1. Classification (NCBI taxonomy): domain Eukaryota; kingdom Metazoa; phylum Chordata; class Amphibia; order Caudata; family Salamandridae; genus Pleurodeles; species Pleurodeles waltl. The sequence goes on from NC_090437.1 coordinate 915,100,867, forward strand.
GGTACTTGGACTTTTTCTGGATGGTTTTGGGCTCTTGTTTCCGCCTGGGGCTGGAAACTACTGACTATCCTGTGTGTAATGATTGCAATATTTTTCACATGCTGTATCTGTATTCAGTGTGGTCCAATGTTCTGCTCCATGTGTATTCCTGCTTGTATGCCTACCAAAAGAAATATTACAGAAATGAAAGCACAACATATGTTAGATAAAGAAACAGATGAAATGATGAGCATAAATACACAAGATAAATATTTAGATTATCCCAGAAAGATGAATGTCTTCAGCTAATGCTGAAAGGGTCGTCTGTTGTAGTTTAGCAGCGATTAGATTAAGCATTAGCAGAAGACATCTGTATTTGTAACTATTGTGAACATTTTGAGTAATCCATTTTGTATTCATGGCAGCCATTTTCTCTGCCTCATGCTGCCATGTGCTCACCATGTGCTCTGTCCTACCTTTCTGTTAACTACTCTTGAAATCTGCCTAGTGACAACTTATATTTAGCATCTCCCACTTTCGCACATGCTCACTAAGGTCTGCAGCTGTTAGTCCTTGAAAACTGTTAGCTTCTCCTACCTGTCGACTGTGCATTTTCCACATGACCTTACATGTATACAAGTCTTGCTTCTATAATTGTACCACCTCCTTTTAGCCCCTGCGTGGGTATAAAAGGACCATGCTCTCTCAGTTCAGTGTGCTACTTCAGACATTACCTAAGGGTGCTGTTTGAACTGTAGTACCACCTCATGAGGTTAATAAACTTTGTCTTTTATTTCAGTTCATGTGCCAACTTCTTCCTACATGGTCTAAGGACTTTGTGCAGAGAAAGGTGAACCCCTTGCACTAGTAGGCCTTGCTGAGGCTTACTTCAACAGGCCCACCTTCCCCCTTTTGCAAGTTAATCTTTCTCTTCCCCATTATAGATGACGGTCTCCCACAGCAACTTTAACAGCTTCCAAAGGAATTTACCGCAAAGCGGGAGGAAGAAACGTTAGAGGGGGGGCCCAGCCCAGCCTCTTCCAGTCGATGACGGGTGAAGGACGGGCCCGCCCTTGGCCCGGGCTTTGCTCGGGCGCCGCCCGCTCGCGTCCCGCCCTTTCAAAAACTGCTGCCGCCTCCTCCCAGCGTGCGTCCCGTGAGGCGGGAGCGCTGAAATGGATTCAAAGGGATCCTGCCCTTTCAAAAACTGCTGCCACCTCCTCCCAGTGCGCGCCCCGCGAGGCGGGAGCGCAAAAATGGATTTAAAGGGCTCCTGCCCTTTCAAAAACTGCTGCCCCCTCCTCCCAGCGCGCTAATACTAACTGAGTTAAAGGTCACTAGGTGACAGGAGTAACAGGCCTACAAGCCAAAGGCTAAGGTAACTCCTGTGCCCAGTGGGAAACTAAAATGGATTCAACACAGGATCTGCTTTTGAAGATTTTGGGCCCTATTACGAGTCTGGCGGTCTCAAGACCACCAGACTCGAGGTGGCGGTCAGACTGCCGCGGATGTGGCGGTCCAATCGCCACATTACGACCCTGGTGGTCTGACTGCCAAAAGACCGCCATCTCTGCCAGGATATTTGATCCCTACGGGATGATGGCAGTCATGGTTGTAATCAGCCATGGTGGCACTGAAGTCAGCCCTGGCATGCTGATTACAACCACGTTCTCCGCCAGCCTTTTCATGGCGGTTCATTGGCTTACATCTAATTGACACAGTTAATTTACCTGTGAGTCCCTTGTACAGTGGTATCTCTTTACTGAGTGCTTGTAAATTAAATTCTACTAGTGGGCCTGCAATGTTGCTTGCACCACCCACAATAGTAGCCTTTCAAACCTGTCTCAGTCCTGCAAGTGGAAGGACTGCATGTGCAGTATACTGCCACAGGGACCTGGCATCTAAATTTACTTGCCAGGCCTGGAACTCCCCTTTTACTACATCTAAGTCACCCCTAATGTAGGCCCTAGCTAGCCCTATGTGCAAGGTGCTATGTATGTAGAAGGCAGGACATGTGCCTGGTTGTGTGACCTGTCCTGGTAATGACAAACAGCCTTTGTGGTTTCTCACTGCTGTGAGTGCTGCCTTGCTCATATGATTGCATTGGAAATACCGTGCCTTATGTCTAGGGAGCATTGTCTGATCTATGCGGGGTAGCCTTGCCATGTTTTGTATGGGTGTAATTGTAGTGAGAAATGCTGCTTACTGGTGTAGGTGGATTTCTTATTACCATTATAGAAATGCCACTTCTAGAAAGTGGGCATTTCTCCGTGCTTATCACTCTGGTGTTTTGCAGCTTGACTCCAATCCACGTCTGGAGCAGAGTGACAGCTGGGCTTTGTGCATACTTTTCAGTCCGCCTGTACGCAGGGAGGGGAGAGGTGTCACAGAGGTGCATCTGCATATTGAATAGCCTTCCTGAGCTGAGAGAAGGTGAGGCGAGGCACACCTGCATTTGTAAAGGCTGTGCCCTGGCCTCGTACAAAGGTCTTGTTTACCCCCAACTGATGTCTGGAGCCTGTGCTGGAGGAGAGAGGAACATTATTAGAATCAGTTGGAAGTGGATGGAACATCTTCTCCCCCTTTTTGTGAAAGCTTGTGCTGGAGGGCCTTGCCAGGAACCCACTTGGCCTGCTGTTGTTGTGCTGACCTGTAATCTGCTTGGTCACTAGGAGGAACTGCCACTGCCTGTAACTCTTTGTGCTGGTCTGTTTGCTTGGTACCTACCACCCTGTGCTCCCTCTCACTGTCTCCAGGGGCAGGGTGTTGTGCCCCCTGTTCCCCTGGAACTTTTCTTGGCACTGAAGTGGTGCAGGAAGAGCGCTTCTTTGTGGCTGATCAGAGTACTCTGTTTTGTAGAGCAGGAGTGTGTTCTGAGTATTTGATTTTGACATATCACAGAGCATTCTGAGCGCTTCAGTTTCTGTGAGCAAAGAGCGTCCGAGCGCTTCATTATGCTTTATTTCTGAGGCGAAAGAGAAGCTCGTTCAAAGTGCTTCGCTGTTGCTGCCTTGAAAAATCCCTGCCATAACCAGGGGGAGGGGGGGTCAACCAAATCCAAATGTACGCAAAGCTCGCCCCTCATTGGTGCCCAGGGCCTCAGAAGCACGCAGAAGCGTGCCCCCAGGGCACAGACAGGCACCGTTTGCTGAGAAGTCACTGCTGCAGCCTAGGAGGATCACTTGGAGTCACTTGTGCACCAGATCAGGTGCAGGCAAGTGAAGGAATAGAGGAATAGAGGAGCAGCACCAGAAGGGAAAGAAACCTCATTGGGGGGATGTGTGGTCCCCCGAGGCACGAGAGGCAGCGAGAGCCTCTGCTTCTCTCACCGGGTGGTGAGGAAGCCTCAGCGTAGGCCCCGTCTAGTGAAAAGTGTGTTGTGTGGTGACTCCTGTCCGAGGAGGAGGCACCTCACGAGCAGGACCCAGAGTGTTGATGGTAAGTCCCTCATCCCAGGTCACTGTGTGAGGAGCGTCTGAGCTCCATAGACCCGTAGGTCAGGAGACCTCTTTCTGCCCCCACGACAGCCGGTCGTGGCCTCTGTGAGTGATTGGGGCAATTGACGAATTGGGGACGTTTTTGGGAGGTATGTGACCTACGGGGAGAGATCTGCTCATTGGAAAGGAGGGGGGTGCTTTCCCCCTCCCTCACACTCTGCGAGGTGGCTCACAAGGCAGAAGGTGACCCTCAATGGCCGCTCCATCCCGCAAAGCTGGTTTGGGCTCCATTTAGCACAAAAGGTGAGCTGGAGCCCCTTTATGTGGCCCCAAGGACTTGGCCATGAAGCAGGCAGGGAATGCTTCCTTGTAATGATCTTTTCTTATGTTTTGGTGACATTTGTGCAATATAATCCGTACTGTACATTCATGATGCTGTTTAATCTTGTTGGTGATGTGTCTTCCATGATATATGCAGTCCTGATGTTATGGTGGCATTTGCGCAATATAATTTCCAATCTGTACATTCATGATACTGTTTGACCTTTCTGGTTACGTTTGACTACTGCTGGGTTTTGCAGAGTACCAGTAAATGAGTAATGTTCTGACAAATGCCTGTGTAGCAGGGTATTACTGACATGTTTGTTTGGTCTAATGATGTTTTATGCAATACAGTTTATTTTTTATAAAACTTGCTGTTGTCTCTCCTTCGTGGTGTGTTTATTGTGTCACTTGTGCTGTGCGTGTTGTGGAAACGCTTTACACATTGCCTCTGGGATAAGCCTGACTGCTCGTGCCAAACTACTGAGGGGGTGAGCAGGGGTTATCTTGGGTGTGTAACTTCCTTGCCCTGACTATAGTGGGCGGGTTCTGTCTGATTAGGTGCATACCCAAGTCAACCAGAAATCCCATTTCTAATGTGCCAGCACAGGGGAAAAGGGCAGGAAGGTGCAATATCTCATCCTGACCTTTTCTTTGATGCAGGGCAGAGGAGCAAGAATCCTTGTAGCCCTGCCCTGCACCAAACCCTCATAAATAAGGCTCTTTGGGCAACTTCTTGGAACCTTTGGAATTGTGATTTCCTAACAGTGATTTCATGCAAATTGCAATTAGGAAATCGCAATTCCAAATGTATGAAACTCTGTTGAGTTTCTGATTCCTAGTGGGTAGCACATTGACCTACCTTATTAATATTAATGAGGCAGGTCGCAATTTGGGAGCCCCTAGGAATCACAAAAATCACAGGAGTAGTGGCCTGCTGGGGTCAGCAGATTACCATTTCTGTGAATGCTTTTAAATAAAGCAAATCTTTTTTTTATTAAACTCAACCTGTTTTCCTTAAAGGAAAACGGGATGCATTTAAAAAAGCAAAAAATTTAACATTTAGGGCCTGATTTATACTTTTTTAGCTCTGCATTTGCATATTTTTAACGCGAAAGCAGCACAAACGTACAAAATTCAATTAGATTTTGTAAGTTTGCACCGCTTTTGCATAAAAAAATGACGCAAATGCTGCGCTGAAAAAGTATAAATCGGGCCCTTTGTTTGAGTATTTTAAGAGTGGACAGTGGTCTTTAGGACCACTGCCTGCTCTTAAAAATCGTTTTTGCATGCATTCACAAACGGGAAGGGGTCCCTTTGGGACCCGTCCCAGTTTGCGGATGGGTTAATATCAATTTGAAATTGGTGTTAAATTATATTGTTTTGTGCCCGCATAAATCACAAAACAATCTTACATACCACTGCAACTTGCAATTAGGAAAGGACAGCCTTTGCATGCCCCTTCTTAACTTCGACTTGCAAACCAATTTTGCGATTCAGTAAATACATTACCGTATCACAAAATAGCATTTATGCATGCTAAAATGCTTTTTTTCTGAGTGCAAACAACCCAAATCTGCGAACTGGGCTGTTTGCTCAGGGAAAAAAAGCTTTGTACATCTGGCCCTTAGTTTTCTTTTGCCACGTTTTTATATCATGGTTTTCAGTTGTTCAATCACACCTCATGCTCACTGCCTTCCTACCATGCATTCACCTTTCTGTCAAATGCATCATGATGCTCTGCATTATTCCTTTGACCTATTCTTTTGAACTACGGTCTCAGCTACTTAGCAGCATATTGTGATATTTAGTAACAGGCAAAAATGACATCCAGGTAATCCGTACATCAGCTCGCATATCCTCACTAATGGTTCCAGTCGTTGCACATTTGTTTCTATGATGCAAGTACTTCACACCTATTTACAATACATATTTAAACTTAGTTGTACTTGTGAATGGCAGCGGCGGACTCCGCAGTTCTCGAAGGGAGGGAGGGGAGACTTAAAAAAAAGAAAACGTACCTCTTTCCGTCACCGCCGCTGCCACCTGCTGCTTCGATCCTCTTTTGGTGTCCCAGTATTCACTGGGACACCAGCACAGGTTCCCCAGCAATCCGCCTTCATGCTAAACCTAGCACTAAAATAGTGTCAGGATTGGTCTGAGCATCTTGGACTGCCGCTCAGACACAACCCTGGGGTCTGTACAGTTTCTCCGGACTGGCGGTTCAACACAGCCGGGCTGGAAAGACCTAAGTGGCGCATGTGTGTTTGGCTGGCACATGTGCACTTAGGTGCAGTCTCTCCTCCTCCCCCTCCCACCTCACGTCACCCAGCCCCGCCCATCCCTTCACCTGCTGCTGGCTGAGCCAGCAGCTGAAAGATAAAATGATAAAGACATATTTTGTCTTTCAGCTCCTGGCTTAGCCATGGGGGCGACGCTTCTTCGCCATTGCAAAGCAGCTGCCCCAAGTGAATGTCGAATAAGGGACGTTTAGTATAAATCCATTTGAGATGTGGCTATGCTTGGGAGATGATTTTGTGTGTCTCCGGTGCAGTGCTGTCTTCTCTTCTTTTCGTGTAAGCGTGACTTCGGCAGTCAGTTCAAAAGGGAGGTCCATTCTTCCAATTATTTGCTTTTAATTTTTAATTTCCAGTCGTAGCATCATAGAAATAAAAAATTATTGGTGTAAAGCATAAAGTTTGCGTACCAGACTCAAAGTCTAGTAAAAGTTGAGTAAAAAGCGGTAGGAAGCATTTGAAAAATGCATCTCTGATAATCCCAAGAACATATTTGTATCCTTTATGGGGCGTTATTCCAAAGGAACACGAAAAACAATCTATAGAGATACAGCTGATAAAATATTGAAGTATTCCCTCCGCTGAAAAGCTCCGGTGAAAAGCAAATGATAATAAGGGAAGTTCAGCTTTATGTTTTTTTGTCCTTTGTTCCTTTTTTCTTGGTAGAAGTAAGAGCAGGAAGGCTTTCCCAAGAAATGGAAAAAGTAATCGCACTTTTAGGTTAAAGACATCTAATAAACAATGCGCTTTTACAAACACCTTAACCCATAATTTCAATGGCCATTACTATAGTTGTTCATATTGCAGGTATATAAAAAAGTAAAAATAAATAAATATTTGAATTGTTCATTTTTATCTATGTTACATTAAATCGTACTGGCCATCGAGATGAGATGTTTTCACAGTGTGTATGCTTAAGTGCCCTAATCTTTGAAACAAAAACAAATTCACCTTGTATTCTGTTTCTTCCTTTATAGTCACGATGCTTTCGATAACTGTGTTATTAATTACTAGGCATTTGTGGAGTTATTAAAGCTTGAAATTGCCTGTAATTTGGCTATTGTTCAACTGTAAACATGTTATTTGTTTTCATCTAAGCACCATGACATTTCTAGACTGTATTAACTCCCATTTCCCATCCCAAGTACACCTAAATCCATTGCGCTATACAAGATTCCTATTCACACAATAATAGCAATTTTCTGGTAAGTGTGAATCTAATTTCCACTATTCCCCTTGGAGTTGAATTGGAAATGTTTCAAAGGCAGTATAATACATTAATTAAAGGAATTATGATGAAAATAAGGGTCTCATGTATCAAAAGGTTTAGTCCATTCTGTGTCTATGGAGAAAGGTGTTAACACATAAGGGCCTAAGTGACTTATTTAGAGTATAGTGGATCGGGAGAGCCGCCAAACAGGAGCAGATGTTCTCTATGCAAAACAAACATTGACATCAACTTACTCCTAACTAGTCAGACCACAAATCCGCGTATTTTCAGTTTTAAATAAAGCCATAAAAAAGGATTCATTTTTTGGGTGTAAGCATTTAAAAGAGGTGCATCAGTAGTTAGAGCACACTTTAACAGCAACACAAAACACTACTAACAATGATTGGGGGCCCTTGTTAGAAATGGGGTCTCTAGTTGGCAGTCAGTTTATACTCTCTCCAAGTAGACACCTTCACTCCAGCAACACAAAAGGATAATGGACGAAGGGTTGAAACTTTAAAAACACTCAACCCTAGTCACAGATCTGGGTTTAATCCATTGTCATTTTGCTCACCATGATACCCAGTTTGGACCCAGCCATATGCAAATCAGTCTTGACCCTGTTCCCCATGGGAATAGTCCAGCCTGAACTCCAGGGCCAGGTCCTCCCTGGACCGGAAACAAGCATCCTGGGACCAGTATCAGGGTATCACCCTTCATCAGCCAAGCTAGTTTGAATCCACTAGCACAGTGACCCTCACTCTAGTCAGGGTAAGTTAGTCACACACCTAAGAGAACCCCTGTTGACCCCCTTGGTAGCTGGAGGCAAGCAGTCAGGCTTACCTCAGAGGCAATATGTAACGTATTTGTACAAATACACACAATAGCACAGTGAAAACATCACAAAAGGACTCAACACAAGTTTAGAAAACCAGCCAATATTTATCAAACTTAAACAAGACCAAAATGACAAAAATCCAACACACACAAGTAAAGATATCAAATTTTAGAGTGAAAACAGTCTTAATTCATATGAATCAATGGATGAGTTATTTCAGCACAAAGTATCTGGTATGCATAAAAAAAAAAGCTGCTGAGGCGTGCATTTGCTGAACAAGCAAGCATTGCATCAATTCCTTACCCACAAGCGAGGTTTTGAGTCGATTATTTCCCCGCCGGGTAAGCGATGCATCGATTCTTTCCTCACATGGAGGGGATACGTTGATTTCCGGGCAATCGGCCTTGGGTCTATGTGGTGATATTGAAGATTTTGACACCCAGGGACAATGTGTGGAAAATATGGACGCATAGCAGCGATTAATCCACACTGAGCTGACGATGCTTAGATTTTAATGCCGCTGTGTCCATTTTTCAGATGCGATGCAGGCGCTGCATTGATTTTTCTGCCGCTCATCTCTGGTGCGTGGATTTTCACCTTGGGTTCACCACCTTTTACGTTTCAAGGAGCCAGGGACTGAATGTGGCACCACTTGGCAGGATGGGGGTCTCAGAGAGCCCTGGTGCTGGCAGTTAAAATATTTGATGGCCCTGAGACTTCAGAGCAGGAGGCTAGCTCAGTCCAAGCCCTTGTAGAAACTTCACAAGCAGGATTCCAGAAAGAAAAGTCCAGGCCTTTCACTCCCCAGATAGAAGCAGCAGCAGCAGGCCAGCACAGCAAAGCATCAGGCAGAGTGGCAGGTCCTCCTCAAGCATCAAGCTCTTCCCCTGGCTGAGGTTTCTCTTGATCCAGAAGTAATCTGACGTTGTGGGGTCAGGAGTCCAATACTTGTACTCATTTCTGCCTTTGAAGTAGCAAACTTCAAAGGAAAGTCAATGTAGTGGACAAGACTCTGCCTCTTCTGTGCAATGCCCCAGCTACACTCTAGGGGGCTCTAGACTGTATTGTGTGAGGTCAGGCACAGCCCTTCCAAGTGCAGGTGACAGCTCCTTTGTCCCACTTTAGCCCAGGAGGACTCATCAGTATATGCAGGACACACCTTAGCTCCCTTTCTGTCACTGTCTAGAGTGAATTCACAAACAGTCCAGCTGTTAATCTGACCCAGAAGTGGATTCAGCAGCCAAGCAGAGGCAGAGAATGGTTATACAAGAAAATGCACACTTTCTAACAATGGCATTTTCAAAGGTAATCTAAAAACCAACTTTACTGAAAGATGTATTTTTAAATTGTGAGTTCAGAGACCCGAAACTCCATATATCTATCTGCTACCAATGGGAAATTACACTTAAAATGCAATCCCCATGTTAACCTATGAAAAAGATAGGCCTTGCAATAGTGCAAACTGAATTTAGCAGTATTTCACTATCAGGACATGTAAAACCCACTAGTAAATGTCCTGCCTTTTAAATACACTCCACCCTGCCCATGAGTCTCCCTAGGGCGTACCTTAGGGGTGCCTTACATGTACTAAAAGGTGAAGGTTTGGGGCTGGCAAGTGAGTACATTTATCAGGTCGAACTGGCAGTTCCAAACTACACACACAGACACTGCAATGGCAGGTCTGAGACATGTTTACAGGGCTACTCATGTGGGGGGCACAATCAGTGCTGAAGGCCCAGTAGCAGCGTTTGATTTACAGGCCCTGGGCACACTTTGCACTTTACTAGGAACTTACTAGTAAATCAAATGTGCAAATCATGGAGAAACTAATCACCAATACAATTTAGACAGAGAGCACTTGCATTCCACCACTGGTCAGCAGTGGTAACATGCCCAGAGTTCTAAAACCAACAAACACAAAGTTCAGCACAGGATCCAAAAACAGGAGGTCAGAAGCAAAAAGTACAGGTGAAACCACGCCAAGAGCTACCAGGTGTAACAGCCCTCAAATGTTGGAATAAAACCTTCTGAGGTAGTTCTTGTACTCTATTTTAAATTGTACTGGAACCAAAACTGGCATTAATAGGTGTTGTGATTTTGGTAGGAATTGCAGAACATGCTGTGATCATACAATTTAGGGAGAAGGTCATTTCATGCCTTTCTTTCAAAGAGAAGTTTGACAAAGTTTGTCTTAGACGTTTTTAAAAGTATCTTAAGGCACATTTAAGCAATCCTAACTTGATGGACCTTTTAGTTCTTTCATATTACCTAGCTTTGTGATATATAAATTGTTGGAGGTGGCTGAGGTGAGGCCCTAGCCAGGCAGAACCTATCACTTCTGTCAGGGGTGGGTGATTACACTGACAATATAACCTTTGCTCACCCTTGGGTAGCTTGGCACAAAGCAGTCAGGATTAACACAGGGGCAGCATGTAAAGCTCTTGTACTTCACTTCTACACAACAAATACACTAGGCACCCAAAAGAGACTTCATACAAGGTGTATGTAAATAACCTTTGTGTTCAACATGCACATTAGATAAAACAGCATGAACATCATGTAAATCTGGGCATAAATCACAGTTAGTCATATCACTAGCAGTACTAGGCCCAATTGTGTTAACATGACAATGGCAGTATGTACATGTGAGAAAATTATTCCTTTCCCTCCCAGCACCCTTATGCAGTGCCAAGATGTTGTCAGCACGAGACCCACCCTAGCGATTACTCCAACCTAACACAATTATAGGGTGCAACCCGTTTCACAATGATAGCGGTAATATGTACATACAGAGAACAGCAGTGTTTTTAAATAGCTCTGCAGCCGTGGCTGCACAGTTAAAACCCAATGTCAACTGTGCTAGTCCCCTGACAAAGAAACAACGTGTATGGCACACTGGAGTAGACAATTGCAGGAAATCACTCCACTCACTTGATCAGCACTGCTACTCAGTGCCACAGACATCAGGTAGGCTAGCATAACACACCCTTGTCCACAGTTGCTCCTAGCATTCTAAGGCGCTGCACTGATGTCCGGCAGGCTAGTGATGAATGTTCCAAAGACCCCATGGGTCCAAACCTTCCTCCACCCTCCGACCAGTCCTACTATCATTCGCCCCATGAGCTGGAGATGAAAGCACCCTTTCCCCCAATACTAGGCTACTCGTGACAGGATTACACTTATTCATGAGCCCAGGGCAAAGGTGGGTGGAAAGAAATAGATAACAGCTGATCAGGCAACAGTCGACAAATGGAGGTCTGGCCACCACTCGGTAAGTTCACTCAGGGGTCTCTGCTCTGTGCCTTATGGCATGGGCCCGGTCTGCAACGCACAGTGGGAGGGTCACTTTGGGACAATCTCTGTTCACAGTGGCACCCAGAAAAGCCAGGTGCTCCAATACACAAATAGTTACCAAATCCTGCACCTCCCTGCTAGGGAGCACAATGCCTAGGGCACGATGACTGGAGTTTCCCCCAACCATCACAGTTGCACATGAAGAGTTACCAAATCTGCACCTCCCTAGAAGGAGGCACACCGTCTGGCAAGCAATTACTTCAGTTGCACCAGATGACTCTGATTACCCACCAAGAGTTACCAATTTCCGTGCCTTCCTGGAATGGGGCACAATGTCTGGTGCATGATGGGTTGGGTCACACCGGACAGTTCCGTTCACACATGCAAGGTGACCAAAGCTGCACCTCCCAGGAATGAGGCACAAATTCTGGGCAGCGATGACTTGAGTCTTAACAGACAAATCTAAACAAACATAGAAAGTTACCAATGCCTTTCATCCCTTGAATGAGGCACAACATCTGGTGTGATGACCTGATTTGCATCAGGCAATTCTGGCCCACACACAGAGACACAAGTTCAGCTGTGCCGCACAAGATAGAATATGACACTGCTCTAGGTACGCCCCCATCTCCGAGGGTCACCACCAGTGAATCAGAGACTGCACAAAATTAGCATGCAGTTGGGTGTTGCACAAGAGAAATGCAGCATGCTAGACAAAGGCTGGTCACGCATGGTCCCTCAACCAGTAAATCTGCTCACTATCAACAAGATATTTATGCTTGTTGTGGCCCCGCAATGAAGGGCCCCACTTCTTAAATGCGGGCAGTGCTTTGAAGGTTCTGCACCAGGCAAATACGGTCTTTAGGCACTATACTTAGTTCCATACCCTCACCTTTGCCTTCAGGTTATGTCCAGCAGACAATGTAGGCACTTAAGAGGGCACGGCTGTCCAGATGATGCAGGTAGAAGGTATGGGTCTCTAATGGGAGTTCTTTGATGTCCCTGAGGTTTCCACAAAAGTAAAGAAGGCAAGCATGCTCTGAGGGTATACTTCAGAGTGCCACACAGCAGCAACCAGTTTGTCCAGACCAGCCGCAATGCAGGAAGGGTGTGTGGTCCCTTCCTCAGCAGTAATTACTCCTTGTGAACAACAGATTCTTCTGTCAGTGTGCATCACATTCCTGCAAGTGTATCTCCACTTTGCTGCAGTGTGGCACCAGTAGTTATACTGTAGTGTGCTTTTGAATTTGAAGGAGGTTCAGGGGGTTTCCCTTGAACCACAGATGTCTCCTCTAAATTTCAGTCCTGTCTGACATGGGGCTGTGGAATGTATATCTTAATCTTGAGTGGGGCCATGATCTGGCTATGAGATGCCAAGTGTCAGAACCTCTCCCTCCAATCTATCCAGCCAGGCCCACAAATGGCAGAGGTCTTTGTTCCAGTTGTGTGTCCAAGTTTTATAGCAGTGGCTAGGGAATGCACAGATGTTACCCTCCACCCCCCAGTGTATATTTGAGTTTAGTTAAAAGGCCCAGATTTAAGAAAAGTTAGCGCAGTTTTTGCACTTTTTTTTACGCAGAAGTGGCGCTAACGCTGCACCATATTTAGATTTTGACGCTACAGCAGTCTAGGGACAAAATTCAAGGCTTTGCACCATTTTTGCAAACCTTGCATCGGTTTACAACAATGATAAGCAAGATAGGCGTTCCCTTCCAAAAAATGATGCTAGCCCGCTAGCGCCATATTTACAACCTGACGGAAAAAAGATGTATGCAAAAGTCCAAAAAATAATGCCAAATCTGATTAGTATAAAATCAGACCAGGCTTTAAAATCAGGATCTCCCACTATTACATAAAGGAAACACACAGAAGGAACATTGACAAGCAACTGGATAACATGGACCTGTTACTGCTCTAACTCGAAACCTGGAGAAGATGACAGCGACAAAGCCAAGTGCCACCAGCACCACAGCAGCAACCGCAAACACCACCACAGCAGCTACAGAGGCAGCGCAGAAGGCAGGAAAGGATATTTTGCCAACGCGCAACCATCCATGTCCTCAGTAAAGAAGAGGTGATCAGACTCTACTATCTCAAGCGGGAGTCCATTGTGTGCCTGCTCCCCCACATTGCATCAGAGATCAGACCAAGAGTGGAAAGGCACTCAACAATTTCACCCAGGACCAACCTCATGGCTCTCCTCCACATGTTGGCCTCAGGATCATTCCAGACCACTCCTGCCCAAGTGGGTCATATCTCCCAATCATCTATCTCTGCCTTCCTACTGAAGGTCCCGGATGCCACCATCGGCCTCACACCCCACCACATCTGGTTCCCCAACACCCACCAACTGCAGCAGGAGGCCAAGCAAGGTTTTTGTCAAATAGCTTGCTTTCTGTATGTGCTGGGTGCAATGAACTGCACCCATGTCCAACTTGTCCTTCCTGCTGCAACCAAACACCTCTACAGGAACCGCAAATATACACACTCTATCAATGTGGAGGCCATTGTGGACCACTGTGGAATGATCTCTGACATCCTTGAAAAGTATCCCAGCAGCATCCATGATGCTTACATCTTCAGGCACTGAACTATCACACAGAGATTCCAGGATGGACAATATGGCAATGGCCAAATCATAACACAGACAACACACCAAACTTGTAGTTCAAACAATACATACACCACACTAAACACACATGGACAGAGAAACACTTATGTATAGATCACATAACTTATGACACATGCCACACTACACCACATTCAATGCACATCACCCTCACATACGCCCATATCTACAAGTTCCTGGCACCACCTGACTGATACATTGCATGATGGACAGGTGGAGATATGTCCCCTTTGAATACAAAAGCTGGGCTCAAGCTACTACATGTGACCACCGGTTGAGAACAAAGCACAGATCCTTCACACATAACACTTACCAAGGAGTAGCTCAGCTATGTGAATTGCATCAGCCATTCCACCATCAAACAACTCACATATTGGTACTGCCCATGTTTGCCATGGTGTAGGAACCTCAGGCAGCACCAATATCAATTGCCACCCATGTGGTACCATCACCATCTATATTTCAGCAAAACATTACAGATATGCCCATTGTCTTCAACTTTCCCTTGTGTAGTGCATAGCACAGCACACATTGAAATAAAACATCGCCATCAATGAAAGATCATGTGCAGGAATGGACACTTCATAGCACACCAACAATCCTACCCGTAAATCCCACATCTCCTTACCATGATACAAGGGTACACACAGTGGACTGTGGCAGCTGAACTACTGACAATGTACAGGTAGAGGCCAGAAATTCATATTAATGAGGAGACATGGGACTTAGTAGGGCTAGACAACTAATGCAGGGCAGAGCAGAAAAGAACATCATGCCCTGCCCTGTCCCACACCTGTCTGAAAACTCTTGCATACATCACAATACATCCCATACAACTGTGCCACACTGGGCATATGGACCTCATGCACATACGTATGCCAGCCAGCAATTAGCAAGAACAATACTTTGTGCAAGGGAGGTATTTCAAGAGCAAAGGTGTGGGATTCCCATGCCACACAAAGGGTGTTGCGCATGTTACATGGCAAACAACACACAAAATAGGTATACATTTACATAACATCACTCCTCTACAGGTTTTAAGTGAGTTCACTAAGGGCCACATGTCAGAAAAGTGGTGCAGCATCTAAAGCAGCACCACTTTACTTGTGCCCCTTGTACCCCCCCACCGCCAATATGACTGTGCCATATTCAATATATGTTGTACCATGGTTCAGAGTAGGTGCAATAGTGTCAAGATAATATATGCCATAGATGAACTGTGTAGGATTATTGCCAAATTTCGGATGCAAATCATGCTCAGTACAGTGGGGCACATTTAAAGCAATGGTATGCCCCGTACCTGCTCTGTGCAGACATTAAAAGTATCTGCTAAAAATGACGCATTGCAACTTCTCATATTCCTCTGCACGATCTTTGCATTTCCCCTAACAGGGGAACTCACCCCTTGCCTACATGATGCCTGGCACAGGCATAATGTGGCTCAAAGGGTCACTATGAGTTGCACTGCATGGGTGGTGTCATTCTGTACACATGGTGCTGTGATTTAGGCTTTTCTGGGGCACAATAGTGTCAATCAAATTGAGGCTAATGTGGTTCAAGGAGGTGCTAGGACCCCTAAATTTGGGCCTCAGGCTAAAATATAGACAGCACCACACATTTTTGGCATGGGTGAACCGTCAGACCAGGATTTAGATTATCCAGGTACCTGAGGCACAACCCATGAAAGAAAAGTGCACCTCCACACACCAATGCAACTATCCATCAATCCATCTACAACTGATGCAGAGTGGACTCACAATGAAGGCCACAGAAGGACCAGAAAGTGGTGGAGAGGACATTTGGCTTCCTTAAATCAAGATTCAGGTGTCTACATCTAACAGGCGGAGAACAATTATATGCACCACCCCTTGTCTGCAAAATTATCTTTGTGTGTGCTATTTTGCATCACAATTCCATATGCAGTGACCCATGGGATGAACAAGAGGTTGTCCCCAGTGATGTGGATGACTACAATGGTGCTCAACAGGAGGAGGGGGCACAACATTAATCTACGTAGTACGTACAAGAGAACAAATTGTTCACATCTTTTTCACATAGACATTGTACTCCAAGATTCACCATGTAATTCAACAAAATCAGCTAAATTCAAAATGCACATGGCATACTAATTTCAAACACCACATACCATTTGTAACTTGCCCAAAACTTAGAGAGCATGACTACACCACAATAGTTGTAACCAACTGTGGAACATAGGCCCAGATTTAAGAGGGCCTAGCGCATCCCTCTGCAACATCAGTGACCTACATCTTATGCTAATGTGGCTCAATGATGCCAAGAAATACAAATTGGTGTAATACATGCATTGCACAACTTTGTAGCAATATGCCTGCAACACGCATTAAGTATGCAAGGTGGATGTACATCCGGTATGGGGGGGTGCCAAAATGGCACAGTAGCATCTAAGAAAATCAACTGTGTCATATTTTGCTGCTAGTTTTAACACCTCCTCAGAGCAGTTGTTAAAAGCGGGCACACCATTAGTATCAATGGGCCCCTATGCACTGTTCAGGGTTAGTCCCAAACTTTTGACACTAACCCTGAACAGTACATCAATAGCATCAACTACCTTTGATGCTAGTGGCCCCTACCCTGCACCATTGTCTTTTAAATATGGTGCACACATGGTGGCGGTAGGGGGGGGTGATAAAGTTCGAAAGTAAAGTGGTGCTGCACCAGGTGCAGCACCACTCTTCTTGAATCTGCCCCATAGCTAGGAACAAAAAACAATTTATAAACATGCACCACCACATGAATGTGTGAGTGGAATGTAGGCATAGTCTTTAGCAACTACATTTTACATTGACACATATATATTACACAAATGTGTTGGCTTTACATATGCCTGTAGCAATCCTGAAATACTTGTGAAAACTGCTATACAGATATATGGGCTAGGTAGGATAAGGCTAGCTATAACCTACAATGGCAGGATTGTGTTTGCTAGGTAAACAAGCAAAGTCTGAATAACAATATCACATGAGTACTGAGAACATACTTCTCAGTGCCACTCACATGTTTGATCAAAAGTGAGTGACATACAGGTACCAATACACATAATTATCTAGGTGTATCACACCCAGTACAGTTAGGAATATGCATGTAAGCCAAGCAATTTACAAACAGGTCCTATGGCAAATTGTATGTGTGAAGAATGACACAGAAAGGTTGAATGTGGCATTTACTCTACTTATAGCTGACATGAGTAATCACTACCAAAATACAATATGGTGAATGTGACATAGGTTGAGGAATGCAGATGTCAGTGTGTGCCCAAGTTTAATAAATGATGTGAAGCTACAGCATAACAGGTGAGAGAGAAATGGGAAGATTTGGAGGACCTATCCCACAGAAACAATGTACTGATAGTAAGGGTATCTGAAAGGACTGTTCATGGCGGATCTATACCTGAAACAGCTCCAACCATGTAAACTTTCCAAATTGATTTAGGTGGAGCAGGCTCATAGCATCCCAGGTGCACCACTGAAGCCTGGCGCACCCACTCGTCCCACCATTTCAAGACTCTTCAACTTCCGAGGTCGGTATGTGATTCTCCAAGCAGCTCGCAGTGCCCCTCCATTGCATAGAGCTAACGCTTGGGTTCCCTTCTTCACCAGTTTTCCTTTTCGGGTCCAGAGGCTGCACCACGGTTTCCTTAAGGTGAAGAAGGCTCTGAGGAACCGTACATCAAGTAGTCAATGATTTTCCTGATGCAGATTCAACTAGTTGCATAAGACAAAATTAACTTTTTTTAACCCCCAAAGCTGAGTGGGATTGGCTGGATGGTTGGCAAGTGGCAGGAGGGTCAGGACACTGTGACCACCCTAAGATGTGCTGGGGTGGCAGCACCGCAATAGAGAATTGTGATACACTCAAAGTGGAGATGCAGGGCAAAAACAATTTGCCTAGCCTGGGCCATTGCCCTGATCCCCAGGACAGAGCTTGGGACCCATGGGGAGATGAGAGGCGCACGAGGGATTGGGAATGTGACACTGGGATGCACCCAGAGTGTCTTGTGGGTCATTTGGGAGCAGTCCTTGATGGTCCTAAATCGGCGATTGAGAGTAACATAGAGACTGAGGATATGAGAAACCAACCCGGTTAAGACATTCCACTAAAGGGCCGGGAGGGGGCCAGAAGGCCCAAGTTATGCTTACTAGTTAGTAGTATGTTTAGTTGTGGCAACAGGTGCTCTGAGCAGTTGGGGAGGCGGGCAGTGTGGATTCTGCAATGCAGTTTAGCAAGGAGGGGGATTCATGTTTGAAGAAGGGTTATTGGATTATTTTTGTTGATTATGTTCAGGCAAGCTACTTACCACCAGTCAACATAGATGAGACACACAGGAAATTCATTCTTGCAGTCTGAACCCCACCAAGCATTGGCCTGTCATCCCCCAGGTATGGTCTGTTGACCATACAGTGGGATGGCTAAAGTTATTATGTCAACCCTAAGGATACCCTCCTCGAACCTCACTAGACCAGGTGACAAAGTCAACGGGGATTGGTGCTACAGCACAGCAAACGAGAATCCCCAGATATAGTTCTCCTACAAGAAACTCACCTCACTGGCAGATGTATAGCATACCCTTAGCCCAGAGACTTTACCTTTTACTAGTCTCTCCTGAATTTGTTCACTTTTTCATGTTGGCTGTCAAGCCAATAAAAGTCAGGGAGATTAGTAACTTAGCCAAGGGTATTTCTAACCATTCTCCTCTGTGGCTGGTGCATGGTCGGGGCAAGAGGCTGAAAACTAGCTGCATTATATTGAGCCCTTGGTACCTTAAAGTGCAAAAAATTAGAAAAGGGATGTTAGCCACAACAGACCATTATTTTCAGGAAAACAGCACTCCAGTCGAGTCTACACTCAATATGTGGGAGGCCTATAAAACAGTTGTCAAGGGGGTGGGTTTCTCTATGATGGTGGAGGGAAAAAAAGTAAAAAGGGCCTAATTGGAGGCTCTTGAATGTGAGTAATTGTTCATTGAGGCTGGCTTACCAAATGAGGAGGTATCAGAGGGAGCCCACATCCTAGCCCGAGGAATACCGAGACGTGGCCCAGGAAGTTGCTGAAATGCACCATAGGGCAAAACAGCATCACATTTATGAAATCCAGGGACAAGACAGGAAAATTATTGGCCTGGCTAGAGAGGATGCAGGTAGCGGATAGATGGGTTGCTGGAATCCAGAAGGGTTCAGGGGAACTTGCTAGTAGTTGAGAAGCCATAGCTGAAATTTTTGCCCACTACAATGCTAAAATCTACTCAGGAAGGTGTTTCTTCATGAAAAGCGAAGCAGCCGAGGTCCTGGTTGACATCCCCCTCCCAACCTTCCAATACAGAGGAAAGGGAAGCCTTTAAAGAAGAAGAACTTTCCCAGGAGGAAATAATATGAGCCATCAGAGATTTGAAGACAGGCAAAGCATCATGGATCAACAAAGTACCAATAGAATCCTATAAGTTGAGAGCCACTAAGTTTGCCCCACATCTGAAGCAGATGTATGAGGAGAGTCAGGAGGGGGGAGTAGTCCTGTTAGACCAGCGCCAGGCTTCCATAGTGGTCATCCACAAAGAAGGGAATCCGAGGGAGGACAGTAGGTCCTACAGGCCTATCTGGTGGCTGAATGCTGAGGTGAAAATAATAGCCAAAGTGCTGGCCTCACGGTTGACCTTGTAGTCCACAACTTGATCAGCCCTGACCAGTCAGGCTTCATGCCACAACGCAATATACCTCTTAAGCTCCGTAGAATAAACAGGGTACTAGGCCACATAGACACCATTCAGGAGGGCACTGTGATCTTGTTGCTTGATGTGCACATGGCCTTTGACACCGTGGAATGGCTGTACCTGTTTGCAATGTTGAGGAGGTTGGGCTTCGGCCCCTGCTTTATTAGCTTTATACAACTCCTATAGGCAGCCTCCCAGGCCGACGTAGCTGTGACCAGCACTTGGTATAAACCATTTACCCCTCACAGGGGCACAAGTCAAGGGTGCCAACTCTCCCCCTTCCTATTCGCCTTGGTGCTAGAAACGCTGGCAGCTTGGGTGCATCATGAACCCTTTATCCAAGGCCTCAGCTAGGCAAACCAATGGGAAGACAGATTATCACTGAATGCTGATGATATTCTGCTGAATGTGGCAAACCCAACCAGGACTCTATACTGCATAGTAATCATAGTGACTCAATTAAGCCAGTACTCAGGGAATACGATTAACTCCACCCAATCTACTATCTATATCCCAAAGGATCTCTCCCAGACTGCCATGTAAGTGTGAAGCCGAGGTGGTGACTGAGAGCTTTAAATACCTGGGCTTTATATAACTAAAGACCTGACAGGCTTTTACTCCCGTGATCACTTCCCACTCCTGAGCCACCTTGGACTAGACTTTCAAAAATGGAGGGTTCTCCCCATGTCATTGCTGTGCAGGGCTGCTCTTTTCAAGATTATGTCCCTTCCACGGTTTTCATACGTATTGCATAATAACCCGTTCCAGGTACCCTCATCACACCATAGCACTATAGATAGCAAACTAAGATATCTATTAAGGGATGGAAGCACAGCAAGAACAGCTCATGCCAAGATCACTAGGGGCTGGTATGATGGTGAGATTTCCCTTCCAGATATCAGAAAATATCAATGGGAAGCGCAACTCACAAACATAAATTATTGGATGCACGCATCCACAGATGACCAAGCCTACCACATGGATCGGTGGCTTATGCAACCGGAGGGGTAATTGAAAACCCTGTATGCCACCCCCAAGACAATGCACACTAGTGGCCCAATGGAGACAACACTCACACACTGGTGCACCACCCTTCTGGCCCTGGGCTGGGCTGGGAAAATTACACAGACCACTTCACTATGAGATTCTGGGGCACTTGGTAACCTGAGAGATTTGCCCGGGTTTGATGAATGGGAATTAATAGGTGTTTTCAAAAGTGGGAGACCTATGGTCAAAGGCTCAGGTTGTTCCCTTTCTAGATCTACAGGGCAAGTATGCCTTGGCTCAAACAGAATACTACTGCTATCTTCAGGTGCTTCCAGGGGGAGTAGACCTGCCCAAGTCCTCCCCACTGGAAAGTAGACTGCTGGAAGAACACCTGCATAAAAAAGCCATATCCCTAACTTATCAAAAGCTAGCCAATAATATGGGAGAGCGATGTGGGAAGTCTTGATGAGGATGAATGGTATGTGGCACTGGCTTCCCCATGGGAGGCAGGAATTAGAGCCCGGTTTCTCCTAGTGTGGCTATGGATCCTGCATAGGTCCTACATGGCAGGCAGAGTTGAGGCCAAAATAGAAGAAACAAATGACACTCATTGTCTGAGGGGGTGGGGTGTTCGGGATCTTATTTGTACATCATATTGGAATGCCTTGCCATACAGAACTACTGGGAGTCAGTGATTGCCTGCATGAATGAAGTGTGGGGTAGCAGAATAGTTGGCTCATCCAAATGGTGTCTGTTAAACATCTGGGAGGATGCGGGTCTTGGGAGGGTGGCAGTGTCATGGATGATGCTTGGATTGAAGATAGCCAAAAGAAACATTGCAAGGCTTTGGGGGTATCCTTTGCACCAGAAGTCAGTGACTGTAAGAGACTTGGACCAGTTCATGGTGGCTGAGACAGTGGTATACAAAGGCAAGGCCTGCCCCTGGAAATGAGTAAATATCAGGGGTAGCTGGAACACTCACTGGGGAAGTATATGTACTAGATCCCTAAATTGAAACAACTTCAGTACCAGATGGGAAACGTTGTGAGGCACAGGTAGATAGGGAGGGGTGGGAGAGAGAATTGTACATGTCTGTAGGTATAGATTGGTAATGACAGCGATGCCACGGATTGTGTTTGTTGCTTGTGACTTTGCTCTATCTAGAATGCCAAAGTGTTAATAAAAACATAAATAAAAAAATATTTTAAAGTGATTTGGAAGGAAAGCTGAGAGACTCCCTACATCATTTTGAGATCTAACATGTGGAGCTGTGATGTGTGGGGGGCAGTCATGCGATCTAGCAAAGCTGGAAAATAGGAAGGATACTACTAATGAGCCTGTAGAAGAGGCTGTGTCCATCTACAAAGTACACAAGTCTGACACAAGTCTGACCTAGTATGCTATGCATGGATGAAGGGACAATGTTGATGATAAAGATGGGTTCCAAGGCTAATCAGCAGAAATTATGCCAGCAATATAGATTTCGTACCATACGTGACAGAATATGCTATCAATTTGTTTGAAGGAACACACATAGACTAATTCTCACTGTATAGTATAGAACCACACTGTTTCCTTCCAAACCAGACACATATCTACAGAGAATGTGTAGGTCAGTACATATTTCAGTCACATTGGCAACGACTTCAACTATGTGCTTGACCAACACAAACTAGTGTGACAGAAGCTAGTGACAAATAACAGTAACTGTACCCTGGGCCTGCAGACATGACCCAGTTCCACAATCTATCAATGACCTAACCAAACATCATAGGAGTAATCTCACCTATTTATGCCAAGTCATGTAAAACCATGGCAAATAATTAGACCTGTCCTACACAAACAGGCTGCAAGTCCCCAGTATATGTTAGGGCAAGCCTGACATCAAGAACCCCAAAGTAACAAACCATACTTGGCCATGGGATCACAAATATGCAAGTGTATGTCTGCAGGGGACAGTGCATCGCAGTGCTAATGATCCATCATGAGGATGGCAGATCACCACCCAATACCCCCCAATCACCAGAGGAGGCTACATTGACTCTTGACACAGGTAGGGGCCTGTTGATTGTGCACAGTGAACTGAGCTGAGGAGACCACAGTCAACATGTGTCAATACATGCAACAATGTGCTTCTAATTTGCATAAAAAGTGCCACAGGAGCATTGATGACTAGGGTGCCATTACTGCCTGAGAAAAGCCCTGCCATATAGATTGTATGCAATTTTGTAAATCTGTCAATAAAACCAATGTTTGAGTCATTGTACATTCCAAGTGTATGTTGTTAACACATAAGACTTACATTTTTCAACATGTCCCACCTAGGTGGCCAGGTTTGGTGCCACCTATTTGCATATGAACAAAAGGGTACAATTTACATGAGAAAAGGTGTATGTGTCACATGATTACTTACAAAATTAGATGACCAGTACACATGTTCCCACACTGGGAAACATAGTTAACATAGATATGTGTACACAGCCTTGAGACAATGGCATACATATATCACTGCTGGAATCGAAAATTGGTGTGTGTCAAATCCCTAAACAAACCACTGTATCATGCATCACTTGTCATACATCAAAAACATCTCACATACATACCTACAATGACATGTGTCAGCACACCATCTCCAACATTTTCATGCATGGTGAACTATATGTTACATGTGTTGTTTTGCATCATGAAGTCTGGCCCTTACATCAAACCAGAGTGTGGACATATGTGTACTCACATTGTCATGGCTTACCAGATCTTATCCCAGTCTTAGTCAACAGCATCTTTTGCTAAAGATTTGGCAAGGGTATCGTATCCATGAACATGTATTCTACATGGCTCATTTAATCTTATGCTGTGTTTTGAATTCTGACATGACAATGTGGTAGACCCACAATATGAGTAGCATCACATATGTACACTCAGTACATATGTGTAAACATGCATGTGAAAAACATTCTTTATACACATGCACATTTGCAAACAATATCGGTCCCTCCATGCATCACACATACCTACAAACATATGGTAACACATTCCTATGTTACTGGTACACAATGAAATGCACATGCATATCAAGGTTGCCAGACCATGCAAACTACATAGATGCATAGCCCCTGTAACAAGGTATGTGAATATGGGTCCACTGTCAGGCTTTCCCTCAAAATCCACACATAGCCGTCATGCGTCAAAAAATGCTGTATCTGTTAGAAATGGGGTCTTTGGTTGGCAGTCAGGTTACCCCCTGACCAAGCAAGGACCCTTACTCTACTCATGGTAAGTCACACACAATCCAAATTATACTGTGCCCACCCTGTGGTAGCTTGGCACTGAGCAGTCAGGCTTAACTTAGAAGGCAATGTGTAAAGTATATGTGCAATAAATCATGCAATAACACAGTAGAACACCACAAAAATACACCACACAGTGTTTATAAAAATATATAATATTTATCTGGATAAATGCAGGTCAAAACGATTAAGATGCAATAAGTATATGTTGAAATATGACTGTAAAAATTATATAAAGTGTCTTTAGTCTCTTAAAAGCAATGAATGTCTCTTGGATGCACCGTACCTGTTTTGCTTTCAACTTCTCTGCAAGGGACTGCAGAGGAGGAGATGCGTGGAAAACGGGGAGGTGTGCGTCGATTTTTCCGGTGCACACAGGCGATGCATTGTCGAGTTTTCATGCAGGGCAGGCTTTGCGTTGATTTCAGGCGTGTAGACTGGGATCCTCTTCGGGTTGTGGGGTTTTCGGATGCCCCGGCGCTTGCAGGACGAAGTCACAGGGGCTGTGTCGATCCGGTGGGTGTCTATCCGGTGGGTGTTGTGTGGAAATTTCTACTGCACGGCAGACGCTGCATCGATTCCTCTCATGAAGTCGGGCTGCATCGTTCCAGCTCAGCTTTGTGTAGATCCAGTGTGCTGTGCATCAAAGTTCCGGTCGCTATGCTTGTGTTGCGTCGATCTTCTCCTTGTGAAGTTGGGCTGCGTCATTCCTGTTCAGCCCAGGATGACCCATTCAATGGTTGGCAGTCAGGTTACTCCCTGTCCAAGCAAAGGACCTTCACTATAGTCAGGGTAAAGGAGAATCATCCTCAGTTAACCCCCGCTCACCCCTTTGGTAGCTGGGCACAAGCAGGCAGGCTTAACTTCAGAGTCTGGGTGCAAAGTATTTGTACCAACACACACAGTAACTCAGTGAAAACACTACAAAATGACACAACACAGGTTTAGAAAAATAGAAAATATTTATCTGAACAAAACAAGACCAAAACGACAAAGATCCAACATGCACAAGTCAAGTTATTAATTTTAAAAGCGAAGGAGTCTTAAATCCTTAAGGAAACCGTAAAAACACTGTTAACATTGAAAAGTAGCTGGATAGTGTCAAAATAATACGCACAGGCAAGCATGCGTCGGAAAAGGCTAGCAATGCGCCGATTTCTCACCTGCAAGCGAGACCATGCATTGTTTCTCCTTCTCTGGTCGTGTCTGCGTGCATTGTTTTTCCTCTCCACAGGAGACCGATGTGTCGATGCGGGCAAGCACTCTGATCTGTGCAGGCTTTGCGTTGTTTTTCCGCACCCAGCGAGGTTTGTGTTTAAAATCCTGCAGCACGGTATCAGCAAAACCACGCTATGTGGGTTGCGACGTTATCAGCATCCATAAGCAGGTGTTGCGCGTCATTTCACCAGCTGTGTGCGTTGTTCTTCCAGCCACGATGCAGGTGGAGCATCAATTTCTGCTGCGAAGCTGGCGATGCGTCGATTCTCAGCCACGTCTCGGAAGGTGCAGCAAACTTTTCCCCGCATGGTGGTCTGTGCGTGGATTTTCAGTCTCGGTCTGCCAGCTTCACCTTCCATGGCCCCAGGAACTGGATAGGGCACCACTTGGCAGGGCAGGAGTCTCAGAAGAGAGTCCAGTTGCTGGCAGGGGAAGTCTTTGATGGCCCTGGGACTTCAACAACAGGAGGCAAGCTCAGTACAAGCCCTTGGAGATTTCTTCACAAGCAGGAATGCACAACAAAGTCCAGTCTTTCTCCCCTTGCACAAGCAGAAGCAGCAACTGCAGGATACCTCCACAAAGCACAGTCACAGGCAGGGCAGCACTTCTCCTCAGCTCTTCACCTCTTCTCTATGCATTTTGGCCTTTGAAGTAGGCTTACTTAAAAGGTCTCTCTTGTTTGTGAAATCCTGCCTTGCCCAGGCCAGGCCCCAGACACACACCAGGAGGTTGGAGACTGTATTGTATGAGGGCAGGCACAACGCTTTCAGGTGTAAGTGACCACTCCTCCCCTCCCTCCTAGCATGGATGGCTCATCAGGGTATGCAGACTACATCCCAGATCCCTTTGTGTCACTGTCTAGAGAGAGGTGCAAACAGCCCAACTGTCAAACCTACCCGGACAGGGAATCCACAAACAGGCAGAGTCACAGAATGGTTTAAGAAAGAAATGGCCACTTTCTAAAAGTGGCATTTTCAAACCCACAAACGTAAAAAACCAACTTTACTAAAAGATGTATTTTTAATTTGTGAGCTGAGAGACCCCAAACTCCTCATGTCCATCTGCTCCTAAAGGGAATCTATGCTTTAATCATATTTAAAGGCAGCCCCCATGTTAACCTATGAAAGAGATAGGCCTTGCAACAGTGAAAACCGAATGTGGCAGTATTTCACTGTCAGGACATATAAAACACATTAGTATGTGTCCTACCTTAAACATACACTGCTCCCTGACCATGGGGCTACCTAGGGCCTACATTAGGGGTGTCTTATATGTAAGAAAAGGGAAGGTTTAGGCTTGGCAAGTAGGTACACTTGCCAAGTCTAATTGGCAGTTTAAAACTGCACACAGACACTGCAGTGGCAGGTCTGAGACATGATTACAGGCTACTAATGTGGGTGGCACAACCAGTGCAGCAGGCCCACTTGTAGCATTTGATTTACAGGCCCTGGGCACCTCTAGTGCACTTTACTAGAGACTTACTAGTAAATCAAATATGCCAATCATGGATAAACCAATCAACAATACAATTTACACAGAAAGCATGTGCACTTTACACCGGTTAGCAGTGGTAAAGTGCTCAGAGTTCAAAACCCAACAACAGCAGGTCAGAAAAAATAGGTGGGCGGAGGCAAAAAGATTGGGGATGACCCTACATATGGAAAATAGTCCAACAGTCTTCATAGAAAAATTCCACTCATGATCGTCAGGCACCAAAAAAAAAAAAAAACATATATAAGAAAACATGATACATATGCCCAGAAAGTGATGTAACATGACTTCCTTTCTGCAGACATGGAAAAGTGAATTTACCTTCACTTTCACATTACAGGCTTGTAGTCTGAGGTTGAGAGAGGTTGTGTGGTGGTTGTGCTGGTGTGAGGAGTGGTGGATCTTGACTGTTTTGTGCTGTGTCCTGTCTGTGTACTTTATTGTCCTGTTCTTGTGTAAGTATTGTCAGGTGTCTGTCTTGGGGTAGTTCAGATTGTTGGGGTATTTGGGGTTCAGGTGGGGTATAGTTTATTATTGGTGGGGTTATTATTTTGCAGTGGAGGGAAACTGCAAGATGTCAGAGAAGGGGAGAGCCTATCAGACGAATATTGATGAACTGGGAGGGTTCATCTCGTTAGTGTGCCACTACCTCCCCAATATGGTGGCTATGGGTAGCTGAGTCATTATGGGCTACACAACGGATGCCAGGAAGCTGTAGTGGGGCAAGTTGCTCTACCAGCTTCGTAGGATCTGCTCAGTGGGGCACACGAACTATCAGCTTAAAGACCAATGAGCAGACCTCATTGCCCATGAAGGGGATCCCTTGGACCACCTGGTGATTCAGGTTGGCAAACCTGTTGTTAAGTACCTCTTGTATATTGCAACATCATCATTTGCATGTGCATGACAGTAGGAGATAAGGAAAACTGCAGCATTGCATGCCAAGGGTGAGGACAGCAGGTTGTGTGTCTTAACCAACCTGTATTTATGAGAGGTCAGCAAATGACCAGTTGCAGACAATTTGCACATTCCTCTCTGTGTATTTTGTGTAGATACATATTTAAGTGCTGAAAATGGTACACTCATGTGCAGTGGTGCAAGGGTTCATGTTTCCCAGACACAAATGTACATGTCCATCATGAGCTTTGCAACTGTGTGCTAAGAAATGTTTCAGTGATGACAAACATGACACATGAGTATTGGTGGTCATGGGTGTGTGTGTTCCTTGAGACATGTATGTGCAGATTGACACGAAAAGAACACAAACACAAGAATGACTAATTGGCTCCTAATGCAACATCAGTGTCATAGTTTTTGTAGGTAATGTGGCTGATCGAGGCAAGTATTGCCTAACCAAATGTCAAATTGAGCACACTGCAAGCATTGTGGCAGTTTTAAAGCCCGGTGCCACATGATGGTAGTGCCAGGCCTGATGAATGCAAGGTGCTGCAAGGTGTGTCTTCCTGCCGTAGGTGACACATGAAAAAAGAGCCTTTAAATCAACTTGGTTCCTCTGTGCCATTTTTGGAGTTAACTTGTATTAGTGCCTAAGGCAAGTTGATAAAATGACAATTCCACTGTTATCAAAATGCCTAATTGTATGTAGCAGGTTTAGCATCTTCATGTATGGTGCAAAGCATGCTAAGTGGCACCATAATGTAATAGTTCACAACATCAGTGTCATGACATGTGCCATGGTGTGCCATATGTTACATACAGCACACACATGATGGAGTTATGCGGTGGTAGTATGGGATTGAAAAGAGCCAAGCATCTGTGTGTTTGCTCCATTTTCAGATGGATTAACTACAAAGTTCTAAGCTTCTGAAAATGGACAGTATCATGTCCTCATAAAATTGATAACGTATGTATCTGAGACATGTATATATGTGTGCATCCTATATCTGTACATGTTTTTGTGGGCTAACTATGTCTTGCTGACTGATGTAATAGAAGGTAGTTGTTCATTCTCACCACTAAGCTGACTACCTCACTCAACTAAACAAGTGAAATGTGTAACAGTTGTGTATGTTTTTATTTGTTCGACAATCACAAAGCTATATTTTCCTGTCATGTCTTGCAGGTTGACCTCCATCCTACACTATTGGATAGGTTTCCCGGTTTGAAGACCCCGATGAAGTAGGTGAGTGTCACCTTTTTGGTCACATGTGTAGATCCAGGGTTGTGTGTGAGAGGGCATGATGTGTGAAGTGCCATGTTAAAATGGCATGTGTGTCAGTTATGACACCGTCATCTATGCTTCGGTATCGACATCATGTCTGATGTTATATTGAGGATGTGGAATGAGTTGAATGATGCACAGGTGCTACCTTAGGTCTTAGTAAAAGGTAATTATGCCCACAAACACAGTGATGTCAGCCAAGGTATGTGTCAGAGGTTCTGGCTTTTAGAATTGCATGGATGTTGCCAACATATTTGTTACTGCACATGTTACTGCACTGGGTGCCACAGGTTGCACTAATTTACACAGGACATGGTACAATTTATGTACATGTGCCGAGGTCTCCAGGGGGCTTATCAATGAGAAACATTGCACTACTGGTGCTTCACTACTCTTCTGAAGTGTAGTGAGGCATTGGCCCTGCATGTAGCTTTTTGTGAAGGGAAACAGTCAGTTGAGTACACATAGAGATTTCAGCTCTTCTCCAGATGGATGTGGGACATGTCTATGGATTGTAGCAAGCAAGATGTGTGCAGATTAATTTATAAGAGCTACCCATCATGATAATTGTGAGTGAGTCTGGTCACATCACATGTGCATGAGATGTGCATGGTGAGTGTTTACCTGGTACTTAGGAGATGTAACAAGCTTGTGCCCAGATAGGATAAGATTAAATAAAAGTGGTAGAGCGCTCAGTGCAGCATCACTTTTCGTACGCCACTTAGAACACCCCTACTGCCACCATGTGTGCGAAGGCTTTGAAATTTGGCACACCATGGCACAGGGTAGGGGCCAATAGAGTAACATTTTTTTATGCTATTGACATAGTGTTCAGGGTTAGCGCAAAATAATTTGGCATTTACCCTGAACTGTACTTAGGGGCCCATTGTCTGAGCAAGTGTTAAAAGAAGCAAAACAAAATGTCGTTGTGGAATCTCTTAGATTCCCCTGCACCTTGTTTTGCACCCCCCCCCCTACTGGGGGAACCCCCCTTGAATGAATTATGCTTGGCCAAGGCATAATGTGACGCAAGGGGTGACAAAGCGGCGCAATGCATGTATTGTGCCACTTTGTTATAATGCACAAGGAATTTGTCCTTGTTGGCGACATCACCGTCACAATAATGATCACGCAAATGTGGCACAAGGAGGCACTAGTCCCTCTTAAATTTGGACCCAAGTGTGCAACATTGGATAGCCAATGTGACATGAATATGGTACCGTAGATGTATGGACTTGGGGCTTGACATCGTTGTAGTATGTCTGGTGGACAACATGTGTCATCTGAAGATGCTGTATACATTGCATAGATGCACTTCCTCCACCCAAAGCAGGGTTTTATGACGTTCTCCTCATGTTTTAGCAGCCACAATGACTTCAGCACAGAAGCATGCAATTAAGGAGAGGGTCAAGCCTTTTTGCCACATCTGTGAAGTGCCAACAGGTTACTGCAAGATGCCAAAAAGGTACCGTAGGGAGAAGGAATCGAGGTCGTGGCTGGGGTTCCCGCATGGAGGACCATTAAAACAGCCTGCAACCAGCAGCAAGAAAGGTATCACCTCAATGCCAAGGGTCAGGAGTGCCTCAGCAGGTCCCACCTTCTCCACATCCACAGCACATACTACACCAGCATCCCAGCAACAGCAAACACCAGTTGCCACAGGCCCCTCATTTGAGGAAGATATGCAGAAGAACATGGCCGATCTCAAGTCAAGGTTGGCTAAACTGGAGTTGAACAATGCTCATAATTACAAACTCTTGAAGTACATCAAGAAGAAACTCAAGAAACTATGAGTGTGGACAGTCACCACTTCTCAGTTCTTTCCCTTCCCCTAGTTCCCATTGTAAAGAGTTTTAGTGGGTTTTGGGTGGGTAGGTATAGGTTATGTAGCATAGATTAGGTTAGTTGTAGGGCATAGTATAGTTAGGGGGGTGTATAAGGCTCTATGTATGTATATATTTTTTTTTTTATATATATATATATATATATATATATATATATATATATATATATATATATATATATATATATATTTATTTATATAATACCCAAAAATACATATTTGTTTAGGCAATAGGTTTAGTTAGTCTATGTGTAGCTTTAGTTCATGTGGTCCTATTCATCTATTGTCTCTTAAGGGGGTAGTGGGGCAATGTTTATTGTGTGGCATTATATGTGTAAGATAAGTTTAGATTAGGATAGATAGCTGTGGAGATATGTTAAGAAAAGTTAATATAGGTTAGCTTAGTGTAGGTCAGTGTGTAGTTTACGTTTTAATAGGTAGTGTTTTTTTAGTATCAATAAATCCTGTTATTTTTTTACAATAAGGCGTACTTGATGATTTACTGTTTGGGTTTTATCATGTCTGCACTGGCCAAGTTAGACAAATGTCTTCGGGTATGCATTCGATATTGATTTACATGTTTGACTATGTGTATCCACTTTGACCAAGGACCTGTCTGATTGGTAGCTGCTAGACTTTGAATCAGTGGCATGGTCTCCCCTAACCTTTTGCCTATACTTCTCAGGTTGTTTCTGTGAGCTGGACTCTGTTTTCGCTGTTTTGTTTGCTCTGGACACTTTACCACTGCTGACCAGTGCTAAAATGTAAGTGATCACTGTATTAATTGTATGTGTACATTGGCCTATCCATGATTGGCATATTTGATTTACTAGCAAGTCCCTAGTAAAGTGCATTTGAGGTGCCCAGGGCCTGAAAATCAAATGCTACTAGTGGGCCTACAGCACTGGTTGTGCCACCTACATTAGTAGCCCTGTAAACATGCTCCGACCTGTCACTGCAGTGTCTGTGTATGCAGTTTTAAACTGCCAGTTCAACTTGGCAACTGTACCCACTTGCCAGGCCTAAACCTTCTATTGTTATACATGTAGGGCACCCCTAAGCTATGCCCTAGGTAGCTTCATGGGCAGAGAGCAGTGTATGTTAAAGGTGGGACATATACTTATCTGTTTTATATGTCTTGATAGTGAAATACTGGCAAATTCGATTTTCACTATTGCAAGGTCTATCTCTCTCATAGGTTATCATGGGGCCTGCGTTTAAATATAATTAAAGCTCGGATTACCCCTTGGGAGCAGATAGACGTGTGGAGTTTGGGGTCTCCGAACCCACTATTTAAAAATACATCTTTTAGTGAAGTTGTTTTTCAGATTGTGTGTTTGAAAATGCCACTTTTAGAAAGTAGACATTTCCATGCTCAAACCATTCTGTGACTCTGCTTGTTTGTGGATTCCTTGTCTAGGTCAGTTTGGCAGTTGGGCTGTTTGCACCTCTCCTCTAGACAGTGACACAAAGGGAGCTGGGGTATAGCCTGCATATCCTTGTGGACCATATGAGCTGAGGGGAGGAGTAGTAAATTACACCTGACAGGGCTGTGCCTGCCCTCACACAATGCAATCTCCAACCCCCTGGTGTGTGTCTGGGGCCTGGCCTGGGCAAGGCAGGATCTTGAAAACAACAGAGACTTCTCTTTGAAGTAGGCCTACTTCAAAGGCAGAAAGTGGTATAAGAAGGGCCCCCAAAACCCTGAAAATCAGATTATTTCTAGAATCAAGAGGAACATCTGCCAAGGAGAAGATCTGGAGAAACTGGATTAGGAGTACTGCCCCTTTGTCTGTGACTGTGCTTTGCAGGGTTGGCCTACAGTAGCTGCTTCTGTCTGAGATAGGACAAAGACTGACTTTTGTGGGACTTCCCACTGGTGAAGAATCTCCAAGGGCTTGAACTGTTGTTGAAATCTCAGGGACATCAAATACTTCTTTCTGCTAGCACCTGGACTTTCTGCTGAGAGTCCTGCCTGCCAAGTGGTGCCCTAACCTGTCTCTGGGCCCTTGAAAGGTGAAGCTGTTGGAAAAAGACAGAAATCCACGCAAAGACCGCTGTGCAGGGAAACTTCTGATGCACCACCCGCCTCGCGGCTGAATAACAATGTGCTGCCAGCCTCACGGCTAACATTGACACTCAACCTGCAACGCAGCTGGAAGATCGACTCAGTGTGGCTAGATAAATGACGTGCAACACCTGCAGCAGCTGCTGTGAATAAGGAAAGCCCCCCCGCCAACGTGGTTTCTTGACACCGTGCAACTGGATTTCGATGCAACATCGCTGGATGTGGGAAATCAATGCAAAGCCTGCACGGACCTGAGGTGCCTGTCCGGATCGATGCATCGCTCTTTGGCGGGAGAGAAGAAACAACGCACGCCGACCCAACCGGTGGAGGAACGACTCACGTTCTCATTTACAAGTGAGAAATCAACACTTCGCTGGCCTTTTCCAACACACACTCGCCCCTGGGGCTTTATTTTGACGCCACCCAGGCACTTTTGTACGCTTACAACTTTCTCACTGTTTTCTAATGGATTTAAGTTGTTTTTTGCTTTTAAAATTCATAACTTGGCTTGTGTATGTTGGATTTTTGTCGTTTTGGTATTGTTTTGTTTAGATAAATATTATCTATTTTTCTAAACCTGTTTTGTGTAATTTTATAGTGTTTTCATTGAGTTACTTTTCAGCACAGTTCCTGACACTCAGATTGTATAGTGCTATGGTCAGTTACAATCATTCCTGAAAGGTTTAGCACATAAAACACCATCTTATTTGGGGAATAGACTCTGGCACATTAACGACTGCCCCTCACAGTCTTTCATATGCCTATTTAGTTGCTCACATCAATGTTGTACTGGTACAATCATCAGGGAAATTTCCAGACACTTGTGTTCTGAACCACACATGCCATATGTCAACTTGCATGGATACCTGTTTAATACATGCTTTGAAGACTCAGAAAGTTGGTTGTATTCTACAATACTATCAGTCACCTTGATCATGTTTGTGTCCTTGTGTGTGCCTTTGTGTCTGACAGAAGGCCACATGTGTCCTTTGGTTCTGTAGTCATTGACGTAGCGTCATTACAATGCATACATTTGTAACAGTTGATGTAACCCTCAAAAAATCAGGACACATGAATATGGTGATTTATTTATATGTGCACATTTTGTTTCCAATGATGTTCACTGACCCCATGAAAGATCCCAAGCCATTGAATGTCTAATCAGAGTTCAAGGGTGAGGGACATGTCATGAGACGTGAAGGAGTGGTGAGCATTTGGAGGAGGTCTGACAATAGGTAGGGATTGAGACAATGACAGTCGATGCATGATAAATCAACAGTGGCAGAGTGAAGAGGGTGCGTTGCCAGCTGTCACAACACTGGCATGATCGTAAGCACAGAACTAAAAGGAAATTGTCTATGTGGCTCAGACAGTAGCTACCTTGGTGTTTTTTCAGGTAAATCTTGTTCCTTCTACAGATTTATCCTCTGATGTGTGTGGGACCTCCTGTGCCATGGGTGGTGCTGTTGTTGACATTGAGGGGGGAACCCACACATCAGGGGATAGAGATGTGGAATCAAAGGTCCCGGCAGCTGCAATTTGTTGTAATACATGAGGCATCACTGCAGCAAGGAGGAACCGCTGGTTTCACAACACAGCTGCTACATCAGGGTGGTAGGCAGCCATGTTTTCACTGAGGGAGACATGATCCCACTGCATGGACTCCAGGACATTTTGGGGGTTATTACAACTTTGGAGGAGGTGTTAATCCGTCCCAAATGTGACGGATATACCACCCGCCGTATTACGAGTTCCATAGGATATAATGGACTCGTAATACGGCTGGTGGTATATCCGTCACTTTACCGTCACTTTTGGGACGGATTAACACCTCCTCCAAAGTTGTAATAACCCCCTTTGTATGGCCCCCAGCCTGTTATCAATCATCCTACTGGCAATTTAGAAGGGCAATTGGTTGAACCTCTACCTCATGAAAGCAAGTACGTCGGCCAGAGACTGCTGGAGTCCAAATAGCCGGGAGTGGGTGCCTCTGATGGTAGCAGAGTTGTCCCCAATCAAACTGAGGCATATCTGCACTCACTCTAGGCTGCTCGCCAAGGTTTCCATCCCCACCACACCTGCTGTGCCAGAGCCCGCTAAACTCCTACTGCTGTCCTCTGAAAGACAATGTCTGGGTCCAGGGCTGTGGCAGGACTGGTCAGTGCTGTGTGTTGGTAGGTGGGTGGTTCATGTGGGGACCCCACATTGCTTTGTGTTCTCCCTGTGACTGGAGATGGTGTCTGAAAGGAACACAGGACATAATGGAGAGTGTCAGCATTGATGGTTGGCAGCAGGCCATCCATATCATTTGAAAACTCCTGGTCAGGCATGTCTGCAGGAGGCAAGGCATCATCCTCTGCAATGAGATAGTGAAAGGTCAATCATTGACTGTAGTGGCTGTTAACAAGGTGCATCATGTACTTGCTAGTGGTTGCTCAGGGACTTGGGACTGACCCCCACATCAAGGCACACATTTATGGACACCTAATGGCACACTGTGCCACCTGATCATCATTTCGGTGGAGTCACCATTTGCACAATCTGCCAGTCAACAGTTCCCAGTGTGTTACACCCACCTTGATTGTTTAATTGTTTTGATTGTTTAATCACGGTCTTTGACATATGTACCCCTTTCATTGACTTGACTGTGCTCACTTTGCATGCCTTGGGCAGTGTTCTGGGTTTGTGCTCACAACACAAGTAGAGATGTGCAGAAATACTTTGAATTTAGTTTTACAGATATGACAATAAGGAACTCACTCATCTGCTATCTTACGTGTCTTGTGGTAGTCATGATAGGGAATGAGATGTCCACAAACATCCTTCAAGGCACTTTGAGTGGTATGTCCAGCATCCTGCATAACCCATTGTGAGATTCAAGTACCTTGTGTGCATGTGTGCAAACAGGATTTTCTTACTTCCTGCAGGGCAACACTCATCCGTGCATCTCTGGTTTTGTTGTTGTATAGCTACAAGGATGGCTCCATTGCTGGACTGAGTGTTGTTTTGGTGGAAGGTAGACCTTCCTGTTTGCACACATACATACAAGGTGGTTCATTGTTATGTTGTGTGCTGCAGGATGAAGTGGCTAGGGGAATGCATGTGGAAAGCCCACCCACTTCCATCACTCTGACAACACATAAGTGGTGGGAGGTGGACTTGATACATTTTGAGGCTTGTTGATGTGTGGATGCATTAAGTTGGGACACCACATCAGGGGTGACATTGTAGTTCTGGTACTAAGGACTGGGAATGTAGTAATCCTATTGTGGACTACTTTCAATGAATATGTGACAGAACAACTAGGTCCTAAACAACTATAGCCTAAACCACTACTACTAAACAACTAAAAAGTCTCTACAACTAAGTACTGAACAACAACTGTCTAAACAACAATTGTGCCTGAATAACAATTGCCTGAACAACTAATTTTAATATAAATCCTAAACAACTAATAAACCATAAAAAACAAAAAGAAACCCTTACCTTAAAATTAGTTGTTCAGGCAATTGTTATTCAGGCACAATTGTTGTTCAGACAGTAGTTGTTCAGTACTTAGTTGTAGAGACTTTTTAGTTGTTTAGCAGTAGTGGTTAAGGCAAGTAGTGGTTTAGACCTAGTTGTTCAGGATGTTTCCCCTTTCAATGTGTGTTGCAATCATGGTCAAACATTGTAAGTGGCAGACAGCATTCCTGTTAGTAAATTTTAAAGGATTTGTTCCATCCTGCAGATGTACATTAGGACCGGGGAGAGGAACACCCCTACACCATGCAATTTGTGTGTCAATGTTGGTGTTGTCCGTCATATATTTAGGCATTACAAAGGTTAGTAGAGGAATGCACTTACTCTCTGTGACAAGTACACATTACTTCACATTTGAATGAATGCTGCACAGAGCTGCAAGCTGAGCTGTTGCACTGCATGTTTCTTCATAAATGGGTAAATATGTGCAAGTATATCCAGACACAGACATCATATGCTCTACCCATGCATTTTATTTTGTTATCTTCTACTCCAGTGGTGGATAGTGAGAGGTCATTCTTAACATGCCAAGGTGAGGCACCTTGCATAGTTTATCCTGTTGTATTTTCCATGTGCCCCTCTCACACCTGACACTGCATATAATAGTAATTCCATGTGTATATTTGTGATCTTCCCATGCAACACGTATGACCCAACCAGCTTCTGATGCCTTTGAAAAGATAAAGATCTGCACATCAAGATTTGGTTATGTGTCGTTCAAGAACTCAAGGTGGTGTGATAGTTACAAGTAGATGTGTGACAAGTTTGAAATTCTACAGATTGTAGTTGTTTATTGTGTGTTGCATTGTACATCACACATAGGGCAAACTTTCAATGTATTTGGTGTATTCATCCACACCACCATTTTCCTTGCAGACCCCTTGACCTAGCCACCAGCACCATAGTGGTGCTGTGCTGCATTGACACCATAAATGATGGCAATAGTGCAGGAAAGCACAAGGAGGTACATTGCTCACAATGCTTGTGTCACGTTGTCATCTTCCTTTGGCTGGCCTCACAAATGAGGATATCAGATAGCACAGTGCAAACTTTATGGATTGTCAGCTCCATTAGTTATTCCCTCCCTGTGTAAGGGATCTTTCCTTGCATACATCATATCTCGCTCAGGCATATAGTGGTGGAAGGATGTACAATATGGGTCTATGCATGCATTTTGTGACTTAGTTAATGTAGCACAAAGGGAATGAGCAGCTTGTATCCACATTGGCAATAATTGGTATAATGCTAATGTTACATTACTGGCTTGTAAAACTGGACCCCTAGTGCAACAATGAGACCACTTGTAGCTGTTGTTATGCATGAAGGTGACACTTTGTGCACAACACCAACCATTCCCACTGCACTGGCAACCTTGTTACATAGGGAAATAGAAGCTACTTGTACAGCAGCAAAGATGATGATCACAGATATGCCCCATATGTTGTATATGTTCAATTTTGTGCTCATTCCTAATGGTGCATGAAGGGGTGTGGCAGTTCTTGTTTGGCCACCCTATGCAACAAGCATGGTACATGTTGCCCACTGAGTGTTACATATGGGCAGGTGATCAGTGGCAACAGTGAAGCAATTGCTGTCAGGGTTGAAAAATGGTTGGTGCATATGGGGGGAAGTTGTGGGAGTATTTGAAGTGTTTAGCCATTATGGCCCACGTTTCAAAGAAAATGATTGAGCACCCCACGCTCCATCATTTTCAATACACAGGGATGCACCATTTCAAATCATATATGGCACACTACTGTGTTGCACCTTGCGTCTGCACTATTTTTGCTGTCAAGCGCCAATGGAGACACCCTTACGCTATCGTGCAAGGGTGACTGTGCTGTGGGGGAGATTGTCTTTGTGCAGGTAGGAACACCATCCTGCACAAAAACAATCTACTATGGCCATTTGCACTTTCGATGTGTGCTGCACAGTGCAGCACACATAGGAAGAGCAAAAAACGAGGAGTAATGAAAGCATTTCTCCTCATTGGGCCATGCTAATGCCACCTGTGTGGTGGTGTTACATTTGGCGCAGCCTCAGGTTTACAAGAACCCATAACTCTAGGGCAGTGTCAAAATGCATGGGTGTTGCTGCCCACAGAAACATCCATTGCATCCGCTTCCAAGCAAAGTGCTGCATGTGAAGGGGCTATGTTTACAAGGTGGTGTGAAGCCACAAAAAGAGGCTTAACATCACCTTGTAATTATAGTGCAGTGCATAGTGCCACCGAAGTATCACTAAAAGTAACAATCCAGTGGCAATAGGGCCTTTTGAATCTTGCCCTATATGTACCAATGGGACCCTTTTGCATGCATTCAGTGTGTCCTATGTGTCTCTCGCCTTCTGCCATTTGGCAATTTCCAAATTGTCCTCCACTGCAATTTACTCTACATTTGTGGTTGGTCTTGGAAGTCTGCACTGTCCTGCGATTCCGGTGACCAGCTCCTCCGGGGTGACCGCTGCCACCGTCTCCTCCAAGTCATCCAGGTCCTCCCTGTGGTCCGGGACTTACAACTCCAGTCAACAGTGCTGCCTTTTGGTTACTGGCCAGTTTCTCTTTAGTTTTGCACAATTGTTCCAGCTCTTCCTGCAATCGGTGACAGTCCTCTTCACCTCTGCTACACTGTTGACTTTATCTACTATTGCATGCCATTTAGCCTCTTTCGTACCTATTGGAAATTTGGAGGACCCAAAAAGGTCCTCATCCATCCCAAGGGCATCCCTTTCACGTCCAAGGCCTTCCCTGCGCCCCCCACCACAAAGACCTATACCCTTCGCCGGATAAGAGGCCCACCTCTACCAAAAAGGAGCCCCCCCCCGCCAAGTCCGTTCTGCCCCCGGATACTGCCTGAGGCGACTACCTGCCCCCTTGATGCCCCTTACTGTGGAAGTTGCATGGCAGTTCAGAGTCAAGTTTGGGCACAACAACGTGCCATGATTTGGACATGTATTGAACTGGCCAATGGCCTTTGGACCTTGTTTTTGTCAAGATTGTTGTTGGCATTAAACCCAAAGAGTTGATTTTGTTGTGTATTCTTTTGTCCTTCAATACCTTTCTTAGGTTGATATTGTACCAGAGTGACTGTGGTTGTGTGTTTTCATTTGTGTGTGTTTGTCCCTGCAGTATGTGAGTCTATGAGCAGTTCTGTTGTCCCCCAAGGGAAGGGTATATACTGTGATTTAGGTCTAAGTGTATATATGGAATGTTGGTTTCATGGCATTGTGCACTGTTTGGTATGGTAAGTATTTATTTTTGTGTTGTCCAATGTGGGCATGTATGGTTTTGGACTTGTCTCCCTGATATGGCTATTGTATAAATGTGATGTGCGTATTCTTGAGCTTGTTACTGTAAATATGAAGTGTGTTCAATCGTGCAAGGTTGCTTAGCATTTAAGTGTGCATGTGTCTATTTAGGTATGTGTCCTTTGCAGCTAGTTCATGTAGATGATGTGGAAGTTGTATGTGGTTTGTTGACTTTGACCATCCCCATTGTGTAACTGTGCATGAATTTTGGCTTTGGTATTGTTTGTCTCTGAGATCCATGTAGGGCCATTTCCTCTGTGTATGTTGGTTGAGGGGCCTGCTCAACCAGTGCAGCTTCCTTCCATGTATGCTTCGGATGGTCACATCCCAGCTGGGCAGTTATTAGTGGTATGGTGCACTTTGTCAATTTTATCTATTTGTCTCTCTCTCTCTTTTGTGTATGCCATTGTGCTTCCATTGTGGTGTGATGCAAGTATCCATTGGCGGGTTCTTTCATGGTGGTCTTGTCTGTTTTCAATGCAACATTTACAGATATGTATATGTGTGGACAGTCCCTGGCCAGTGTTGAATGTGAGCATGTGATTTGTATTTGTATATGTGCTCTAGGTACATTGTTGTTGCTGTGTGTGACAATTAATACATGCAATAAACATTGGTCATACGGCTGGGAAAAATTTAACTCATTTGTAACAAATAAAATATTCAATATTTTCTTGGCAAAATTATTTTTTGTTAAATTAAATTTATTACTTCATACAAAGCAAAGAGAATCACTAGTACGTCAAATTGTCCCTGAAACATAAACCCTATAACACACACAGAACATTTACATCACATCCAACTTCAATATTTACACCGAACAACATAGGAATAATCATGAGTTCATTCTGAAACTTGTCCCAATCCATTCTCCTCCTTCGGAGGTAGTGGTACACAATAAACATAACAGTGTTATCCACTTTTGAGCAATGGTTGTGGTAAACTTAAATAAGCAAGTGCCAAGTCCAGATCAGTTATTTCCTGAGGTTTCTTGCACTCTCCAATATATTTCTATGGGGATAATTATATTTTTTACCCAACCCTGCCAAAATCCGCATAGTGTCGACGCGTTTTGGCCTCTTTAATTTTAGGCCTTATCAGGACTACAATGGGACAACAACACCTAAGTAAATTAGAAAAAAGAAAATAAGTACTCTAAAAACATATCGACTTCTTATGTTAAAACCAATGCTTACATCACCTCATGCTCAACCTGTGGTACTAGTGTCAAAACACCTTTCTTCCAATGGGTTTAATCTCTTTATACAAACATACCTCAGGATTAAGCCTTAGACGTAATCAGGCAGGTGCTAAACAACAGAAGCGAGAAAAAAACTCCTACAGATTTTTTTGTTTCCTTAGCTACACTATGTTTTAATAAGAATTTTTTGAAATACAAAGATAAATGGTACAGACAAACTAAAGGTGTAGCGATGGGGTGCAGCTTTGCACCGGAAATAGCCAATCTAGTGATGGATTGCTTCGAAGAGAAATTGATTTATTCAGACTTGAACCCTTTTGTCAATAACATCATTAAGTGGTATAGGTTCATAGATGATGTGTTTTTGATCTGGTAAGGCAATGAAGAAGCATTGGTTCATTTCATGGGTGGCTAAACCAAAGTACACTAGATTTCAAATTCACTTTAATTAAAGACAATGCAAAAATCGAT
The DNA here is from genome assembly GCF_031143425.1 of Pleurodeles waltl. NCBI lineage: Eukaryota > Metazoa > Chordata > Amphibia > Caudata > Salamandridae > Pleurodeles > Pleurodeles waltl. Next base: position 915,142,191 of record NC_090437.1, read on the forward strand.
TTTTTAGATTTGTGGATTCAAGCTAGAAATGGTCAGCTAGAAGTAAGTCTTTATAAGAAATCTACAGACTGTAATACACTTCTCCATTTTGCAAGCGGACATCCAAGGTCATTAAGAGAAAATTTACCATACGGCCAATTCCTTTGGGTTAGACGTAATTGCAGCGATAAAGAAGATTTCTTTAATAACACTACAAAGTTAACAAAGTAACTGATCAATAGGGGCTACCCTAAAAAACTGGTGAACGCAGCAGTGAAAAGAGCTTGGTACACTCCAAGAGAGACATTATTAGTCCCGAAAGAAAAATCTAAAGAAACTCCTTTAACGTGTGTTATCACATTTAGGGGGTTATTACAACTTTGGAGGAGGTGTTAATCCATCCCAAAAGTGACGGTAAAGTGACGGATATACCACCAGCCGTATTACGAGTCCATTATATCCTATGGAACTCGTAATACGGCTGGTGGTATATCCGTCACTTTTGGGACGGATTAACACCTCCTCCAAAGTTGTAATAACCCCCTTAGTCCGAAAGCCAACAAGATCAGATGCATTATAGAGAGGAATTGGAAGTTAGTGAGAGATTTAGGAATAACAAAACCTTTGTTTTCATTTAAAAGAGCCCTTAGTCTACGAGATCAATGGGTGTGAGCAGATAGCACACAAATACAAGAAAGAGGGCTTAGGACTATGTTGCAGTTACCATCGATACAAGGACATTACAGATGTACCAAATGTTTGGCATGTAGGTTCACATGTGACTCAAATGAAGTGATAATAAATGGGAAAGTACATTCTCAAAGGCATTTTTCAAATTGTAATACCAAGAATGTTATTTATTGTATCACATGTCCATGCAAAAAGGTGTACATTGGTCAAACCTCGCAATTGGTGAAGACACGGATACTACAACACAGATCGAGAATAAAATGCGCAACGAAAGGAGCACCATTGGTGGAACATTATATGGAAATGAAACATTCAGCAGACGACATGCATTGGACTGTGTTGGCCGTAGCTCAAACCAAGATAGATAGACAGCCTATAACAACAACAAAAATTGCTCAGGTTGGAAGCACGACTGATAGAAAGATATCAAACAGCCCGGCAGCGGTTAAACGACATTGATGAAATGTGGACATTGATTTAATAACATACTGATATGTGATTGTCTGTGTATTTCCAAATGTGCTTATAAAATATGGGGCCATGCATATATTTCAGCAGAGGTGTAAAAAATTACTGAAAACAATTTGATAGGCATATGAAGAGTGAGGCTAAGCAGCCTGTTTTAGAGATGACATTTAAAACACCTTTACTTAGTGCCAGCCAGAGGACGAAAATGTGTATTTAATAGCAAAGTGTTACAGTTTATATGTTTCTAGTCTGAGAGGTAGATTTAAGAGGAGGCAAAGTTGCAAGACACTATGCTAGAGCTTGGTCCTTCACTTTGTATATATGTATAGTGTTCCCGTTAGCCTGAATATAGCCTCACGATTTACTGACATAATGGAGTAAATGCTTTTTCTTTTTTGAATCCCGAAGACGCTGAAAATAGCAGTCAATTTCTCATATAGCATGTGTTGTGGCAAGTTTGTGTTGGTTTCTAACCAATTTAAGATGGCCGCCACAGAAATTTAATCGCGCCCCGCCTACCCCGTTTTTTAAGTCTCCGAGCCAACGCTTTGTGTGTTTTGTTGATGAAGCCTGGAACTTGGGAGAAGTTGGCAAGTTGCTGCACGCGATTCTGAAGGCTGTGGCTCCATAAACAGTAGGAGTACGTGATGACCGAAAGATGCAGTTCACACGAGAAGGTTCGTGAGCATGCAAAAATCGATTTTTAGTTACAGCAAAGGCTTCAGCTAGTGTAATAAGGTAAGCAAGGGGACTTCTGGCTATTTGGGATAGTTATTAAGGCATGAAACATACGAGAGTTAATTAACTAATTCTCTTATTTCTGTACAGGATCGTTTGGAGTAGAGACCATTCACAAACTGTTCCTAGGTACAAGTAATGTTGATAATAATTTGAGTGGAGCGGATTTGTTATTAAAGTTACATTTGGACATACCACAGGATTGGGAAATACAGAAGGGTGTTTCTCATTTTTTGTATTACAAAAAAAACTGAGTGGGCAACACTAACTTTCAAGCATGGTTAAACACATTGGAAGAAAGGTGTTTTGACACTAGTACCACAGGTTGAGCACGAGGTGATGTAAGCATTGGTTTTAACATAAGAAGTCGATATGTTTTTAGAGTACTTATTTTCTTTTTTTCTAATTTACTTAGGTGTTGTTGTCCCATTGTAGTCCTAATGAGGCCTAAAATTAAAGAGGCCGAAACGCATCGACACTATGCAGATTTTGGCAGGGTTGGGTAAAAAATATAGGCCCTCATTCTGACCTTGGCGGTCGGCGGAGAGACGGCGGTCGGACCGCGAACAGACCGGCGGTATTAAAAATGGCATTCTGACCGCGGCGGTCACCGCCGCGACCGACCGCCACTTCCCCACTCCGACAGCCACGGCGGTCATGACCGACGGGCTGGAGTCTGCGCACTCCGGTCCGGCGGTCGACCCAAGACCGCCAACGGTATCATGACCCTGCTTACCGCCGCGGTTTCTGGCGGTCGGGAACCGCCATGCGAACCATGGCGGTAGGCACTATCGGGGCCAGGGAATTCCTTCCCTGGCACTGATAGGGGTCTCCCCCACCCCCCACTGCCCCCCCGAGTCCTCCCCCCACACCCTCCACCCCCCTGCCACCACCCAGAGGTGGTACGAACCCCCTCCCCACCCCCACCCCGACATGCACATACACGCACCCCGACATGCACACACCCCCTACATGCACATATACACACCCCCTACACACACACATACACAACGGGGACACATACCCGCACACATACATGCCAACATGCGCACCCGCCGAACTACACACATTGCCCATAGGCACAGCAGCACTCCCCGCCCGCATGCACGCACTCACACACCCCCTCTACACACTCCCACGCACACCCCCATGCACGCACACTTCACACAACACCCCCCCACCCCCTCCCCTCACGGACGATCAACTTACCTTGTGCGTTGGTCCTCCGGGAGGTGACAGGAGCCATGGGGAGGTGACCGCCAACAGAAGACCGCCAACAGAAGACCGCCACACAGAAATGTGGGTCGTAATTCTGTGGGCGGTGTTCTGCTGGCGTGGCGGTGGAGGTTGACCAGTCTCCACTTTCCCGCCGACCGCCAGTGTGGCTGCTGGCGGTTTTCCGGCGGAACGCTCCCAGCGGTCAGAATGCGCACAGCGGCATACCGCCGCGGTCGGCGGTCTTCACCGCGGCGGTAACTTGGCGGTCTTGCAAAAAGACCGCCAAGGTCAGAATGAGGGCCATAATTATCCACATAGAAATATATTGGAGAGTGCAAGAATCCTCAGGAAATAACAGATCTGGACTTGGCACTTGCTTATTTAATTTTACCACAACCATTGCTAAAAGGTGGATAACACTGTTATGTTTATTGTGTACCACTACCTCTAAATGAGGAGAATGGATTGGGACAAGTTTCAGAATGAAATCATGATTATTCCTATGTTGTTCTGTGTAAATGTTGAAGTTGGATGTGATGTAAATGTTCGGTGTGTGTTATAGGGTTTATGTTGCAGGGAAAATTTGACTTACTTTTGACTCTCTTTGCTTTGTATGAAGTAATACATTTTATTTAACAAAGAATTAATTTTTCCAAGATAATATTGAGTATTTTACTTGTTACAAATGAGTTTAATTTTCCCAGCCGTATGACCAATGTTGATTGCATATATGTATCTTTACCCAGGTCAGGTGGTTTTTTTTTTGGTAAACCTCTTTTTTGGTGTGTGACAATTAAGCCTGGGCCGAGTTTGCATAATTGCACTATGCTGAACTCCACAAAGTGGAAAAAAAACTCTGCTTGGCTACGCAGAGTTCTGCGTGCAGGTGAAGTTTTTTGCTATGCCTGTTTGCGTGACGTTTAGCATTACAGGCGATGTGAAGTTAATTCTCGCACCGTAAATCTTGCACGGATGGCACCACATGGTTAACATGGGTGCGGCCATCTTGATTTTTGCTTTGATTTGGTGCTGGGGCCTACTTTTTATCCCTTATTAATCTCTTCCATACCACACTTCTAAAACTTATTTTCCCCTAATTCTGATTTATTATCTTACCTTTTCTCTTTGTGTTTTTCTATTTTAAGTTTTTTTCTAATTTGTGTATGTTTTTATTTGGTGACTTTTGTACTTTTTACATTTTTTTCTTTACTTTCTTATATTTTTTTTCTTCCTTCCTTCCTTTTTCCTTTCTTCTGTCTTCCCCCTAAGTGCCCAGTTCCAAGGCAGGGTAGGGGAGTGGCAGTGCCAGGTCCCCCACACCGGCATCCGCCTTCCTTGTGGGTGGAGGCTCCACAAACGGTACATCCCAGCGCCATTTTTCTGAGGATGGATGTGGCAGCACTAGTTTTTTATGTGAAGCACCACCTCCCCACCACTCTGGCAGCAGGCCACCGGGTGGGTTTGACCTCTGAGAGCACCGGCAGCACTGGGAGGGGGTGCACAAGCTTTGTGCCCAAGCTCTAGGGTCCCGGCACCCAGCAACAGCTGACACACCAGTGCACCGACATTCTAGATTGGGAGACATACCTGCTCGACCTGCTAGGTGTGGAGGTTGAGGGGCTCGGTGAGAAATTAATTAATTATTAGTTGTGTTGTATGCTAATATTTTTTTTCCAAATAGCACACTTGCCGGTAAGTTAACTTTATGTTACAAATATTATGTGATCATCATCTAGACAGGTGCTCGGTGATACCTAACCCTACTTGTTGTTGGCGCTCACTTGGGTTGATTATTTAAGAAGTAATGCAGAGACTCGTCCTGTTACTAAGACAGTGATAGTTATTAGTATTAGTGAGTTAGCACATTCTCTCACAGCCTTTATTTTTTGTAGCCCGTACAGTGCCAAGCAATTTTCCAGTGATGTGTAGTTATACATGCATGCACCCATCTATGCATTAAAAAACTGCAGAGTGAGTTGGCCCGTCAACAGGTGTTTAGAGATTGAGAATGAGATAAAAAGCAAAAATCATTCATTGTAATGTATGTAGTTTAGGAAATCTAGAATATGGTTAGGAAATTTGGAATAGAATGGTCCACATTACTAGTAGTAAACAAGCCGTCCGATTTAGAAAAGTCCAATGTTATTGCGTTTGCCTTTACCTGTCAAAAAATATTTTTGTAGAGATTATTATTAACTCTACCACAAATCTTTGATTTTGTCTTTATTTCTTACAACCTTCAGCATCCAGAGGGCTGGTCAGGTGGGTGAGGTACCCCCTCCACAAGTGCCGGGTCAGATGGCTCTGCTGGCCCCAGTTAGTCATCCTGTTGTTAATATTAATATTTATTTCCCTAACTTTTAGAGCTCCACATTTAGAATTATTTGTTACCTTTTTTCTGTGCCGGTCTCCTAATTTGTTTTCCAACTCCTCTTCAATTTATCTGTTTCCTACATTTTTCTTATCCCTGCATTATCCTATTTACATATTTTCTATAGTTCAAGCTTCTGTATTTTACTTAAAACTGTCTGTCTGTACTAGTCTGCCTGTAGCTTCCTTTCTACTGCTTTGTCAGTAAGCTTTCTCTCTCCCCTTATATATCTTGTGGACTGGTGGTACTGTAAGGCTCAGAGAACCCACATACTGTACAGTGGAGATTGCTTGCCCAAGTAAGGTATTCTAAGCATGTTTGTTGAGAAGGCTTTCTTTTTCTTGCTCCAGCTCAATCAGTAAAAAAAGAGAGTTTGGACATAGTCATGTAATTGGACCCTCCAATGTTGGATAGGTATTAAATTATGTTAGTATACCAGCAGTTGATGACCGTAAACCATGGTTGGAAGTATGAGGAGGACAACCCCATTGCATTTGCCAACCAAGACCATATGTCCTTCATTTACCAATTCTTGCACCCTTTCTCTTTTCTTCAAAAACTCAGATTCATCAATAGCTTTGCCCCTCCATTATAAAACATTTTTGTTTGGATTGACTACCTGGCTTTTCAAAAATTGCCAACCAACAAAATGCCCACCTGATATTTTGATAGACGTTGTAACTGAATTATACTGATGTATTGTGGCTTTATTTTGCATTAAAAAAAAGAATAGGGGGAGTCATTTCTTGCATCTAAAATGTGTAATTTATTTTCTAGCCACACCGGCCACCAGTGCCTGGGACAGCAGTGACAGTGCCAGCAGAGATGGGGCAGCGCAAGCAGTCAAAGTGGGAGTCTAGGTGGCGGCAGTGGTGAGCAGTGGTAAGTCATATTGCTTGCTTATTGACAATCAGTAAGATACTCACTGTAAGGGTGTACTAGTTTTGTTGACTTACTCGTGAACATCTCATTTTAGCAGATACACCAGAGGATGAGTATTAATGGCCTCTTCTATCTGCAATTCAGCAGACAAAATTTCATAATGAGCTTTAACTATGATGGGTTTATTGAAAACTGAAAAAGGGATGGAAGGAGAAAGGATGGGTAAAGAATAATAATGAGTGAAAGGAGGTGTGGGTAAAAGGGTACATAATAATCATATAGGTGAGTGATAGGATGCATGGGTGGGTGAAAGATGGATGAAAGGTTATATGGCGAAAAGATGCCTTCCTGGATAGGTGAAAGGAATTTTAGGGTGGGTTGGATGAGGATCTTGGATGGATGAATAAGTGAAATGATGCATGGGTAGGTACTGGGTAAATGAATGTTGGTGAAAGGTTCATTGAGAGCCATGTTTGGAATTTGGATGGCTTTCAATGGTGAAAGACTGGATGACAGAATGTAAAGTTTAAATGGTGTGTATCAAAGCCAAGGGTGAACCATCAGAACACTAGAAGAGCAATGCAATGATGACTTGATAAATGCTTGGAATGAAGAAACAAGGGAGCTCTTCTAGACAGGGACCTTCTTCTCATCTACTTCACTTGCTTGGAATGGCTTTATCAAAAGTTTGATTCAAAGGGTTGGGGTGGTATCTCTGACAGTTCACTTGACTCACAATATGTTTGAAGCAAGGCAGATAATATGTACCCAATCAGCATTAATCATCATCTCCCTCCTTACCTATGGCATTTCACCAGTGCCACCCATGATGACCCAACAGCTGCAAGTTCAATTCAACAGAATCAACACTGTAATGTTGGATGTGCAAAGTTAAGTCAATGTGTCATTCATACGTTTTGCAAAAACAAGATATGTTTTCCTTGTCCCCCAGTGCCCACTCACTAAGTCACTTCCTAGTAATTCACTCCTTTAATCTTTCTTAAGTTATGTCCCAGCCTTGCAAAAAATGTGAAAAATCAATTCTTTGCTTGTGCCACATTTTTCTATCCAAGTGATATATTTCACTTTGGCTTCCATAACGTATAAAAAGTCTGATAACATTTTCCCCTTTCAACATTTGCCAACCACAGTGACTACTACTAATAAACAAACCTTAAGCACATGATGATGATGATGAATTGATCAGTAAAGCGTCTATTCTACCTACCCAGCAGTAGAGTAAGTTAAGATTCCTTTCTTTACTGCCAAGTTGGAAAAAAAGTAATTACTACAAAGTGTGGTGGAGGAGGGTGATGAGGACTGCGAGTAAAGTGGGACTAAGTAAGCGCCTTGACTTTTGCATCTGGGATGGTCTGTGACGAATGTGCCTAATGCAATTTGTATTTCACGTTCCTTAATCCTTTCCCTGTACAGTAGTACATCGCTTTTCTCACTGTTTAATTATGGCAGACAGGGTGTCTGAATGAATGATTTTATTATAGTACGTGGCATGTATCATTCTTAGCATTCATCTGCCTTGTAGTCAGGGTAAAATTGAAAGGCAATTTGGAGAAGAGCAGGGCCACTAGAATAGGATAGTTACCTATTACAGCTGCCCCAGTTACATACAGTAACAAGTATGACTAGGGCACCAGCTGAGCTAGCATACCTCCATTAATGTAGCACAACAGGAGAGAGAATTGTACTTGTACTCCCTAGTGCAGAATGGCAGTGACTCTAATCACATCAAAATGAAATGGCCTGAGGTATCCAGCAAACGTACTACTACTGTGCCACTACATGATTTTAAACAAGTGTTTAGCACAGATCATTGATTACAATTTGTCTTTGTTCTTTCTTTATATAGCTATTCCTGCTAGTCCACCATCACAGCATGAAATAGTAGCCTGGTTGTAGCTGCGGAAACTGGAGGCCATCAGGGCTGAATGTTAGCAGCTGGTGGTCCTGGAGGAGAAGAAAGAGGATGAGATTGAAGTCACATCTATTCTGCATCTGCAGGGAGATTTGTTTGGAGAGAGGGGTGGGCCAGTTGTTGGTGGAAGGGGTGGGTTTATATTCTTTTTGGGCTAATACATTATTTAGTGTTATGTATGCCTCAAATCTCTTTTGGGGTGTTTTACTTCACACTGCTGCCTTTTAGTGCAATGTGTTTACAAAATCTGCTGGTAGTGTATAGCAATTAGTTATGCAGCTAGGTACCCTTGTCCTACTACTATCTTAGTCGCTGCACTGCAGTATGCAACTATATTTGACCCATAAGGAGTGGGGGTAGAGATTTGCTATTGCCTATTATATTGCCTAAAAGTATAACAATGCTCCATTGTTCTCTTACCTGAATATATGAAGCGAGGGCTGCATGGTTTTCCAAGGTGCCATGGTGGTGGTAGTAGTAGCATTCTAGCACACTAACAGTGAAGGCATCAGAAGCGAGGTTCCACTCCCACCTACGTGAACCCACTCAAATGAAGATCCTGCTCACTGAGTTGGTGTTGCCTTCAGTACATCCTACCAAGTGTGTGAATAATTAATGGTGTCAATTTTTAAGTCACATAGCCCGGGGAAGACAGTTAGGGATTTGATGCATGGGTGTGAAATGGGATTATAGGAAAGATGTGACAAAAAAGACAAACACTACATAAGCACAATATTCATCTGGGCAATGATCAACAGCCTGTTGTGCGAGGAATAGAAAGGAATGAGTATTACACAGTTTCACAGATAACTTAAATGAATTGCAAACATTCCGTCAGCCACAGAGAGACCCAAGTTATTGGACATCTAAATGTTCTGTCACTTAAGTTTGCAAAATAGTAAATACAATTAATGTTGGAGTGAAGCTAACACACAGTTCTAAAAAAAGATTATTAAAAGAAAAATTATTCTGTATTGCCAAATTGGGTGGTGCATTTGCATTCTTCTTGGATTGCCCCGTCAAGTCTGAGTGCCTGTCTGGCTGAAGCGTCCGATAAGGTAATCATGAGTGTTATTGTGCTTTTGCCTTTTTTGCAGGAGAAGAGAAGATCTGCAGATTGTAAAACAGAAATGATTATCATTATATTGTAGCTCACGAAGGATAGAATGGAAGGTAAGCTTCATGAGGAGTAGTTTACCAAGAAGACTCAGAGACGGCAGAGCAAAAGCACAGTCCTTTGCAATCATTCATTTTATGACTGATGTGTGATCAACTAATTGAGAGCAATTACAACAACCAGGAATCACAGACAAGTGGTTACATGTATAACGGGATGATCAAATTTGCAACTGTCATGATGATGATCATCATCATAATGACATTTACCCTAGAGCACATGAATAATGTGAAGATGTGGCATCATCCATCACATGTCTGTCTCCTCTAGTAACCAATAACAACAGGCCTCTTCCCCAACTACATAGTTTCAAATTTGAGCCAGCCAGCACACACACGCATCTGCATTGTATTTCCCAAATCAAGTAATCAACGTACCTCTTACCAGTCCACAGAGTTGAGTAGGTCTCTTAGACTCACCATCCATGTTGGTTTCCATGAAGTTGATAACTTCCCTTTTCTGACAATTGCTGAAGCTGTCAATTCACGCTCTGGGTCCTTGCATTATCCTCCTGACTCTGATTAAAGATTATGTCCAACTTCATACTGACTCCTCCCGAAAGTTCCAGTCTCCCGACTCAATTGAGATAGAGTGACCTGTAGTGAATAGCTGTGTTTAACAACAAGAGAAACATTGAGTATTTTTTGTGTAGGCTAGATTTGTGTTTGTTAGCTGAATGGACTAAATGGACTGGTCAGATCTTTGAGGAATGTAAACCAGAAACAAAGCAAGCAGAGTGAAACCGGCAAACAAATCTTGCTAATTGTTAAAAGAGAAGGAAAACATCACCTTCATGAAAAAAATTATCACCCATTAGGCCACCTACATTTCAAATCAATCACAAACACAATCAAGCATAATAAATTATAGTTAAACAATAAACTCCCACTCTCACTATCTGCCACCACATAAATCATCTTAACATTGAAACAAGAATCACTCATATCACTCATTGGTGCATAGCATTACTTTCCTGTTCCAATCAAGCATGGTGGTACATTGCTGATTCTGTTTAATTCATGGAACGAAACACACATTGGCCAGTATGTTGTAAATCAAATATCTAAGGCAGTCCTGTTAGGGGATGAAAGAAAGGATAGGCATGGGGATGGGATGGAGGCAGGCATTGCCTTCCCAATGTCCTAGAAGGGGTTTTGGGGCAAAGGGGGCGGCTTCACCACTGCAGACTGGTCCAACTCCAATCCAACCATACATGTGTCTACAACAGTGGTGGTTCATTAGTCAGTGAGACACAAACAAGCAAAATAATAACGTTCACCCAGCTACTTATATTCTTTTTTTTCCCAAAGCAGTTTGTCGATAGAAAGAAGAAAGTTCTGTGGTGGCCCAGGTCCACTCAGCAGTCAAGGAAGTGGAGTTCATCCTCAAACCCATGTGACTGACCCAGAAGATGGTCAGCTAGCACACTACCATCACCTGGGTCTGACCAATCACTCTCATCCACATCCTGTTGTACTTCAGGTATGCTAAAATTTGGGGGTATAAAGTGCTGATTCACTTTGATGCTGGTCAATCTCTCGACGGTTGGGGTGAGAGACTGGTCCTTCTCACTATGACAACTGTACCAGCTGCACTGAACACACTCAGCAGACACATTGGCTAGAGGGCAAGCCAGATACTTTATTGCCAGTCTACTGAGCACTGGCCATTGGTGCCTCTTACCATACCTATACACCAATGGGTTTTGATCAAGATAGACCTCAGTTGGGTATCCAGGTATGCTTGGACCTTCCTCTCAATAGTCATTGGCTCTCCGCCTTGCTCAACCTCTTTTGCCTCTCGAGTGGACTTACAGATTTTTGGGCTGCTCCTCCTGTTCCTGTTGTTGTTGCTGGTGTTGGTTTTGGCTGCTGTGAGTCAATGGCACTGTCTGCAGTCTCTATGGAAGATGTAGGCTTCACCTCAGAACTTCTGCCTGTGAGCGGGCATTCTAATTCCCAGCCATTCTTTTTCTAGGTCGCTGGCTTGCTCAGCAGTCCAATGTCTTGTAGGTTGAAACATCCCGATTTGAAAAAGGAATGAAAGTGGCTAGTAATTGTTTGTACTGTGGGTCATGAATTGAGGCACAGGTGTAATGTTTGGATGACACAATGTCTCTTTGTACACTTGTATTAAGAGATAAGCAAAGGATTAAGCTCTCCGCCATCTCCTGTGCATCTGTTTTTTCATCCACACCTGCGTTTGTTTTAGATACCTCCTTTAGCTGTTTCGGCAGCATACGCAACAATGGGATAGATTGGCCCCAGGCACAGTCCTCCTTGCTGCCTTCCCGTGTGAATATCTCAAAAGAAAGCAGCATCTCTGACAGGCATTTGACCAGGTCCCATTGGTCCATCTCAATGATCATGCCTTTCACAGTTGCATACCCTTGTTGCAAGACATATTGATTGATCAGTCTGTACTGTACTGCACAAACAGACATTGAAACATGTAATAAGTTGAATTCTAATGTGTTGGCACTTCCTGCATGAGTGTTTTAACTGCCATTATATTATCATGCTGGATAATCCTCAACAGCTTCCGGGCTTCTAAAGAATGACTGAAATGAGTGCAGATTCTTCTGCATGTGAACAGTAAGTTGCTGACTCCGAGTTCTTTTTTGAGAAAGTACAATAATGTTGATGCAGTGCCCCAAAGCACAGGACCTTGAAATAGTTACCATCTGACATGGCCTTAACCATAATCCTGGCATCGTCTGTGGCAACAAATCCAATGTTAAGCCCTCCTGGGTGCAGTAATTCAAAGACCTTGTTGTTAAAGTTATCCACAATATTTTCAGCTGGATAGGATTTCTCCATGGTGAACATAGCTACTGTTGCATACTTCCGTGCACCATTAAAAACTTCAGCAGTATCAACTCTCACCGATATCATTTTTCTAACCCCCATAAAAAAGATCCAGTGTTCATTGATGCACATGCAATCAGCGGCTAGGCAACTGGTCCACATCTGTCGTCCGGTGGATTGTGTGGACAACACTCTGCTGCAAAGCTTGTCCACCCAATTCCAGCACATCATGATGTTGCGCAGGAACAGCAATTCTGGCAAAATAGGTCCATCTGTGAACCTTCCATTTTGGGCAGATGGCCACAACAAATTCTAGAAAACCCACTCCTTCCACAAAACATGCCACTTCTTCCTTCCTAAACATGCCAGTAACAGTAGCCTAGATTTTAATCTTTACTGGTGCCACTGATGCAGGCGACGTCTTGAGGGCAGAAAGTAGTGGTAGGCTCAATGTGCGAGGTAGCCACTGTATTTTATTACCTCAGTGCCTCAAACTGACTTCTTGTGCCATTGTGATGTTGCTGATGTGGGCGATGATACTACTGCACTGTTGGGGATAGGGTTTATTTGTGTAACAAAAATGTCACCCTCTTCTTCACCTACACCTTCCACCATGATCAGACCAGATTCCCTGCTCTCACCAACTTCACCAACCACTTGCGGGCTTTTGGCTGCTAAGGTGTACCTCCCAGCGGATTGCATGGTATTTCCTCAAATGGGTTTATTGCCTTCCAGTACCATAGTGTGTACCAAGCTTACCCCAACTAAGACTTGCTCGCCAAATGGAGCATATGGCAATGTTCAGCACCTTTTCACTAACTGTAAAGAAGTCCCAAACAACAGGGGGTTCAACTTTCTGACACTGGTGCCAATGTCTGGAGAAGTGACTGTAGGTGGGTGTTTTGATGGTGTCTGCCTCTCTGCAGTGCCTACTTCTAGTGAGGTGGGTGCGGATGTAGGTCGTACATCCAGGTCGTGGAGCTGGGCTAACATCCATGATGACCGGTTTGTTGTCAGACTCGTCAGCATCCTATTCTTCGTTCATAACTCTAAGGCTACCAGGAACCTTCCTTTTCACTCCGTACCTCTCTTGGTGTGTCTCAGACTGAGGTGGCATCCAAGTGTAGTCATGATCATCAGAAGAGGAGCTTGAAGAAGAAGATGGTGGATATCTGGAAGACAGTGGATCTTGTGCAAGAGGGTTTCTTCGATTTCCTCAGCATGAAGCTCAATATGCTCCTGATGTGCTCCTACTTTGGGAGGAACTACTATTGCTGGCTGCGGCTGTTGTTGCCCACTGAGCTGAATTTCTAGCAACAGTTGGGTACTACATTGAGAAAGAGATAAGTCCAATTTAACATCACTGCTCATCGGCATTGTTGTGATTAGAGAGGCTGCCTCTGTGCCAGGCATGGACTTGGGCCTAGTTTGCAGTGGGGCCGCTGATGTGGGAGTGCTGCTCTCAGCTTGTTCCCTAGAGGTCGGTGCAGCAGGCACATGTTTTTGCCTGAAAAAGGTCTGGAGTGAAATGCCAGTGGTGAGAAGCTCCTTCTTACCACTGTCTTCTTTCTTGGTAGCACCTTCCTTTGGGGCCAACTTGAATCTGTCAGTTGGCAGTATCACTTAGCTTCACAAGCTGAAGAGATGTCTGTCGTGAGTGTGGTCACATGTCACGTCATGCCCAGGATTTCTGTACTGTGGGTGCTGTCTATTTCTCTTCATGGACCTAAAAGCAAACATGCAAGAAGTCCATCAGTGAAACATGACATTGTTGCAGTTGAATTAGTAGTAGAAACAATATCATTTAGTGATTACTTAAATTTAAAAAATAATTTACAATACAGTGTATCCATTCGTAAGGCAACATCAGCATTAACTTTCATCATCATGTACACTCAGGAAGGATAAGAAAGAGCAACAACTACAACATACAGAATGCAACTGTTAGCCTTATGTGCATCAAGTTGCCATGTGGCATTTGGGGAGGTGCTGGTGACAAATGGAATAATCCTTGAATAGTGTTGTGCAGTTGTGCGCCCATGGCAGACATGAGACTGATGGGGAATAATGAATAAAATTAAAATAAAAAAAACATACATTAAAAAATGAGATAATTTGGAATGCATTGTTTTAAAAATTCTAACATTAGAACATAAAATAAATGAATTATTAATTATTATTGTTATTATTTAATTTATTAAAATAAAGTTTGTGAAATGAATTGTTAAAAAAATAATACAAATTAACCCCTTCGCTGCCAGGCCTTTTCCCCCTCCTGTGCCAGGCCTTTTTTTGGCTATTTGGGGCAGCTTGCGCTTAGGCCCTCAAGACACCTTTTGTCAACATAAGCTATCCAAGTCAAATCTGCGTCCTTTTTTCCAACATCCTAGGGATTCTAGAGGTACCCAGACTTTGTGGGTTCCCCTGAAAGAGGCCAAGAAATTAGCCAAAATACAGTGAAAATTTTGTTTTTTTAAAAAAAATGGGAAAAGGGGGCTGCAGAAGAAGGCTTGTGTTTTTTTCCCTGAAAATGGCATCAACAAAGGGTTTGCAGTGCTAAAATCACCCGCTTCCCAGCTTTTAGGAACAGGCAGACTTGAATCAGAAAACCCAATTTTTCAACACAATTTTGGCATTTTACTGGGACATACCCCGTTTTTATGATTTTTTGTGCTTTCAGCCTCCTTCTAGTCAGTGACAGAAATGGGAATGAAACTAATGCTGGATCCCAGACACCTAAACATTTCTAAATAGTAGACAAAATTCTGAATTCAGCAAGGGGTAATTTGTGTAGATCCTACAAGGGTTTCCTACAGAAAATAACAACTGCATAAAAATAATATTGAAATTGAGGTGAAAAAACTGCAATTTTTCTCTACGTTTTACTCTGTAACTTTTTCCTGCAATGTCAGATTTTTTAAAGCAATATACCGTTACCTCTGTTGGACTCTTCTGGTTGCGGGGATACATAGGGCTTGTAGGTTCATCAAGAACCCTAGGTACTCAGACCCAATAAATGAGCTGCACCCTGCAGTGGGTTCTCATTCTATACCGGGTATACAGCAATTCATTTGCTGAAATATAAAGAGTGAAAAATAGCTATCAAGAAAACCTTTGTATTTCCAAAATGGGCACAAGATAAGGTGTTGAGGAACAGTGTTTATTTGCACATCTCTGAATTCCAGGATGCCCATACTAGCATGTAAATTACTGGGCATTTCTCAAATAGACGTCTTTTTTACACACTCTCTTCTAATTGGAAGGAAAAAATGTAGAGGAAAAACAAGGGGCAATAAATCAATCAATCAATCAATCACTGCATTTGTAAAGCGCGCTACATACCTGCGAGGGTCTCAAGGCGCTGGGGAGGGAGGGGTGCTACTGGTCGAAGAGCCAGGTCTTGAGGAGTCTTCTGAAGGCCAGCAGGTCCTGGGTCTGTCGTAGGATGGTGGGGAGAGTGTTCCAGGTCTTGGCGGCGAGGTAGGAGAAGCATCTGCCACCGGCGGTGGTTTTTCGGATGCAGGGGACTGTGGCGAGGGCGAGGTTGGCTGAGCGGAGGCTTCGGGTGGGGGTGTGGAAGCTGAGTCGGTTGTTGAGGTAGGTGGGTCTGGTGTTGTGCAGTGCTTTGTGTGTGTGGATCAGGAGCTTGAAGGTGATCCTTTTGTTGACGGGGAGCAAGTGCAGGCCTCTCAGGTGGAGTGTGATGTGGCTGCGGCGGGGGACATCGAGGATGAGTCGGGCCGAGGCGTTCTGGTTTTGTTTTGCGATTCTATGTTCCGCCAAGTCTCCCGATAAAAATGATACCTCACTTGTGTGGGTAGGGCTAGCGCCCGCGACAGGAGATGCCCCAAAACACAACGTGGACACATCCAATTTTTTGACAGAAAACAGAGGTGTTTTTTGCAAAGTGCCTAACTGTAGATTTTGGCCTCAAGCTCAGCCAGCACCTAAGGAAACCTACCAAACCTGTGCATTTTTGAAAACTAGAGACCTAGGGGAATCCAAGATGGGGTGACTTGTGGGGCTCTGACCAGGTTCTGTTACCCAGAATCCTAGGCAAACCTCAAAATTTGGCTAAAAAAACACATTTTCCTCACATTTCGGTGACAGAAAGTTCTGGAATCTGAGAGGAGCCACAAATTTCCTTCCACCCAGCGTGACCCCAAATTTCCCGATAGAAATGATACCTCACTTGTGTGGGTAGGCCTGGCGCCCGCGACAGGAGATGCCCCAAAACACACCGTGGACACATCCCATTTTTTTATAGAAAACAGAGGTGTTTTTAGCAAAGTGCCTACCTGAAGATTTTGGCCTCTAGCTCAGCCGGCACCTAGGGAAACCTACCAAACCTGTGCATTTTTAAAAACTAGAGACCTAGGGGAATCCAAGATGGGGTGACTTGTGGGGCTCTGACCAGGTTCTGTTACCCAGAATCCTTAGCAAACCTCAAAATTTGGCTAAAAAAAAACACATTTTCCTCACATTTCGGTGACAGAAAGTTCTGGAATCTGAGAGGAGCCACAAATTTCCTTCCACCCAGCATTCCCCCAAGTCTACCGATAAACATGATCCCTCACTTGTGTGGGTAGGCCTAGTGTCCGCGACAGGAAATGGCCCAAAACACAACGTGGACACATCCCATTTTTTGACAGAAAACAGAGGTGTTTTTTTGCAAAGTGCCTACCTGTAGATTTTGGCCTCTAGCTCAGCCGGCACCTAGGGAAACCTACCAAACCTGTGCATTTGTGAAAACTAGAGACCAAGGGGAATCCAAGATGGGGTGACTTGTGGGGCTCTGACCAGGTTCTGTTACCCAGAATCCTTTGCAAACCTCAAAATTTGGCTAAAAAAACACATTTTCCTCACATTTCGGTGACAGAAAGTTCTGGAATCTGAGAGGAGCCACAAATTTCCTCCAACCCAGCGTTCCCCCAAGTCTCACAATAAAAATGATACCTCACTTGTGTGGGTAGGCCTAGCACCGGCGACAGGAAATGCCCCAAAACACAACGTGGACACATCCCATTTTTTAACAGAAAACAGAGGTGTTTTTTGCAAAGTGCCTACCTGTAGATTTTGGCCTCTAGCTCAGCTCTAACCTAGGGAAACCTACCAAACCTGTGCATTTGTGAAAACTAGAGACCTAGGGGAATCCAAGATGGGGTGACTTGTGGGGCTCTGACCAGGCTCTGTTACTCAGAATCCTTTGCAAACCTCAAATTTTGGCTAAAAAAAACACATTTTCCTCACATTTCGGTGACAGAAAGTTCTGGAATCTGAGAGGAGACACAAATTTCCTCCCACCCAGCATTCCCCCAAGTCTCCCGATAAAAATGATACTTCACTTGTGTGGGTAGGGCTAGCGCCCGCGACAGGAGATGCCCCAAAACACAATGTGGACACATCCCATTTTTTGACAGAAAACAGAGGTGTTTTTAGCAAAGTGCCTACCTGTAGATTTTGGCATCTAGCTCAGCCGGCACCTAGGGAAACCTACCAAACATGTGCATTTTTGAAAACTACAGACCAAGGGCAATCCAAGATGGGGTGACTTGTGGGGCTCTGACCAGGTTCTGTTACCCAGAATCCTTTGCAAACCTCAAAATTTGGCTAAAAAAACACATTTTCCTCATATTTCGGTGACAGAAAGTTCTGGAATCTGAGAGAAGCCACAAATTTCCTCTCACCCAGTGTTCCCCCAAGTCTCCCGATAAAAATGATCCCTCACTTGTGTGGGTAGGCCTAGCGTCCGCGACAGGAAATGCCCCAAAACACAACGTGGACACATCCCATTTTTTGACAGAAAACAGAGGTGTTTTTTTGCAAAGTGCCTACCTGTAGATTTTGGCCTCTAGCTCAGCCGGCACCTAGGGAAACCTACCAAACCTGTGCATTTGTGAAAACTAGAGACCAAGGGGAATCCAAGATGGGGTGACTTGTGGGGCTCTGACCAGGCTCTGTTACCCAGAATCCTTTGCAAACCTCAAAAATTGGCTAAAAAAACACATTTGCCTCACATTTCGGTGACAGAAAGTTCTGGAATCTGAGAGGAGCCACACATTTCCTCCCACCCAGCGTTCCCCCCAAGTCTCACAATAAAAATGATACCTCACTTGTGTGGGTAGGCCTAGCACCTGCGACAGGAAATGCCCCAAAACACAACGTGGACACATCCCATTTTTTGACAGAAAACAGAGGTGTTTTTAGCAAAGTGCCTACCTGTAGATTTTGGCCTCTAGCTCAGCCGTAACCTAGGGAAACCTACCAAACCTGTGCATTTTTTAAAACTACAGACCGAGGGGAATCCAAGATGGGGTGACTTGTGGGGCTCTGACCAGGCTCTGTTACCCAGAATCCTTTGCAAAACTCAAAATTTGGCTAAAAAAACACATTTTCCTCATATTTCGGTGACAGAAAGTTCTGGAATCTGAGAGAAGCCACAAATTTCCTCCCACCCAGTGTTCCCCCAAGTCTCCCGATAAAAATAATCCCTCACTTGTGTGGGTAGACCTAGCGTCCGCGACAGGAAATGCCCCAAAACACAACGTGGACACATCACATTTTTTGACAGAAAACAGAGGTGTTTTTTTGCAAAGTGCCTACCTGTAGATTTTGGTTCTAGCTCAGCCGGCACCTAGGGAAACCTACCAAACCTGTGCATTTGTGAAAACTAGAGACCAAGGGGAATCCAAGATGGGGTGACTTGTGGGGCTCTGACCAGGCTCTGTTACCCAGAATCCTTTGCAAACCTCAAAAAGTGGCTAAAAAAACACATTTTCCTCACATTTCGGTGACAGAAAGTTCTGGAATCTGAGAGGAGCCACAAATTTCCTCCCACCCAGCGTTCCCCCCAAGTCTCACAATAAAAATGATACCTCACTTGTGTGGGTAGGCCTAGCGCCTGCGACAGGAAATGCCCCAAAACACAACGTGGACACATCCCATTTTTTGACAGAAAACAGAGGTGTTTTTTGCAAAGTGCCTACCTGTAGATTTTGGCCTCTAGCTCAGCCGTAACCCAGGGAAACCTACCAAACCTGTGCATTTTTTAAAACTACAGACCGAGGGGAATCCAAGATGGGGTGACTTGTGGGGCTCTGACCAGGCTCTGTTACCCAGAATCCTTTGCAAACCTCAAAATTTGGCTAAAAAAACACATTTTCCTCATATTTCGGTGACAGAAAGTTCTGGAATCTGAGAGAAGCCACAAATTTCCTCCCACCCAGTGTTCCCCCAAGTCTCCTGATAAAAATAATCCCTCACTTGTGTGGGTAGGCCTAGCGTCCGCGACAGGAAATGCCCCAAAACACAACGTGGACACATCCCATTTTTTGACAGAAAACAGAGGTGTTTTTTTGCAAAGTGCCTACCTGTAGATTTTGGCCTCTAGCTCAGCCGGCACCTAGGGAAACCTACCAAACCTGTGCATTTGCGAAAACTAGAGACCAAGGGGAATCTAAGATGGGGTGACTTGTGGGGCTCTGACCAGGTTCTGTTACCCAGAATCCTTTGCAAACCTCAAAAATTGGCTAAAAAAACACATTTTCCTCACATTTCGGTGACAGAAAGTTCTGGAATCTGAGAGGAGCCACAAATTTCCTCCCACACAGCGTTCCCCCAAGTCTCACAATAAAAATGATACCTCATTTGTGTGGGTAGGCCTAGCGCCTGCGACCGGAAATGCCCCAAAACACAACGTGGACACATCCAATTTTTTGACAGAAAGCAGAGGTGTTTTTAGCAAAGTGCCTACCTGTAGATTTTGGCCTCAAGCTCAGCCGGCACCTAGGGAAATCTACCAAACCTGTGCATTTTTGAAAACTAGAGACCTAGGGGAATCCAAGACGTGGTGACTTGTGGGGCTCTGACCAGGTTCTGTTACCCAGAATCCTTTGCAAACCTCAAAATTTGGCTAAAAAAACAAGTTTTCCTCACATTTCGGTGACAGAAAGTTCTGGAATCAAAGAGGAGCCATAAATTTCCTTCCACCCAGCGTTCCCCCAAATTTCCCGATAAAAATGATACCTCACTTGTGTGGGTAAGCCTAGCGCCCGCAACAGGAAATGCCCCAAAACACAACGTGGACACATCCCATTTTTTGACAGAAAACAGAGGTGTTTTTTGCAAAGTGCCTACCTGTAGATTTTGGCCTCTAGCTCAGCCGTAACCTAGGGAAACCTACCAAACCTGTGCATTTGTGAAAACTAGAGACCTAGGGGAATCCAAGATGGGGTGACTTGTGGGGCTCTGACCAGGCTCTGTTACCCAGAATCCTTTGCAAACCTCAAATTTAGGCTAAAAAAACACATTTTCCTCACATTTCGGTGACAGAAAGTTCTGGAATCTGAGAGGAGACACAAATTTCCTCCCACCCAGCGTTCCCCCCAAGTCTCACAATAAAAATGATACCTCACTTGTGTGGGTAGGGATAGCGCCCGCAACAAGAAATGCCGCAAAACACAACGTGGACACATCCCATTTTTTGACAGAAAACAGAGGTGTTTTCTGCAAAGTGCCTACCTGTAGATTTTGGCCTCTAGCTCAGCCGTAACCTAGGGAAACCTACCAAACCTGTGCATTTTTGAAAACTACAGACCGAGGGGAATCCAAGATGGGATGACTTGTGGGGCTCTGACCAGGCTCTGTTACCCAGAATCCTTCGCAAACCTCAAAATGTGGCTAAAAAAACACATTTTCCTCATATTTCGGGAACAGAAAGTTCTGGAATCTGAGAAGAGCCAAAAATTTCCTTCCACCCAGCGTTCCCCCAAATTCCCGATAAAAATGATACCTCACTTGTGTGGATAAGCCTAGCGCCCGCGACAGGAAATGCCCCAAAACACAACGTGGACACATCCCATTTTTTGACAGAAAACAGAGGGGTTTTTTGCAAAGTGCCTACCTGTAGATTTTGGCCTCTAGCTCAGCCGTAACCTAGGGAAACCTACCAAACCTGTGCATTTGTGAAAACTAGAGACCTAGGGGAATCCAAGATGGGGTGACTTGTGGGGCTCTGACCAGGCTCTGTTACCCAGAATCCTTTGCAAACCTCAAATTTAGGCTAAAAAAACACATTTTCCTCACATTTCGGTGACAGAAAGTTCTGGAATCTGAGAGGAGACACAAATTTCCCCCCACCCAGCGTTCCCCCCAAGTCTCACAATAAAAATGATACCTCACTTGTGTGGGTAGGGATAGCGCCCGCGACAAGAAATGCCCCAAAACACAACGTGGACACATCCCATTTTTTGACAGAAAACAGAGGTGTTTTCTGCAAAGTGCCTACCTGTAGATTTTGGCCTCTAACTCAGCCGTAACCTAGGGAAACCTACCAAACCTGTGCATTTGTGAAAACTAAAGACCTAGGGGAATCCAAGATGGGGTGACTTGTGGGGCTCTGACCAGGCTCTGTTACCCAGAATCCTTTGCAAACCTCAAATTTTGGCTAAAAAAACTAATTTTCCTCACATTTCGGTGACAGAAAGTTCTGGAATCTGAGAGGAGACACAAATTTCCTCCCACCCAGCATTCCCCCAAGTCTCCCGATAAAAATGATACCTCACTTGTGTGGGTAGGGCTAGCGCCCGCGACTAGTAATGCCCCAAAACACAATGTGGACACATCCCATTTTTTGACAGAAAACAGAGGTGTTTTTTGCAAAGTGCCTACCTGTAGATTTTGGCATCTAGCTCAGCCGTAACCTAGGGAAACCTACCAAACCTGTGCATTTTTTAAAACTAGAGACCTAGGGGAATCCAAGATGGGGTGACTTGTGGGGCTCTGACAAGGTTCTGTTACCCAGAATCCTAGGCAAACCTCAAAGTTTGGCTAAAAAATACATTTTCCTCACATTTCGGTGACAGAAAGTTCTGGAATCTGAGAGGAGCCACAAATTTCTTTCCAACCAGCGTTCCCCCAAGTCTCCCGATAAAAAAGATCCCTCACGTGTGTGTGTAGGCCTAGCGCCCGCGACAGGAGATGCCCCAAAACATACCGTGGACACATCCCATTTTTTGATAGAAAACAGAGGTGTTTTTAGCAAAGTGCCTACCTGTAGATTTTGACCTCTAGCTCAGCCAGCACCTAGGGAAACCTACCAACCTGTGCATTTTTGAAAACTACAGACCAAGGGGAATCCAAGATGGGGTGACTTGTGGGGCTCTGACCAGGTTCTGTTACCCAGAATCCTTTGCAAACCTCAAAATTTGGCTAAAAAACCACATTTTCCTCACATTTCGGTGACAGAAAGTTCTGGCATCTGAGAGGAGCCACAAATTTCCTTCCACCCAGCATTCCCCCAAGTCTCCCGATAAACATGATCCCTCACTTGTGTGGGTAGGCCTAGCGCCCGCGACAGGAAATGCCCCCAAAACACAACGTGGACACATCCCATTTTTTGAAAGAAAACAGAGGTGTTTTTTTGCAAAGTGCCTACCTGTAGATTTTGACCTCTAGCTCAGCCGGCACCTAGAGAAACCTACCAAACCTGTGCATTTGTGAAAACTAGAGACCAAGGGGAATCCAAGATGGGGTGACTTGTGGGGCTCTGACCAGGCTCTGTTTTCCAGAATCCTTTGCAAACCTCAATAATTGGCTAAAAAAACACATTTTCCTAACATTTCGGGAACAGAAAGTTCTGGAATCTGAGAAGAGCCAAAAATTTCCTTCCACCCAGCGTTCCCCCAAATTCCCGATAAAAATGATACCTCACTTGTGTGGGTAGGCCTAGCGCCCGCGACAGGAAATGCCCCAAAACACAACGTGGACACATCCCATTTTTTGACAGAAAACAGAGGTGTTTTTTGCAAAGTGCCTACCTGTAGATTTTGGCCTCTAGCTCAGCTGTAACCTAGGGAAACCTACCAAACCTGTGCATTTGTGAAAACTAGAGACCTAGGGGAATCCAAGATGGGGTGACTTGTGGGGCCCTGAACAGGCTCTGTTACCCAGAATCCTTTTCAAACCTCAAAATTTGGCTAAAAAAACACATTTTCCTCATATTTCGGTGACAGAAAGTTCTGGAATCAGAGAGAAGCCACAAATTTCCTCCCACCCAGTGTTCGCCCAAGTGTCCCGATAAAAATGATCCCTCACTTGTGTGGGTAGGCCTAGCGTCCGCGACAGGAAATGCCCCAAAACACAACGTGGACACATCCCATTTTTTGACAGAAAACAGAGGTGTTTTTAGCAAAGTGCCTACCTGTAGATTTTGGCCTCTAGCTCAGCCGGCACCTAGGGAAACCTACCAAACCTGTGCATTTTTTAAAACTAGAGACCAAGGGGAATCCAAGATGGGGTGACTTGTGGGGCTCTGACCAGGCTCTGTTACCCAGAATCCTTTGCAAACCTCAAAAATTGGCTACAAAAACACATTTTCCTCATATTTCGGTGACAGAAAGTTCTGGAATCTGAGAGGAGCCACAAATTTCCTCCCACCCAGCGTTCCCCCAAGTCTCACAATAAAAATGATACCTCACTTGTGTGGGTAGGCCTAGCGCCCGCGACAGGAAATGCCCCAAAACACAACGTGGACACATCCAATTTTTTGACAGAAAACAGAGGGTTTTTTTGCGAAGTGCCTACCTGTAGATTTTGGCCTCAAGCTCAGCCGGCACCTATGGAAATCTACCAAACCTGTGCATTTTTGAAAACTAGAGACCTAGGGGAATCCAAGACGTGGTGACTTGTGGGGCTCTGACCAGGTTCTGTTACCCAGAATCCTAGGCAAACCTCAAAATTTGGCTAAAAAAACACATTTTCCTCACATTTCGGTGACAGAAAGTTCTGGAATCTGAGAGGAGCCACAAAATTCCTTCCACCCAGCGTTCCCACAAGTCTCCTGATAAAAATGATACCTCACTTGTGTGGGTAGGCCTAGCGCCCGCAACAGGAAATGCCCCAAAACACAAGGTGGACACATCCCATTTTTTGACAGAAAACAGAGGTGTTTTTTGCAAAGTGCCTACCTGTAGATTTTGGCCTCTAGCTCAGCCGTAACCTAGGGAAACCTACCAAACCTGTGCATTTTTTAAAACTAGAGACCTTGGGGAATCCAAGTTGGGGTGACTTGTGGGGCTCTGACCAGGTTCTGTTACCCAGAATCCTAGGCAAACCTCAAAATTTGGCTAAAAAACACATTTTCCTCACATTTCGGTGACAGAAAGTTCTGGAATCTGAGAGGAGCCACAAATTTCATTCCACCCAGCGTTCCCCCAAGTCTCACAATAAAAATGATCCCTCACTTGTGTGGGTAGACCTAGCGCCCGCGACAGGAAATGCCCCAGAACACAACGTGGACACATGCCATTTTTTGACAGAAAACAGAGGTGTTTTTAGCATAGTGCCTACCTGTAGATTTTGGTCTCTAGCTCAGCCGACACCTAGGGAAACCTACCAAACCTGTGCATTTTTTAAAACTAGAGACGTAGGGGAATCCAAGATGGGGTGACTTGTGGGGCTCTGACCAGGTTCTGTTACCCAGAATCCTTTACAAACCATAAAATTTGGCTAAAAAAACACGTTTTCCTCACATTTCGTTGACAGAAAGTTCTGGAATCTGAGAGGAGCCATAAATTTCTTCTCACTCAGTGTTCCCCCAAATTTCTCGATAAAAATGATACCTCACTTGTGTGGGTAGGCCTAGCGCCCGCAGCAGGAAATGCCCCAAAACACAACGTGGACACATCCCATTTTTGACAGAAAACAGAGGTGTTTTTTGCAAAGTGCCTACCTGTAGATTTTGGCCTCTAGCTCAGCCGTAACCTAGGGAAACCTACCAAACCTGTGCATTTTTTAAAACTAGAGACCTAGGGGAATCCAAGATGGGGTGACTTGTGGGGCTCTGACCAGGTTCTGTTACCCAGAATCCTAGCCAAACCTAAAAATTTGGCTAAAAAAACACATTTTCCTCACATTTCGGTGACAGAAAGTTCTGGAATCTGAGAGGAACCACAAATTTCCTTCCACCCAGCGTTTCCCCAAGTCTCACAATAAAAATGATACCTCACTTGTGTGGGTAGACCTAGCGCCGGCGACAGGAAATGCCCCAAAACACAACGTGGACACATCCCATTTTTTGACAGAAAACAGAAGTGTTTTTAGGAAAGTGTCTACCTGTAGATTTTGGCCTCTAGCTCAGCCGGCACCTAGGGAAACCTACCAAACCTGTGCATTTTTTAAAACTAGAGACGTAAGGGAATCCAAGGTGGGGTGACTCATGGGGCTCTGACCAGGTTCTGTTACCCAGAATCCTTTGCAAACCTCAAGATGTGGCTAAAAAAACACATTTTCCTCACATTTCGTTTACAGAAAGTTCTGGAATCTGAGAGAAGCCACAAATTTCCTCTCACCCAGTGTTCCCCCAAGTCTCCCGATAAAAATGATCCCTCACTTGTGTGGGTAGACCTATCGCCCGCGACAGGAAATGCCCCAAACACAACGTGGACACATCCCATTTTTGGACAGAAAACAGAGGTGTTTTTAGGAAAGTGTCTACCTGTAGATTTTGGCCTCTAGCTCAGCCGGCACCTAGGGAAACCTACCAAACCTGTGCATTTTTGAAAACTAGAGACCTAGGGGAATCCAAGACGGGGTTACTTGTGGGGCTCTGACCAGGTTCTGATACCCAGAATCCTTTGCAAACCTCAAAATTTGGCTAAAAAAACTAATTTTCCTCACATTTCGGTGACAGAAAGTTCTGGAATCTGAGAGGAGCCACACATTTCCTTGCACCCAGCGTTCCCCCAAGTCTCCTGATAAAAATGATCCCTCACTTGTGTGGGTAGGCCTAGCGCCCGCGACAGGAAATGCCCCAAAACACACCGTGGACACATCCCATTTTTTGACAGAAAACAGAGGTGTTTTTAGCAAAGTGCGTACCAGTAGATTTTGGCCTCTAGCTCAGCCGACACCTAGGGAAACCTACCAAACCTGTGCATTTTTAAAAACTAGAGAACTAGGGGAATCCAAGATGGGGTAACTTGTGGGGCTCTGACCAGGTTCTGTTACCCAGAATCCTTTGCAAACCTCAAGATTTGGCTAAAAAAACACATTTTCCTCACATTTCGGTGACAGAAAGTTCTGGAATCTGAGAGAAGCCATAAATTTCCTCCACCCAGTGTTCCCCCAAGTCTCCCGATAAAAATGATCCCTCTTGTGTGGGTAGACCTAGTGCCCGTGACAGGAAATGCCCCAAAACACAACGTGGACACATCCCATTTTTTGACAGAAAAACAGAGGTGTTTTTAGCAAAGTGCCTACCTGTATATTTTGGCCTCTAGCTCAGCCGGCACCTAGGGAAACCTACCAAACCTGTGCATTTGTGAAAACTAGAGACCTAGGGGAATCCAAGATGGGGTGACTTGAGGGGCTCTGACCATGCTCTGTTACCCAGAATCCTTTGCAAACCTCATATTTTGGCTAAAAAAACACATTTTCCTCACATTTCGGTGGCAGAAAGTTCTGGAATCTGGGAGGAGACACACATTTCCTCCCACCCAGCGTTCCCCCAAGTCTCACGATAAAAATGATACCTCACTTGTGTGGGTGGGCCAGGTGCCTGCAACAGAATAAGGCCAAAAACTTGTAGATATAGAGTGGATAGCACAGCGAGTTGATAAGGACATATTCTTCTTTTATACATCTTTATGCTGACTCTGCTTTGGGAACCCACACAAGTGAGGTGTCATTTTACTTGGGAGACTGAGGGGAACGCTGGGGAGTAGGAATTATGTGCTGGAGCGGTGATCGTACAAACGAAAGTCAGGAAAATATGCTTTTTTAAGCAAATTTTGAGGTTTGCAGAGGAGTCTGGGTAAGAAAATGTTGGGGGATCCATGCAAGCCACACCTCCCTGGACTCCTTGGGGTGTCTAGTTTAAAAAAAATGTCTGGGTTTGGGTGGTTTCCCTAGTAGAAGGCCGCACCCAGGAACAAAAACATAGGTGCCTCTCCCCCAAAGACAGGTAGTTTTGATGTGTCAACATACGTCTGTGATGTGCCAAACACTAAAATTGTGAAAAGAAACGCACTTAGGTTATGTGAAAAAGACCCCTCAGCCACCAACCAAGTTGGTGGCATGCTTCATCATCGGGTTCCCACCTGAGACACCTAGCGTGTCTCAAGTGTGCTGCGACACCTGATTACAGCGGAGCAGGTTTTGTCATTTGTACCACACATACTGGTTGGGTTTGGCATGAGGGTGAGTGATGGTTCAGTAGATCAAATTTTATTAACAAGAGATCTCACAAAAGTGAAATGCACAGGTAATAACTGAAAGGCCAAAAAACTGAACCAATGACTCACAGCTTGTGAGATGTAAAGTCACGGCAAGGCACCAGCCGCTTTACAGTCCATTCACACACCTTTCATACATGACATGCACAAGACCATTCACGCCGCCAGCCACAGGCCCAGCACGTTACAACACTCGTATCGACAGACAGCGCCAGTCAAGGGCCCATCACTTTCATCTGCCCACATGCCTGATATAGCAATCACACCAGCTGATGAGTGTGTGGACTGGCGTTTGGTTGGCACCGCTAGCCAAGCGCCACCCCACCCATACCGCCAGCCAAGCTCCACCCCACCCACACCGCCATCACTTTTTTTTTGTTTATAAACAACAAAGAAACCACTAACTAATGATAAAATAAGTACAAAACTACAAACACAAAAGCTCTAACTAAATACATGACAGTAATGCCAACCGTGAAACCGAACATATGAAAATGTAAAATAGGCAGTTTACGATCACTGTATTTCCCAAAAGTTTTTCCTTGTGTGGTAACTTCTAAAACAGCCAGGCACACACAGCCCAGGCTTTGAAGGGCATTCGGGGCAGTACATCACGCTCTCCCTCCGGATTGATCTCCGGGAACATACTCTACATTTCTTTGTGGGCAAGTCTTTTTTGGGAGTGGGAGGAATGTGATCTGGAAAGTGGCGATCTTTCAATCTAGCCACATCCTCCACTACTTCTACTCTAGGAACTGTTGCCCGTTCCACCACAATAAGGCTCTCTGTCACTGACTCCTGAAATTTAACAAATGTCATCCTTGACTCAGGTGAACAATCCTTGAACACAATAAAAACATTAAGATTTGCCAAATGAAATAAATGTAGGGCCAACTTTTTATACCACACGTAAGACTTACGAAGAGCAGTGTAAGGTTCCAACCTCTGATCTACTCTATTAACACCACCCATGTGCCTATCGTAGTCCAAAATGCACACAGCTTTGCGCACTTCCACAACCTGACCCCAAACAGTCACAGGGCAAGTACTCTCATCATGGATGGTAGATAGCATGGACACATCCCTCCTGTCTGAAAATTTCAGAGCTAGCAGCTTATTATTCCGCAAGGCACTGCACTGTCCCCTCTCAAGTTTTTTACAGACAAGCTCCCTTGGATAGCCTTTCCGGTTAGAACGGATTGTGCCACAAGCAACAGTGTCCACTCTAAACAACTCCTTGAACAACTGCACTCCAGTGTAGAAATTATCTACGTACAAATGGTGACCTTTGTTAAACAGTCGTCTACCAACTTCCCACACAATTTTTTCTCTAACTCCAAAAGTGGCCGGACAATCAGGAGGGTCAATACTGGAATCCCTACCAGTGTAGACCCAGAAATGATACACATGTCCTGTACTGCTTTCTGACAGCATATACAATTTAATCCCATACCGTGCCCTCTTACTAGGAATGTACTGCTTAAAAACTAGACGCCCCTTAAAAAGGACCAAAGACTCGTCCACATTTATCTCTTTGCCTGGAACATAGACCTCTGAAAACCAATCTACAAAATGATCAAGGACATTCCCTAATCTTAAAAAGACAGTCACAATCAGGGTGATCTTGTGGCAAGGCTAAAGCATTGTCTACAAAATGCAGCATATGAAGAAGAAGCAAATAGCGATTACGTGTCATAGTTGCAGGAAATATAGCCGTTGCCATCAAGGGACTAGTAGACCAATAAGAAGCCAGTGACGGCTTCCTGATCAACCCCATCAAAAAAGTCAAACCTAAAAACTTTTTAATCTCTTCCAGATATGTGGAAACCCACTGAGTAGCTCTAGACTGAGGCTTAAGTCTGGCAGCGTTGTCCCGCAAATATTGCTCTGCATACAAATTAGTCTGCTCCACAATCTCTTCCAAAAATACATCTTCCATAAACAAGTGAAAGAAATGGACAGGCAAAAAGTTTTCTGTATTGACTCTACACCCTGGGAGACCAGTAAATGCAGGTAACTGTGGCTGTTCCATGTTTGGGGCAAACCAGGTGTCAGGTCTTCTAATGAGAAACCCTTCAGCCCCAGGATGCTGAACTCTTGGCACATCAATGTCCTCCTCTACAACAGGCCCTTCATCTGCACTGAGAGTAGCTTCCTCATCAGAAGAATACTCTGGGACAGAAAACTCACTGCCAGAATCTCTCACTTCCTCCTCTGCCTCAGATGCAGAGTCAGTCTCATAATCATGGTCTGAAGACGACTCAAAGAGCATGCCAACAACCTGCTGAGCGGTCACTCTGTGGCTAGCCATGATCCTCACTAACAACAAATGGATTGCCAACAACAACTAGCACTAAAATAAGTAATAAACAAAGTGTAGCTTTATCACAAAGAGTTATGTACTAAAAAACTATACCACTCACTTGCCTGAAAAAGCTACTCACCACCATCTACTCTGCACATACACAGCAATCACCAATGATATCCCACTAAAAAGAAAAAAGAAAATTAGACATATGACAACACAAATATCATTGTGCCCAAATCTAAGGACAATTTCACACACAATACTGCATTTAGTACACCACCTACAAACATGTCATTCATGCATGTCAACAATACTCCTTTGGAGTAAATTGCTTTCACTTACCTAAAACATGCAGCTATGCAAACCGCAGGAAACCTACTACCAAAACCGCAAGGATCCACAGCAAAGGAAGCAAAAGCTTTGAACTAGAACAAAAAGAAGAAATAAACTGTTATAATCACAAATACAAATACATTGCCAGTTGACAAACACCCCACCACCAAGAACTTAGAAATTGTCGCTGGTGCCTAAGTGGCTTCTGCCCCACTAGGAGGCAGATGGGCCTAAAAAAAAATAGGCTGATCTGCCTCCAACGTGGGCAGAAATGGCCATCACTAACATACCCCCTTTGGGGGTCAACCCTTGCCAAAGGTGCCGCCGCCCCCCACAAAACACACACACACACACACACAGGATCCCTGGTGCCTAAGTGGATTCTGCCCCCCTAGGGGGCAGATGGGCATAAAAAAATTGGCTGATCTGCCCCTAAGGAGGGCAGAAATGGCCAACAGCTCTGTGCCCACTTTAGGGGGCGACCCTTGCCAAAGGGGGAAATGGGGGCACCCCCAGCACTTAACAAAAAAAGGGGAACCAAACAATAAAATCCCTGCCGTATTGGTGGTTTCTGCCCTCCTTGGAGGCAGATGGGCATACAAAAATAGGCCCCTCTGCCCCCAAGGGGGGCAGAGATAGCCAATAAGAAATTTCCCCCCTTTGGGGGGGGGGATCCTTGCCCAAGGGGTGCCCCCAAACACACAAAACACACACACACCTCACAATCCCTGGCGCCTAGTGGGTTTCGACCCCCCCCGGGGGCTAGATCAGCCAAAAACATGGCCTATCTAGCCCTCGGGGTGCCAAAACATATAAAATAATAACATCCCTGGTGTCTAGTGGTTTTTTGGTCCCCCTGGGGGCAGATCAGCCAACAATTCAGCCGATCTGCCCCAAGGGGGGCCGAAAAAGGAAAATAATGCCCCCCATGGGAGCGACCCTTGCCCAAGGGGTCACTCCCAAACACTATGCACAAATAACAACATCCCTGGTGTCTAGTGGTTTTTCGGCCCCCCCTGAGGGAGGGGTCGGGGTGGAAGGTGAAGGGCTTCCCCTTCCATCCACGACCAGGGTGTGTGGGTGGGGGGCTCAGAGGGGAGCGCTAGCGCTCACCCAGTTCTTGGGTGCAGGACGAGGTGATCTCCTTGAGATCACCTCGTCCAAGGCACCGTAGGGGTTAAGAAACTACAATTGCTGATGTACTAGGGGGAGGGGACTACCATGAAAAACCACTAGGATTTGGGAGGCAAGGTGTGGTGGTGGTGCAGGTGAAAAATGTAAAAGTTATATAATGTAATATAAAACACTGTTCATATAGTACACTAGGTAATGAGCTTTATGCTACTAGGCCTCAATCATACCAGCCACATGGTCAAACATCAAGCAGAATTGATCCATGGCTACAGTAAAGAAAAACACATGCAGGCCCACTGGCTACCCACAAAAAATGACCAACAGCCAAATGGTCAAACAGAAACAAGCAGCAGGGAGGCATGGCCACAACAAAGTAGAAACACATGCAAGGCCTAAAAAAAACACACTGGCTGCCTACAGAAAATGACTGCAGTCACATGGTCAAACAGTAATGTTGGAAAATGGGTTATTGGTAGGGCAGGTAGGTACCTACACCTAGCAACAAGCCACTAACCTCCACATAGGTACAGTTAGGTCTCAGTAAATTAATCCCAGCTCAACCCCTGGTAGCTTGGCAACGAGCGTCAAGGCTTAACTTAGGAGACAAAGGGCCTGATTCTAACTTTGGAGGACGGTGTTAAACCGTCCCAAAAGTGGCGGATATACCACCTACCGTATTACGAGTCCATTATATCCTATGGAACTCGTAATACGGTAGGTGGTATATCCGCCACTTTTGGGACGGTTTAACACCGTCCTCCAAAGTTAGAATCAGGCCCAAAGTGTAAAGCATTCAAATATCACAAAACAGTAATTAAATAAAAGACAGGAAACAGTTTAAAAATCCAAAACCAATTTATAAAAATAGTTTATATTTTTATCTTTAAAATGACACAAAAACGATTAAAATCGGTTCATGGGAACCGGAGATATGGATTTTTAAAGAATTATTACTTTTCTAGCGCTTAGAAACAAAAAGCGCCAATCGGGTCATCTGGTTGCACCTCGACCGGGGCAAAGTCAAACTTTCAGGCCGACCGCGATGGAGCCCTGCTCGGCTACAGGTCGCGGGAGGCCTCGGTTAAAAAGTTACCTTCTGACTTAGTCTTTATTTTGAAGTTTTTCTTCACCGGGACGAACCTGCCAGTTGAATCCGACCTCCTAGAGCCCTTGTCCGGATACGCGATGTGGGTTTCCTCGGTGGAGACTTTTACCTTCGGACTTAGTCGTTTTTTCGAGATGAAAATCCTTCGACCGGGGTAAACCTGGATCTTGATCCGACGTCCATGGAGCCCTTCTCGGATACGATGGCTGGGAGGTCCCGGTCAACTTTTTACGTTCGGACTTAGGCCCTCATTCTGACCTTGGCGGGCGGCGGAGGCCGCCCGCCAAAGTCCCGCCGTCAGGTTACCGTTCCGCGGTCGAAAGACCGCGGCGGTAATTCTGACTTTCCCGCTGGGCTGGCGGGCGGTCGCCTTCAGACCGCCAGCCAGCCCAGCGGGAAAGAGGCTTCCACGAGGAAGCCGGCTCGGAATCGAGCCGGCGGAGTGGAAGCTGTGCGACGGGTGCAGTTGCACCCGTCGCGTATTTCACTGTCTGCGCAGCAGACAGTGAAATACATGTAGGGGCCCTCTTACGGGGGCCCCTGCAATGCCCATGCCAGTGGCATGGGCACTGCAGGGGCCCCCAGGGGCCCCGCGACCCCCCCTACCGCCATCCGGATCTCGGCGGTCCGACCGCCGGGATCTGGATGGCGGTAGGGGGGGTCGGAATCCCCGCGGCGGTGCAGCAAGCTGCGCCGCCGCGGAGGATTCAATGGGGCCGCGGTACACTGGCGGGACCCCGCCAGTGGTGCCGGTCCGACCGCGGCTTTACCGCCGCGGTCGGAATCCCCATTGGAGCACCGCCGGCCTGTCGGCGGTGCTCCCGCGGTCCTCCGCCCTGGCGGTCAAAGACCGCCAGGGTCAGAATGACCACCAAAGTCTCTTTTTCAGATGTTTTTCTTTACCGGGACGAACCACGAAGTCAGGCCGGGTCGCGGTTGAGGCAAGCCGGCTAGAATTTCCGCTGCGGGTCGGTCCCTCTCTGGAGCTTTTTTCCAAAAATTCTCAAATCTTTTCCAAACTTCTGGGGCTTCACCCAGATGTTCTTTTAAGGTTCTTTTGGGGTCCACAGCTCACCCCAAGGGTCCAGCAGTTCTGTGATGGTCCTTGGGGGGTGCGGACTTCAACTCCCAGAATGCACCTGGCGCAAACTCCTTTTTGGCCACTGGAAAGTGGTCAGCTGGTCGCTTTCTTCAGGAGTTGGTGCAGGGGACTCTGGTTAGCAATTTTTCACCTGTAGCAAACAGGGAGTCCCTCCTTGAACCAGTTGAAGCCAGGCAAAGTCCTTCTTGTGGTGAAGCCCAAGTGTGCAGCTGGTGCAGTCCTTCTGAGTGCAGGTTCCAGGTGCAGGCCAGGGGTCCAGCAGGGCAGTCCTTCTTCTCCTTAAGTTCTTTCTTCTTGAAATTTGGTGGGGATCTGAGGTGTGGGTGCAGGTCTGCCAGTTTTATCCTTGCTCCTGGGTGAAAAGCAGGGGGGCCCTGGTTCTCCAATCAGGGACAGGGTCGTCCCCCTGTGATGACCACTTCCTGGGAAGTGTGGCAAAAATCCATCCCAGAAGGCAACAGTCTCTAAAAATCCAACATGGATGAATCTGATTTTTGGAGGTTACATCTGGCTGAGCCCACCCACTGGTGTGGCTAAAAATCATAAACACACCCCTCTCCTGCCCTCTCCTAATCTAATCAAGGGGGCACCTAATTGTCTGGGGTTGCAGGATGTGGGGGTGTTGCTGGGTGCTGCAAATGTCCTTCTCTGCCTTTGAAGACCAGTTTGGCAGCCCTCCCCCTTCCTGCCTCACCATCTGCTGAGGGGAGATTCTCTCCCCCAAGCACATTCCTTTGTGTGAAGCCTGGCCACTTCACACCTCATCAAGGCAGCCTGGCAGAAGCTGCTGCAGGCTGGCCAATCAGAGCACAGCAGCAAAAACAATGCAGAGCTGAAATTGGCAACTTTTTAGGTAAAGTCTAAACTTTTTACCTGGACAAGTTATATTAAATCCCACAACTGGAAGTTGTGGGATTTATTACAACAATCAATTTGATACCAAATTCTTGGTATGTAACATTTAAGGAGACTTTAAAATTTAAAATAAAGTCTGCCCATTCTAGCCTATGAAGGCCATTTACTTCAATGAGGGAAAAACGAATTTGGCTGTTTTTACCTCACCAGGGCTTATAAATCTATTTTTATAAAGTCCCTGCTTATAGTTACATGGCACCCAGCCCTAGGGGCACATAGGGCACACCTTAGGGGCGACTTATATGTAAAAATAAGGTAGTTTAAGACTTTGGAAGTACCTTTAATTCCAAAGTTGAATTTGCATATAACTTTAATTTAAAAGCAGCCAGCAAGGCAGGCTTGCTTTTAAAATGACACTGGGCACCTCAGCAGTGCACCTAGGTGTGCACCACCTATGCTGTGGTCCCTAAACCTACATGCCCTACCATATACTAGGGACTTATAGGTAGGTTAACTTAGCCAATTATAATTAGCCTAATTTGCATATCCATTTTACACAGAGCACAGTCCCTGGGACTGGTTAGCAGTACACAGGGCACCATCAAAGTCACGAAAACACCAGCAAAAAGAGGAAAATGGGGGCAAAAAGTTATGGGGCCTCTGCAATCAGCCCTGTTTTCTCACAAGTAACAACTAGCAAGAGGACAAGGCCACAACAAAAAACACATGCAAGGCCTAAAAGAAAATACACTGGCTGCCTTCACATAATGTCCACCGGCCACATGGTCAAACAGCAACAACCAGCAAGGAGACATGGCCACAACAAAGAACACATGCAAGGCCTAAAAAAGAAGAGCACACTGACTGCCATCAGCCACATGGTCAAACAGCAACAACCAGCAAGGAGGCATGGCCACAGCAAAGAACACATGCAAGCCTAAAAGCACACTGGCTGCCTACACCAGCCATATGGTCACACAACAACAAGCAAGGAGGCATGTCCACAACAACAAAGAACATGCAGGCCCATGGCAAAAGCACACTGGCTTCCTATACAAAATGCACACCAGCCACATGGTCAAGCAACAAGCAGGATGAACAGAAAATAAAAAACACATATAGGACTATAATTGACTATACAAAAAAGGGCCCCTGGCCACATGGCATGGGTAACAAAGACAAATGGTGGCCTATGGCAAATACTCTCACACATTGGCCAGACATGGGAGGCATTGGAACAGAAAAAAAAAAAAACAGCATTAAGTCAGCAATTTCAAAGACGAAAATTAAATGGGCTAAAAAAGTACATTTTAAAACAACAACACACATCATACAAAGGCATAAAACATATTACCTCACCATGTTTGGAGTTAAAAATGTGAAATACCGACAAAAAACATTTTGTAATTATTTATTGCAGTGCCACCCATGGTCTAAATAAATGAAGTTCGATTCAACAGACACAGCAACCAGTTGTTTCATTATGCACCCATGACTAATACTGGGCCAACAGCTGGAAGGCCTATTCCATTAGCACACTATGAGACATAACATGTGAATTAAATGGATATTGCAAATTTACAAAACATGGAGAAAATGTACTGAACTGTGAAACATTTTTCCTTTAACAAAGAAAAAGTACAAGTAAAACAATAACTAGGCCCCTAATGAAACTGTAGGCCACCCACCACAATAACGTTAAAATTTTTTAATAAAAGTACAGATAAATCCAGGTGCATGCCCTCTATCAAACAAACTAATTGTACAAGAACCTTGTACAAGTGTTTTTGAACTTACTTGTGAAATCTAGGTGTGTGTATTTATGGTTGCTGTCGCCCACAGTATTGTTGATGTTGTCCTACAGTGACTATGAGCAGCAGTATGATATTTGCGAAGGGCTCCATGATAGTTCAGGACATGTGAAGCTGTCCGCTTCCATAAGCTTCTCTTTGGTGGTTGGGCTGCCATGGTCGCATTGGTGGGTGTAAACTCATAATTACTCCATGGAAACACAGGCTCCGCCGGCCTGTTTGTGCTTATGGGTGTCGGTCTGTGCTGGCTGCTGGTGCTGGCAGACCGCTGGTGGTCTTCTGTTTCTATGACTGCAATTCTCTGAATCCAGCTGTCCACTATGCCACACCACTGGCGGTCAGACCGCCAACATGGTGGTCATGGGACAACCAAACTCATAATGTGGCCCTCAGATGCAAAAAAGTTTTGGGGATTTTTAATTGACTAGAAGTACTCCCCTCCCAAATTAATAATACCATTTCTGACACCCTCTAATTGAACACTAGACAATGCCCTAGACAGATGGGGTATATCTGCTGTCAACCCCAATAGAGATCTCACCTTCTTATGCAAAAGAAAGCATACTACAAGTATTGTGTTTTTCTCCTATCAGTGGTACACCAGTGTTTATATGTAGATCTTACTTTCCAAATGCAAAATGTGGATGTCTATGATTTAAGTCATTTGACTACACATTCAAAGTGTTCTTAATTGCTGTAAATTCTTCAAAAGTGCATCTGACTTGACTGATCCACTGTGTAAATATAGGATGTAGGTATCTAGTTGTTGTCCTGCCTTACCCCATTTTACATGAATTCAGTCTGCATGTACATAACAGACTCCTCCAAACTCCCATGTTAGCCAGGCCTGATCTCATTTGTGATTCTCTTTTCAGTCAGCGACACCACTGCTGTCTGCATTAAATCTGGTCTCAAATTGTGCTGCATTACCTCATTTTGCTCTCCCCTATCACCACTGGGTCCTTACACGACCTCCATTTGAAAATCATCTGGACTTGCTGGCCTCATTACTGTAACAGGGCTCCAAAGAATAATGACAATGAGGTAAGCAACATATTTATATTTTGATGTGAAATTTGTAGGAAATTAGTTCTGCCATTTAATCCCCCTGGAATTTTTTCCCTTTCGACTACCCAGATTTGGACTCCTGCTGTGAGTGTGTCTCATTCACTGAGTCTCACTCGTGGTAATTCAGTGAAAATTAACTGAGAGTGCTAATCACCAGTGTTAGAAATGGGGTCTCTGGTTGGCAGTCAGTTTGCATGCTGCCAAGCTGGGACCCTCACTCTAGTCAGGGTACAGGAGAAACACACAAGCGTAACCCTCACACACCCCCTTGGTAGCTTTGCACGAGCAGAAAGGCTTAACCCCAGAAGCAATGCTTGTACCAACACACACAGTAATACAATGAAAATACTACAAAATGGACACCAAGCCAGTTTAGAAAAGTAGGCGATATTTGTCTAAATCAAACAAGACCAAAACAACACAAATCCAACATACACAAGTCAAGATGTGAATGTAAATAGAATTAGAGTCTTTATCCTTAGAAAACACTGAATATGCTATTGTTACACAAAGGTACCGGCTTAGTGCAAAAAATAAAGCTGCACGGGCGAGCGTGCATTGGAAAAGTCAGCAATGCCTTGGTTCCTTACTTGCAAGTGAGGCCGTGCGTCGTTTCCTTCTCTGGTTGGGTCGATGAAGCAGCGTTTTTCACCCTTGCAAGAGAGTGATGTATCGATTTCTGGACGGGCACCTTGGTTCTGGGCAGGCTTTGCATCGATCATTCATGCCCAGCGATGCTGTGTTGAAATCCAGTCACACGGTGTCACAACCACGGTGCGTGTGGTTTCTGTCATTATCAGCCTTCCGTAAGATTGTGTTGCGTGTTGTTTCTCCAGCTGCGTTGCATCAATCTCCCAGCTGAGATGCAGGTAGAGTGTCGATTTTAGCCACACTGCTAGCGGCACATTGTTTATCAGCTGCATTGTGGAAGTGCGTCAAACATTTCACTGCATGGCGGTGTTTGCGCTGATTTCAGTCCTTTTCCACCAGCTTCACCTTTCAAGGGTCCACGAATGGGATGGGGTATCACTTGGCAGGACAGGAGTCTCAGCAGAGTGTCTAGGTGCTGGCTGTGAGAAGACTTTGATGGCCCTGAGAGTTCAGCAACAGGAGGCAAGCTCAACTCAAGCCCTTGGAGATTCTTCTCAAGCAAGAATGCATAACAAAATCCAGTCTTTCTCCCCTTTTACAGGCAGAAGCAGCAACTGCAGGAGAGCCCGACAAAGCACAGTCATAGGTTCCTCTTGATGTCTAGAAGTGATCTAAAGTCTGTGGTTTTGGGTTCTCTTCTCCTTGGCAGAGATTTGGTTTGAATTCTTGGAGAAATCTAAATATGTGGGGTTTTGGGTCCACTACGTATACTCCTTTCTACCTTTGAAGTTGGCAAACTCCAAAGGAAAGACTCTGTTGTTCACAAGATCCTACCTTACCCAGGCCAGGCTGCAGGCTCACACCAGGAGGTTGGAAACTGCATTGTGTGAGGGCAGGCACAGCCCATTAAGGTGTAAGTGCCCACTCCTCCCTCCACTCTAGCTCAGATGGCCTATCAGGATAGGCAGGCTACTCCCCAGCTCCCTTTATCTCACTGTCTACAGAGAATTCACACCAGCCCAATTGTCAGTCTGAGAGTGGTTTAAGCAAGAAAATGCCTACTTTCTAAAAAGTGGCATTTTCAAACTGACAATTTAAAAAACAGTTTTACCAGAAGATGTATTTTTAAATTGCGAGTTCAGACACACCAAACTCCACATTTCTATCTTCCCCCAAACAGGATTTGCACTTAAATATCATTTAAGGACAACCCTCATGTTAGCCTATGAGGGAAATAGGCCTTGCAAGAGTGAAAGCTGGGTTTAGCTGTTTTTCACTGTTAGGACATGTAAAACACACCAGTACTCGTCCCACCTTTAACATACACTGCACCCTGCCCATGGGACCACCTAGGGCCTTCCTTAGGGGTGTCTTACATGTAGAAAAAGTGAAGGTTTAGGCCTGGCAAGTGGGTACACTTGCCAAGTTGAATTGGCAGTGCAAGACTGCACACGCAGACACTGCAGTGGCAGGTCTAAGCCATGTTACAGGGCTACTCATGTGGGTGGCTCAACCAGTGCTGCAGGCCCACTAGTAACATTTGATTTACAGGCCCTGGGCACCACTAGTTCACTTTGCTAGGGACTTACTAGAAAATCAAATAGGCCAATCAGGGTTAAGCCAATTGCACAGATAATTTACACAGCAGCACTTGCACTTTAGCACTGTTCAGCAGTGGTAAAGTGCAAAGAGTACCAAAAACAGCAAAAACAGAGTCCAGCACACAGTAAAAACAATGGAAGTAGAGGCAGAAAAGTCAAGGGAGACCATGCCAAGGATGCCAGGTCTAACAACCAGTGTTTGCTTTTTAGGATAAGGCCTGCTGCTGCTCAGCTGGGTTAGAGACTCTAGGCTGCTTATGCATGAACAACTGCATGTGCGCACTTGTACAGGCTGAGCGTGTAACACCCAAGTAGCCTATTGCAGAAGAGATCCTTAAGGGATTGGTGCTGACCTGCTGTAGGCCTTACTATGTGAGTGAGCATTCATAGAACAGATCTGTAGTTCTTCACTGAAAAGTCAGCCTGCTCACTGCAGAATCATGAGTGAAACCTGCACCACCACACAGTTTTGTTATACTAAGACTTATGGATACTGTTTGGGTACCAAATCTAAGGTAAACATGTACCCTGAATGCAGATTCACTGTCAATTTCATCTTAACTTATCATATTTCCTTGGATCAGCCATAAGTAGAATGTAGACCAATATCCCTCTAACTTGGCCAAGGTAATTATTCTTCTGGCCAGTGGTTAATTATTTCTTCACACTGCACTTGAACTGGGAAAACCCAAGCCCACAGAACAAAAGATGAAGGCCAGATCTGTGCAGCCAAAGAGAGGAGGGGCTCCTCTTTGATGTTTTGGTGAGCTAGGATCAGGAATCAGTGTTAATTGGTGGCAGGATTGGACACCGCACTTATAACCTTCATAAGAGAGAGACCCTTGAGAAATGACTTGGTCTGGGAGCAATGATTCTGGAGGAATGCCCTGCTGGACGGGGAAGCCACCTGAGGATTCTAAAGGATTAAATGAAAGACTTTTATTCCAACTTGCACTCAAGGACTCAAAGGGCCATATTTATACTTTTTGACGCAAAACTGCGCTAACGCAGTTTTGCGTCAAAAAAATTATCGCCGGCTAACGCCATTCTGAAGCGCCATGCGGGCGCCGTATTTATTCAATTACGTTAGCCGGCGTTAGCCGCCGGCGCTGCCTGGTGTGCGTGAAAAGAAATGACGTACACCAGGCAGCGCCGGCGTAGGGGAATATGGAGCTTGGGCGCCAAAAAATGGGGCAAGTCAGGCTGAGGCAAATTTTTCGCCTCAACCCGATTTGCGCCATTTTTTTCGACTCCCAACCCCCAATGAAATGACTCCTGTCTTAGCAAAGACAGGAGTCATGCCCCCTTGCCCAATGGCCATGGCCAGGGGACTTATGTCCCCTGGGCATGGTCATTGGGTATAGGGACATGTAGAGGGGCACAAATCAGGCCCCCCATGCCACAAAAAAAATAAACAAAAATACTTACCTGAACTTACCTTAATGTCCCTGGGATGGGTCCCTCCATCCTTGGGTGTCCTCCTGGGGTGGGCAAGGGTGGCAGGGGGTGTCCCTGGGGGCATGGGAGGGCACCTCTGGGCTCCTTCCGAGCCCACAGGTCCCTTAACGCCTGCATTGTCCAGGCGCAAAAAAACGGCTGGACGTAATTTTTTTTGACCCGCCCACTCCCGGGCGTGAATTTTGCCCGGGAGTGTAAATACGGCGCACATGCCTCGGAGTCAATTTTTTAGACGGGAACGCCTACCTTGCATATCCTTAACGCAAGGTAGGTGTCCACACAAAAAAATGACGCAAACTCCATGGACTTTGGCGCTAGACGCGTCTAACGCCAAAGTATAAATATGGAGTTAGTTTTGCGTCGGAATTGCGTAAAAAAAAACGATGCAATTCCGGCGCAAACAGAGTATAAATATGCCCCAAAGTGTTTATCAATAGCTCTCTTATACCCTCTGAGGGACATTAGAGACATGAACCTGCTTGGAGAGACTATGGAGGGTTTATCTCAATATTTAGTGGACTGATCCTGCAGCTGGCTGACCCTCCCCCCCCATAAAGGAAAATGGCCTACTGGCTCTATTGCTGTCATGATGTACCCTGCAACACAGCCATTTTTATGGGGCCTTGAGAGTGTGATGGGGTATACTACTGGCAGGCTGTGGAGAGGATGCTGAAAAGTCCCACCACCTCAGGTAAACCCAAGTACC
Organism: Pleurodeles waltl; assembly: GCF_031143425.1. Taxonomy (NCBI): domain Eukaryota; kingdom Metazoa; phylum Chordata; class Amphibia; order Caudata; family Salamandridae; genus Pleurodeles; species Pleurodeles waltl. Next base: position 915,183,759 of record NC_090437.1, read on the forward strand.
AAGAACCTAAATAGTGGATATATTCTGCAGCTGGAGTCTTAAATATCAAGTTCCACAAAAAAGAGTCATTTTATGATGGGCCTTGGATATTTGGCATGGATATAATGGGCAAAACAGGGCCACAGAGGGCACCAAACATTTCATTGAGTGTTGTAAGGGCTGCCAGACATGCAGCTACCCCACAGTTTAAGTTTAAGGCTTTATGTATTTTTCATAGAGCTTTATATAAAAGAGGTCCCCATCAACTAAAATCTTTAGCTTCATTCTATGCTCCTACGAGAGCTTTAAGATCTTCTTCCAAAGCATTAGTTGTGCTCCCTAAAGTAAAAAGAGCAATTTGGGGAGGCAGATCTTTGAAATATCAGGGAGCCAAACTGTGGAATTCTCTTCCGCTCAATATCCGTGTGATGAGACAGGAGTTGGAATTTCGGAAGGCCATCAAAACATGGCTATTTTAATCCTAATTTAGCATTTAGCCTAATATATTTGTAGATGTTGCATTATTTCCCCAGCTTGTTTTAATATTAGGTCCGCTTAGCGCTACGAAGCCTCTGGGTAGCATGGCGCTATACAAAACATTCTAACATAACATAACATGTTCATGTAGAGTCACCCAAGTCTCCCATGGGGTGGTATGTATGGCCCCAAGAGAGGTTTTCTTAGTTTTTAAGCCCTCCTGGGGTGTATATTTCTGTATGTGGACTATAGGGGCTACCCCTGGCTGATCATGTGGCTGACGTAGCAGCATATTGAAAGTAAAAATATGACTCTTACATTCTGAATTGCTGAGCCTGATTGCATATGCTGACACCGCTGTTGATGCCTCCTTTGTGCCACTGCTGCTCCACCCTCCAGCTTTTCTGCCCCCTAACCCAGCCCCTCCCACTTCCACCACCCAGGACATATAATGGAGGCCACAGGTGGGCCAAAGGCAAGCCCATCTGCGGCAGTCTGTTTCTGGACTGCATCGAAACCAGGACCCCTGGTCCTCACACACCCTCACCTCTACACCACCAAGACAATCCAGTCCTTGAACATCAGACACCCCATCAACAGCTAGTTTTACCGCATCCCCACACTCAACCAAAGGACTCTTCACCTGCCTAGACTGCCATTTCTCCTGCAACGCGGGCCCAACTGCTCATACTAACACTCGCACTGCACCTACCGAAAAGACTACAACCAACCAAGCACCACTCCAGTGCATCCTGCGAAATGCCTGGTGCTTATGCGAACATGCCATGGAATCTGAGACACCATCACCACTCAAGACCCGGATGTTGCTTTCACTGTAAAACATGGCTAGCACCCTCCTCGAACCCCACATTGTCACGGCCTCCTCTGATGGCTACAAGGTGATACACCACATCAATAAACATGGCAGGGCACTGCCATCATCTTGAACGAAACCAAGCAATGCACCATCACTGACGGTGACCCAATGCCCCTCATGGAGCACCTCAACTTCTGACTCCAGACCAATGCGAACACCACAATGCGAAGCACCCTTGCATACAGATCCCAAGGACCACCCCAGCCTTCTCTGATGCCATCGCCAACCTAATTGTCTCCTCGACATTGACTCCCTCCATTATATCCTACTCGGTGATCTCAATTTCCACCTTAACAACCCCAGTGACACCATCTCCACTTCCCTCATGGAGAACCTCAGCATCATTGGCCTCACCCAGCTGGTCACTAAACCTGCATGCAAAGCTGGACACATACCGGATGCCATCTTTACTTCTAGTAACATAATCAGTCTCACCCATGTGACTGAACTCACCTGGCCCGACCACGTCATCATCCAATTCCCAGCACACCACCTCCAAGCACCTCAGCACCCCCCATCAAAGCTGGGGCAAGGTATCCAAGAACCTAAGGGCACAGGCCCTAGGAGCCACAAACCTGAGCCCACAGCAGACCTCGCCCTCAATCAGGCCATCCAGAACTCCACCACCTGGATCACCAAATCCTCCAACATAGTTGTCCTGCTGAAACCAAGTAAAATCAACAACACCTCTAAACCAGCGAAATGGTACATTCTGGAGCTCAGAAACTCCAAACGTGACTGCCACCAACTTGAGAAACAAGGGCATGTGAACAAGAACCCCTCCGACAAAGCAGACTGCAAGGCAACCCTCAACAACTACCACCACCATATCAAGGGATCAAAAAGAGGAGCAATCACCCGCAGTCAACGATATGAAAGAACTCTTCAAAATCATCAAGGAATTCTCGAACCTCAGCGGCCATCATCCTTCCAGCCCAGAAACTCTATGACACCCTCTCAGACTACTTCCATATGAAGATCACCATCATATACAACAATTTTAATCCCCAACCCTCCTCCTCCAGCCCAGACAACATCTCTCAAGGAGTGAACACCAGTCACACGATAACCTTCTAATCCTTGATTGCCACACAGACCACCAAAGCTATTATGTCATTTATCCACTCTGGGGCACCCACCGACCCCTGCCCCCACCGGCTTTTCAACCTCAGAGCCAACACTATTAGCATGGAACTAACCTGCATCCTCAGCGCCTCCATCTCCACAACATTTCAAGATGAATGGAAGCACATAGAGATCTGACTCCTCCTAAAGAAACCCTCCACTGACCCCAGCAACCTCAAAAACTACAGACCGATCTCCCTGCTCCCCTCCCTGGCCAAAATGCTCAAGAAAGCCATCAACCAACTCTCATTAACTACCTCACTCAAAACCGTCTTCTCGACATCTCACAACCAGGATTTCAGGCCACCCCCAGCATGAACACTCCACTGATGATATAAGGACCCTCCTCGACTGAGGACAGTCAGCAACTCTGATCCTTCTGGACCCCTCCACAGCGTTCGATACAGACTCCCACAGCACTCTCCTCAACAGAGTCCACAACATGGGCATTCAACATAAAGCCCTTAAGTGGGTCACCACTTTCCTCTCAAGCCATACCCAGAGTGTCCACCTTCTTCCCTCACTTCTACACCCAAGAACCTCACCTGAGGCATACCCCAATGATCCTCCCACAACCCAATCCTGTTCACGATCTAGAGGACCTCCCCTGTTAGACACTCAACTCGTCCTCTCACCCACCAAAGACCCCCAAAACGCCAAAGCTAACTTTAGCAATGCCATGACCAACGTAGCAACATAGATGAAAAACAGCTGCCTCAGACCAAACAGCAAGCAACAAAACAGATGTCATGATATTTGGGAAGAACACATCCATGTGGTACCACAGCTGGTGGCCAGCAGAACTCTGACTAACAGCCTCCCTATCAGACGATGCACAAAACCTCAACATCATCCTCAACTGCCAACTATCCATGAATTGACAAGTAAACTTATTCGCCTCTTCCTGCTTCTACATCCACCTTATGCTCTGCTGAATCTTCAAATGGATCCCTACCAACACCAGAAAGACAGTCTCTCATGCCGTGGACACCAGCCCCCTCGACTAAGGCAACACTCTCCACGCCGGGTTGTTCTCATAGCTACTTAAAAGACTCCAGACTCTACAAAATACCACAGCGAGCCTCATCCTCAACCTCCCCAAGAGTCTCCAGTTGCTTCCCATCCAGAAGAGATACCAATTCAAAATCCTCACATACAAGGCTCTCTACAACCTAGGGCTGTCCTACATCAACCACCAGCTGAGCTTCTATGCAGAGTTCGCTCCTTCTCCTACACAGCAGCCATATCCAGGAACAGCCTGCCCCTCTACCTCCAAACAGCTCCCTCCCTGGTGGACTTCAGTAGAAGACTCAAGATGTGGCTTTTCGACTGAGACACAGAACCCTTAGGGCTCAGATAACCTGAGGGGTGGTAGTGCTGCACTTTACAAATAATGCTATGATTGATTGATTACATACATTGAATTGAAAAAAAATATGCTTATTACAAAATATTGACCTTGACTGTAAAATGTGAAATGTGCTTTAATGATTATTAATGAAAGATCATACCATTTCTATTGCTTTCAGGTGTGTGCATTGCTTGATTTAACACAATTTTACCTTTTGATTAATGTGCTGACACCCTGACAAATATTATCTATTACTCAGTACTGTATGGGGGCAGGGGAGAAAGTTTTTATGGGGTGACAGAGGATACTGTCTCCCGATA